>NC_142465.1:51670000-52295000 GCF_049115385.1 Moschus berezovskii
TCTGGGTGTTCATCCTGGGATGAATGTGGTTGTCCAGGGATGTGATGCTAACAACCCCCTACCCACAGATCATGAACTGATTGAGGCAGAATCTCCATCTTTTGTTACTTACTTGATGAGCATGATGAGATGTATACAGATGCCCCCCTCATTCGAGAAGGGGCTCTGTATCCCATATTCAGTCCCACATTCTCTGAGAGATCACATACTTCACAAGACTTTTTCAGGAGAGTGGAGTTACTCATGATCTCAATGGTTTATTTGTTTCTAAAACCATAAGAATAAGTGTGTATTGGAGAGATTTTTAAATTACTATCTGCTTGATTTCACTAGGAGACTAGTTCAGTTCAGTTCAGTCGCTTAGTCGTGTCCGACTCTTTGCGACCCCATGAATCACAGCACGCCAGGCCTCCCTGTCCATCACCAACTCCCGGAGTTCACTCAAACCCACCTCCATCGAGTCGGTGATGCCATCCAGTCATCTCATTCTCTGTCGTCCCTGTCTCCTCCCACCCCCAATCCCTTCTAGCATCAGAGTCTTTTCCAGTGAGTCAACTCTTCTCATGAGGTGGCCAAAGTTTTGCAGTTTCAGCTTTAGCATCAGTCCTTCCAATGAACACCCAGGATTGATCTCCTTTAGAATGGACTGGTTGGATTTCCTTGCAGTCCAAGGGACTCTCAAGAGTCTTCTCCAGCACCACAGTTCAAAAGCATCAATTCTTCAGCACTCAGCTTTCTTCACAGTCCAACTCTCACATCCATACATGACCAGGGGAAAAACCATAGCCTTGACTAGACGGACCTTGGTTGGCAAAGTAATATCTCTGCTTTTTAATATGCTGTCTAGGCTGGTCATAACTTTCCTTCCAAGGAGTAAGCGTCTTTTAATTTCATGGCTGCAATCAGTGATTTTGGAGCCCCCAGAAATAAAGTCTGACACTGTTTCCACTGTTTTTCCATCTATTTCCCATGAAGTGATGGGACCAGATGCCATGATCTTCGTTTTCTGAATGTTGAGCTTCAAGCCAACCTTTTCACTCTCCTCTTTCACTTTCATCAAGAGGCCTTTGAGTTCCTCTTCACTTTCTGCCATAAGGGTGGTGTCATCTGCATATCTGAGGTTATTGATATTTCTCCCGGCAATCTTGATTCCAGCTTGTGCTTCGAGACTATTTAGCAGTACCAAAAATTAAAATATAACACTGGCTAAATTATATTGACAAGAATAATGTTTTTATTTCTGTAGGCTGATACTTGTTTAAATTTTTCCCAATCCAAGTTATAAAATTATAAAAAACACAATATTTGTATTTCTTTATTCCTTGTGGCAAAAAGCAAAAAGTTATGAGACAGTCACTTATTTATATCATGACAGTTATTTATATCATGGTGCTTCTGAATTGAATATTCAAGGCATTTGCAAAGAAAAAAAGCCAATAATCATTGACTTTAATCACCTGTAACTCTATATTTTGGCTGAAATGCAGAGTCTTTAGCACCATTTTTATAGTACTTATTATCTGATGATAAATTTTTAAAATAATGTCAAGTAAAAGTTCTTACTGTATTTCACTCTTCTCTACCAAGTTCATAATTTTACTGTAAGTGCTTGAATAGGATTAGGTTGAATTTTGACAGTGACTACTAAAAATTATCAGTTTAGTGTGATATTTTGAACCTATATATCTCAGAAATTAACTTATAATCGTATTATAAGAAATATAATAGTTTCAGGGGCTCCCTGGTGGCTCAGCAGTAAAGAATCTGCCTGCCAATGGAGGAAGTGTGGGTTCAGTCCCTAGGTCAGGAAGATCCCCTGTAGAAGGAAATGGTAACCCATTCCAGTATTCTTGCCTGGGAAATCCCATGGACAGGGGAGCCTGACAAGCTGCAGTCCATGGGGTTGCAAAGATTCCAACAAGACAGTGACTAAAACAACAGCAAACATAATAGTTTCAATATAACATGGTGTGTTATTTTAAAACATCTTTATTAAATATTTTGTCATGCCCAGCCCAGTTCCTAGTACATAGTAGCTGTTCAGTAAATATTTATTGAGTGAATGGTTTAATTCATGTGTTTTTGCTATCATTGCCTTGTGAGATAAGTAACCTAAAAATGGATGTGTGTGTGTATATTAGTTGCTCAGTAGTGTCCAACTCTTTGTGACTCCATGGACTGTAGACCACCAGGCTCCTTTGTCCATGGGATTCTCCAGGAAAAAATCCTGGAGTAGGGTAGCCATTCCCTTCTCCAGGGGATCTTCCTGACCCAGGAATCGAATCTGCAACTCTTACACTGGCAGGCAAATTCTTTACCTTTCTGAGCCACCAGGAAGCCCAACCTAATAATAATATAGCATAATTACTTACAGAATACATTTGAAAGGTTGATTACTTAACATCTTAAAATATTGACATTTCTATCACAATCCACCGTCTGTGTTGGCTGGAGGTGGGTGTGCTTAGTCGTGTCCAACTATTTGTGACCCCATGCATATTGCTACTACTTTATGGTATACACTGCTCTATTTGATTTTTAACTTTTGTAAAACTGAAAGCTAGCTCATGAACTGAAAAAACTGAATTAAGAACCCTAGATAGTATATTAAAAAGCAGAGACATTACTTTGCCAACAAAGGTCCGTCTAGTCAAGGCTATGGTTTTTCCCGTGGTGATATATGGATGTGAGAGTTGGACTGTGAAGAAAGCTGAGCGCCGAAGAATTGATGCTTTTGAACTGTGGTGCTGGAGAAGACTCTTGAGAGTCCCTCGGACTGCAAGGAGATCCAACCAGTCCATTCTAAAGGAGATCAATCCTGGGTGTTCATTGGAAGGACTGATGCTAAAGCTGAAACTGCAATACTTTGGCCACCTCATGAGATGAGTTGACTCACTGGAAAAGACTCTGATTATGGGAGGGATTGGGGGCAGGAGGAGAAGGGGACGACAGAGAATGAGATGACTGGATGGCATCATCGACTCGATGGAGGTGGGTTTGAGTGAACTCCGGGAGTTGGTGATGGACAGGGAGGCCTGGCGTGCTGTGATTCATGGGGTTGCAAAGAGTCGGACACGACTGAGCGACTAAACTGAACTGAACTGAACCTTAAAATCACCAGAAGAACAAGGTTTTGACACATACACAACAGTTTGGGTATTACCTACCAAAATAATCAAATAGAGGCGGATCTATTAACTGAGGTGGCCAAGTTGTTGGCATTTATACTTCTGAAATGATTAAAGCTTTAAATTGCCCTGAAATTGGGGGGAAACCTTTTGTTAGAACTTGGAGGAAATAACAAAATCAAGGCTCTTTTCTGTTTTACTTGACAGTGATTCTGTTTAGCAGCCCATAGGCCCCTGGGGTTCTACATTATTTGCCGTTACTTGATGGTGGATAATACCTCTGGAGCTTTAGTACCAAGTCAGTGGCATCAAAATGCATCTGGGCCACCAAGGAATACCTTCAAAATGTTGGATACAGTCATTTATTCTTCACTACCATATACTTGCAATTAAAAATAAGAAGTGGGTTTCACAAACGAGTGCCCTTGGTAAAACAATAAGCATGTTTTTATACTCTGAGTCACACAATGGAAGGTTCTTTTAGAGCACTTCTGTTGCATACAAAAGTATCAACACTATGGCTGTCTCGAGAAAAAGCAGTGGCCAGACTGAGTTGTGAATTGAACTAGCCACTTTACCATGAAATAACATTTTATTGAAAGAACTGCCTAGCAAACTATGGTTATTCAGACTTGGGTATTTGGCAGGTATTTTCTTGACAATTAATAAAATGAACCTGTCACTTCAAATATAACAACAGATAGTATTTGTTGCCAAGGATAAAATTTGAGCTTTCAAGTGAAAATTGGAAGTTTGAGACATTTGTATCTACCATCATGAGCTAGTCATTTCCCAATAATGACTTTTCTAGGAAGAGTGGTGACAATTATTGTGATGTTTTGATATGGTATAATGAAATACATCAACATTTGCAAGACCTACATAATTCATTGAACCATTATTTTCTAAATGACCAAACATGGTGCTATAGAATCATATGTAAGTGAAAGTCCATTCAAATGTCACCTAGATTGATAAATTTTAATGTAACAGAGTACAGAAAAGTTCATTGACAAAGTTTCAGATTCCACATTGTAGCTAATTTTTAAGAAACTACCCCTTCTTGATTTCTGGTATAGTATCAAAAATATTCACAATTATCTGAAAACGCTATTAAAATACTAATTTCCTTTCCAACTGAATGTCCATATGAAGTTGGATTTTCTTTGTATGCTTTGATCAGACAACATATTGCAACAGATTAAATGCTGAACCTGACATGAAAATGCAGCCATTTATTAAGCTACATATTTGATTTATAAAAATGTAAAACAGTGCCATTAGTCTCACTGATTTTTTTTGTTTTGAGAAATGTAGATATTTTTATAAAATATATTACTTATATTAAAAGTCATTTTAAAATAAATTACTAATAAATATGCTTTCAAATTCTCAATTTTATTTTATTATGGTAAATATCAATAGATATAGCTTATATACCCTTTGATGTGCTCAATAACAGTTAAGAGAGTAAAGAATTCTTGAGACTAGATAGTTTAAGAACCACATAAATAAGGTAGTCCATGAGAAAAAAAAATATAGTGTGATGAAATGTTTACTTCATATCTGAGGGTCACAATGCACAGTGGCATAGAAGCTTGAAGAAGTCCTTCAGTTTCAAAACATGTTTAATTTTGTTTAACTTGGCAGTTCTCAAACTCCTTGAATAAAATCCTATTTGTTTTCTGAAGAAGTGTTTGTGAGGAACAATATTTGGAAATATTGCTTCATTCACATCTCACTTCAAAGATCTAATACCTAGCTTAAGTTAAGAGGTTATTATTGTAGGATTTCATTTCTTTTAAAGGTTGTATAATATTCCACTGTATGTATATAGTAAATTTTCTTTCTTACCCATCAGTTTGGGTTATTTCCACAACTTGACTATTGTGAATAGTGTTGCAGTGAACATGGGAGAGCAGTTATCTCTTTGAGAGCCTGATTTCAGTTTTTTGAGTAAAGATCCATATACTGGATCATATGGCAGTTTTATCTTTAATTTTCTGGAGGTCCTCCATTTTGTTTTTCACAGCAGCAACACTGTTTTGCATTCCTACCAACAAGTTCGGTTATGTAAGATGAATCAGCTGTAGAAATCTGCTATGCAGCATTAGTTACTAATCCTACATTGTGCATTTGAAAATCTGTTAAGTGGGTACTTCCTTGGCAGCCCAGTAGTTAAGACTCTGTGCATCCAATGCAGGGGGCTCTAGTTCAGTCCTTGGTCGAGGAATTTAAAATCCTGCTTGCTGTGTGGTGTGGCCAATAAATAGATAAAATAAAAATCTGTTAAGACGATAGACCACATGTTAAATGTTTTTACCACAGTAAAATAAAAATTTAAAAAATTATTATAAACCCCACAGTTCTCTAGAACAGAATTAAAGGGTAACAAGCTTAATCATGAAATAAGTAAGAGCAATATGTAATGACCTTAAGTGACTAAGGATCTAGTTTTTTAAAATTTCAAATGTTTTCAAGATTATATAATAAATTCAAAAGTCTTTAACCATCAGAATTCTTGTTACTTGTCCTTCAGAAAATTTGCATTGCTGTGGGATAAAAATAAGACTGTTGATATTAGAATAATCACTTGAAAATTCTGACATTGCTAATGAAAGATTTTGAGGCCAGATTTTAAAATAATGGCCTAAAGTTCTGGTGTTGGCTTAAAACATGCCAGTGTGCTTCATTGTAACAACTAAGGATTTGAAGAGTCATACAAGCTTGGTTTCAAATACTGAATCCACTATGTATTGAATCTTTAAATGGGTTTGTTTATAAATATCAGCATCTATAAAATGAGCTTATTTTACCTTGCTGACTAGGTTATTGTAAGAAGAAAATGAAATTTCAGTAGAGCCTATAGTACAGTTAATACACAGCAGTTGAGTGCTCCTTAGAGGCCAGGCCCCATGCTTGATACCAGGGTAACAAAGATGAGTAGAACACAGGTTCTTTGCTGAACAGACTTTTTGAAATCAGCTCCCGCAAAGGCCAAACACGTTCTCAATTACAGCAGAGAATAATAATGATATACTAACGCAAGGGTTGATGATCAGATATCCTCCAATACCAATTTATCCATTCTTTGGTGAACTCCCATTACCCCTGTTCTTGAGCTGAGAACAGGGGTACTCAGCTGGAGAAACCACCTTTCTGTTACATGAGTTCAGTAAGCCATGGCCATATACTGACGGCAGCAGGCAGAAGTAGTATGTGCAATTTACTGGTTCTGCTCTTCAAAGGAAACTTTACCATTTTTCTCCTCCTTTGGGCTGAGACTTAGCCATGGCAATTGTGAGCCAAATTCTTGGCCATAAAGAGAGCACGCCAAGCTATAACATTTCAGATAGAAAGAACCCAGGTCTCTGGGTGACTTTATATAGCAATGCTACCCGCCATCTACAATCTCCTAACCCCCAGCCACCATCCACCAGCTCAAACCCTAATATGAAAAAACAAAACTAAACACTCCATTGTATTTAAACACTCTTACCAACTCGTTAGGGTCCCAACTAGTAGAGTAAAAAGGTCTTTAGGACACTGTGACTCCCAGACCTAGATCCCTTGGAAGAGATAGGGATAGGTGAGCCTAGGACACACCTTCCTGGAGGAAGGGGTCGCTGACCTGGGTTTTGATGGGTCTTTGGGGGTTGGAAAAAACTCCTTTCCAGGTGATTATACATTCCCCTTCTTATGAAACCCACTAATTCGTGAGAACTAGTGATATACATGGTGTTCAGTAGCTCAGTCCTCTCTGATTCTTTGTGATCCTTTGGACTGTAGCCTGCCAGGCTCCTCTGTCCATGGGATTTCCTAGGCAAGAATACTGGAGTGGGTTGCCATCTCCTCCTCCAGGGGATCTTCCCAACTCAGGGATCAAACTTGTGTCTTCTGTGTCTCCCGCATTGCAGGTGGATTCTTTATCCACTGAGCTATGGATGAATCACTGATATGATACCTTATAATGAAATTTGACTTTTCTTTAGTATGATACCGTGGAATCATGGAGTTCATGGAAGATCGAATTAAATAGTAATTGCTTCATTCTTTAAACAGTTGTATATGGAGCACTTACTGTATACATATAAATAAAGAATATAAATAACCAGTGTAGGGCCTTCTTACCAATTTTCTTCATTTACTTTTTATACAAACTTGTCAACCCTCCCTTCCCCACGTACACTTCATCGTTTCGTTAGATGTGTGCATTGTCTATTTTTATTTTTTATGATATTAGTAGTACTCAACACCACTGTCAGACCATTAACATTCAGTAAATTTTTTGTTGAAGGAACCACTGAATAAAGATGGCTCAGATGGTAAAGAATCCACCTGCAATGTCGGAGACCCAGGTTTGATCTCTGGGCCAGGAAGATCCTCTGGAGAACAGAATGACAACCCACTCCAGTATTCTTGCCTGGAGAATACACAGAGAATGCCATGGACAGAGGATCCTCAAGGGATCCCCATCCTACAGCCCATGGGGTCGCAAAGAGTCAGACACAACTGAGTGACTAACACTTTCACTTTCAAGGAGAATAATATATGCTTAGACATTCAGCCCACAGCAATAAAAAGGACAGTTTTGCCCCTGAACTTATAGTTAAGTAAGCAGATGATTACAAGTTTGTGTAAGGGGCATATGGTAGCATCGATGAAGATATTCTGTCATTTAAACTTCTACAGTCACTACTATACAAATTAATTGAATTTTATTTTCTTGGTGGCTCAGATAGTAAAGACTCTGCCTCCAGTGTGGGAGACCCAGGTTTGATCCCTAGGTTGGGAAGATCCCCAGGAGAAGGGAATGGCAACCCACTCCAGTATTCTTGCCTGGAGAATCCCCATGAACAGAGAAGCCTGGTGGGCTACAGTCCATGGGGTTACAAAGAGTCGGCCACGACTGAGTGACTAACACTTTTCACTTCTTTTCATTTCTTTAATAATGCATTACCAAAAGAGCACTTACATATGTTTGTCTCTAGGCGGGCTTTGAACAGTTCAATTGTAGTTGTATCACTAAAGTAGCTATGTCACTTCTTGAGAGTTTGAATAGGATATTACTCAGTGATGTACCACTGATAGGAAAGAAAAGTCAAGATGGGTATGAATAACTGACTTGTAGTGTCCACAAGGATCAGATGCAAATCATGACTAAAACTAACCACTTGGACCCTACAGGATAAAGCTTCCATACTGGGGAACAGTGTGTATTGCAACTGAAAAGAAAATTTCCTTAGTTCGTATCTGTCAAATTTAACGTTTGATTAGTCAAAGGAGAATTTTTTCCAGGATGTAAAATCTGCATGAATAATTTACCTCTTGATAATTTGTCATTGAAAATTGCTACACAGTAATAATTTTAAAATTTAATAAATAAAAATTCAACACCAGATTTTCACATACTAAGTGGGATTTTGGCATTGAAATTAGAAAGTATGTTATGAGTGGGTTTTTTATGTGTTTTCTTGTTGTGTCTTTGTTACATTTACTGAGTAGCTGATAAATGCAGATGACAAATGAAAAGACAGTATTATGAAACCAAATATGTTTAAGTAAAGCTTCCTTTTTACATATAATCTAAAAATGAAGGAAAGCACTAATAAATTCAGTAGTTACCTAGCACTCTGTAGCACTCAGCCCTCGTTTGATATCTCTGACTCCTGTATAATCTGATGATTTCTTCAATAAAGGTATTTTCTTGCTTTCATTGAAATCAATGCAAACTGTTTAAAGAAATTTGCCATTAATAATAGAAAGCAGAATCAAGTTTCTAAAATCTTGGAACACACACACACAAAATATTCTTTATCTGTAGAAGGCTTTTCTCGAATAATTCCTAATTAGGTCTCTAATTTGATTCTGTCTAATCACTAATTATTTGTGTTGTTTATTAAATAAAGCATAGAGCCACCAGCCTGAACAGTAATACATATAGCCTCAGTTTGCTAGTCTGCAAATTGATGAATAAACTAAGCCAATTCATCCATCTGTGAAATATTTCAAGGTCGACCATCCATTGGCTACAAGATTTTGAGTTAAAAAGACAGTGGAGGACAGTGCTTACAGTTTGATAATGTTTGCTTACTGAGCGTGAAATGAAATTTAACTGTGGCATGTCTGCATTTGTAAATTTATTGTGGTTGTTTAGACTTCTTGCAAAATGAAATGTCAAGCAGTTATTCTGAGGTTCCAAGTATATTAGGATTCAAAAGGCTTGGAAAATTGAGTTTATTCTTTAAGGTTTTAAAGATTTTTTTTTGGTTTTTTTCCACCACATAAAATTAATTAATATATTCAGTCAATAACTATGTGTGGAATAAGTGTTCAGTTCAGTCCAGTCCCTCAGTCGTGTCCGACTCTCCGCGACACCATGAATCACAGCACGCCAGGCCTCCCTGTCCATCACCAACTCCCAGAGTTCACTCAAACTCATGTCCACAGAGTCGATGATGCCATCCAGCCATCTCCTCTGTCGTCCCCTTCTTCTCCCACCCGCAGCCTTTCCCAGCATCAGAGTCTTTTCCAGTGAGTCAACTCATCCCATGAGGTGGCCAAAGTATTGCAGTTTCAGCTTTAGAGAGTGACAAATTTAAAATAATTGACGACATTCAAAATCAAAATCGGATGTGCCATCCGAATGTTATAGGGGTTTCAGAAATTTACAGAGTAACAGAATTCATATTTTCCCTGAAGATGTACTATTGTTGGATTTAGACTAGGAATCTCTTCTAGCTGGAAAATGTTATAATTTTTATATAATTGGGTACTTCTAAGTGATCAAGGAAAAAACAGTGCTGATTATGAAATCCTCTTAGCTAATGTGAGAATTCGTGTCATCTATTTGCGCTTTATGTTGATGGTTCTGAACAATATATAACCGATGGCTTCTGTTGCCTGGGAATTCATTCATACTTCCTTCTGCCCTCCCGTCTCCTCCTGTTTCTCCTCCTCTTCCTTGTCCTCCTTCTCCTCTCTCTCTTTCTCTCTCTCTCTCTTCCTTCCAGGCTACAGGCCACTAGAAATCAAGGAAAGTCTATTTTTAAATGGCACACATTTATTTGTTTAGTTATGTTTCATGGTTGGTTGATTCATTCTGCCAGAGCACTGCATTTCAAAAAGCTTAGGGTTGTTGCTTTTTTTTTTTTCCTTCATCGATTCATTTGGCTACAGAAACATTTTCTTGGTATTTAAAATAGTTTCCTATAGTCTCACTTCTCTTTGAGTGGTGATGACTAATCTAAATTAAATTTCTCTACTTTTCCTTCCTGTAAGTGCTTTGCCATATGATTCATCTTAGTTTCTTGACCTTCTCCTCTTAAAGCCATTCCCTAGGCCCCCAATTCAAGCTGTCATTTACAAGCATGCTTGCCTGGTTTGCTACCAAAATACTTCAGTTCAGTTCAGTTCAGTCGCTCAGTTGTGTCCGCTTATTTGCAATCCTGGACGACAGCACCCCAGGCCTCCCTATCCATCACCAACTCTCAGAATTCACTCAAACTCATGTCCATTGAGTCGGTGATGCCATCCAGCCATCTCATCCTCTGTCCTCCCCTTCTTATCCCACCTTCAGTCTTGCCCAGCATCAGGGTCTTTTCCAATGAGTTAGTTCTTCGCATCAGGTGGCCAAAGTATTGGAGTTTCAGCTTCAACATCAGTCCTTCCAATGAATATTCAGGACTGATGTCCTTTAGGATTGACTGGTTGGATCTCCTTGCAGTCCAAGAAACTCTCAAGAGTTTTTTCCAACACCACAGTTCAAAAGCATCAGTTCTTTGGTGCTCAACTTTCTTTATAGTCCAACTGTCACATCCATACATGACTACTGGAAAAACTATAGCTTTGACTAGACGGACCTTTGTTGGCAAAGTAATGTCTCTGCTTTTTAATATGCTGTCTAGGTTGGTCATAACTTTTCTTCCAAGGAGCAATTGTCTTTTAATTTCATGACTGCAGTCACCATCTGCAGTGATTTTGGAGCCCCTCAAAAAAAGTCAGCCACTGTTTCCACTGTTTCCCCATCTATTTGCCATGGAATGATGGGACCAGATGCTATAATCTTAGTTTTCTGAATGTTGAGCTTCAAGCCAACCTTGTCACTCTCCTCTTTCACTTTCATCAAGAGGCTCTTTAGTTCTTCGCTTTCTGCCATAAAAGTGGTGTCATCTGCATATCGGAGGTTGTTGATATTTCTCCCAGCAATCTTGATTCCAGCCTGTGCTTCTTCCAGCCCAGCGTTTCTTATGATGTACTCTAAATAAAGTTAAATAAGCAGGTCCTTTCCCTATTTGGAACCAGTCTGTAGTTCCATGTCCAATTCTAACTGTTTCTTCTTGACCTGAATACAAATTTCTCAGGAGGCAGGTAAGGTGGTCTGGTATTCCCAACTCTTTAAGAATTTTCCACACAGTCAAAGGCTGTGATGTAGTCAATAAAGCAGAAGTAGATGTTTTTCTGGAACTCTCTTGCTTTTTCAGTGGTCCAGTGGATGTTGGCAATTTGATCTCTGGTTCCTCTACCTTTTCTAAATGCAGCTTGAACATCTAGAAGTTCATGGTTTATGTACTGTTGAAGCCTGGCTTGGAGAATTTTGAGCATTACTTTACTAGCATGTGAGATGAGTGCAATTGTGTGGTAGTTTGAACATTCTTTGGCATTTCCTTTCTTTGGGATTGGAATGAAAACTGACCTTTTCCAGTCCTGTGGCCACTGCTGAGGTTTCTAAATTTGCTGGCATATTGAATGCAGCACTTACACAGCATCATCTTTTAGGATTTGAAAGAGCTCAAATGGAATTCCATCATCTCCACTAGCTTTATTCGTAGTGATGCTTCCAAAGGCCCACTTGACTTTGCATTCCAGGATGTCTGGCTCTAGGTGAGTTATCATACCATACCATCACTTGTTGTGATTATCTGGGTTGTGAAGATCTTTTTTGTACAGTTCTTCTGTATATTCTTACACCTCTTCTTAATATCTTCTGCTTCTGTTAGGTCCATAGCGTTTCTGTTCCTTATTGTGCCCATCTTTGTATGAAATGTTCCCTTGTTATCTCTAATTTTCTTGAAGAGATCTCTAGTCTTTCCCATTCTATTGTTTTCCTCTATTTTTTTGTATTGATCACTAAGGAAGGCTTTCTTATCTCTTCTTGCTATTCTTTGGAGCTCTGCATTCAAATGGATATATCTTTCCTTTTCTCCTTTGCCTTTAGCTTCTCTACTTTTCACAGCTATTTGCAAGGCCTCCTCAGACAACCATTTTGCCTTTTTGCATTTCTTTTTCTTGGGGATGGTCTTGATCTCTGCCTCCTGTACAGTGTCAGGAACCTCTGTCCATAGTTCTTCAGGCACTGTCTTCAAATCTAATCCCTTGAATCTAGTTCTCACTTCCACTGTATAATCAAAAGGGATTTGATTTCGGTCATACCTGAATGGTTTAGTGATTTTCCAAACTTTCTTCAATTTAAGTCTGAATTTGGCAATAAGGAGTTCATGATCTGAGCCACAATCAACTCCTGGTCTTGTTTTTGCTGAATGTAGAGAGCTTCTCCATCTTAGGCTGCAAAGAATATAATCAGTCTAATTTCGGTGTTGATCATCTGGTTAGGTACGTGTGTAGAGTCTTCTCTTGTGTTGTTGGAAGAGGGTGTTTGCTATGACCAGTGCGTTGTCTTGGCAAAACTCTATTAGCCTTTGACCTGCTTCATTTTGTACTCCAAGGCCAAATTTGCCTGTTACTCCAGGTGTTTCTTGACTTCCTACTTTTGCATTTCAGTCCCCTATGATGAAGAGGACATCTTTTTTGGGTGTTAGTTCTAGAAGGTCTTGTAGGTCTTCATAGAACTGTTCAACTTCGACTTCTTCAGCATTACTGGTTGGGGCATAGACTTGGATTACTGTGATACTGAATGGTTTGCCTTGGAAACAAACAGAGATCATTCTGTCATTTTTGAGATTGCATCCAAGTACTGAATTTCAGACTCTTGTTGACTATAAGAGGTACTCTATTTCTTCTAAGGGATTCTTGCCCACAGTAGTAGATATAATGGTCATCTGAGTTAAATTCACCCATTCCAGTCCATTTTAGTTCACTGATTCCTAAAATGTCATTGTTCACTCTTGCCATCTCCTGTTTGATCACTTCCAATTTACCTTGATTCATGGACCTAACATTCCAGGTTACTATACAATATTGTTCTTTACAGCATCGGACTTTACTTCCATCACCAGTCCCATCCACAACTGGGTGTTGTTTTTGCTTTGGCTCCATCCCTTCATTCTTTCTGGAGTTATTTCTCCACTGATCTCCAGTAGCATATTGAGCACCTACTGACCTGGGGAGTTCATCTTTCAGTGTCCTATCCTTTTGCCTTTTCATACTGTTCATGGGATTCTCCAGGCAAGAATACTGAAGTGGTTTGCCATTCCCTTCTCCTGTGGACCACGTTTTGTCAGAACTCTCCACCATGACCCAACCATCTTACACAGGACTGGGAAATAGACTCTTGGAGGGCACAGACAGAACTTTGTGTGCACCAGGACCCAGGAGAATGCAGTAGTGACCCCAGAAGAGACTGATCCTGACTTGCCTGTGAGTGTTCAGGAGTCTCCAGTGGAGGCATGTGTCAGAGGTGGCCTGCTGCAGAGTTGGGGGCACTGAGTGTAGCGGTGTGTGTATGGGACCTTTTGAAGGAGGTGGCTATTATCTTCATTACCTCCACCATAGTTTGGCCCCAGGTGAACAGGAGGGAGGGAACACAGCTCCACCCATCAACAGAAAATTGGATTAAAGTTTTACCGATGGGAAATAGATGGGGAAACAGTGGAAACAGTGTCTGATTTTATTTTGGGGGGCTCCAAAATCACTGGAGATGGTGATTGCAGCTATGAAATTAAAAGACGCTTACTCCTTGGAAGGAAAGTTATGACCAACCTAGATAGCATATTAGAAAGCAGAGACATTACTTTGCCACCAAAGGTCCATCTAGTCAAGGCTATGGTTTTTCCAGTGGTCATATATGGGTGTGAGAGTTGGACTGTGAAGAAAGTTGAGTCCCAAAGAATTGATGCTTTTGAACGGTGGTGCTGGAGAAGACTCTTGAGAGTCCTTTGGACTGCAACAAGGTCCAACCAGTCCATCCTAAAGGAGATCAGTCCTGGGTGTTCACTGGAAGGACTGATGCTAAAGCTGAAACTCCAATACTTTTGCCACCTCATGCGACGAGTTGACTCACTGGAAAAGGCTCTGATGCTGGGATGGATTGGGGCAGGAGGAGAAGGGGACGACAGAGGATGAGATGGCTGGATGGCATTACTGACTCGATGCATATGAGTTTGGGTAGACTCCGGGAGTTGGTGATGGACAGGGAGGCCTGGCGTGCTGTGATTCATGGGGTAGCAAAGAGTCGGACACGACTGAGGGGCTGAACTGAACTGAACTGAGCATGGCCCCACCCATCAGAACAAGACCCAGTTTCCCTTTCAGGGAGTCTTTCCCATCAGGAAGCTTCCATGAGCCTCTTATCCTTCTCCATCAGAGGGCAGACAGACTGAAAACCACAATCACAGAAAACTAACCAATCTGATCACATGGACCACAGCCTTGTCTAATTCAGTGAAACTATGAGCATGCCCGGGCTTCCCTGGTGGCTCAGAGGTTAAAGCATCTGCCTCCAGTGCGGGAGACCTGGGTTCGATCCCTGGGTCGGGAAGATCCCCTGGAGAAGGAAACGGTAACCCACTCCAGTATTCTTGCCTGGAGAATCCCATGGACGGAGAAGCCTGGTAGGCTACAGTCCATGGGTGGTAGGCTACAGTCCACGGGGTCGTACAGAGTCGGACATGACTGAGCGATGGAACGGAACGGATGAGCATGCCCTGTAGGGCCACCCAAGACAGATGGATGGATCAAAGTACTTACAGGTTGTTTATTTTTAAGGAGTTGTTTATCCAACGTGGATTAACCTTGTTCCTACCTCTCTTCTTTACTTTTATTATTGAACCTTTGGCTGTTTCCTTCCTTTTTGCATTTTGCTGTTGTTTAGTTGCTAAGTCATATCTGATTCTTTTGTGACCTTGTGGATTGTAGCCTGACAGACACCTCTGTCCATGGGATTTCCTTGCAAGAATTCTGGAGTGGTTCCATTTCCTCCTCCAGGGGATCTTCCCGACCCAGGGATCGAACCCATGTCTCCTGCATTGTAGGTGGATTCTTTACTGCTGAGCCACTAGTGATGCCTGTTTGTGTATTTATTCACTCAATTATTTCCCACGTAAGTATTATGCACTTAATTTTTATTAAGAGGTAGGTGTGCAACAGGAGAGAGGAAAACTCAAAGCCATCGTTCTCCTTGATATTGATGTCAAGTGAAAGTCGCTCAGTCGTGTCCGAATCTTTGCAACTCTGTGGGCTATATACTTCATGGAATTCTCCAGGCCCGATTACTGGAGTGGGTAGCCTTTCCCTTCTCCAGGGCATCTCCCCAACCCAGGGATCGAACCCAGGCTTCCCACATTGCAGGCGGATCCTTTACCAGCTGAGCCACAAGGGAAGCCCCCACTTGATGTTAGCTTTAGTTATAAGGTTAATGAAGAGCTTGAAACCATTAGCTAAAATGGGCTTTTGGAGTGTCTGTAGCTTTAAAGATTCATTTATTTACTCTATAAAGTATATTTAGCATCTATGGCGTGCTGTGATTCATGGGGTTGCAAAGAGTTGGACACGACTGAGCGACTGAACTGAACTGAATTGAACTGACATATTAGTTACTTAATGCATGCCAGCTCTGACCAATCTTTAGAACTGGCTGTACTTCATATTCTTGGTGGCATATTTTGGTGTTTAATACACTTTCAGGAAGAACACTTTAAAGATCCTTGTATAATTTAAATAGTATGTTTCCATTAACAGTCACACTAAATCTGATACATTCATTGAACAAATGCTTATGGTTCATCTACATTGCCAGGCAATGTTCACAACTGGGAGGTAGAGAATATACAGGAGGGTAAGTGGCTTCCTAGATGGTGCGAGTGGTAAAGAACCCACCTGCCAATGCAGGAGACATGAAAGACTTGAGTTTGATCCCTGGGTCAGGAAGATCCCCTGGAGAAGGAAATAACAACCCACTCCAGTATTCTTCCTTGGAGAATCCTCATGGACAGAGGAGCCTGGTAGGCTACAGTCTGTCGGGTTGCCAAGAGTCAGACGTGACTGAAGCGACTGAGCACACATGCTCACACATGAGGGTAAAGGTCCCTGCTCTCACAGAGATCGTATTCTAGAAGAGAAAAAACAGATCACATATAAGTAAGCACATTATGAAACAAAGTAATTTCTGACAAGGAGAAGTGACAGTGGGCTGTATCACAGTGCGGGCATCTGGGGTGACCTATGCTATATGGTGGAGAAGGCAATGGCAACCCACTCCAGTACTCTTGCCTGGAAAATCCCATGGACGGAGGAGCCTGGTGGGCTGCAGTCCATGGAGTCGCTACGAGTTGGGCACAACTGAGCGACTTCTTGCACTTTTCACTTTCATGCACTGGAGAAGGAAATGGCAACCCACTCCAGTGTTCTTGCCTGGAGAATCCCAAGGACAGGGGAGCCTGGTGGGCTGCTGTCTATGGGGTCGCACAGAGTCAGACATGACTGAAGCGACTTAGCAGCAGCAGCATGCTATATGGCAGGGCCTTGGTGTTTATCCATCCTATATGTAATAGTTTGCCACTGCTAATCAGTTTGGGATATATTTTGAAGGTATAGCTGATAAATTTGATACGGGAGGTCTAAAGGAGAGATTGGGGATGACTCTGGTTTCTGGCCTGAACAACTAGAAGAGTAATATGTTTAGTAAATTGGAGCTAGGATGAGAGATGCAGTATTGAGGACTGTCCTTAGAGTTTCTGACTTTGTTGTCTTGGAGATGTCTATTATGCATCTTAGTAGGAAGTTGCATATGGTTAAGTGAATCTAGAGCTTGGTGGAGTCATAGTACATGAAGAATATAAACATAACAGCCTTCTTTTATTTAATGCTATAGGACCAATTATAAATTGCACCAAGATACTTTTATGTTTTTATAGCTTTACTGACTTAATTGTTCAGCAATGAAATACTTAAAAAGCATAATATACTATGTACCTGTTTGCCACTTTAACCAGTTGGTAAAATCACTGCAGAAAAAAATTAATTTAGACATATGCTAGATAGTATGCACACTTGCAAAACTAATTTAGTTATTTTGAAAGATTTAGCAACAAACTCTATACTCCATACAATCGTTTTTGAAAAAATAATCCAATAGAAAACAATTTACATTATTTTTTCAAATATATGTATTTTTTGTACAAAAACAGATTCCAACCTTTCCTAAGATTTTACATTTTGTTTTTGCCATGAGGCTAAATTTCTTGACATGAAATAATTTGAATAAGTGAAACTTTAATTGGTAGACCAGAATTTCTTTCCTTGGATTGGTCTTTGAGTTACATGGATTATGAAATTATTCTCTCATAATCCAGAACTCCAGAAACATCGAATTCCAAAATAATCTACTAGGGGTTAAAAATAAATAACATACAGAAGTGCAGAAATGGGTTTTTTTCAGTGTCCGAAGAACGTAGGAATGGTTGATGTTTTTTTCTTAAGAGTTAAGATCAAGCCTAATTTAGTTTTTCTAACAGATAGCCATTACTAATTCTCAAACTGAAAAGAATCTTTAAAAACCTGACCTTAATTTCTGGAGGAACCAGATAGGATTCTCTTCATGGGTGCATTGTGTCAAGATAAACCTTCTTGGAGCAATAGAAACAATGATCAGTGCCAGTCATAATCTGTGACAAATTCCTTGACATTTCCTTAGTGGTCACTGTTCTATTTCTGAGGCTCCCCCAGTGTTTATTTGGGCCAACTCAGTGCCTGGGGGTGGGTGCTCAAGTGGTTTCAATCAGAACTGAAAGAAATTTGAGAAATATAAGACTCACCCTTCCATCCATTCATTTCATCTTTAAACATGTATTGAACATCTGCTCTGTGACCATGACCAGTGCTCTGCCAGAGACCAAAGATCTAAACGTTAGTAAGATAGGACTCTCGTTCTATGTCCTACCAGTCTAGAAAAAAAGTGTTTTAAAAATGAGGCCTTTGCAATGCATCATGAACTGTACTAGGTAAGTTGGCAGTGGTATCCTCATTATGCTGCTACTGCTAAGTCACTTCAGTCGTGTCCGACTCTTAACGACCCCATAGACGGCAGCCCACCAGGCTCCTCCGTCCATGGGATTTTCCAGGCAAGAGTACTAGAGTGGGGTGCAGCCCCACCCAAATCCGCTCTGCTTCAGGCTGCAGAGCAGATGGTCTTGGCTTCAGTGGTGGGCTTAGGTCTGCTCCATGTCTCTCATTCAGGTCTGTCTCCCCCTTAAGAGGTAGCGACTTCCTGGCTGTATTTTCTTGCAGCATCACAGGGAGGTCAAGACAGCAAGTCAAAATTTGTTTTTCATGCCTCCGCTCACATCTCTGCCTTCTCCGTGCTCTGTTAGCCTAGTGGGTGTGGACTTGGCTATATCTCCACTATGTCACAGCTCTCCCACTCTCGGTGAGCACGGTTAGGCAAATCTTGTCTCTTCAGCCATTCTTCATCAATTATTCATTCATCCATTTATTCACTCTTCGTTCCATCTTTCCTCCGGTCATCAGACATTGAGCATATAACACGATCTCCCAAATGAGAACACAAAGGTAAAAAAAAACACCATTACATTTAGGCAGGGGCGTCAAACTTTTGCACTAAGGGAATTTGAAAAACAAATGAATTCCGCTTGCAGATATTTAACTTCACTTCACATCTAAAGTTTTTCACCATACTTTTCATCATTTATATATTTGCAAAATAGATCATTTCCAGCACACTGTAAAATTTAAATAAATCTGTAAGATCATTCATTTGAGTGTTTAGAGCGACACCAACATTCAACTAACTATAGCAATTTATAATTGTCATTTAAAGATACTGTTCAAGTAGTATAACTCTTGAGAGACAGCATAGCATGATAGTTAAAAAAGCATAAACTCTAAACTGCCTGGTTTATTATTAGGAAGTTATATATTATTAAAAAGCAGAGACATTGCTTTGCCAACAAAGGTCTGTCTAGTCAAAGCTATAGTTTTTCCATTAGTCATGTATGGATGTGAGAGTTGGACTATAAAGAAAGCTGAGTGCCGAAGAATTGATGCGTTTGAACTGTGGTGTTGGAGAAGACTCTTGAGAGTCCCTTGGACTGCAAGGAGATCGAACCAGTCCATCCTAAAGGACGTCAGTCCTGAATATTCATTGGAAGGACTGCTGCTGAAGCTGAAACTCCAATACTTTGGCCACCTAATAATGCAAAGAACTGACTCATTGGAAAAGACCCTGATCCTGGGAAAGATTGAAGGCGGGAAGAGAATGGGACGACAGAGGATAAGATGGTTGGATGGCATCACCAACTCAATGGACATGAGTTTTACTCTGAGAGTTGGCAATGGACAGGGAGGCCTGGTGTGCCACGGACCATGGGGTCACAAAGAAACACGACTGAGTGACTGAACTGAACTATATATATAAAATCATCTATGCGATGGTTATATGATCTATGGATTTCATTTAAAACTAGTAAATATGCCACCATCAGCTGTGCAGCAGGGAGCAAGTTACTTAACTATTCTGTATCTCCTTTTCACATCTACGAATAAGGACAAATAACAGTACTAACTTCATAAAATTGTCAAGAGGGTTACATGAGTCCGTGAAGCTCTCGGAGACTGGCTCAGCACAATAGATATTTAAATTTGTTTTTGCCTTATTGTTGTTGTTCAGTTGCTCAGTCGTGTCCAACTCTTTGTGACCCCATGGACTGCAGCACACTAGGCTTCCTTTTCCTTCATTATTATTATTATTAAGGGTTAATTGAAAACATTCTTATAGGAAGCAAGAGCAAAGGGAGGTAACGGTGATAAGTAAATGAAACATATATTTATAATTTTCCTGAACTATAACAATGATAGTAGATCAAATAAGAAAAATATGCATGCCAATTTACATACCATGTATTAACTAACTAGACTGTTGAGTCAAGGGAGATTGTGAGGAGGCAAGAGTTATGTTAAGAGAGGCAGAAGCAGAGGGTAGTCAGAGTGTAGAGGAAACATCATTTATTCTGCTCCAGAGTAGGGTCGGAGGTGCACCAAGAAGACATAGGTCCATGGACTTCTCTGGCTGTCCAGTGGTTGACTCTACACTCCTAATGCAGAGGTCATGGGTTCTATCCCTGGTCAGGGAACTAAAAATCCTACACGCTGCATGGCATGGCAAAAAAAGAAAGAAAAAAGACATAAGTCTAAGAACGGACCTTGTAGGATTTCTGGAGACTCTGATGGGAACCTCAGGTTTGAATGTTCATGGAGAATAGAGAAGCTGGGAGTGATGTCTAAAATATTTTCAAACATCAAAGTTTTGTGAATCTAAATTCTTAAAAATATATATATATATAATTAGATTACCTATCTTTTGTTAAGTAAGGTATCTTCACATTACTATCATTAATACAAAAAGAAAAAAAGGATTTATTGAGCATCTGCTCAGTGAGTGCCTGTCTCTGTGTGGATGTGTTTTTACCCACAGATATTACACCTGAGGAGAGTTTAGAAAACATTTACTTGTACACTGAAAGCATTTTACTTCAGGCTCTGGTGCTGTTTTAACCATGAGCTATTGTTTTGTCATTTATTTTTCTAACAGTGAAAACAAGTGTTTTCATTACTGAGATAAATGTACAAACTAGAGCACTGGTTGATTGCAGGGCTTTGTTGATTTTATCTAGAATGGCTTCATTGTAGTATACCAACAGACAGTGTTTTCCTTCTAGTAAATCTGAGTGCAGTTACTGGCAACATAATAATTTAAATTCCTTGGATATGCTGTGAAGAACTTATTTTTAATTTGAAGCATTCCTTTTGGAACTTAGTTTCTCTTAAGCTTTGCACAGATTCATAAAGAGCAAGAAGGCACAAAGGATTAGTATTATGCTGTTCATATTTCTTAGGATATTACCTGTCTTTGAATATCAACTGCTGAAATAGCTGAGTGATAAAATTAGTCTTCACACTTCAAAGTATCTTAAACAAGGAGAACCAAGTAGGGTGGTGGTAGGGGTAGGTATTACACATAGGAAGAATTCCAGGAGTAGGGCTTCATTTGCCTGGTTAATTTATAATTTAGCTCTGTGGTTGTCAGAAAGAAGACCCAAGATGTCCCTATTGGAAATGTATAAGGACCTTTTGGATTGTCATACTGATGGGCAAAGTTTGAGAAAGGGGGAGCGAGACCAGCATTTTGTGGATGGGGCCTTGGGGTTCAGTAATTCTAACTGAAAAAGGGAGAAACTCTTCCAAATATCCCGCATCTTTACAGCATTCAAATATCTATATGAATAAATATTCGTGTAAATGAAGCCTTATTTGTAATTATTTGAGCCTAGAAGCTAATGCTGTTATGTACAGAGGCATGCGTATTGTTCTCTGTGTGTGTGTGTGTGTGTGTACTCACTCAGTGGTACCTGACTCTTTGAGACCCCATGGACTGTAGCCTGCCAGGCTCCTCCGTCCCTGGGATTTCCCAGGCAAGAATACTGGAGTGGGTTGCCATTTCCTTCTCTAGGGGATCTTCCCAACCCAGGGATCAAACCTGCGTCTCCTGCATTGGCAGGCAGGTTCTTTACCACTAAGCCACTCTGTAGTATCTTACAGAGTAGTTTAACAGAAACCCTGTGTGTTCTGCCTTTTCATCCCTCCCTCCCTGCTAACTTCTAGCAACCACTAATCTTTTTACTGTCTCCATACTTTTGCCTTTTCCAGAAAATCATATGACTGGAATCATCATGATATGCAGCCTTTTCATATTGACCTCTTTCAATTCAGTCAGTCCGACTCTTGTGGACTAAATATACATTTGCGGATCTAAATATGAATTTAAAATTCCCCCATGTTTCATCCTGGCTTGATAGCTCATTTCTGTTTGATGCCAAATAATATTCCTTTATCTGATGTATCAAAGTTTATTTATTCACTCACCTACCAAAGGACCAGTGAGCACTTCCAAGTTTAGGCAATTATGAATAAAGCTGTCATAACAGAACTGAACTGAACTGAAACATCTGAATACAGATTTTTGTGTGGAGATAAGTTTTCGACTTCTTTGGGTGAATATACCAAGGAGTGTGATTGATGAATTGTATGTTAACAGTATGTTTAGTTTGGTAAGAAACTGCCAAACTGTCATCCAAAGTTGCTGTTCCATTTTGCATTTCCACCAGCAGTGACTGAATGTTCCTGTTGCACATCCTCATAGGCATTTCGTGGTCAGTGTTCCGGATTTTGTCCATTCTAGTAGGTGTAGTGGGTATCTCATTATTGATTTCGTTTACAATTCCTTGATGCCACATCATGTGGAATATCTTTTCATATGCTTATGTGTCGACTGTAAATCGTCCTTGGTGACATGTCTATTAAAGTCTTAGCCCCATTTTTCGACTGGGTAGTTTGTCTTCTTATTGTTGAGTTTTAAGTGTTCTTCGTATATTTTGGATGACAGTCACTTACGAGACGTGCCTTGTGCGGATATCTTCTCCCAGTCTGTGATTATTTGTTTTTTCATTTTTTTGACATGAGATATTTTTCACTGTTTTAATATACAGTGAACACACTAATTTTTACTGTGCTGTCTACCTGTGACTCTACCCTTTTATTTTATGTACATTGTATGGATTGGCTTTTGATTATCTCTTAAGTTTGAAATTGTTTATTAGAAGTAGGTGCAAAGATCTAACGCCATCTTCTGGTGTCTTCAACTTTACTAATTTAAATGTCTATTATTAAATAGATATTTAAATGTAGGTTATTGGTTAAGGTATTTTATGTTGAAGTTATATATTTATGAATTACATGATCTATGAATTTCATTTAGACTAATTGGAGTATATTACAAATCACATGCTTCAGTAAAGTGGTGTTGGGTCTGACAGGTTTATTGCCAGGAAACAGTGTGTTTTCCCTGTCTCCCCTTCAGTATGTCTGAGCATCTCCCCTGTGGTAACAGGGAGTCTACCACAGTGTTTGGCATCATGCGTAAACACCATGGCATCTAAAAGAGCCAGATTGACTTAATGTCTCAAAGATTTCTCTAGTAGATTGGATGTTCCGTATTACTACTCAGAAAATACTCTAACCACTACTCAATCTAAATAAACACAGAAGGGCCCGAACTAATCAGAGATCTAGGGAACACTGTCAATTGAAGACTTAATCTCAATATTTGATCTCTTCCTCTTTCCCTAAAAGGCAATGGAGAATCTAATTTAGAAGACTGGGGAAACCATGTAAATGGTATTCAGGCAACTATTACCTACTTCCTAGAAAGAAAAGAATTAGTGTTTAAAAAAATATTTGCTAACATGTATCTGCTATTCTCGGTGGAAGCACATTTTGTTGAATAATTCACCTGATTTATTTTCCCATCTTCCCAAGTTTTTTCCTAAGACATTTAATTTTACAATTTAGTGAACATTTATTTCAACTAAAACCAATTTGTCATAATAATCTGCTTTCTTTACATAAAAATATAAGGGAGCTGAAATTTATCTTGAAGAAATTAGTGTTTTGGAACTGGCAGGATAATACCTCAACCAAGGTTCACAAGTATAAATGCCTGCAGGGGGCAGATGGTAATTGGATGAGTGAATTGGGCCCAGGGGAGGGACTGTGGCTCAGTGGAAAGCACATGTTTATTTATGGGTGGCAGCCACCACTCAGCTTTAGTCCATGGTTGCCATGTTGGAACTGGATTCAGAGCTGTCAGGTCTTTTGACTTTTCAAGGAAAACAAGAATGTTTTATTTGTGAAATTCCTAACTTTTAAATATTAGCCCATTAAAAAAAAAAAAACTCCAGTGTGAGCCAAACCAAACACATTTGTGGGAATTGCCTGTTCTGTGAACTGCCATTTCCAACCTCTAAACCTTCCCATCTGTTCAGACTGTAGAGTGCAGTCACGGGGGAATAGTACCACTTACCAGTGTTTGTGGTCTGGGGTGAAAGAGGGACTCTACAGAAACAGTCCTGTACTTAACTGAATGATTTGAACTTCACTAATTTGCTAATTGTTGTGGAATCTTAGTTCATTATTGCATAGCATCAGTTCTTTTAGATTTTAGTGTGCTAAGCATGGAGTATTTAGGATAGAATGAGGGAAGAATTCTGGGCCCAGAGGTCTGGGCTGGAGGAAGATGGATTAAAGGATCCTGACTTCCTGCACCCCACCTCAGGCAGGGTAGCAAGTGTCTTGACTTCTGCCTTTTGGACTGTGACACATACATAGTGCTCCCTTTCCCTTATGTCATTCACTTCCACCTTTCTTCATTTTCTGTGACCCAAGTAGCCCTCCTCTAAATAAAGCAGATTCCCTATTCCTGCTTCCCAAGCATCTATGATTGTTTTAATAGGGCTGTCACCTCCTCTACCATTCTCTTCCAAATCTAAGGCTGAACTTGAAATTCTTCTGTAGCTCCACCAAATCTCATCTTCTATAATAATCTTGTTATTATAATCACATACAAGAGTGTTAACCTCTCAAAATCCTACAAATCTAGGAAAATAATAGAAATGTGCTTAAGCATGATTTCTGTGTATTTATGAGAACAGTCTCATATGTAGATAATTTTACTTTGCATTGGTTCTTGTTCAAAAAATGGTTGTTTATCACTGCTTGGGAAACTCTCAGTCTCCTTAAATAGTAGAATTAAAAATCAATAAACTATAGTGGAGTGTTTTAAGATTGATTTCTGCAAAGAGGTACTTTTATTAAAGTATCATCTATTCTGTATTGCCAGTTGTTTCAGGCTGAACTTGGAGCTAATAACTATAAAACTTACTGTGGACTCCACAAATTTAGGAGTTATAATAAGTCAGAGGTAGTTGTATAAAATTTATTGCCTATACAGTCTCTGGGGGAAAGTATATTTGATAGTCATATAACCGAGGATATATGTTTAGCTCAATTAAAAGGAAAAGTCAGCAACTATTTTCAAACTCAATTTCAATATCACAAGTACACAGAAAGAAAAATTGAATCACTGAATGAAAAATACTTCTTGGATGGGCAAGATAATCTCTGAATTTGTATGATAAAATACTTGGTACTAGATAATACTTGGCAGTGTTACCTGCGTGATCTTGGATAAACCAGTAAAACACCAGTAAAACATCTTTCCTTATCCATAGAGGTATCACCTCCTTATAAAGGTTGTTAGGATTAAATAAAAGAAAAGGTTATGTAGTGTTTTTATTATCATTTATTTAGTGATCTACTCAAGATCCTGACTCCAGATCTTCAAATTGTTAGCTCACTGTTTCTAAATCATTCTAGTTTATTTTGGTTGAGAGTGTCAGAATAATAAATGATTTGAAACCATCAGACGGGTGATTTTTTTGTTTAAAGTTGTTCATAAAACCTTTTATAGTATCTTTATGTCAGCATCATTAGGTTTGTGTTTCTCTTCATGGGCATAAAAAAGGGAAATCTCTAGGAATAGGGGAGATTCATGTAATCACTGAGTCTGACTGTAAATCTAACTACACATCTTAAGGCCAAAATATTCTTGGTTGACTAATTTTTACCTCTTTGAGTAAATGTCTCCCTACTCCATCATTAGTAATTAATATCTGAAAATAGAGAGCTGTCAAAATCTAAAGGTGAGACAGATTGCTTGTGAATCTAAGAACAGATAATGCAAAGTGCAGTCACTTCCCTCTGGAAGACCCTCTGGGGTGTTCCTACAGACTTGATATGGCATAGATATTGAACGATCTTTATACAGTAAGGAGCTTTTTTTAAAATTACATTTCTGGGAATATGGAGCTACAGAATATTATTAATTTAGTAGGTAATATGCTGACATGATTTGATTCATTACAGTGTAAACAAATCAAATTTTTCCTGGTGTTAAAAATTCACCTTCATTGAAAGATCTGAAAAAGAAACTGGAGAGAAAAAGATTATTCCTGATTAACACTGACCTGTCTAGTCTTTAGTGTACCTCTTCTGTCTAGTCTGAGGTGTTTCCGATTGTCATAGTTAAACAAACATACACAAAAAATGGTTGAGATTATAGAAACAAAGGACAAATAGGGTATGAGAATTTTTCAAAACTTCTTTCCCTCCTCACCAAGAAGAAGTAAATTTTATTTGCTTTTTAGCCCATTCATATGGGCTAAAATATTTTCATATTTTTTAAAAAGGTGTAAAAACCCAGCCAGATTTATATTTGAGTTCAGAGTAAGCAGAGTTGGATTTTTTTTTTTTTTCTTTCTTTCCCCAAAGCATGCAGTTTCCTTTATTTGCTGATTATGGTATGGTGTTACTAAGCCTATGAGAAACCTCTCTGTGAAGTGCATTTTAATATTTAGATCAAACAGCGATTCGAATACATTAATGCCCAGTGGGTAAATGTGTCATTTGAAAGCAGCTGCTGAGCCTTCTCCCTGCTGCTCCAATTAACACATACTGCACACTTTTGTCAGCAAGAGGCAGTGCATATGGATGAAACCACTTTGCAGCTCATTAATATGATATGCAAGAGAGAACTAAGGGTTAATTCATCAGCCCCATGCAGACAATAGTTTGCCAAGACTTTTCCCAAGCCCGTGCTTGGGTGCTGGACTCTAGGGTAGGTGGGGAGGGATGAGCAGGTAAAAAAAGTCTGTTCCGTCTCCAGCTTTGGTTCAGTCCATTGACTAACAAGTTTCCCCGCCCCTCTCTCCTCCTACACCCCCGTTCCTGATGATGGAGACATTGGATAGTGAAATTCTAGTGCTGGGACTCCTCCAGTCTCAGCGGAATCGCTGGTTGAACTTTATTTTGTTTTGTTTCAAAGCGATTTGAAATTCAACGCTTTGCCCTTGATTTTTTTCTCTTGGTCTTTCATGATCATTTCACTTTAGCTCTCTTTTTCTTTTTCTTAAATGCTTTATAAATTACACACTTGAAAGGTTATTGAGCAAAGTAAGAAATCTGGTCAGGGTAAACTCATACCATTGTTATTTTTTCCTCCCCACCCGGCTAAAATCTCTGCCTTGCTGGTGGCACCGAAGCAGATGGAGGGGTAGCGCGTCCCCCAGCCCCAGGTTCGGTGTTGGGCATTCATGCTCCACCGACTCCCAAGCAGCTGGGCTGTTGCTCCACTCCCGTGCTGGCTGAGCCAGGTGGTGCGAGGAGCGAGAGATGGACCGCTTCCTGGGATTTGTCAAGCAGATAAGAAGATCCAGGAGAAGAAAGGGGAAAAAGTACCGACCAGAAGAGGATTACCACGAGGGCTATGAGGATGTGTATTATTACGCTTCAGAGCATTTTCGAAGTAAGCGCTTACCCTCCACCCTCCTCCTGTTCCTTCTCGCATGCTGGGGCTCACAATAAACCTTGTGTGGAGCTTTAATCTTAAATGCAAAAGGTTTTCCAGATGGTGTTCTCTGGGAGCTGTTCTGTAAGTACTGAAGTGCTTGGTATGTTGCAAGGATAGCTAGCAGCATCTAAACAGTATAAAGGGTCCAGATTTATACACAGATTAATATTGGCTTGGCTATTAGGTTCATTAAGGTTTTTCCCAAAGATGTTATATTTTCAGTGCAATTAATTGATAATGTTAGTATTTTAATGAGTCATTCATAGAAGTTTCTTGCAAGTCAATGTAGTAGGTGGTTAGAGTATGATCTGTTGTAATTGTTGCTTTTCAGTTCAGTTCTGTTTTTCCTTCTGAGTAAGAGGGACTGGTTTATTTGGAAGAAATAAATGTTCTTGTTCCAGTTGATGCTGATAATTACTGTCCCTCATGCAGACAGTTCTCTACGATTAGTCCAAGGTGGTGTTTGTAGAAGGAAGTTCAGATGCTTCTCTCTGATGCATGTTTGTAATTTTATTATTAAGGGAATTCTTCCTTGCTGTCAACTAGAAGCAATGATACCTTAAGAAAAAAGAATATATCCATATTAAGGTATTTGTAAATGAGCTTCTAAGTAGCAGAGAACTGGAATTTTGTCCTGTACTTATTGGTGCTTTAAGTTCCTCGTGAGATTTGGACTTGTCCCAGTAGTTTTTAAGTGCCCAGAAATGCCTAACGGTGCAGAGAGAGAGAGCAACTGCATGGTTTATGAGCTATCTTAAATGGGAGACACTGGCAGTTAGGCAGGCTCCACATTTACAAAATTCAAGTTATTTTTATCTTCTTGAATAAGAATCTTTATAAACTTGTATTTCAGTTCTAATTTGTCCTGACCTTTTGATGTCTAACTATGAATATATACCATTCACAACTTTTGAGCGTTGACTGATAATTTAGATTCTGTTTCAGTGATATTGAAATCCATGAGAGTTAGTTTTAAATGCCAGAAATCCTGTTGTGACTGATGAAAGTTGAGATTTGAAAATTCATGTGGTAGCAAAAGCATAATAATGCAAAATTATAATTTTTTGATATTTACTTGAATAATATGGCTGTGTTGCTTTTCCACAGTAATTCCTGAGTTTTAAAGATGTTTCTTTTATTTTTTTACATGGATAGTCTGTTCTGTTGTAGTGACAATCCATGTTTCCTGAACTTAGTTTCCACTGAATTTAACTAAGATTTGTGTCATATCAAAAAGTGCTGTCAGTTTCCATGCATAATTCTGAAAACTTGGAGACTGAAAAAAAGGGAATTTAGAAACTTTTAGTTACCTTGGTGTTCATGGTAGATATTCTTACAACCAATATATACCGAGTCAAATTCACACCTTCTTGGGTTTGTATTATGATGTATTTGTGCAGATAGAATCAAATAGTCTCAAATGCCTGCTTGTTTTGATAAGAATTGAAAAACAGCAAAAGTACTTTATAAGTTTATAAAATGTACCTTCAAGGAGAAATATTTATGAAGAGATCTAAGAGATATCCCTAAACTAGAGTTTGGAAAATGATATATCAAGGACAGTAGTCATCATCCATTAAGTGCAATTTCTTAAAGAGAATCATGTCTTAATCTGATTTGTCAAAGACAAATTTTAAGAATAAAATGCTGAACATCGAAAGTCATTTGCCTTAGATGCAAAACTGACATATTTTCCCTCATGCTCTCTCAAAAGGTACCCAGTATGTAACATATAACTTTGTGGAGTTAGATGTACATTGAATCCCCATCTTCAAACTGCCGTGTAATAAATAGAAGGTGTCATAGTGGGCTCTGACACTTGGGATTTGACATTTCATCAGATGTCAAATAGCCAGGGCTTTTAAAGAAGTCCTGTCATATAACATAATGACCTCTCATTGCATCTCTTGGCTTCAATTTCAAGGCCTCTCTGAATGGGATAGGAGAGACATCCCCTTATATTTTACAGTTGTAGGAAATAGTGACAACTGTCTTAAAACCAGTCCTTAAGTAGGTAATATGGTTGGATTCAATTACATTTGCAGCATATCTATTCTAATTATTCTTTGGCACAATTTGAAAATTGTATGCCCTGTATTTCCCTAGATGGCTTAGAAAAATTATTTACATTGAGATTTACAAGTTAGTGAAATATACTGATGACATTCACATCTTAGTTAATGGTGCTATTGGTAAATCAGAAGTGTCGTTATTATTTTTCTCACTGTGTTGTTTGTTTCTTGAAAGAAATATACCTCTCTGTTTTGTCAATTCATCCTGTGGTTCAGACTACCACAATGAATAATGAACAAACTAGAAAGACCTTCCCAGAAAATTCCTCAATAAGTCTGCCCTTCCTTTAGTATATTCTCAAGTCTTTGCTGAAATTTAACTTTATCCTAGATAATGTCTCTTCTACTGTAGGGTTCTAGTTTCAAATTTTACCATCTTCCCTTCATCTTGGATAAAACACAGCTTATAATTTCATGAAATGCAAAATCTTGAATTAAAACGTCAGTAGGGTCTGATGCTGTGAAAGAGAAGTTGTTCTAACAATGGATAATTTTTCTGTAACTCCATCAAAACCGAGTTTTACCAACGATCCTGATGATAGACTGATTTTAAATCTTCCCTGATTTTATGTTGACCTAGTGAATATCTCTGTGCATAGGATGACTTTGTTTAGCTTTTTAAAATCTGATTTCATTCATCTATCCTTTCATAATTCTAAAGTTAGAGTTTAAACTAAAACATTGTTTTGGGAAAATCACCATACTTTTCTGGGCTTTGTTTCATAAAATGTAACAAGAGGTGAATTTCTTAAGATTTTTCACGTTCTAGAACTCTGTGATTTTAAACTTTGTTTTATTTTCTCAAATAATTCAGGTAAAGGTACTTAGTGAAGGATTTCAACCAAAAAATTCACCTGTGTCATGAGGAAATTGTTTTTCTGGCAAGAATTGTCAGTAGGGCGATTCCTGTTCCTCTAAGTTAATAATCTATTACTGAATATCAAGGAGTTTTGTAGAGTGTTTATCAACTTAAAAAATTCTGAAAAAAAAAAAAAATTCTGAACATGTTGGTAAGTCCCAGACTTCATCTTTTATATAATCTTATCTACCCAAAACCACCATTTATTCTGAAATTCTCACATAGATGATTCATTTGGTATTTTCACTTAAGAAGACCTGGCACTGATTACAGAACTGACTTATAAACCTTAATGCAACAAAAAGCTAAAAAATGATCCTGAAATACAGTTTCATGATATTTGGTGCTTTTGTTTTCCACCAAATACTTGGTTATCATATTGCCTTTTTAAAGACTCTGATAGATCATATTTTGATTAATTATCATGCAAAATATAAATCCTGACTCTATTTTTATGTATATTTTTACTTAGCCACACTGGATAATTTTCAAGTTCTAAGACAGATAAGGTACGTTTTATAAGCATTTTCTAAGTGTTCTTCATATCCATGATAGAGATACTGACGTGCCGGGGATCCAGGCAGGGCAGGGTTATTGAATGGCTTAAAAAGGAAGAATTTGTTTATCCCTTTTGAATATTAAAGTATGTGAGCCGCTTCCACCTGTGGCCCTGGCACCTTTCTGCACGTGTAATGCCTTTGAATTAGTCATGGAGTTCCTCCAAGGTAACCACTCTTCTCCGCTTTCATCCTTACTCACCTGGGCAGGTGAGAGCTGTGCGGTGAAGCTGCTCAGGGCATCCTCAGTGACCCGTTCACCTTTCCAGATGAGGTCCTTTCAGGAGAATCAGAGAAAGGCGGGGACGGGAATGTAGTTTAGATCTTTTGAAAATAGGTCATTGGTATTAACAATTTTTTTTGTTCTTTTGTTGTTTTTTGCCTATTCTAATAGATATTGAGCAACAATTTTGATGTGCATCCATAAAAGTCACTGTATTAAACAATGTCTGCATCTAAAGTCTGGAGTTACCCAAGTAAGGCATTAAATTGCCTGAGATGTTCAAACTGCATTTTAAGAGAACTGTTCACTTTCTTTTATTTCATTTTAAAATGTCCTGCTTTATTTTTGTGGAGGAAAAAAACAATTTTGTTAGTGGGTATTTGTAGTGTGAGACTTTTTAGGAATTGGTGTAATTAGTTCAAGTAACTTCTTCTCACTAGTTTCCAAGTTTGGTTTTTGTAAATTCATGCAACCACATCGTCTCTGCTTCCTGGAATTGACAGATTCCGATTTTCTCTCTTGATAAGTATGCCAGAAGGATAGAGTGAGAACTTTCACATACACTTTGGACAGATGGCTTGTCCCTGCTCTTCTGTGAGCAAAAGCTGAACACACAATCATAGGGGATTGGGGTGGGAGCAGGGGAGGAAAAGGAAGGGAAGAGAGGGTAGCACATTTCATTGGTCAACCTTCCTTCTCCAAGGTTTCCAAGCGTCAAAGCCATTTATTACTATGTTAAAAACAGTAATCTTTGAACTGGCAGGTCTTGGATGTAAGATCCTGGATGATTCAAACCTTAGCTGCACTTAGTTTGATTCACAAACTCCCAAACAAGAAACATTGATTATATTTCAGGAATAGGGTAAACTTGCTTGTTTATGGAATACACTGCTTAGTTTTCTTTCCTAAAAATTGCTTTCCATCTCTAGTACATTTGTTGGTTGAAAATTGATTGGCTACTGTGTTCCATTTGTCTGGGATGTTTTATATCATCAACTATATTATCTCAAACTGTACTCTTTTCCACATGGAATAGTTTAAAGGAATATTAGCATTGAATGGGACCTAAGAATTTATTTGTCCACCTGCGTCTTTTTAAATGAATAAAGTAGGATACAAACAAGGTATGTGACTTATGCGCACCTCCACTGATCCTTACAGAAGGCAGACCTCTTAGAGTGTAGACCTCTATCCTTTATTCCAGACTATTTTAGATCTCTGATGACTTTTCTGATATTTAAGGGCTCAGATCCATCTACAAATGAACTGGAATCCTAATTTCCCTTGTAGGTATCTTTATTCTTTTGAACAGTGGGTTGTCTTATTTTAAACTAAACTCTTGAACAAAAACTAACTCCTAATATAATACTGCAAGTCAAATTAGCATGGTGTCTTATTGATTGTTGTTGTTTAACTGCTGAGTCCTGTTCAACTCTTTTGCTATCCATGGACTTTAGCCTGCCAGACTCCTCTGTCCATGGGATTTTCCAGGGAAGAATACTGGAGTGGGTTGCCATTTCCTTCTCCAATCTTATTTATAGATGATGCTAATAACAGTGATTGACATTGACTCAAAAATCAGCCAACAATATTTTTTGTATCACCTCTCATTTTCTCTGTGGTTTGCAAATACAGTCACTTCTGCTAATGAGTATCCCCTCAGGAGACTTAAAATGGCATAAGTCTATCAGGAATATTAGAATTGGAAGGATCCTTAGAGCTTAGTTAGGGAGGCCTGTTATTTCATATAGGAAGTCCTTTCTCAGCATCCCTGATATGTGAACCTCGAGCTTCTATTTAAATCATTCCAGTATGAACACATTCACTTCCAGATCAAGCAAGTCATTGAGTACACCTATGTCTCTTTTAATCAAGCTGTAAATTTTATGTGAAGTTGTTTGAGTATTCCAACAAATACACTAATGTGCTTAAAATTTTATCTTGACCCAGATAAACATAGACCTTATTAGATTTAATGTGCAATAAGATTTCACTCCTTCCCTCTCTTCACATTATTCTTTTGCTGATGTAACATATGGTACATGGAGGTGAGTAATTCCTTCAATGCTATTTTTGTTTTAACTGTACAAACCCAGAAGAGTTTTGCATTGGACCTACATCCATTTGGTAATTTTTTCTTTTTTCCTTCTTTTTAAAAATTTTTCTTAAAGGTCATCAAATCTCCCATTTATTTAATGAAAAATACATCCTGTGCTTTGTGTCTCCATGATGTAGTAGACATCTATTTGTCTGCCTTGAAACTCTTTTATTCTCCCCTGAGAGGAGCAGTTCTCATATTTAAAATTTCCCTGTTTCCACTCCAATTTGGTCAGCATTGATTAATCAAAACTGCCAGAATTATATTATTCCATTGCCTTGGTTTCGGGTGATTGGTCTGGCAGTGGACACATAAACCAAGCTGGATCAATGAGAGCACTCCTCTGGGAGTTTGTAAATTCAACTCAGTACCCTCTATCACATGGAAAAAAACAGTCTGGAATAGGAGAGAATCAAGTCAACCTGTACAAGAGATGAGAATGAAAGATTAAGAGACCTCTCAGAGTTTTATAGTCATGAGTCCAGACCGTGGAGTCTCTAGGGCTGCCCACATTGAAGTTCACATAGCTCAAAAGGACCAAAATAACACTGGAACTCAGATCAGCTCATTTCTAGTTTGAGAATGTGGATAACTTTTTTTTTAAGTTGGAAAATATTGTTTGGTATTTTCATTTAATAGAAATAGATGCCAGAGGTAGAAAAACTAGAGTCTTTCAATTAAAGTTCCTACCCTCCAAAAATGGACTTCCCTGTGCTCAGCTGATAAGGAATCCACCTGCAATGCAGGAGACCCTGGTTCAATTCCTGGGTTGGGAAGATCCGCTGGAGAAGGGATAGGCTACCCATTCCAGTATTCTTGGGCATCCCTGGTGGTTCAGCTGCTAAAGTATCCACCTGCAGTGTGGGAAATCTGGGTTCAATTCCTGGGTTGGAAAGATCCCCCGGACAAGGGAAAAGCTACCTACTCCAGTATTCTGGCCTGGAGAACTCTTGGGTATGCTCCAACAAAGAGTTGGACACGACTGAGTGACTTTCACTCACTCACCCTCCAAAATAGTAATTCTCTTAATGGGACTAAGGAACCCTGACTTTAGAGCAATTTCTTAGATCTCTATGCTTCTCCAGTTTCTTATTTGTAAAATGAAGGCCTCCATCCCAGTTCAGAGAGCCAGAGACCCTCAAAGATGAACCATTGAAAGGTCTAGATGCAGCACTTAGAGCTGTGTCTCTTAGTGCCTCACACAGCCAAGGCAGCTGGAGGAAGACAGCCAGTAGACAGATTTGAGCAGAAGACATGATTTCAATTAGCAGACAAACCGCTGTCCATTTAACATTCTCTGTCCTCACTTCCTGTCTAGAGTTAAATCTCATTTGAGAGGGGGCCACATGACTTCCCCATCCACATCTTACCAGGGTTCTGCCACCACTATCTACAGTGGCATAAAAGAGGGCTTGGATATACACAAGGCAATTCTTTTTCATCAGTATATGTCCTAGAACTAGGTGCTTTATGGTACCAAGTACAGGACAATTAGCCCTTCAAAAGGACGTGCATATGCTCTTGTGTGTGTGTATCCATCGCCCACTTCCCCGCCCCACGCCCCGGACTTATATAGGTATATGTGAGACAAAAAATAACACCCTTTCCTTACTCTGAGGCCATCCCTATTTCTCAGGCAGCTGTATCCTGCTAGTTAAGGAGGTGGGACCTGGGTGAGACTACCTGAGTTGGAATTCTGGCATTCTCTCTTCACTGAGAAATGAACTTGGCAAGTAAATCTGTCTGTGCCTCAGTTTCTAAGTAAGCACATTGGATAGTTATGAATAGCAGACTAAGGAGCTTACAAATGCATTATGCAGGCATGGGGGCCCTGTGGGGGAGAGGTAGAGGTAGAGCTTCCCAGGTGGTACTAGTGGTAAAGAACCTGACTGCCAGTGCAGGAGACATAAGAGACGCAGATTCGATCCCTGGGTCAGGAGTAGGGCATGGCAACACACTCCAGTATTCTTGCCTGGAGAATCCCTTTGACAGAGGAGCCTGGCAGGCTATATAGTCCATAGGGTCGTACAGAGTCGGACACGACTGAAGTAACTTAGCAGCACAGAGATGTACTTTAGGGAGGTTAGTATGGTATTAGTGTATAAAAGGGATTAGAGGTGGAGACATAAAGAAAAGGGTAGATATGGCAGTTGTGGGAAAATACAGGTGTGAAGAGAAAAAAAAAAAATTCAACACACTGAATTTGCATTGCCAAGATGTCCAAGGAAAACTGTAAGGAAGCAGCTTTAAATGTGGAAGCTGGAGTTATGGAAAGGATTCAAGAGATTTGGAAGAAAAGGGTATATAGATTTGGTGGATAAATCATGGGACAAGATGAACTTAGTAAGAAAGCAGTCTTTCAATTGTCTTGTGCTGAATATTCTTGGAGCTAAACCAGGAAAACTGATTAAACATACAATTCTCACCATGTAAGAGAGAGGGTCAACAGATAGAGGAATCAGTTCTGTGGATACCTTAATAAGGGAATTCACAATGGGTACTGAATGGATTGCCCATTTGATTAATTTCTTACAATGCAGATGTAAAAGCATTAAATGCAAGTTGATTATGCAAAGGGAAATGCAACTCAAAATAAGTGTTAGGATTCAAACACTGGGTTTTTTGTTAGTGCTGTACATTTGGTTGTGATGTCCTGGAGAGAAAGCAACTTCTAAACAGCTTTAGAAAGAGAGGGGACTAGTACATGCTACAATATGGAGGAGCTGTGAAATATTCTAAATGAAAAAGCTAGACTCGAAAGACCATGTACTGATGCAGATGGGCACATGGAATATGCATATCCTTATGGGAGGATAGAATGTTTTTTTAATTTTATTAAAATATTTTTTCTTCCAATTTTATTGAGATATAACTACCATGCTGTGCTTAGTCGCTCAGTCATGTCTGACTCTTTGCAACCCCATGGACTATAGCCTGCCAAGCTTCTCTGTCCTTGGGGATTCTCCAGGCAAGAACACTGGAGTGGGTTGCCATGCCCTCCTCCGGGGGATTTTCCGAACCCAGGGATCGAACCCAGGTCTCCGGTATTGCAGGTGGATTCTTTACCAACTGAGCCACTAGGGAAGCCCAGTTGACATGCAGCACTGTGTAAGTTTAAGTAATGATTTGACTTATGCCATGAAATGATTATCCCAATGTTTAGTGAATATCCATCATCTTATATAGAAATGTTTGAAAAATTGGACTGTGATAATGGTTGCATCATTCTGTAAATTGCTTGAAAATTATGAAATTGTTTTCTTTTTAAAGGACAGAAGAATAGGTGTGTGAATGAATATACATAAAGTTTTTGGTATTGTTTTCAGTTCAGTTCAGTTCAGTTCTGAACATAAAGTTTTTGGTATTGTTTTAGCAGCTCCCAAAATAAGTAATGAGAGCTTATTTTGCGCTGTGGAATGTCCTAGGCACTGGTTCATCTAGGAAGTGTTTATTAAGAACCAACTCAGAAAAAAAGTCAAGTAAAATATAGAATACAGAATGATTCACCATGGTGCAAGAGGGAGACATTCCCAGTGGTATTTTAGAATATATAATAGAATTGATTATATGCCTTTTTATTTGAAGTGTTAGAATTCCACTCTGATTTCTCGTTGACTATTACATAAGCTTTGCATGAAATGTTGCCTTGGAATCTCTAATTTTCTTGAAGAGATCTCTTGTTTTTGCCATTCTGTTGTTTTCCTCTATATCTTTGCATTGATCACTGAGGAAGGCTTTCTTATCTCTCCTTGCTACTCTTTGGAACTCTGCATTCAGATGCTTATATCTTTCCTTTTCTCCTTTGCTTTTTGCTTCTCTTCTTTTCACAGCTATTTATAAGGCCTCCTCAGACAGCCATTTTGCTTTTTTGCATTTCTTTTCCATGGGGATGGTCTTGGTCCCTGTCTCCTGTACAATGTCACGAACCTCCGTCCAGAGTTCATCAGGCACTCTTATCTATCAGATCTAGTCCCTTAAATCTATTTCTCACTTCCACTGTATAATCATAAGGGATTTGATTGAGGTCATATCTGAATGGTCTAGTGGTTTTCCCTACTTTCTTCAATTTAAGTCTGAATTTGATAATAAGGAGTTCATGATCTGAGCCACAGTCAGCTCCTGGTCTTGTTTTTGCTAACTGTATACAGCTTCTCCATCTTTGGCTGCAAAGAATATAATCAATCTGATTTCGGTGTTGACCATCTGGTGATGTCCATGTGTAGAGTCTTCTCTTGTGTTGTTGGAAGAGGGTGTTTGCTATGACCAGTGCATTCTCTTGACAAAACTCTATTAGCCTTTGCCCTGCTTCATTCCGTGCTCCAAAGCCACATTTGCTTGTTACTTCAGGTGTTTCTTGACTTCCTACTTTTGCATTCCAGTCCCCTATAATGAAAAGGATATATTTTTTGGGTGTTAGTTCTAAAAGGTCTTGTAGGTCTTCATAGAACCGTTCAACTTCGGCTTCTTCAGCATTACTGGTTGGGGCATAGGCCTGGATTACTGTAATATTGAGTTATTTCTCCACTGAACTCCAGTAGCATACTGGGCACCTACCGACCTGGGTAATTCCTCATTCAGTGTCCTATCATTTTGCCCTTTGATACTGTTGATGGGGTTCTCAAGGCAAGTATACTGAAGTGCTTTGCCATTCCCTTCTCCAGTGGACCACATTCAGTTGTGGTCCATGTGATCAGATCAACTAGTTTCCTGTGATTATGATTTCAGTGTGTCTGCCCTCTGATGCCCCCTCGCAATACCTACTGGCAACATTTCATGCAAAGATGGGCTCGATAAAGGACAGAAATGGTATGGACCTAACAGAAGCAGAAGATATTAAGAAGAGGTGGCAAGAATACACAGAAGAACTGTACAAAAAAGATCATCACGACCAAGATAGTCACGATAACGTGATCACTGACCTAGAGCCAGACATCTTGGAATGTGAAGTCAAGTGGGCCTTAGAGAGCATCACTATGAACAAAGCTAGTGAAGGTGATGGAATTCCAATTGAGCTACTTCAAAGCCTGAAAGAGGATTCTGTGAAAGTGCTGCACTCAATATGCCAGCAAATTTGGAAAACTCAGCAGTGGCCACATGACTGGAAAAGGTCAGTCTTCATTCCAATCCCAAAGAAAGGCAATGCCAAAGAATGCTCAAACTACCGCACAGTTGCACTCATCTCACACGCTAGTAAAGTCATGCTCAAAATTCTCCAAGCCAGGCTTCAGCAATATGTGAACCGTGAACTCCCAGATGTTCAAGCAGGTTTTAGAAAAGGCAGAGGCAGGCACCAGAGATCAAATTGCCAACATCCGCTGGATCATGGAGAAAGCAAGAGAGTTCCAGAAAAACATCTATTTCTGCTTCATTGACTATGCCAAAGCCTTTGACTGTGTGGATCACAGTAAACTGTGGAAAATTCTGAAAGAGATGGGAATACCAGACCACCTGACCTGCCTCTTGAGAAACCTGTATGCAGGTCCGGAAGCAACAGTCAGAACTGGACATGGAACAACAGACTGGTTCCAAATAGGAAAAGGAGTATGTCAAGGCTGTATATTGTCACCGTGCTTATTTAACTTATATGCAGAGTACATCATGAGGAACGCTGGGCTGGAAGAAGCACAAGCTGGAATCAAGATTGCCGGGAGAAATATCAGTAACCTCAGATATGCAGATGGCACCACCCTTATGGCAGAAAGTGAAGAGGAACTCAAAAGCCTCTTGAGGAAAGTGAAAGAGGAGAGTGAAAAGGTTGGTTTGAAGCTCAACATTCAGAAAACGAAGATCATGGCATCTGGTCCCATCACATCATGGGAAATAGATGGGGAAACAGTGGAAACAGTGTCAGACTTTATTTTTTTTGGCTCCAAAATCACTGCGAATGCTGATTGCAGCCATGAAATTAAAAGACGCTTGCTCCTTGGAAGGAAAGTTATGACCAACCTTGATAGTATATTAAAAAGCAGAGACATTACTTTGCCAACCAAGGTCCGTCTAGTCAAGGCTATGGTTTTTCCCGCGGTCATGTATGGATGTGAGAGTTGGACTGTGAAGAAAGCTGATCGCCAAAGAATTGATGCTTTTGAACTGTGGTGTTGGAGAAGACTCTTGAGAGTCCTTTGGAGTGCAAGGAAATCCAACCAGTCCATTCTAAAGGAGCGCAATCCTGGGTGTTCATTGGAAGGACTGATGCTGAAGCTGAAACTCCAATACTTTGGCCACCTCATGCGACGAGTTGACTCACTGGAAAAGACTCTGATGCTGGGAAAGGTTGGTGGTGGGAGGAGAAGGGGACGACAGAGAATGAGATGGCTGGATGGCATCACCGACTCTGTGGACGTGAGTTTGAGTGAACTCCGGGAGTTGGTGATGGACAGGGAGGCCTGGCGTGCTGTGATTCATGGGGTCGCGGAGAGTCGGACACGACTGAGCGACTGAACTGATCTGAACTGATACATAAGCTTAAAGCCAAGAAGCATTTCTGAAACATTGAATGATAGAACTGAGCTCTTTGGATCAGCGGATTTGAAGTAAATATCAGCACTTATGTCTATAGTTATGTGGAAATTGAACTTCAGTTAACTTACTAATGTATCTTCGAAGTATATTACGTAATATATTAATATACCTTTGAAGATATCTATTCTAGAAACTGCTTGAATTGCATACAAAATATTATGGCTAAACAGATTATCATAATTAAGTAATTTTAAATTTATTTACTTAGATTAAGTAATATTTCAAATATAAGCCCTAGTGTAATGCTTGAATTTTCTCCTTTACTTCCCTATCCTGCCAAGAATAGGAAGAGAGTTGGTGGTAAGTGCCCCACCATTTTTATTCATTCACCAAATTTACTTGATGATACTCCTCATGTGTCAGGCATCATTCTAGGTGCTAGAGATTGAGTGATACAGAAGAAAGAGGGTTGCTGCTTTCCTGAAACCAGCAATCTAACAATCTGAATAAAAAATTGTGTCCAGTACAATGGAGAAAATCACAGCTTTATGGGATAGAGTGTTAGAGGTGTTAAAAAGGGGGCGAGTGTTTTAGCTCAGGTGATCTTTCTTTGAGAACTAGATGTTTGGGCTGACTCTGAAAGAAACGACAGAGCCACCATGAATAATCTGCGTAGGAGTCAGGGCATAAAACCTACCAGAGTTTGAAATATTTATTCATCTCCATACAGCATTTGCATCGACATCTTCTGAATAAGCTGTTTCCTTTGCCTTCATTTGTAAAATCAGTTGTTTAGAATTGTGGATGCATTTTCCCCTGGATTTCAAGCCAGGCCTGACCATAAAGGCTTTTGCAATATTTCACTAATGGGTAAAATATAGCTATGGCCAAATGAGACTTAGTTACTGGAGAAAACCTTAATTTTGCTGAAAAGAGTAGGGCTGCAGTTGCCTTTCATATATACATATATATATCAGAGTCTTCTATTAGAAAATCAAGTTCCATTCCGTCCGTTCCGTCGCTCAGTCGTGTCTGACTCTTTGCAACCCCGTGGACTGTAGCCTACCAGGCTTCTCCGTCCATGGAATTCTCCAGGCAAGAATACTGGAGTGGGTTACCGTTTGCTTCTCCAGGGGATCTTCCCAACCCAGGGATCGAACCTGGGTCTCCGGCATTGGAGGCAGACACTTTAACCTCTGAGCCACCAGGGAAGCCCAAGAAAATCAAGTTAGGGCATCCTTAGAGTGGCAATGGGGTTTCGGAAGAATGAGAACATGGTTTATTTACTTTTAGATTAGTGTCAGCTGTTCTAAACATATATAGAGCACATTTCTTAAGCTAAAAGTGTACTTCCCATATAATCATAGGATACTAAAATGTATGCTTGTTTTTTAGTTTCTTGCTTTTTTTTTTTCCCTGCAAGACAAAAATATATCCCACTTCTCTCAAATCTTTGAAAATCACCACAGTATACAGACTCTTAATGGCTTGTGCATTTTATAGAAAAGATTATATGTCAAAGAAATTTTTTTGGAGAGTGAGCAGTCATACAGGTTCTTTGGGTTATAACCCATATCATTGCCAGTCTCTGTACTTCATAGAGAATTGCACCCTTTACATTTCTGTTATTTATTTTTTAACTAGCAATAGATAACCAGGGAATTTTATATTGCTTGTTGGAATATTATTTTTTAGATCAGTGACTATTTGTTACAATTTGAAATCAATTCAGTATAAAATTTTAAAAATCTTTGTTTCCTGGTGATCGTCTGAATTGCTTTTCTGGAGATGTATCTATCCAATAAACTTAAAAAAATTATGACTGATTTCAGTATTGTGAAAATAGGTGCTTCTGATTACTGCCGAGCTGGCCTTATGTTTTCATGTTGCTTTTCTGCTGGCAGTAGTGTGTGATTCATGAATTTGCAGGTATGGAAAATATTTGATTTATGAAGCCCCATTTTTGAGATTAAACTAGGCACGTGTCATATGCACTGGTTACATGTAAAATGTAACTGATATAGAATGTGAAGTCAACAGCGGCATCTTGCTGATTCTAAAAATGAGAAGTAGGTTAGCAAATAGCCACGGTGGAGAGTTTTACAAGCAGTTGCTGTTGTGGTTAACACTTATTTTTATAAACCGTGATTGACAAAAAAATTAACATGTAGAAAAAATAATTTCTGCAAGTATTTTGAAGATATGAATAAGAACTTACGTTGCTCAGTGACTTTCATCCTTCCTGAATCATGACCACTTTTCAGGGAGCAGTTGTCAAAATTTAGGGTGAGACATATAGGTGCTCGGGTGCTGGTTATAAATTTCCACTTATGGATTTACAGTGACCTTTCATTATTGGAATAGAGTTGGGGAATTCCCAGCACTTAAGAACTGTTGTTTATGGCTGGTTTTATCTACCAATATTAAGTTTTCATGATTTACAAGGACAGGCACCTCTTTCATTTTTAAAAATCACAAAGTTTTTGTGTAATGGTGTATTTTGGGCCATGTGGAAGATGATCAGGCATAAAAGGAACACTAGAGCTAAGAAAAATTACTGGAATCTTCTAGTCCAGCCCTCTAATATTACATATGATGAATATCCTTAAAAACATAGGAGTTTGCTCAGTAATTGTTTTTAAAGACTTAAAGAGAGGAAATAACACTCTTTAGGAGAGGGGTACGTAGCTAAGAATAGAACTGACGTAAGTATTTAAGTCTCTGAACTTGGTGTATTTTTAATCTTATCTTCCCTCTAAACCTTTCCTGTTGCTTCAAATACTATCTTCAAGTGAATTTCCACTCCACCCCAATCTGAAAGGTTAGATCTGGGACACATACAAATGATGCCTCACTTAGTCTGTCATTTTGTAATTACTTATATCTTACCTGTGAGTCAGTTCAGTTCAGTTCAGTTGCTCAATCGTGTCTGACTCTTTGCAACCCCACGAATCACAGCACGCCAGGCCTCCCTGTCCATCACCAACTCCCAGAGTTCACTGAAACTCATGTCCATTGAGTTGGTGATGCCATCCAGCCACCTCATTCTCTGTCGTCCCCTTCTCCTCCTGCCCTCAATCCCTCCCATAATCAGAGTCTTTTCCAGTGAGTTAACTCTTCACATGAGGTAGCCAAAGTATTGGAGTTTCAGCTTTAGCACCAATGAACACCTAGGACTGATCTCCTTTAGAATAGACTGGTTGGATCTCCTTGCAGTCCAAGGGACTCTCAAGAGTCTTCTCCAACACCACAGTTCAAAAGCATCAATTCTTCGGCACTCAGCTTTCTTCACAGTCCAACTCTCACATCCATACATGACCACTGGAAAAACCGTAGCCTTGACTATATGGACTTTTGTTGGCAAAGTAATGTCTCTGCTTTTTAATATGCTGTCTAGGTTGGTCATAACTTTCCTTCCAAGGAGTAAACATCTTTTAATTTCACGGCTGCAATCAGCATCTGCAGTGATTTTGGAGCCCCCAAAAATAAAGTCTGACACTGTTTCCACTGTTTCCCCATCTATTTCCCATAAAGTGATGGGACCGGATGCCATGATCTTACTTTTCTGAATGTTGAGCTTCAAGCCAAACTTTTTCACTCTCTTCTTTCACTTTCATCAAGAAGCTTTTTAGTTCCTCTTCACTTTCTGCCATAACGGTGGTATTATCTGCATATCTGAGGTTATTGATATTTCTCCTGGCATTCTTGATTCCAGTTTGTGCTTCTTCCAGCCCAGTGTTCCTCACGATGTACTCTGCATATAAGTTAAATAAGCAGGTTGACAATATGCAGCCTTGACATACTCCTTTTCCTATTTGGAACCAGTCTGTTGTTCCATGTCCAGTTCTAACTGTTGCTTCCTGACCTACATATAGGTTTCTCAAGAGGCAGGTCAGGTGGTCTGGGATTCCCATCTCTTTCAGAATGTTCCACAGTTTATTGTGATCCGCACAGTCAAAGGCTTTGGCATAGTCAATGAAGCAGAAATAGATGTTTTTCTGGAACTCTCTTGCTTTTTTCATGGCAATTTGATCTTTGGTTCCTCTGCCTTTTCTAAAACCAGCTTGAACATCTGGAAGTTCATGGTTCATGTATTACTGAAGCCTGGCTTGGAGAATTTTGAGCATGACTTTACTAGCGTGTGAGATGAGTGCAATTGTGCGTTAGTTTGAGCATTCTTTGGCATTGCCTTTCTTTGGGATTGGAATGAAGACTGACCTTTTCCAGTCCTGTGGCCACTACTGAGTTTTCCAGATCTCCTGTGAGTACCAGGCCTTATATTCCAGCACCTAGGACAGTGCCTGGCTACCTGGCTCATGCTGGGCCTTTCTTGAGTATTTGTGGAAACTGATTCCCATGAGCCACCCACAGATACTCCTTTTACTACTTTATAGTCACTTATTTGCATATCCAAAATGATGAGGAAGTTTAGGAAAAGTACTCTTTGGTGGGAAAAGATTGTGTTCGCCCTATCCATAATTCTGATACTGCCCTTCTCCTATTTCTCCACGTAGCATAAAAGAACACAGCTCTTACAACATATTTTTAAGAGCATCTGAATACAAAGAAAATAAAAGGGGAAATGAAATGTTTGTACCTTACAATATTTTATAGACCTACCTTCTTTTTTCAACATATATTTGTTACACACTTCTGAGGCTTGGTCTTCTGAGATTAGTGCATGCTGGGCTGTGTGCTAAGCACTTTGCATGAGTTATCTTTATCTTATTCACTTCTCACAGCTCTGGGAGACAGATACATCATCCTTATTTTCCATAGAACTTGACGAAACAAGCTTAATTCTCTGAGCTGTTAGATGTTATTAGCAAATATTCATTAACCATTTACTACGTGCTGAGAGTGGTGTGTCACGTCTCCCAGCTACCGTGCTGTGTGCTTCGCCCCCTATGTGTCTGTTCTGGGATTCTCGTGTGATAGGAGCCTTTACCCTCTAGACAGGTCGATGACCTCCTGGGTTATGTTGGGCATAATTCCAAGTCTCCTAGGCTATAAAGACAGCAGAAACAACTGCTGTTATGACTGTTTTTGTAACAAGATAAATTTTCTTCTCAATCCTGTTCCTCCAATTATTTTGAAATCAGTTGTGCTTTTGAACAGGACAATTTGCTGTATTACATTCTAGTGTAACTTTGTGGTGTATGTGTGTGTGTGTGTGTGTATTCTTTCCCACTGAATCTAAAATTAGGAAACGATATATATAATTAACTGCATGTTTGGATTAGAACTTAGAATCACCAAGGTGAGCAAGCAGATCTAATGTAGGGTGGGTCCTTGACTGAGCCTTGTTCATGATTCCATGAAAACATGGGAGTAAGAGCAGAAGGGCTGGGACACATCTGGTCATCTGAACATGGATGTACGTGGTGTCTATGCTCCCCAAAACGCAGATTATTGAAAGCTGCACTGTCCAAAACCAAAGCATCTATATGATCAAAAGTGTGAATAAGAATATAAATCTATCATAAAAACGAGTTCTCTTAGGGGTTGCAAATAAATCCTAGAATTCATGAGTTAGAAAATTATATAGGAACTAGTCTTCTTTATTTATTTTGTCTATTACTAAGTCACACATGAATCATATATATCCCTCCTATATAAAATGCTCACTTGTCAACTTTGCTGATGGGAAATATTAATCAAGGAGAGTGAAGTTATTTACTATAAGGTATGAATTTTAAGAGTGGATAATATTCAAATACTTGACAGCCGTGATCAAGGAACTCTCAGTGTCAGGTTATGTCATTTATATTTTCCAGTTTGAGCGTGACTTTATTGAAGTGTCTTCCTGACGGTTTTGTAAATGTCTCAAATATTTAGCTGTTTATTCTTTTTTGATTTGGAAGTTTTCTGTTTTTTACTTAAGTTTTTTTCCTTTAAATGCAAGTTTCCCAATTAATCAGAAATTGCAATACTATTGACTGTGCCAAAGCCTTTGACTGTGTGGATCACAATAAACTGTGGAAAATTCTGAAAGAGATGGGAATACCAGACCACCTGACCTGCCTCCTGAGAAATCTGTATGCAGGTCAGGAAGAAACAGTTAGAACTGGACATGGAACAACAGACTGGTTCCAGAAAGGAAAAGCAGTACATCAGGGATATATATTGTCACCCAGCTTATTTAACTTATATGCAGAGTACATCATGAGGAACGCTGGGCTGGAAGAAGCACAAACTGGAATCAAGATTGCTGGGAGAAATATCAGTAACCTCAGATATGCAGATAACACCACCCTTATGGCAGAAAGTGAAGAGGAACTCAAAAGCCTCTTGATGAAAGTGAAAGAAGAGAGTGAAAAAGTTGGCTTGAAGCTCAACATTCAGAAAAGTAAGATCACGGCATCTAGTCCCATCACTTCATGGGAAATAGATGGGGAAACAGTGGAAACAGTGTCAGACTTTATTTTTGGGGGCTCCAAAATCACTGCAGATGCTGATTGCAGCCATGAAATTAAAAGATGCTTACTCCTTGGAAGGAAAGTTATGACCAACCTAGGTAGCATATTAAAAAGCAGAGACATTACTTTGCCAACAAAAGTCCATATAGTCAAGGCTATGGTTTCTCCAGTGGTCATGTATGGATGTGAGAGTTGGACTGTGAAGAAAGCTGAGTGCCGAAGAATTGATGCTTCTGAACTGTGGTGTTGAAGACTCTTGAGAGTCCCTTGGACTACAAGTAAATCCAACCAGTCTATTCTAAAGGAGATCAGTCCTAGGTGTTCATTGGAAGGACTGATGCTAAAGCTGAAACTCCAGTACTTTGGCCACCTCATGTGACGAGTTGACTCACTGGAAAAGACTCTGATTATGGGAGGGATTGGGGGCAGGAGGAGAAGGGGATGACAGAGGATGACATGGCTGGATGGCATCATCAACTCGATGGACAGGAGTTTGAGTGAACTCTGGGAGTGGTGATGGACAGGGAGGCCTGGCGTGCTGCGATTCATGGGATCGCAAAGAGTTGGACACGACTGAGCGACTGAACTGAACTTGACAGGGATCTCTTACTTTGAAATATAATAGCAAACTTCAGAAATTGCCTATTTACTTAGATTTCTATAATGTCAAAAACAAAGTACAAATTTTAAAGATAAAAGTTATAGGGAAGTGTATCATTTTTAAGATGATGAATCAGTTATTTTGAATTCAGACACTGGATATCTTTAATAGTATCAGATTTTTCTATTTTTACATCCTTTTCTTTTTCAGAAGTCTTGTTAAATTCCTGAAGAATCTACCTGTCAGAGTGTTGCTGAATTCTTATTCTTTCATTAAAGGTCCAGTTGCCTGTATAATCACCAGCCCCCTTGAGTACCTGTCTCCCCTGGACCACAGCCTCACATGCCTGCCAGTGCATGACCTTAGTGCCACCAAACCATCTGTGGTCTTTACTCCTGTTCCCAGGTTACTGACGTTATTGGAAGACAGACTGTAGAGCCACGGAGGTTGGCTGCATTACAAATTGATGAGTTCCAGCCTCAGCTGGTCTTTCACCACGAGTCATCAGTCTTTTTCTTTATCTCTAGCCACTCTCTTACCCTTTCCCCAAGCAATTATTCTGCTGTTGTACCTCTCTTCTGAAGTCCCAACCTGCACTTTTCCTTCCAAAACACACTCTCAACCAAAGACATAGACCAATTCTCAGTTCTCTTAACTCTTCTTTCACACTTCTCCCCAACCTCTCAAATATCTTTTACCAAAGAAAAAAAAATTCCATATATACACCTTGGACGTTGTCATCCCTAAAGCACAGAGAAGGTGCTCAGTTAATATTAGACTCCTATTATTATTAGACTCAGTTAATATTAGATGCCTCCAGGTCCTCTGGCTGCCACATCTACCACTTCTCTGTAAGTGATCCAGCAAAGATTAACTGGTGACCTCCTGAATGTAAAGTTGTTATTATTGTTCAGTTGCCCAGTCATATCCGACTCTGCGACTCCATGGGCTGCAGCATGCCAGGCCTCCCTGTCCCTCAGCATCTCCCAGAGTTTGCCCAAGTTCATGTTCATTGTATCGATGAACGTATAGTTCATTTCAGTTCAGTTCAGTCGCTGCATCACCGACTCTGTGGACATGAGTTTGAGTGAACTCCGGGAGTTGGTGATGGACAGGGAGGCCTGGCGTGCTGTGATTCATGGGGTCGCAAAGAGTCGGACACGACTGAGCGACTGAACGTATAGTTAGCAGCTTGTAAAACTTCTTAACGTTGTTGATCTTTCTGTGGCATTTGACACTTGGTCATTGTTTTATATTTTGAGTGTTTCCTCTTTTAGCTTCTATGATTCCATCTTGTTCCTGGTTTGCCTCTTTTCTGATCACCTATTTCTGCTCCCTGTTTTCCTGGCTCTTTTGCTTAGCCCCTTCTTATAAACTCTTCCTGGGCGTTTCTGCCTCTCTCTTCTGTGTAGTTGAGATGTCACACATGAGATCCACATTGCCGTCTGTCACCTGGCTACTCCATCACCTCGGATTTCAGCATTTCCTAAACTGTACCCAGTACCTTATCATCCACCCACATGTTTGTTCCACCTTCCTTCTCCCTTTTAAGGCATAGTCTTCTAAAATTTTATCCAGAATAAGAAGCTCAAAATCATTCCTCACTTTACCTTTTCTACTTTTTTCAATTATATTTTATCTACATCAAATTTCCTCTTTGTATTCCCTCTGCACCTGGGCTAGCCCATAGATAGAGCTTAAAACTGTTTAATTTTATTGTACTTCACACCAAAATGTAGACAGCTAGAATAGTGGATTCCAAGGGACTTATCTATTTTCAACTTTGATGTGTATATTAGTATTTAGGCCTGCTGGAAAGATACTTGGCAGTTTATGATGCCCTGAGGCTAAAATTTTTCTGAGGTAATGTTTTCTATATGTCATAGTATTTCAACTCATGATTTTGACCTTGTTCATTACAAGTAAAGTGGCCAACTTGAGTCTCAAGGACCTGTGTAGCTAGAAACATTAGCTTGGAGTCTAGAATTCAATAACCATTGATTGCCTCAGCTCGTACAGTTTATTGTTGATATCTTCCCCCTAAAATGGAATCAATTATTCTTGCCAATGCATTTTTATTAATGCACTGGCTATTTGGACTGGAATAATGAATCGAAGTGTAGGGGTATATTGAAAATTTGAAAAATAAAGTGTTAAATGGCAACCCACTCCACTGTTCTTGCCTAGAGAATCCCAGGGACAGAGGAGCCTGGTGGGCTGCTGTCTGTGGGGTCGCACATAGTCGGATATGACTGAAGCAACTTAGCAGCAGCAGCAGCAGCAGCAGTGACCTCAAAATGTTGATCTAATAAATCACAGAGCATGTCAGAGGAGGTTTGGTGAAGAAAGGCAATAGAAATAATGAGATCATTTAATTGGTTCTAAGTAGTAGCTCTAAACATTGTTTAAATTTAACATCAAAGAAAATTTTGTCTCTTTTTTTATAGGACAGAAACTTTTTTGCTTACAAAAATCATTAGTTAACCAAAATGATTAGAATTTTCAAGTTCTTTGTCATTCTCACTCAGGTTTTTAAAACAATTACAGTAAGTATTTTCTCACAGAGAATAAATTTAAAGGAAAATCTGAGAAGTTTAAATTCAGGAGAGAAGTAATTCACATTGCATGGTTTTGGAAAGAAGGATCAAGACCAAGCCATCTTTAGAGTACAAATTACAATTTTAAGGATATATTTAAGTTGTTAATAGAAAAGAAATTTCACATGCTAATAAACAACAAATTAATTGTGAATCATTCTAATCTATTTCTGTAGTAAAGTCTGAATATTGCAGTTGTGGTAATAAGCACTACAGTAATTATACTTTTATTTTATTTTAGAATTTTGTGATACTTTTATGTATATTTTACTTTGTCATTCTTCTAGAGATTTTATGAGTTGATAAATTAGCTGGAAAATTAAATGGCTGTCCGGTGTCACACAGTTAATGAGTAATGGCACTCCTCTTGATTCTTCTGGACTTTTCTCCTTTTCTGAATGAACTCTGAGCTCTATTGAAACAGGCTACCCTGTCTTATTTATATGAATGTGCCTGCAACATAACAGATACATAAAATGTATTTGTTGAACAGATTATGCCAGAATAAATTTTCAACTCTCAGTCTCTTAAAGAATCTTACTGCTCAAATACGTATTTTATCTACCTAATAGAATTATGCCACGCACTTAAAACCATTGAAACTGCATTTTTAAGGTCCTCTAGATAAAGTACTTTTTATAAATTGAGAGTTGTCATGGGAAACATAAAGAGGCAAAGGATGAGTATTTTATTTTTAATCTATTTGGGGTTAATTGTATTCTATTACTTATCTATGGCTGCATGACAGATTATCCCCAAGATTATAAGATTATAGCAGCTTCAAACAACAAACACGGAAGAATTGATGCTTTTGAACTGTGGTGCTGGCAAAGACTCTTGAAGAGTCCCTTGGACTGCAAGGAGATCCAACCAGTCCATTGTAAAGGAGATCGATCCTGGGTGTTCATTGGAAGATCTGATGCTAAAGCTGAAAATCCAATACTTTGGCCACCTCATGCAAAGAGTTGACTCACTGGAAAAGATTCTGATGCTGGGAAGGATTGAGGGTGGGAGGAGAAGGGGACGACAGAGAATGAGATGGCTGGATGTCATCACCGAATCGATGGACATGAGTTTGAGTGAACTCCGGGACTTGGTGATAGACAGGGAGGCCTGGTGTGCTGTGATTCATGGGGTCGCAAAGAGTCGGTCACGACTGAGCGACTGAACTGAACTGAGAACAACAAACACTTATTTTACTATAATTCCAGTAGGTTGGAAATCTTGTGTAACTTAGCTGCGTCCTCAGGCTCACTGTGTCTCCTAGAGCTGTAATTGAGGCATCGACTAGGCTGAGCGAGGATCCTCTTCCAAGCTCATTCTTGTGGCTGTAGTCTCAGGTCCCTGCTGGCTGTTGATTGGAGACATCAGTTTTTTCCCAAGTAGGCCATCTATTCCGTTCCGTTCCGTCGCTCAGTCGTGTCCGACTCTCTGCGACCCCGTGAACTGTAGCCTACCAGGCTTCTCCGTCCATGGGATTCTCCAGGCAAGAATACTGGAGTGGGTTACCATTTCCTTCTCCAGGGGATCTTCCCAACCCAGGGATCGAACCCGGGTCTCCCGCATTGGAGGCAGACGCTTTAACCTCTGAGCCAATTAGGTAGCTCAAAATGGCAGCTGCTTTCCCTTAGAGCAAGTGAGCCGAGAGAGCATGAAAAGGCATGCTGGACAAAAGCTACAGTCTCTGTAACTTAATCTTGGAACTAACAACCCATCACTCCAGCTTTCTGTTCATTAGAAGAGAGTCACAAGGTCAGCCCACACTGAAGAGGATGGGATTACACCAGATTCTGAACAGTACGAGTATGAATTATTGGAGGCACCTTAAGGCTGTGTAGTCCATTTGTATGAAATGCTCTTGTTCAAACAGATTAAATCATAAGATGTAAAATTTCAGTAGAGTGACTTTCACCTTGTTGAGACATTTTAAGGAAAAAGTTAAGAAACCCATCTCAAACTGGCTTTAGACCCACACCTCTAAAATCAGTCTGTTTACTTAATAAAATAGTCACGAGGTTGCCCTGACTTCAGGTACAGCAGGATTCTGTTGTCCCAGCACTCAACTCTGCTTTCTTAAATAGTCCTGAAAGGATTCCATCAGCCTGTCTTGTGCTGCATGGTTATCCCTGTAGCCATCAGGAATGGAACTCCCCAACCAACCAGTCCTGGGTTATCTACCACCCCGGGAACCTGGGGAAGAGTGACAGGCGCAGAAGCTCAACTTGTATGCACTGAAAGCTGGGCAAAGAAAAACTGAGGTGCTTTTCCCATGATAAGCACTGTGATTCATGGGCAAGCAAAACACTATTTGCAATTCATCCATCCCCATTATGCCCATGCTTATTCTCATTTATGCAATTTACTATGCTTGTGGGGGGCATAAAAATGTACAGGATGGCACGTCTTATTTTGGTGGCAGGAGTAAGAACTATGCTCTTGAACAAAAGAGTTCATGCTCAATAATTGTGTAAAACTAACAAAAGGCAATCCATAATTTTTGCAGTGTGTGTCTTCTGGAATCAAAATGTTTCTTAAACTTCTTTGTGTCACCTTTAATCATTAACAGAGCACCTCCCTGGGACTGAATCCAGTCCTTCTATCTGGAGTTTAGCATGCATGTAAAGCCTTATTAATATGCTGACTCACAGAAATCACAGGTGTGTGTGTGCCCAGATATTAATTGGGGTCAGCTAGGGCCATTGGGGGGTCAAATACTAGGTATCCAAGGTCACTGGTGTATAAAATTAAACCTAATTAGCTGTAGCCATGGTTTATAACAGCTTGTTGTTTTGTTTGGGTTTCCTCCCCCTCCTACTTTCTTTTACGTATCTAAAAGATCAGAACTGAGGTGTCAGCTGTGCTCTTTTTCAGAAAGGAAGTGGAATTATTAGACTGCTGTTGTGATTCAGTTAAACTGTGTGTAAATTTGATAGCAAAACCAGTGCTCATATTCGGATCTTGGAACCCTGTGAATCCATTTAAATGGGACCTTGCTTGGCATAAGCTGTGGGCTCCTCCTCTTCCTAGTCTTGTGAGGACCCCTGGGAGTCAGCATGTCCTGGAGAGCCAGCCAACGAAGGCTCTCACACCTCTGCTTCAAGCAGTAACACCTCCAAGGCTGGACATTTGGTGGGGAGACTGTCCAGAAACATTCATTCATGAGTGCTTATTGGGTGAGGCAGTGGGGATGCTGAGAAAAACAGGACATGGCCCTTGTCCATGTGTGATAAGAAATGCAAAACATCTGCACTGGGGTTCATGAGAGAAGAAAGCGGCTTCTTAACTGGCCCTGGGCTAAATGACCGTGAGGGTGAACTTGCTTCCTGAAACGACTTTCACAGTCCTCCTGCTGTCCGCTGGTTGCTGCTTGGCATCCCTCATGATATTCTTTCCAGGTCTGCCCACCAACAAAGTGCTTATGGCCTCTGTGTGTCTCAGGCATTTGTCTCCTGTGCCACTTCAAAAGTCCTCTGCCCTCTGTTTATCTACCAGTACTGACTTTTATTTTGCAAAACAAGGTCATCCTTCAGAGAGGACTCTGGTTTTCTCCACACCACTCCAACCATCCATTCCCAAATCCCCAGTCCCTTCACCTTCTCCCTAACGCTTATCCCAGCCGAAAAGTTACATCTCAGCACCACAGTGTACTGTCCTTTGTTAAATCAAATTGCGTTCTTTTCAAAACTCCCAACATGTATGATTGTTGGTAACCCACGGGATTGTGAATGAGCTTCATGTTATGCATTTTTAAAAAAATATTTTTTAGACTTTAAATGTCAGGATTTAAAAAAAAATTATTTATTTGGCTGCCTCTGGTCTTCGTTGTGTCCCATGGCATCTTTCGTTGCAGCATGCAGGCTTAGTTGCCCCACAGCACATGGGATCTTATTTCCCCAGCCAAGGATTGAACCCGCGCCCCCAGCATGGCAGGGTGGATTCTTAACCAGTGGACCACCAGGGAAGGCCTTTTGCTTTTGTCTTTGTTTGTTTTGCTTATTAAAGTCAATAAATCTTCAGCTGATTGGACTTTAGGCAAAGTAGGAGAGAGTGTTTGGACTGTATTGCTTTTACTAGATTTGGAGAAATGCCAAATAACCTCAGATATGCAGATGACACCACCCTTATGGTAGAAAGCGAAGAGGAACTAAAGAGCCTCTTGATGAAGGTGAAAGAGGAGAGTGAAAAAGCTGGCTTAAAGCTCAATATTAAAAAAACTAAGATCATGGCATCTGGTCCCATCACTTCATGGCAAGTAGATGGGGAAACAATGGAAACAGTGGGTGATTTTATTTTTGGGGGCTCCAAAATCACTGTGGATGGTGACTGCAACCATGAAATTAAAAGACGCTTTTCTCCTTAGAAGAAAAGCAATAACAAACCTAGACAACATATTAAAAAGCAGAGACATCATTTTGTCTGCAAAAGTCCATATAGCCAAAACTATGGTTTTTCCAGTAGTCAGTACGGATGTGAGAGCAGGACAATAAAAAAGGCTGAGTGCTGAAGAATTGATGTTTTAAAATTGTGGTGCTGGAGAAGACTCTTGAGAGTCCCTTGGTCAGCAAGGAGATCAAACCAGTCAATCATAAAGGAAATCTACCCTGAATATTCATTGGAAGGACTGATGCTGAAGCTCTGAAGCTCCAATACTTTGGCCACATGATGTGAAGAACCGACTCATTGGAAAAGACCCTGATATTGGGAATGATTGAAGGCAAGAGGAGAAGGGGACAACAGATGAGATGGTTGGATGGCATCACCAACTCAATGGACGTGAGTTTGAGCAGACTCTGGGAGATGGTGAAGGACAGGGAAGCCTGGTGTGCTGCAGTCCATGGGTGTCGAAGAGTCGGACACTACTGAGCTACTGAACAACGATAACAATCAGGACAGCTTGAAACAAGAATCTTCAGCCTCTTCTGGAAGCAGTCCCATCTCCACACCCTGCTTCCTTCAACCAGTGCGTAGCTTTGCTCTACTTTCCTTTTCTCCTATCCAGCTTCTTTGACAGTTGAGGCCTATGCTGACTTAGCAGAATGTGAAATATCCTAAGACCACAGGGCTGTGCAGTTGGTTTAAAAATCAGTACTCGGGTGTGATCAAGAGAGCCAGAATGTGGACGGAAGGAAGGTCCTGCTGTACTTGGGCTGGTCAGATCTCACTAGAAACACTCTGTGGGCTTTGGGGAGATGTGGGCAAATGGACGCAGCGCCAGAGAAGAATGACTAGACACAGGAATGGCACATATGGGCAAGCTGAAAGAACAGAAGGTGTTTACCTTAGTCAAGAGGAGACGTTGCAGAGAAATACCACAGAGGAGGCTGGAGGTACAGTATGCTGCAAGTGAAACTCCAGCATTTGCTGTATGTGGTCTTTAAAAACAAGGCTAAAGCCAGTGTAGCTTTGAGGAAAGGGTCTTCTTTCAGAAAGCAGAGCAGCATCTTTTCTACGACTACTGTTAGCAGTGCTATGGAGGAAGGTACCATAGAGAAGAACCAGGGTGACATCTAGCTTACATATTATGTGCTAACTCCACTCAGTTGGTGGAAGCTGGCTGTAACGGAACATAGAAGTATAACGAACTTGGCTTTGAATGCCAGCTGAGCCCCTTCCACGTGTGTGTCGAGAAGGGGAATACCTGTCTCACTAAGTATATTAGCAGTAGTACTGGTAGTGTTAGTCACTCAGTCGTGTCCGACTCTTTGCGACCCCATGGACTGTGACCCACCAGGCTCCTCTGTCCATGGGATTCTCCAGGCAAGAATACTGGAGTGGATTGCCATTCCCTTCTCCAGAGGATCTTCCCGACCCAGGGATTGAACCCGGGTCTCCTGCATTGCAGGCAGATCCTTGACCATCTGAGCTACAGGGAAGATCACTAACTATACTGTGAGGCTATTAAAAGAGATGATGCATGTAAAAGCAGTTAGTATAGCACCTTACACATGATACGTAATACACGGTAACATTGAAAAAGTTTGTGAGGTCAAAAAAGGAAAGATTATGAGAGCTGCTGCTGCTAAGTTGCTTCAGTTGTGTCCGACTCTTCGTGACCCCATGGACTGCAGCCTACCAGGCTCCTCCATCCATGGGATTTTCCAGGCAAGAGTACTGGAGTGGGTTGCCATTGCCTTCTCTGGATTATGAGAGCATGTTATATGAAAAGGCAAGCCCTGATCAGTGATGTCTGCATGGGAGTGAAAGAAAGTGCCCCATGTATTTATCATCTTTGGGGTATAGTTAGAATGAAATGATCATTTATACTCAGTCATATTTTATTTTTATGTTACACAGTTATCTACTTACATCTTAAAAAATAAATTAGAAGTATCATTGACTTAAATTAGGGACCTTCTCCCATGCATATTTCCTGTCTTTCCCTCCGTATCCATTTGTATTTCATAGGTTTCAAATTATGACAGTTATATGGAAGGAAAATGCAATTTTTTTCTTACTGTTCTGTTAGCCTTGCTAGTCTTGCCACATGAATGAATTGAAAGGAAATACACTTTACAATGCATAATGAATGAGCCTGTACTTCTTAAATGTTTTAGTTCTACTACACATTATCTATTTGGAGAGAATGTGAGGGAAATCAAACCTGAAAGCAAGCTATCTTTTGCCAAATTAAATGCGTCTTATCTGACTATACTTTTATTTGTATTGAACTCAAAATAGTATATTTTCAGCACTTGAGGATATGAATAGTTAATTAGACGCCACTTGGAGTGCTTTATCTTAAGCATCCATGGTTACTTAAGAAGAAAACTGTAAAATTGATGTGTTGGCTGTGAATCTTTAACACTGCCTGTTGTATGTTGTCGAGAACGTTACTGAGGACATAAAGATGTGTCATTAAAAGAGGTGATGCATGGTCATCTCTTCAGATATTGGATAACTTCTAGAATACCAAACACAGCCACTTCATCTGGAAATGACGATCAAGAGGAAAATGTGAGTGCCTACTGAAGACAACCTTGATCCAATGAATGTGTCTTCCTCTGATATGAATGCATGAGAAAAGCTAGATTTTTAACATGGAAATAAATTACCTACTTGTTTCTTTTTTCCCCAGGACATGATTAAGGAACAATACACCTATTTACTCATTTACCCTCCAGCTCAGAAATATGGTAATGTATTGTTAATTCAAAGAAGCAGTATTGTCCCTTGGTTAAATCTCAGATGCTAGAATGAATTTAAATCCTGTCTCCTCTGTTTTATTAATTTTTAACCTTGTCAAGATACACGAACTTTTCTAAGCGTCTCCAGTATTCTCCTTTGTAAAAGAGGGAAACCATGATACTTGTTGTCTCTTGTGGAGATTATGTTAGATCCACGGGAGTTTGCTACCTGGTAAGCCATAGAGTAACAAACATTTTTTTTTTTTTTTTTTCAGTCACTCAGTCGTGTCCGACTCTTTGCGAACCCATGAATCACAGCACGCCAGGCCTCCCTGTCTATCACCAACTCCTGGAGTTCACTCAAACTCATGTCCATCGAGTCGGTGATGCCATCCAGCCATCTCATTCTCTGTCGTCCCCTTCTCCTCCCTCCCCCAATCCCTCCCAGCATCAGACTCTTTTCCAGTGAGTCAACTCGTCACATGAGGTGGCCAAAGTATTGGAGTTTCAGCTTTAGCATCAGTCCTTCCAATAAACTAGTAGGAGTAGTTTATGAGTCAAGAACTCAGGGTCATGAACCCAGCTTTATCACTAACTAGTTGCTCAGTTTAGGGCAAATCCTGTCAATTCTCTGGACCTTAACTGTACAGTTCCCTTAACTGTAAAGTGAAAGAAATTGATTGAATGACCTTAAATATTGCTTCCAACTCTAAAGTATATCCTTGTTAGCAGAAACATTTAAGAACTCTAAAGCAAAAAGCTTCCATTATTCCTAAGTGGTAGTTAATTATTTCAGTCTTTACTTAAAGATTCCTTTATGTGAGAGGAAGACCTTTTGCTTTTTCCACCTCTGTTTCCCTAGGAGTTTCAGTGCCTCTAGTTCAAGGAAAAGGTGTTAAGGGGAAAATTAACATCTTGTTATTGCTGCCTGAACTCTAAAGTTTCTTTGCTGCTCTCTTGAAGGTGGCTGTCAGTTTAATGAGCTTGGAAATTCTGTTTCAGTCCATATTCTTAATATTTCTTTGTCAAACATAAATCTGTCCATTTCTGAGTAAGCTATTTTAAAAAGTTTTTTTTTAATGTGGACTATTTTTTAAGTCTTTATTTAATTTCTCACAATATTGTTTCTGTTTTATGTTGGGATTTTGGTGGATCTTAGCTCCCTGATCAGGGATTGAGCCCATCCACCTAGCATTGAAAGGTGAAGTTTTAACCACTGGATTGCCAGGGAAGTCCCTTGGGTAAGCATTTGTTGAAGTCTGCATTCATGTAGAAAAGTACACAAATCATAAACATTCAACTTGCGGAATCTTGGCGATGTGGACTGTGCTGTGCCTAGTCACTCAGTTGTGTCCAACTCTTTGCGACGTCATAGACTGTAGCCCACCAGGCTCCTCTGTCCATGGGGATTCTCCAGGCAAGAATACTGGGGTGGGTTGCCATGCCCTCCTCCAGGAGATCTTCCCGACCCAGGGATTGAACCCAGATCTCCTGCATCAAAGGTGGATTCTTTACCGTCTGAGCCATTTGGAGATCACTTGGCAAAGTGAACACATTCATGTAATTAGGACCCAAATCAACAAACAGAACATTCTTAGCGCCTCAGAATCACCCTCATGCCCCTTGTATCACTAACTCCTGTGCACAGTTAACTGCTGTCCTGATCTGTGCTGTTGTAGATTACTTCTGCATGTTTCTAAAGTTTACAGAAATGAAATCATATAGCAAGTAGTCATTTCTTCGCTTGTAGTATATGCATATGTTCTACTTTAATAGATCCTGCCAAAGAGTTTTCGAAAACAGTTCCACAGTTTAGACACTCTCCCCACCCCATGCCTAGCCTCAGAAAGGAAGTGAAGTAAAAGTTGCTCAGTCGTGTCTGACTCTTTGTGACCCGATGAACTGCACAGTCCATGGAATTCTTTAGGCCAGAGTACTGGAGTGGGTAGCCTTTCCCTTATTCAGAGGATCTTTCCAACCCAGGGATTGAACCCAAGTCTCCCACATTGCAGGAGGATTCTTTACCAGCTGATACAAAGGGAAGAGAATTCCATTTCTAATTATTTATCTGTTTTAAAATCATGTTTCTTAAAACAAGCTACTGTTTTGAATTAGGTTATATGGATTTCTTCCTAATACTTACACCCGCCATTTCAGGTGATAATATGCTTTGACTTGCCCTGGACAGACCCTGGATAGACCAAGTTTATACCTATTGTATAATTTTTACTAGTGCTCCCTTCACTTTTAAATTGTCTTAGGTCAAGGGGATGAAAATGTTTTAAAATTAGATTTTAGTAATGATTGCAGCCGTGAAATTAAAAGACGCCTGCTCCTTGGAAGAAAAACTATAACCAACCTAGACAGTGTATTAAAAAGCAGAGACATCACTTTACCAATGGAGCTCTGTCTAGTCAAAGCTATGGTTTTTCCAGTAGTCAGGTGTGGATGCAAGAGTTGGACCATAAAAAGGCTGAGCACCAAAGAGTTGATGCTTTCTAACTGTGGTGCTGGAGAAGACTCTTGAGAGTCCTTCAGACAGCAAGGAGATCATACCAGTCAATCCTGAAAGAAATCAACCTGAATATTTATTGGAAGGACTGATGCTGAAGCTGAAGCTCCAATACTTTCGCCACCTGATGTGAAGAGCCTACTCACTGGAAAAGACCCTGATGCTGGGAAGGATTGAGGGCAGGAAGAGAAGGGGACTACAGAATATGAGATGGCTGGATGGTATCACTGACTCAGTGGAGATGAGTTTGAGAAAACTCCAGAAGGTAGTGAAAGACAGGGAAGCCTGGCATGCTGCAGTCTATGGGGTAGCAAAGAGTCAGACATGACTTAGTAAGTGAACAACAACAACAAATTGTTGCAGAACCCTGTGACTATAATTCTAAAAATCATTGAATTGTATTTTATATGGACAAATTTTTTGGTGTGTGAATTAATATCTCACTAAAGCTATTTTGAGAAATTCGTCTAGTTTGGATGATAAATTATGTAGTCATTCTGCTTGACCTCATTTCTACCATTTTCAACAGAAAGATAAAGAAATAAAATTTAACATGTCTGGCTGCCTCTTTTGGAAAAAACAAACCTTCCTGGCATGGTTTTATAAGCCTTTGTTAATGAGATGCCATCCAAATCAAAGGAAAATTGATTATGCTGCACTAACCCATTAAGCTACTCTTTTGAAAGGGGAACCCTTCCACTGGCATTGAGTTTATTTTATAAATTTACCAAAAATAAGACTTTTTAAAAATTACATGCCTTAAAGTTTGGCTATGAGATCAAACTTTTTAATTTAAACTATACTCTGTTACAATTTCTAGGTAACTTACCACCCTAAAACTCAAGAGTGAAAATAACCATTTCACCATGCTTTTGGATTCTTCAGGCCAGGAATTCAGATAGAGCACATGAGGGGTGGCCTTGCCACTCTACACTTTCTAAGACCCAAGCCTGTTATTGACCAGGACATCAGCTCGGCTGTCAGCCAGACTATACATGTGACTTTGTTTGGGCTTCCCCACAAAATGGCAGCTGGGTTCCAAGAAGGAGCATCCCTAAAGGGCAAGGTAAAAATGCATGGCATTGTTATGGTCTTGCCTTGAAAGCCAGCTGGAGTCTTTTTTACCCTACTTTATTGTTTGTTTGTCATAAAATTCTGCCCAGATTCCAGGGGAAGGGACATAGACCTAATCATTTGATGGGAAGGGTGTCAAGGTCACCATGTAATAAGAACATGTAGAATGGGAGTTTTGTGGGGTGCATCTTTGGAAACTATGCCTTCCACTTACCTGGATCTTCTCTTTCCTTCACCACTGTTTCTCTCCTACTCAGGTTTGATTCCACTCCCAATAGTTTCTTCTGAGTCTGGGATCCTGTCCTGGATGGGATCCCTGGATGGATCAGATTTAGAAGGTCACAGGGGCTAGTCTGCATCAGATAAGGCCTTGCCCTCACTGGCTCTTGGACTGGGCAGTTTCAGCCACTATGATTGAATTGGTCTGCAGCACTCTCTGGTGAACCTGTTGGCTCTTTGGGCGTCTCCTGTTGTCAGATCACCGGAGGCCTTGCTGCTTCTCTTTCTCCTGCACAGATACTGATACTGTGTCTCCTGGTAGTTTGTCCTCACCAGGTTGGACTTTGGATGTCTGTGAACTACATAGTCTTCTAGTTTTGTGTAAGTGTTGTCATTAGGGGTTTGGGCTTTCCCAGGTGGCGATAGTGGTAAAGAACTTGCCTGCCAATGCAGGAGATGTAAGAGACATGGATTTGATCCCTGGGTGGGGAAGATCCCCTGGAGGAGGGCATGTCAGCCCACTCCAGTATTCTTGCCTGGAGAATCCCATGGATAGAGGAGCCTGGCAGACTTCAGTCCATAGGGTTGCACAGAGTTGGACGTGACTGAAGTGACTTAGCACACACGCATGCACATAGTTGCTTTACAATATTGTGTTAGTTTCTGCTATACGATGAAGTAAATCAACAATATATATACATATGCACCTCCCTCTGGAGCCTCCCTCCCACCCTCACCACCATCCTACCCCTTTAGGTCATCACAGAGCACTGAGTTGAGCTCCTTGTGCTATACAGCAGGTTCCCAGTAACTATTTTACGCATGGTAGTATATATATGTAAATTCCAGTCTCCCAATTTATGCCCCCCACCCCCATCCTGTGTCCATACATCTGTTCTCTATATCTGCATCTCTCTTCCTGACCTGAAATAGGTTCATCTGTACCATTCTTTTGTTGCCTGGTAGCTCAGCTGGTAAAGAATCTGCCTGCAATGCAGGAGACCCTGGTTTGATTCCTGGGGTCATGAAGATCCCCTGGAGAAGGGATAGGGTACCCATACCAGTATTCAGGCCTAGAGAATTGAGTGGACAGAGGAGCCTGGCAGGCTACAGTCTAAAGACTGTAGGGGTCGCAAAGAGTCGATCACGATTGAGCGAATTTCCCTTTCATTACCACCTGTTGCTTATTCTTTGGGCTTCCTTGGTGGCTCAGACAATAAAGAATCTGCCTTCAATGTAGGCGACCAGGTTTGATCCCTGGGTGGGGAAGGTCCGCTGGAGAAGGAAAAGGCAACCCACTCCAGTACTCTTGCCTGGAGAATCACATGGACAGAGGAGCCTGGTGGGCTGCAGTCCATGGGCTTGCAAAGAGTCAGACACTACTGAGTGACTAACTTTCACCGAAGCATTCGTCTAGGTTCCACATATATGTGTTAATATATGATGTATTTTTTTCTCTTTCTGACTTACTTCACTCTGTATGACAGACTCAAGGGTTTCGACTTGGCTGTCTAGTTACTCTGTTTTTATATGGGGATCTAGGAAGATCCAAAATTGTGCTGCCATCATTTTATCAGAATTCACCCAAAGTGGGTCGGGAAGATCCTCTGGAGAAGGAAACGGTAACCCACTCCAGTATTCTTGCCTGGAGAATCCCATGGACGGAGAAGCCTGGTAGGCTACAGTCCATGGGGTCGCGTAGAGTCGGACACGACTGAGCGACGGAACGAAACGGATCTTTTAAAAATGTGAATCAGATTGTGCCAGTGCTACTTGAACGTCTCCAATAACATCCCACTGCAATAAGAATGAAATGCAAATGTCTCACCTTGTACATTTCAGTGTATCAGGACTTTATGTCTCCTCAACTGCCTGTGCTCAGGCCATACTAATGAATGTTGAATCCAGATTCCCTGATTCTATGATAGCTGTCATTATGATCTCTAAGCTGCTTTGTCTTGAGGACCTCAGTTTACTGAATACCCTTCCCATCTCTAAATAGTCTCTGACACTCATGGGGAGTATGTCCCGGGGCCTTCTTGTTTCCACAAACACACAAATATTATAAAATTTCCTCCATAAAATGCAGTAAAGTTTAACTAAAAAATATAAGTGACCTCTTAATGTTTCTTTGAATACAGAACTAAAATCATTCCTAAAGCCTTTAAAATAAATCCAGCCACTAACATAAATGCTACACTACATTACACAAGCTTTTTATTTCAAGAGATGCTTATTATTCTCCTCCATGCCCTCTGATCTGGCAGATAGTGAAGTCCAGCTTAATTTGAAAACCTTCCATATTGACCTGGACTAGAAAAGACAAACTGTCCTTGGGCACCTGAAATCTGATTATCACTTTTTTAAAAATGTTAAACAAGGCATCTTTAAATATAGCGCTTCATTTCTCTTGAATGGGTGTTCTGGTTTCTCCCTCTGGTCCTCTATGAATTCCTATGTTTTGGGGAGATAGGCTTTCAAAAGGACTCAGTCAGCTGATGTGTCCCCTGCCCTAAATCTCTTGGGCTTTTAGAGAGCACTTCCTCTTGTTTTCAAATCAACTCTTTCTTGGAGGTGAGGCCAGGTCAGACCCCGCCTTCATGTTTGGGATGAAGGTATATGCTCCTTGTCTGTCCATCAATTCTAATTTCCCTTTCCTATCATTGCAGTTTTCACTGTTGAGTGATTTGACACCTCCTGAATATTATGCCACTATTTGCATATAGAAATATGGCACTAATCCTGTACTGAAAATTTAGCCCTTCATTCATTTCCTGCTTGTGTTTTTCTGTGTAAGATGCAAATCCATATTGTGTCTTTAATTTTCCTTTCCCTGAGGAAATGCAGTCTGCACAACAATGCAGAAACATGGTAACGGGCCCACCGCTTGATGGTAGGGCTCGTGGTTTCAGCACTATACCAAGTACTTTCTATACACTTATTTCTTAATTTCTACCATAATCCTTCAGAGCAAGGGATCATATCCTCAAATAAAACTAAGGCTCAAATACTTCCCTGGTGGCTCAGAGATAAAGAATCCGCCTGCAAATGCAGAAGAAAACTAAGGCTCAGGGAAGTTAAGTAGAAGAGCAAAACTGATTTTCTTTACAGGTCTGACTCACCCAAGAGCTTCCAGGTGGTACAGTGGTAAAGAACCTGCCTGCCAGTGCAGGAGATACAAGAGATATGGATTTGATCCCTGGGTTGGAAGATCCCTTGGAGTAGGAAACAACAACCCACTCCAGTATTCTTGCCTGGAAAATTCCATTGACAGAGAAGCCTGGTGGTCTACAGTCCACAGGGTCGCAAAGAGTCAGACATGACTGAACAGGCACACACACACAACTAATTAAAGTCTCTTTACCATTCTTGTTAGTGTGTGTGTGTGTTATGTGTATATACGGATATCTATATTATTTGTTTTTGGAGAGAAAGCAGTAATGTTCAATAGAAATATAATATGATCCACAAATGCAAGTCAGATACACGATTTTATATTTTATTATAGCCATATTTTTAAAAGGCTTCCCTTATGGTTCAGCAGGTAAAGAATCCACCTGCAGTGTGGCAGACCTTGGTTCGATCTTGGGTTGGAAAGATCCTCTGGAGAAGGGAAAGGCTACCCACTCCAGTGTTCTGGCCTGGAGAATTCCATGGACTGTATAGTCCATGGGGTCGCAAAGAGTCGGACAGGACTGAGTGACTTTCATGTTCGCTTTTCACTTTCATAGCCATATTTTTAAAAGTCAGAAGAAACAGGTGAAGTTAAATTTAATGATGTATTTTATTAAACCAGTGTATCCAAATTAGTATCATTTCAACATGCAATCAATATAAAAATTGTTAATGAGCTATGTTACATTCTGGTTTTTTTTTTATTTGTACAGTTCTTCAAACTTTGGCGTGTGTTTTACACTTAGAGTGCGTTTCAGCGTGGACTAGCCACACTTTCAGTGCTCCTTAGCTGTGAACGGCTTGTGGCTGTCATGTTGTATTGCACAGAGAAAGGAAGGAAGGGTGAAAGCAACATATTAAAGGTTGTGAGGTACAAAATAAGACTTCCTACATTTCTAAGCCTCAGTTCCTCCATCTTTCTCCTGAAAGGCAAACAGAACTTTATATGTACTTTTCAGAGTTATTCTGAACACCAGATATATTTTTCCTCATTTTTTTTTGGACACAAAAGTACACTGTATACACTTTTATTGGAGAAGGAAAAGGCTGCCCACTCCAGTATTCTGGCCTGGAGAATTCCATGGACTGTATAGTCCATGGGATTGCAAAGAGTCAGATCCAACTGAGTGACTTTCATACATATATACACTTTTATATTTTGCTGGGTTTTTTTCCACTTAACACCATAATTTGGAGGTTATTCCTTAATAATATAAGTGTGTGTATATGTTTATGTATGTGTGCCAGTATGCTTGTGGGTGTCTGTGTGTGTTCATTTAAATTCAACAAATATTTATTGATGAGCTACTGTGTGCAACATGTGCAAGGCACCTGGGTTCTATCAGTGAACAAAACTGATAAACACCTCTGCCTTTGTATGTTATGTTGTAGAAGAAAGAGATAGACAATAAACACTTAATTTAGTGAACTCTTTTAATATGTTATAATAGAAAGTAATAAATACAGAAATCAAATTGCCAACATCCATTGGATCATCGAAAAAGCAAGAGAGTTCCAGAAAAACATCGATTTCTGCTTTGTTGTTCTGGAAAATTCATGAAGAGATGGGCATACCAGACCACTTTACCTGCTTCTTGAGAAATCTATTTGCAGGTCAGGTAGCAACAGTTAGAACTGGACATGGAATAACAGACTGTTTCCAAATAGGGAAAAGAGTACGTCAAGGCTGTATATTGTCACCCTGCTTATCTAACTTATATGCAGAGTACATCATGAGAAACGCTGGGCTGGATGAAGCACAAGCTGGAATCCAGATTGCCGGGAGAAATATCAATAACCTCAGATATGCAGATGACACCACCCTTATAGCAGAAAGCGAAGAAGAACTAAAGAGCCTCTTGATGAAAGTGAAAGAGGAGAGTGAAAAATCTGGCTTAAAACTCAGCATTCAGAAAACTAAGATCATGGCATCCGGTCCCATCACTTCATGACAAATAGATGGGGAGACAATGGAAAGTGTCAGACTTTATTTTTCTGGGCTCCAAACTCACTGCAGATGGTGATTGCAGCCATGAAATTCAAAGACGCTTACTCCTTGAAAGGAAAGTTATGACCAACCTAGATAGCATATTAAAAAGCAGAGACATTACTTTGTCAACAAAGGTCCGTCTAGTCAAGGCTATGGTTTTTCCCGTGGTCATGTATGGATGTAAGAGTTGGACTATGAGGAAAGCTGAGAGCCGAAGAATTGATGATTTTGAACTGTGGTGTTGAAGAAGACTCTTGAGGGTCCCTTAGACTGCAAGGAGATCCAACCAGTCCATCCTAAAGGAAATCAGTCCTGAATATTCATTGTAAGGACTGATGTTGAAGCTGAAGCTCCAGTACTTTGGCCGCCTGATCTGAAGAGTTGACTTGTTGGAAAAGACCCTGATGCTGGGAAAGATTGAGGCAGGAGGAGAATGGGATGACAGAGGATGAGATGGTTGGATGGCATCACCGACTCAATGAACGTGAGTGTGAGTGAACTCTGGGAGTTGGTGATGGAGAGGGAGGCCTGGTGTGCTTCTTTCCATGGGGTCGCAAAGAGTCAGCCACGACCAAGCAACTGAACTGGACTGAATAAATACTATGGGAAAAAGGAAAAGGAAAGGTTGTGGGAGCAGGAATTTCCATTTCAAACGGGGTGCTAAGGAGAGCCTCACTGAGAAGGTGAGGTTGCTCAGTGTCTTGAAGGAGGGGAGGAGTAATCTGTGGGTAAATCTAGGGGGATAGTGTTCCAAGAAGAGGGAGGGCAGTGCAAAGGCACAGAATGGGAGGGTTCCTGGCATGTTTTTTTAAATTTTTTTCATTGAAGTATGGTTAAATTACCATGTTGTGTTAGTTTCTGATGTACAGCAAAGTGATTCAGTTATGTATATAGATACTATATATATAACATATATATCTATTCTTTTTTCAGATTCTTTTCCAATATGGGTTGAAATATTGAATATAATTCTCTGTGCTATAAAGTGGGCGATGGTTATCTATTTTATAATGAGTGTATATGTCAGTCCTGATTTCCTAATTTATCCCCACACTTTTCCCCTTTGATATCTGTAAGTTTGTTCTCTAAGTTTGTGTGTCTATTTCTGTTTTGTAAATAAATTCATGTGCATCTTTTTTTTCAAGATTCCACATATAAGTTATCATTGATACCTGTCTTTGTCTGACTTCCTTCACTTAGTAGGATAGTCTCTAGGTCCATCCTTGCTGCTGCACATGGCATTATTGCATTCTCTTTATGGCTGCATAGTATTCCATTGTATACATGTACCACATCTTCTTTAGCCATTCATCTGTTGATGGACATGTAGGTTACTTCCATGTCTTGGCTTCTGTAGACAGTAGTGAATATAATGCTGCAGTGAACATTGTAGTTCATGTGCCCTTTCCTGAGGAGCAATGAGAAGGCCAGTGGAGTGGAGTGAAGTGATTATTGAGGGCAGTGGATCTTGTTTGCTTGGCAGGCTCCTATAACCCCTAGAAATCTTACTTTGAGATTAAGGAAGTTCACCATGTTCTTACTGACAGCCACAAAGCAGTCCAACATTTGGAGGTACCATATACCAGTCTCCTATTGAGAGGAACACTTAGGTTGTTTCTGATCTGTTTGATATTCTAAACAGTGACATAACATATATCTTTGAATCTATGTTTTTGCTCACACGTGAACTTTCATGTAGAATAAATTCCTAGTAATGAAATAACTTGCTGAGGAGATGCTTATTTTTAACTTTCCTATATATTGCTAATTTGCTGTCTGAAGAGCTTGTACAAATTTTTATTGCCATCCACAGTGTAGGGGAGTGCTGTTTTCTTATTACCACTATATCCATTAGTCAACAATTTTATTTTTGCCAATTCTGTGAGTAAAAGTGTTCCCTTACTGGTATGATTTGGGGATGACTCCTCCTCCGCTCTAAATCATATAATAATGTGGATTATATTCTGCTCCTCTTCCATTTCTTATGGCTCCCAACTACTTTGCACTTACATCTCTTCATAGCATGTATTGCTTTGTATTTTAATTGGTTATGTCCCAGCATCCTCTATTATAAGCTTCTCAAGAGTCAGACTAACGTCTTATTGTTTTATACCCTCCCCCTATGCCTAGAAATTTACTTAATTCACAAGGAGCAGTTATTATATCTTGGTTGATTAATAAGTGAATGATATAATTCAGTTTGAATTATGCTATATAACTTACACTTATGAATTTGACAATTACAATGAAAGCAGTAGCTGTCCCTGAGACCTTTTGGTTTATTGGATTGCATGTTTCTGACTGCTAGCTGAGAAAAATTATGTATTCCATCCTGTAGTGTTCAGGATGGAAATAGTCAATGCGCTATCTTATTTCTAATCCCCAAAGTAAGCATTTCTTTAAATATACAAAAAACTGAGTGGGAGTGAATTGGATCCGTATGTAGGTGACAATATATACAGTTCAGTCCGGTTTCTGTAGTTTCATCTGCTTCTATCTAGTTTGTTATCTTGAAACTGAGCAGCATTTTCTGGTTTGTAGCCTTGGGCATCTGGATGCTGAGGTCATGAGGCCACTGGCTATACTGTCACTTAGTTTTGAGAACCTTAAAAATGTGATTTGAAAATGGATTTGGGCAGAGGATTGTGTGGGCTGAGGCAGATGAGCCATGTTTGCTGGGCTGGGTTTCCCTGTATGCTTGGGTCCCTGGAGAGAGTAACAAATGTTCTATTTTGGAAATGTTATACTGAATCTCTCTCCTCCACACACAGAATCATATGAAGGGTTCTGAGAAGCCACACGGTAAAGAAAACTGTTTATCCCAGTGTTTCTCAAATTGATTTGACAACTGGAAATAACCTTTTTCCTAGTAACACTTATCAGGATATTAGTATTCCACAGAATAGAGTTGGAGAAAAACACGAGAAATCGTTTTTTTTTCCCCCATTTTTATTGTTGTTGTTCAGTCACTAAGTCATGTCCGACTCTTTGTGACCTCATAGCCTACAACACACCAGACTTCCCTGTCCTTCACTATCTCCCGGAGTTTGCTCACATTTTGTACCAATAGAAATAATTATAGAAATTTATAAGTATTTTCACTAAGTATACCTATTTTCAGTTCAGAGCATATATTCATCAAATGAAGAGTAGCTATCTAGTATGGACTTGTTTGCAGCTGTTGACAACAGGAATAGGCCACAGAGGAATTGAACATTAATTTAGCAATCTATTTTATAAATAGACTATATCCTAAGACTAGTTAGAAACATTAAAGTTAACCTGAGAGTTGTTTAGGAACAGGTATAAGCCTGAAAATGGTAATAAAGAAAGTGATAATTGTAAAAAATAAACGTAGATATTAATTTCTCCTAAGAATAAAAGATCTTCAGATACCTGAAATGATGTCACAGGAAGGCTAATTTCTGCTTGTATTGTCAAAGAGGTCAACTGGTGACCAGTTTTGCTTGTATTTTAAATTATGGAGATTTAACAGACTGCAAGGAGATCAAACCAGTCCATCCTAAAGGAAATCAGTCCTGAATGTTCACTGGAAGGACTGATGCTGAAGCTGAAACTCCAGTACTTTGGCTACCTAATACAAAGAGCTGACTCATTGGAAAAGACCCCAGTGCTGGGAAAGACTGAAGGCGGGAGGAGAAGGGGACGATAGAGGATGAGATTGTCGGATGGCATCACCGACTCGATGGACTTGAGTTTGAGCAAGCTCCGGGAGTTGGTGATGGACAGGGAAGCCTGGTGTGCCGCAGTCCATGGGGTCGCAGAGACTCAGATATGACTGAACAACTGAACTGAACTGAACAGACTGAGAACTTTAATTTGTGTATGGAAATTCTTAAATGGGCCTCCCCTCTTTGTGTTACAGCTCGTATTTTTCAGGCTCTCTGATGCACTCCGCTTGCTTCGTCCTCTTCTCATTTCTCTGTCTCCTCTCTGTGCTCCTTAAAAACATTCACTAGACTGGCAATTAGGGACTGAGCACAGATGCAGCCTTTAATTTAATTTCACATTCCATCATTTGAAACATGACCGAGTGCGCGCTGTTTCTGGCCTTCTGAGTGCTGGGAAATCAGTATGTTAATTTACTTCCATTTTTCAAATCATTTTTGAGAGAGAGCAAGCGCCTCCTGTGAAAGGAGAGGCACCCCCCCCAGGAAGGGTGGCTGTGTGTCTGAGACATAGCCCCAAGTACTTACATTCTCCCACCCTACCCTGCTTTCTGAATCAGTTGTGTTTCATAGTGTATTTGTAAATAGACTGTTTGGGACTTCGAGCACTTTTTTTCCTCCTACTGGAAAATGTTGCTCATGATTATTATGAATCTAGACCAGTCCTTAAAAACCCTTAAACCCTAGTGTGTCTAAATCATGTTGCTGCTGCTGCTGCTGCTAAGTCACTTCAGTCGTGTCCAACTCTGTAAATCATGTTACAAACACTTAATTCATGGAAGCTGCATTGGTACGTTTATTTCCAGTTGAAGAGAAGAAACAGTCCTACTCTCTTCTATAGGATTCACAGATCATTAGGGCAGCTTTTGGTTCCATTTCCTTTTAGCATCCAGATCTTATTGTGACTCGTATGCAGCTCACAGTAAGATGAAGCTGCCAAGGTTTTTCCTTCATCAAATGCTCCAAGGTTAAAGCTGTACCATCCCCCCACTTTCTTGTACCTGTGCAGTTAAAATATTTTATATTAATGAAAAATATGTCCTTGTTATACATTCCGTTTTGCTCATGCAAGCGGAGTGCTTTGTGAATCTTCGTTTTGTCACCATTCAACACATTTGCTCAGTTGTGTCACTTTCATGTTGGGTTAGTTTTATTTCTGTACCTTCATACAAACTGTGGATAGAAATGTGGGCCATGGAAGCTTCAAGAGCTTCAGTTTTCAGAGCATTTTCAAAAGAAAGCATAGTTCAGTTGAACATCCCTTAAACTGTGAGGATGGAGCTAATGATCATATTGATCTTCGTCTCTATGGGTGGCAAAGTAGAGGCAAGAAGGTTATGAATAATTGATGACTCTGAACCGTACTCTAAGCATTTAGTTATCTCACTGATAGCTCAGATATACTGTTGTCTAGTTTTTGAATATATATATTTTTAAAATCTCATTTTCTAGCACCGTTTAAGTTTACCATGACCGTAGAGTTAACCACAGTAGTTCTTGGATTCAGGAACTACTGTGGTTAATCTCTGCAGAGCTGTGGAAATCTTGAACATACTATGAATGCCAAAAAGGTGGTCAGCACTGATTTTTTATTTTGATACTTTTTTAACATTGTACAAAAGCAAGAACAGTGGCGAACAATGAGTTGGTCCCTTTCTTTGTTCTTTCCAAGACCAGACCTTATATTAATATAATCAACCTGAGCTTTTCAAGGAACCAGAAACCTGAAGGTATATGAGGGCCTCGGTAACTATTAAATTGTCATTTCTAGGCTCCGTCTCTGTCATGATTTCATTTTGTATCTGCCACCACCAACAGAATTGCAAGAATTCCTTCTCCCCTTAAATCTCCTCCACATACCAACTCTCCAGTTTGTTTTGGAAGTCTTTTGTTCACTTGGTCTAGGAAGTTCTGTTTTCCCAGCAGCCGTGTGATGAGGAGCCTAGCTTACAGCTTTGTGGGTCTCCTCCCGCTCCTAAAGCTCTGAGGCTTGGCTGGTCCTCTGTGTTCAGCCCCCATTCGCATCTCTAGTCGGCTTCAAGGATCCACCCAAATGGGCACAGTTCTTTTCCTCCCATTTGTGTTTTGCTTTGTAACGTGGACATTAGAGTGGACTGCTCTTCAAAGTCTAAGGGGCTTGAGAGAAGCAGTGGTGTTCTGTCTCCAGTCCCCAGAGTTCTGACACAAGCCTAGGGGCTGAGAGTAACACACACTAATGACTCAGAATCAGGTGTCTCTCTAACCTGACACTATTAGCCTTTTAGACTAAGCCTTTGCGTGGCAGCAGGCTTCTCTCTTAGGATATATTATTCCCTTGGTGGTTTCTCATTCCTCTGTTAAAGACGTAACCCCATTAGCCCTTCAGACTGCTCAGCTGTGGCTTGCAGCTGTGCTTGCAGATGTATGTTCTCAATCTTGAATCCCATCAAGAAAATGTCCTTTTGTGTCATTTTCAATAATATTCCAAACGGTCTGGCTTATTAAGGCTTCTGGCTCCCCACATTGGCCTTTGGGACCTCACTTTAATATTCTTTCTGGATTATGTGCCAGTTCTTCCATGTTGTATGATTTATTGTTTAAGATCAAGAGCCATGGAGGAGTTCCCTGCTCAGGTGCTCTCCACTGAGGCAAACTAGGGAAGGGCTGAGGGTTCCAACTCTGGACTTCCCAGGCCCAGGGTGACATTCTAGCTTTGCACATAACTTCAGGCAACTCACTCAGTGTTACTAAGCCCAGTTCCCTAAGCCATAACATGGGGATGATGACACAGTACCCATGTCATGGGGTTATTGGAGCATCAAGTGAGATAGTCCTTTAAAATACCTGCACAGTATCTAGAATATATTAAGTTCTTAATAAGTCTCGGCTGTTTGGTTATTATGCTTCCCTGGTGGCTCAGTGGTAAAGAATCTGCCTGCCAATGCAGGAGCCAGGTCAGAAAGATCCCCTGGAGAAGGAAATGGCAACCCACCCCAGTATTCTTGCTTGGGAAATCCCACAGACAGAGGAGCCTGACAGGCTATAGTCCATAGGATCACAGAGTCAAACATGACTTAGAGACTAAACAACAACAGATTCGGTTACCACCAGTATTATTATCATTTCTGTTATGCCATTCAAGCATTTTTATATGTCATTTATATGTGTAGGTCCTGTCTGAATAAGCTGAAGGTCCTTCTACCAGTTTTGACACACACAGTGTTCCTTCATGGTCTTACCCTCCGTGGAAGGTCCTAGTTTTGGCTGTATGTGGCCTGAATAGTAAAGACTTGGGTTCTATTCAGAGCTACTGAGATAAAGTTTCTTGTTTACTTCAGGCTTAAAGGAGTTACTTTTTTCCAAAACCATTTAGCCTTGAGATTACCCTTGTTCACAGGAGTCCCTCCAAGAGCCAGGTCTTCAAAGTTGTGAAACCCTCTAAGTAAATTTGGGTGAGTCTTAGAATTCACCTGTTCTTTGAGGGGAACTCTGGCCTGTAGTGGCTAAAAGCAGATTGTATCTGAAGCTCTTTAGACCAAAATGAGTCCCAAGTTTAATACAGCCTTAATATCTACTCTGCAAATACAAAGCAACAGACAGTGAGAAGGACTTATTTTATGATGTACTTTGTGGTTTGATTATTTGCTTGGATAGGAGCGGCTGCATCTATGTGAGTTATGTGTGTGTATGTGTGTGTGTGTGTGTGCACACGCGCACGTGTGCGCACAAGGTCTGTATGCTTATGGCCTAATATGTACATTTTAATACAGTTGAAACTTAATGGTGCATTGTGTTGCTAAATTAGATTTGAGTATCAGGTTGGAAAAATGTTGAGATGATGATGAGAATAAAACCATGATGAGAATAAAAATATCATTATTAAAATGAATTTTCTTTAAATAAGCATTTTCTGAATTTAAGTGGGAGATTAGGACTTTAAAAGCTAAAATGGCCTGTGGTGTTGTGTCTTCCACATGTCTCTGAGTAGTAAACCACAACACAGAGGCCAGCTGCTGAGTTTTGTGTTGTGGGATGGCCTGATAAATTAGGGATGCTGGTACCATGAAACTGAGAGTACAGCTTGTTATATTTGTTAACATAAAGGAAGAAATCCCCAATACATAGTCAAGTGAAAGCAGACCCCAGGTCCATCCAGTTCATTTGCAAGCTTCATTGTCCATGTGTTTATCCCTCGGTCGCCTGCTTCTCTCTGGCCATCTGATGGCCCTCTTCCATTGCCCTGCCTCAGCTTCCCCCTGGGCTGAACCAGTGGGTCAGCCTCAGGACATCACTTCCCACTCTGCTATTTGCTGTTCTGTCCTGGTTAATTCTTTGCCCCCATGGAATGCAAGACCACTTCCACAGAATAAACTTGGACCTGACCCAGCTATAAAATTAAATGTCATACCACATCTGTGAATGTACTTCGTACTGAATCAAACTTTCCACCCAGGCACTCTTAAATTTTAGATCCCCTGAGCAATAACTTAGTCTGAATTTGAAGTTTGATTGACCTGAAGACTGCCTTTCCTGTTGTTTATTTGGTTAGTCACGTGTTTATTCATTTATTCCATCCTTTTGCTAAACATCTGCTGAGCATCCAGTATGTCATAGTAAAAACAGAAGCTCACATTTATGGAACATTTATGTGTTAGGTGCTGTGCTATATATATTACATGTTTTTATATATATATTTTTCAGATTCTTTTCCATTATAGGTTATTGCAAGATATTGATACTGTGCTATACAGTAGGACCTTGTTGTTTATTGTATATATTACATTATATTGTATTAACAGTGTGTATCTTTTAAACCCAAATTGTTTTGGAAATAAATCATTTATATCTTTTTTTTTAGATTCTACACATAAATGATATCATATTTTGTCTTTCTGTATTTGACTTCACTTAGTATGATAGTCTCTAAGTCCATTCATGTTGCTGAAAATGGCATTTTTCATTCTTTTTTATGGCTGAGGAATATTCCAGTGTGTGTGTGTGTGTATCACATTTGAATGACTCTAACACCCAGTCTTCAACCAAGTTACTGGAGCAGTTTTAAATTATAAACAATGAAGCTGTTCTATTATCCAGCCCTCTTATCCCTCACTAATTAAACTCAAGAGTGTCAGCATGGTGAGTTCAGGAAGGAAATATCTCCTTTCCTAATTCTCTGTTGTTTTTTGTGAGCTCAGGAATGGATGCAGAGAAAGCAATGCATGCAGCCAAGAAGATGTAAAGTAATAACTGCAAAAAAATTTTTGGTTGTTATGATGAACTTGCTGGAAAGGAGGATTTTCTTCTTCTTAGATTCAGAGGGTTTGCGGCAGTCAGAAAAATAATGATTCTGTTGAAAAAGAATAGATACATGTATGTGTGCAACTGAGTCACTTTGCTATACACCTGAAGCTAACACAGCTATGTTAACCAACTCTGTGCCAATATAAAATAATTTTAGAAAAAGATAATGAAGAGATGCTCTGCATGCTGGAGACTTTTCTCTATGACAGAGTCAATTTCTCAGATGCTGTGTTCCGAAAAATGACACCTGTGAATAATGCAGTGAAGAAATCATATCTCAGGGGATTCATTCTTTCCCACTTCTCTGTTGGGGCCCAATGGCCTTTCCATGCTTGATTCACTTGATTATTAGGGGAGAACTATTTCATATGCCTGGGCTTCCCTGGTGGCTCAGGTGGTAAAGAATCTACCTGCAAAGCGGGAGACCTGGGTTGAATCCCTGAGTTGAGAAGTTTCCCTGGAGGAGGGCATGGCAACCCAATCCAGTATTCTTGCCTGGAGAATCCCCATGGACAGAGGAGCCTGGTGGGCTGTCGTCCATGCTGCTGCGGCTGCTGCTGCTGCAAAGTCGCTGAAGTCGTGTCCGACTCTGTGCGACCCCATAGATGGCAGCCCACCAGGCTCCCCCGTCCCTGGGATTCTCCAGGCAAGAACACTGGAGTGGGTTGCCATTTCCTTCTCCAGTGCATGAAATTGAAAAGTGAAAGTGAAGTCGCTCAGTTGTGTCTGACTCTTCACGACCGCATGAACTGCAGCCTACCAGGCTCCTCCATCCATGGGATTTTCCAGGCAAGAGTACTGGAGTGGGTTGCCATTGCCTTCTCTGGGCTGTAGTCCATGGGGTCACAAAAAGTCGGACACGACTGAGTGACTAAGCACTGCATTTCATACACATACAGGAAGAGGGAGTAAAGACGTGGTTCTCGGACTTCATTGAGCACAATCACAAGAGCAGGTAGTACAGTGAAGTTTCTGGGGTCTCATCCAGAGTGATTCTGGCCTGGCACATCTGGAATGGGACCTGAGAATCTGCATTCTCAATGGGCACACCAGGGGATTTTGATGACAGTGGTCTGAGGACTACACTCACAGAAAGGGTCATGTAAAATCACATTTACAGCCAGAGAATCTATTTCATTGAGGCAGTGATCCTCAAAGCGTGGTCCCCGAACAGCCCAGCGTCACCTGGAAATTGGTTAGGAAAGCCAGCTCAGACCACCTAAGCCAGAACGTCTGGGAGTAGGGCCCAGCAATCTGTGTTTTAACAACGACAGCAGGGGATTCTGAGCAAGCGCCGCTGGCTGCAGGCAAGCCAAGAGCTGTTGTAGAATCCTGCACCATTGGTTCTCAGATGCAGCTGCACATTGGAATCACCTGGGGAGGTTTAGAAACGGGGTCACATTGCCAGAGATTCTGATTGAGTCGGTCTGGGATGGAGGCTGGATATCAGGATGTTTCCAAAGGTCCCCAGGCTGCTCTAATGTATAACAAAGTTTGAGAACCACTATCCTACAGTGCTGGTTGCCTGAGTGTTTTTCTCACTCTGTAATGTGAAAACTCTTTAATGGAAGTACCTTTGTCTGTGGTCACAATAAAATGCCCAGGTATCAAGAAAAGGATAAACTTTATTATATATTAACAATGCCTAGCTGACTTGTTTGTTTTCTATAATATGCCCTTATACTGAGCATGGAAAAGGCACAAAACTTTCTCCAGGATGCAATAAGAACCTAGTGTTCCTGTCTTCACTCCCTCAGCCTGCTCGCCAGTCTACCAGGCCACATAAACTCTCACATCACCGACTTCTTCAATTCCCGCAGGTGCAGCATCCCCTGTGCTGGCAGAGTCTCATCTTTATTACCATGGAAGCAGTTGGCAAGGTTGCAAGTCCAAACCAACCAAATCAGTAGCATCCCTAGCTGCGTGTGACTGTACATGAGTGTGCATTTGTAGACGAATACATCAGTGATGGTGATAGTAAAAAAATGTCTTTTGGGGAAGAGGATGCCTGCTAAACCAAGGTTATATAAAACACTAATTTCAGTGAAGTTCATTAGAAAGTGCTGGCAATTTTCAAATGGCGTTCCCTGATGGAAGACACCCTTACCTCGTTTTCTCCTCTAAGCCCGGACATGCAGTATTAATGTGCTGCCCCACCTCCATCTTCAATACGATATATAGCAAATAGAGCATTTAATCAGTGTCACTGAATGTATAGTTCTGTGACTCCAGCATTTCTCAAAGTGCTTCTTCAAGGACATAGAAGTCATTACTCATTGCTGGAGCGAATTGATTCTACCTTTTATAAGCCTGCAGGATACAAGCGTGCGACAGGAATTGTGTTGATTCTTAACCCTGTGTTCTTCCTGTTATGAGGTCTGTGGTTGTTTTAACAAGGCACAGCACAAATGAGTCATTGGACCTCAATGCTGTTCCAAAGGGAACAACCCAAGGCTATTATCTTGTTCTAAGACATTACCTCACACGGCACCAAAACATGTACGCATGTTACGTCTCTGGTGGATAAAGATGAGGAGAGGCAAACTGACATCCTGGCAGGGCTGCTCCATCTCAATTGACTCATTTATAAATTATTTGCTTGTCTTCTGCTTCAGTGATTATGTAGTTTTCTCTCATGCTAGTTGCAATTTTTCAGCCTACTGTGAGAAATCATGCCTGGTAGGCTATTAATCCCGTCAAAGGTCAGTTATACTGATTAAAGCTATTTTTTTAACATAGAGACCACCACTTACTGGGAAGGCAAAAACGGTGATGTACAGCTTTCTTCTTCAGCTTCTACTGCTTAATTAGATCTATCAGAAAAGTCTAGTGTCTTTAATCCTGTCTCAGACCTTTCCATTGAAATAACTCTTTAAACATGTAAGCCCAGATGCTGTGAATAATGAAAGTCATTTTGTTTGTTTGTTTGTTTTCTAAGTCCCTTATCCTTAGATGCATCTTCTGGGAATTTCTTCCCCCCTCCCATCTCCCCTCCTCCTTATCACCCAGAGATGGTTGAATTCTTCTGATTTGGAGTGTGTCTGGAGATACCTTGTTAATGTGAAGTACTTTTAAATCTGGAATTTAAACATGTCTCTTTGTAACAATAAGACTAGCTTAAACTGAATTTTTAAAGCAAATCAAATTAAACCATTTATATTGAAAAGATGTACAAAGGCTTTTCTGAGATTTGAAGATGATTAGATTGGTAGCAGGATTAAAGAAATTAATCCCCCAAAATTGTGGACCATTCTTTAAACCTCTGCTTTAATGCCTGTTACCTGGAAACACACACACAAAAGGTTTAGTGAAGGATGTGTAATGCAAGCACACTTCAGGCAGTTGCTTGCTAAATTCTGCATCACTTCAAATTTTGTCAAAGTGTTTCCTGTTTCATGGATGAAGAAACTGAGGGAAAGATGTGTTATGACCTGCCTTTGAGCCAGTGACTTTCAGGTTACGGTTTTGTTTGAGGGTTTCTTTAGTCCTTGAGGAACATAAGAGTTTTAAGACTCACTAACTTTGCTTTTATACATGTACGTTTCATAATGAAATTCAATTAAAAACCACCATTCCTTTTGATATGGGAAGTATGTTTACTGCAATTAGTGTATTGTACCTCTGATTAATTATAAAAATCTTTTTGCAGTTCTTTTTATCAGTCAAACATATGGATTTCAAGAATGATTTTCATTTAAAATGACTGATTGTATTTTTATCAAATTAGAGAGCAATATTAAAAAGATATTCTACTTCCCCATTGTCGGTTGTTACTTAAGCCAAGGCATGCCAAATTGACTTAGTATTTGTGCTTCTGGTCATTTTTTGAGTAATTATCAAAGCAATTAGGTCACCTGATCTACTGCTCAATCATCCAGCTTATTTTCCTTTAGTTAATGGTGTCCTGTTCATTTTTAAGTCATTTCAAATTTTTATTTAAATACCTTAAAACTAAATCCTTGAACCACAGAATTTTGCATCTCCTGTAACTTAAAGATGATTAAGCCCAACCTATTTTTAATGGGTAACAAATTGCAGTGGAAAGGGGAAACCAGAGTGATTTCCTTATCCACATGTTCATTCTCTTATTCATAGTCAGTGCTTACTTGATAGCAGATAGATTCTTTAGTAGGTATTACTCAAAACTTCAGTTGATGAGAATATGCTTGCATGAACTCTGTATTAGAAAGAGTATGTTGGAACTCCATTAAATAAAAATCACAAGTATACCATTAGCAAGTCTATATTTTAATGAGAAGATTAACCAGTCTTGGCCTTGATTGTTGATCTTTAAGTCAAGGTTTTGTCCATATCCAGCAAGGTATTGTCAGAACTTCCTGTACTCTTATTACATCTCCTTACATGTAAGACTGCCCATGCAGAGCTGTTACTCATGTTTGATTCCTCACGAGTCAGCCATGTAGGAAGGATGGATGATCAGGCAGGTCTGATACAAAGTGCTGGGAATCTAAAATTGACCAACACAGTCTCTGCCCTTAAGGAGCTAACAGTCTGGTGTGGGGGAGACAGACATATGAACTCAAAGTATGATAGGGTAGATAATTTCATGGAGGTATGTGTGCTCTGTGCTGTAAAAGCGCTAAAAAACAAGTGACAATTCTGCCTAGAATGCCAGTCACCTTCTGAAAAGAGATTCTATGTACAGAGAGCTGAGAAATTTAGATGAGCTTTTATAGAAAATACCCGGGGAGCTTCAGGAATTGAAGGAAAGGACCACTGCCATCCAAAATATCTTTTCCAGTTGCTCATGGATTCACTGAGTTCAGGACTGGCACTTCAGCTCTCTAATGTAAGGTTTTAATTCCTATTGAAAGTATTCTTTTGATGGGGCTAATACTTCCGTTGTCACCAATAAATTATGGCTTAGTATGGATGATCTTAGTGTGGATGAGCAAACTCCAGGTGACAGTGAAGGACAGGGAAGCCTGGCGTGCTGCAGCCATGGGGTCGCAAAGAGTTGGGCACAAGTTAGGGACTGAACAACAGTGATCTTGAGGTGTTTTTTTGGAGCATGTTTTCAGAGTGTAAGGAAAAAAACCAGAGCCACAGTGCAGTGAATTCCAGAGAAGGATGGATAAAGGGGCCCAGAAAGCTGGCTAGTAGCCCCAGAAGAGTGAGTATACTTGTATGGCCTGGAAGTTCTGAAGATAACCATGCATTCACACTGTTTCCTTAATGACAACCCACTCCAGTACCTTTGCCCGGAAAATCCCGTGGACGGAGGAGCCGGTAGGCTATAGTCCATGGGGTCGCAAAGAGTTGGACACGACTGAGCAACTTCACTTATTCCTGCAGTCATCTCCACTTCCTGGTCCCCCCCCCCAACTTCCTCCTACCTCCCCTATCTTCTCCATCTGCCTCTTCCTTCAAACCCAGTGTATAACTATTTCACTCAAATAGAATGGAGTAGTGAGTTTTCATACCATTTATAAAAGAAAAAAGAAAAACTGCTTCGACTTCACTTTATCAAGAGCTTCCTGCTCAACGTAATTCTTAGTGTGTTTTCACTAAGGCAATGTGAAAGAGTCTTAGCACATTCCCCAGTGGAGAAGCCAGAGGAAGCAAGGAGAATATGACCACAGGGATGAGGATCAGTCTCCCAACTCACAAATGGAGACAAGCCACCTTCATTACATTATATGTCATTCTGTGATCTCAAACTCTCGATTTTAGCTATGTTCTATTTTTAAGAACAAGTTATGAATATTTAAAGAAGCATGAGGGTTACATATAACATATTTAAAACAATAGGAGGTAGTCTGAGGAATATAGTAGTATATTTAGAAACTCCTCTAGGGATAGAGAGACTTTAAAAGGAAGAATTGATATATTCTACATCATTCATCATATATTTTTAGTAGGGTATTATTTTGTATATGTTTAACCACTCCTTTAACCTTTCATCTAAAATAGCCCTTTATGGCACCTGATATTATCTTGCAATTATTACCTAAAATAAACACTAAAATGAAAGGAAAACAAGTTATGACATTGCTCTTGTATTTCACTTGCGTAGAGTAACACTACAAAGGAAGAAGTTCTTGATTGACTAAGAAAAGCCATTTCAAAGAGTGTCAGGGTGTGAATCAACAGAAGTGTGACATCCAGAGCATTCATCCACAGGATGGACTGGAGGTGCTCAGAGGAGAGCTTGAAAGCCATTCCAAATGGATGGTTTTGCAGTGGATTGAATATTGCCCTAAATGACTCCAGCATCTTTTTCAATTTTAAGAGTGTTTGAGTCTATGACATATCATCATCAGATCAGATGAATAGACTGTGACCAAGGGCCTATCCCATCAGCCAGTTAAGACCAGTGTGCTTTCAGTGATGGATGTATATTTAGTGAGATAAAGAACTCCATCTTTTTTCTAGTCATGTACTCTATTGATGTTTCAAGAAAGTAACTTATGAGAAAAAAAATTAATACATATATTTGTTTCCTTCTGTCAAATAAGGATCTTACTACAGCCTACTTCATACTGTGTTATAAAGATTAGATGAGTTAAAGTTAATTCATGTAAAGATCTTAGAACAGCGTCTAGAACACAGGAAGCACTTACGCATTAGCTGCCATCAGTCATATTGTTATGTTTGGCAGTCTGCGTAAGTTGCTCTCCTTCTAATAGGTAGGTGAATATAGCAGTGACTCGACAGCAGACAAGAGATAGAGGGCTTTGCTCAAATTCAAGTGACTTTCTTTGTGTCTGATTACATTTTACTCCAGCAAGGAAGAATATAAAGAAAGGAGAAAGAAAACAAAATTTTCTTTCCCACCCTGCATTCTTTCAAAGAACTGTGAATAATTGGTTTTAATAAGTGTATAAGACTTCTAAAATTTATTCATAACTAGATGGCATTTTGGTAATTATCACCCATTCATTTGCTGTGAGCTGTAGGTGAAATTCTTATTATAAAAAAAGCACACCCCTGAAAAGTTTAGCTTACGTTAAATTTTGGTCAAAGATCTCAGTATAATTTAAGTCGTAACTATTAACAAAATTGTTTTGTCATCTCTGAAGTTTTCCTAAGGCATCCACTGAGGTTGCAGTAGGCTAACGTCAGTATGGAGGTGCTCTCGCCAAGCTACATTGTCTGCTAATTAATAGTGAAATGGCTGTAGCCTAGAGCCAAGATCAGGGAATTGCAGCTTCTTTCATCTTTAATGTTCACACTAGATCTTCCATTCCTTGTATTACTGGTCTCTGATTCTTTCGCATTTAGTTTTCACTCTCCGCCCAATTTTTCTGTGGCCAGAAGCACAAATGGAATCTATTTTCCAAATGATTGTTTATAAGCCATTTTCATTTGGACAGCCAAATGGCCTCTCTGCATGGTCCACGTCACTCTTGCCTTTCTTGTTCACAGCTGCACAGTCCTCTTGGCACATGGAATAGCATGGGGAGGCTTGATGTCCCATAGCTGCCAGTGGCAGGCTGCATTTGCCTTGTTAGGCAATATAAGTGCTTTGCTGCGCTACTTTGTAATTTATGTCACTTGAATACAAGTGGGAAGACTTTTAGAGAATTTTCAGAGAAAAATATAAAACAAACTTTTTGAAAATGTGAGAACATAATACGTGCTTAGCAGATAGCACTGTCGTGGGTGATCTGTATATAATTGCTACTCAGCTTTAGGTGGCACTTAAGCCCTTTGTCCAGGATGAGAAGATTCATTTGTATACATCATCATTATCCCTCCTGACGTGGGCTTTGGTGACATTAATCTGTGTTTTATTTCCTGCAGCAGTAATGACGGGGTTGTCTTCTGTGGCTTTATTATGTTGTCATGTTTTCTCGGCGATCATCCTCACAACACAAAAGAAATATCTCATGTGGGGATAAACTCCAAAATAGCTGACATTTAACAGTCATGCTGGCAGGCATCTAGTTTTCTTCCATTCCATTCTTTTACCTTGTCAAGCTGAGTCTTGGGGAGTTATCCTTGACTGTGGTCAGCCTGACAGCTGTTTGTAATTTTATGTCAGAACACGTTTCTGAGGTGGAGCTCATTTCTAAAGACTAGATAGCCTGCACAGGGGGGAGGTGAGATGGGACATCACTCTAAGCCTGCAGACAGCGAACTGATTTGAGGGAAGCTTGGTGCAAAAGAGTGGATCGCCAGGCTGACTGATCTGGAGAGACCACTCAATTGCAGTCAGTGGCCTTTATGTAGTTCAGGGGTCAACTTCTAAATCTGGTGATGGAGGCACCACGGGGAAGAAATGCACCCAGTTTTGTTTCGAGGACAGCAAGGATTGGTGTAGTAGTAGAAACCTAGTGAGAATCCCAGGGACGGGGGAGCCTGGTGGGCTTCTATGGGGTCACACAGAGTCGGACACGACTGAAGTGACTTAGCAGCAGCAGCAGCAGCAGAAATCAAATGATCCCATTTTAAAGCTACAGTTTTTTAAAAGGTATCTCATATGACTTTTATTTGCATTTGCAGTAACAGAACAGTGTGAGCATGGCGTCTGTAAACACAGTGTTCAAGAATATGATGCTCAGTGACTGTTCTCTGTACTTCAGCTCAAGAGCCCCTGGTAACAGACTCATAGACAAAACACATGAAATACAGGAATGATGAAATTGACCAGTATTTTTTGTTATATTCTTTATTTAAATATTTTATTTTATATTGGAGTACAACCAGTTAACCCTGGAGAAGAAAATGGCAACCCACTCCAGTAGTCTTGCCTGGAGAACTCCATGGACAGAGAAGTCTGGTGGGCTACAGTCCATGGGGTCACAAAGAGCCGGACACAACTGAGTGACTAATACACACACATACACAGCCAATTAACAATGTTGTGATGGTTTCAGGTGCACAGTAAAGCCATCAAGCCATAAATATATATATATACATACCCATTCTCCCCCAAACTCCCCTCTCATCCGGGCTGCCACATAGCATTGAGAAGAGTTCCTTGTGCTATATAGTAAGTCCTTGTTAGTCACCCATTCTAAATACAGTAGTGTGTACATGTCAGTCCCAAAATCCCTAACTATCCCTTCCCCTCACACTTCCCCTCCCTGGTAACCATAAGTTCATTCAAACTCCCTAACTATCCCTTCCCCTCACACTTCCCCTCCCTGGTAACCATAAGTTCATTCAAACTCCCTAACTATCCCTTCCCCTCATACTTCCCCTCCCTGGTAACCGTAAGTTCATTCTCTGTGAGTCTGTTTTAATAAAGCCAATCCCCAGGGCAGAATCAATCTGTGTAACCACTGCACATTGTCTAATCTCTTAAGAGACTCAGCACATTTACCGTACAGTTTTGTGTGTTTCCATGTCAGTCTCTCTTAGAATGTGGCCTCATTTCTCTTGGATTCCGCAGCATGATGCCCAGCACAGAATGTTGCTGGTGGTGTTTGGGGAATTGAATTGTACCAAATGTTGAGCCAAATATTGCATCTATCTGCTGAAAAATTTAAGCAGATGTTTACTTACAGATCTTAAGTTGCACAGCACACATTGTGAAATAAAAATAAGGGGAAACTAGTAAAGGTATTAACAACAAGTAATAGGAAATTGAGACTAGAACGGAAGACAGAAGACATGCTTCCAGCCCCCAACCCCCTTTTCTTCACCGTCAGCAACTATGGCCAGGGATGGGGGTGCCCTACAGCCTGTTCTGTTCAGGCGGAAATAAAACTGTCGACACAGTTGTTTAGCAGAAAGCTTCCTCCAGGCCAGGTGAATTGCCTACAGTCTGGAATCTCCTTGTTGACAGTTATACTTTGACATTTAATGTTAAGTAAAGCTCATACTTCTGTCCATGGGGTCACAAAGAGTCAGACACAACTGAGCAACCGAACTGACTGAAAGCTCATACCGAGTCAATATAAAGGGCTGGGAAGTTTTGTCCAAGTTGACAAAACCATGCTCTCAAAATATTTAGAAGATAACTATCACAGAAAAAACAAAAAGCATGGAGACCCAGTGTAGGGTAAGGGAGTTAGAGAAGGCGAGGTTCGGAAAAAGAAGGTGACCAACACTTTACAGGAACAGATCACCTTTAATGAGGCGAGAAGCGGCAGCAGTCAGATTAGTGAGCTGCTGCACTAACCCAAGAAAAGAGTAAGTATATATAGGCATAGATGTGGAAATCGACTGTCTTAAGGGGGCCTGTTCTTTTCCAAGGTTGTTCGGGTTAGTTGTCTCTTAAATGACTGGGGCAAGGAATTCTGGAGATCAGCCAGAGGCTGGGACCAGCTGGGAGCTGGGCGTAATCAACCTTAAGGTCCATTTTTTTCTTCCTGTGAGAGAGTTCTTTGTTTTGCATAGAATGGTGGGGAGGATCCGGAGGGGAGTTTTAACTCCAGGCTATTTTAAGCAGTGTAACTTTCCTTCACCCAGTTTTAATATTATTTTAATTTATTCCGTATAGGCACAAATTGAGTGCTGCTATACAAATATTAATTCACTTACTTTTCTTAATAACCCTCTAGGGTAGGCACTGTAATTACCCTTATGTACAGATGAGGAAACTGAGGCAGTGGAAAATAAAGACTAAAGAAATAAACCTGCTCAGTGTCACTTCATGGCTAGTAAGTAACAGAGCTGAGACTCACCCTCAGGCTTTGTAGCTACAGAAATCTGTGTTCTTTCCAGCTGAGCTGGGTTGCTTCACTTTTGTTCAGCTGTTTAATGAAACAGGAAGACTCAAGGCAACTGAGGTTTGACTCTTCTAGCCCTAGGATTTCTTTAAAATTCAGCTTATAAATACCCCAAACCCTTGAGATTGATGTCTTAAAACTCTTTTTTCCATTAAAAACTTACTGATATTTAATGAGCCTTGCTGTGTGCAAGACTTCAAAGGAAAAGGCAAGATAAAGAGGACACACCTGTCCTCCAAAAGCTTTTGGTTGAGTAGGGTGGTAATTTGGGATGTTCTGTAGAGCTCAGAGCTTTCATTGAATTATGCTACCTATCTGGCATCATGCCAGAATCATGGTAACAGAGAAGGGGCCCCAGACTATTTGGGGAAAACAATAAAGGATACTCACTAACAGGATGAGGCCCGAACATTGAAACAAGTTCCAGATCAAATTAAGGATGTACAAAATATTGGTAGTGCATAATCTTCATTGTGTGTGGATATTTATCCCAAATTAATTTCAAAATACTCCCATTTCTAGAATTACTTCTTACTTTTTATTTTTCTAAACTAACTACATTTTGTAAATATGTATTATTCTTCACAATTCCATAAATTTTCTGTGCTTATTCCTATAATAAAGTATACAAGAAAGATTTATTTTCTTCCTAGATTTGTTTGGGAAAATGATAGAATATTATGCATCTTTGAGGCTTTTTCATGTTATAAAATCGTTTTGGGGAATTTAACAACAAAAAGATAAACGTAAAGTGTTAGCAAAGTTCCTGGCACATAGGAGGACTCAGATTGATTTGACTGAGAGGTGGTATCTATCACACATGGTTAAGAACCAGGCTCTCAGGGCAGAAAGGCTTCATTTCAAACCCCAGTTCTGCCACTTCTTAGCTCTGTGGCCCAAGCCGAGTTCTCCGTTCATCTTGATAACCTCCATTGTGCATCTGTCCTGTGGTGATAACAAGACTTACCTCACCACAGGTGGGATTAAATGAGATGATACAGAGCATCTGGCCCAAGCAACTCAGAAATGGTTAATTGTCTCTACACTAATCACATTGCTGCCATCTGCCTCACCTTATAGCCCTACTACCACATTACTGGGGCTTTTGTGGCTGGTTTAATATCTACAGTAAAAAGTTAAGATTAAAAACCAGGTACTTTGGGGACTTACCTGGTGGTCCAGTGGCTGAGATTCCACGCTCCCAATGCAGGGAGCCCGAGTTTGATCCCAGGGAAGTAGATCCCACATGCCATAAGAATTCACATGCCACGACAAAGACCAAAATTCCCACGTGCTCCAACTAAGATTTAGCACAGCCAAATAAATAAGGTATTTTTAAGAAAACAAAAACATACTTACAACAAAAGAGTATTTGTGAAATGAAATGTTATTATATGATATAATTTTCTAGACTAGTCCTAATATCCAAGTCATGGATTTATCTCCAAGAGATGGGTTTACTGCTCCAATGACTTAATTCTCAGGTGTGCAGAACACTGTGTTTTAGCCAGAATTTTCTAGAGACTCACCTGAAGCAAGGATTAAAATATTAGTGATTTATTTGGAATATACAAATCCAGGCCAGCGAGGTAAAGAAGCAGGGAAGGGAGTCACAAAAAGACAGGTGAGCTATGGAAAGCTGTCAAACTTGGAAGTAGAAGGAATGGAGGTTGCCAGGGGCTAGGGGGAGGAAAAATGGGGAGTTGCTAAATGGGTGCACAGTCTCAGTTTTGCAAAATGAAAAAGTTCTAGAGTGAATATACTTGGGTGAATTCACTCTAGAAATTTCTAGAGTAAATAAAAGTTGCAGTGTGAATATACTTGATATTACTGAACTATAGGTATAAATATGGCTAAGATGGTAAATTTTTTTTTATTGGAGGCTAATTATTTTACAATATTATATTGGTTGGTTTTGCCATACATTGACATGAATCTGCCACGGGTATACATGAGTTCCCCCTCCTGAACCCCCCTCCCACCTCCCTCCTCCCTTTATCCTCCTTCTGGGTCATCCCCGCACACCAGCCCGAGCACCCTGTAACATGCATTGACCCTGAACTGGTGATTTGTTTCACATATGACAACATACATGTTTCAATGCCATTCTCCCAAATCATCCCACCCTCACCCTCTCCCACAGAGTCCCAAAGACTATACTATACATCTGTTTCTCTTTTGCTGTCTCGTATACAGGGTTATCATTTGCATCTTTTTAAATTCCATATATATGTGTTAGTATACTGTATTGGTGTTTTTCTTTCTGGCTTACTTCACTCTGTATAATAGACTCCAGTTTCATCCACCTCATTAGAACTGATTCAAATGCATTGTTTTTAATGGCTGAGTAATACTCCATTGTGTATATGTACCAAAGCTTTCTTATCCATTCGTCTGCAGATGGACATCTAGGTTGCTTCCATGTCCTGGCTGTTATAAACAGTGCTGCAATGAACATTGGAGTACATGTGTCTCTTTCAATTCTGGTTTCCTCAGTGTGTATGCCCAGAAGTGCGATTGCTGGATCATATGGCAGTTCTATTTCCAGTTTTTTATGTCATGCTTGTTACCACAATTTGAAAAGGGAAACAGAGGGGACAGTTACCTTCCCTCCCATCACCCGTAGGTCAGAGTTTGCCCCTTGGGGAGTTATGTCCCCCACATTTGCAGGTTACATTGGGCTTCTCCAGCTGTTATGTGGGATGCCAGCCCCCATATCTATAAGTAGAAGGAGAAGGCAGAAGCTCCAGGTGGGTGACTGATGGGCCCAGCTGCCCAGCAGCAGCCACAGGAACATTTGACACTCCCAGGACAAGTGACGCTGCTGATGTAAACTGAGCCCGCCAGGTAGCAGCAAGCATGACCAAGGGAGTTTGTAGATGGCGGTGGTCTCCCTTTTTGTGTTAATGAAATAACTGTTTCTGCACTCTACATTTCTTTATGTTTTTTTCTTTTTTAATAACATAAAAACATTGCTGTGAGTCTGTATGCCTTGTATTAGAAACCGATATATCATTATTACTTGGCTTGATGCAGAACATGATTGTTTCTCTGGTTCTTTGCCCTGTTTGCCTTTGGAAATAAAGTGAGCCCTCATTACTTATCCTAGTTACTTATTTGTAACATAATGCAATGAAAGAGGGAGCAATTTTAAGATATTTCATATTTTTTGAAAAATATGAAAGTCTTGATTTGTCATGGCCTTTTTAATGTTCTAAATATTAGCAAACAACATTAGCAATTGTGCTCTAAATTCCTGCTCTGGGCTTTTTCTCATAGGAAAATTTCCAAATAAATATTACAGGTTCCCTTATGTTTTCTTTTGGTCCAGTTTTCTTTTGCTTTACTAGAACCATCACTATGTTTGGGAAGACAGATAAGTCGATATTTTGTAGAAAAAAATTAGATAAAGTTGCATTTTAAAAATGTGTAAGTATTCAATACTTTACATTAAAAAAAAATCACTGTTAGAAAATGTGGAAATCATGCTTATTTACCTCTTGATAAATGGTGGCATAGTTTTGTGTGTAGGGAAATGGAATTTTGATCATAACCCTCATACCAAACTCATAGGACAACTAAGTAGATAAAAAGATTTTAGAATGAGACAGACAAACTCTGAAGATGGACTTCCTAAGATGCTTGAGTATAGAGTTATTTTGAAGACTGTCTGGGCTTTCCTCCATTCACTGCTTTTTGGCCTTCACTTCCATCCTCAGATGCGACTGTCCTCAGCCTGAGAGTTTGAGAGTCAAGAGTACTCCACGTTCAGTTCAGTTCAGTTCAGTTCAGTCGCTCAGTCGTGTCCGACTCTCCGCGACCCCATGAATCACAGCACGCCAGGCCTCCCTGTCCATCACCAACTCCCGGAGTTCACTCAAACTCATGTCCACAGAGTCGGTGATGCCATCCAGCCATCTCATTCTCCGTCGTCCCCTTCTCCTCCCGCCCCCAACCTTTCCCAGCATCAGAGTCTTTTCCAGTGAGTCAACTCGTCGCATGAGGTGGCCAAAGTATTGCAGTTTCAGCTTTAGCATCAGTCCTTCCAATGAACATCCAGGATTGATCTCCTTTAGAATGGACTGGTTGGATCTCCTTGCAGTATAAGGGACTCTCAAGAGTCTTCTCCAACACCACAGTTCAAAAGCATCAATTCTTCGGCGATCAGCTTTCTTCACAGTCCAACTGTCACATCCATACATGACCACGGGAAAAACCATTGCCTTGACTAGACGGACCTTGGTTGGCAAAGTAATGTCTCTGCTTTTGAATATACTATCAAGGTTGGTCATAACTTTCCTTCCAAGGAGCAAGCGTCTTTTAATTTCATGGCTGCAATCAGCATCTGCAGTGATGTTGGAGCCCAAAAAAATAAAGTCTGACACTGTTTCCACTGTTTTTCCATCTATTTCCCATGAAGTGATGGGACCAGATGCCATGATCTTTGTTTTCTGAATGTTGAGCTTCAAGCCAACCTTTTCACTCTCCTCTTTCACTTTCCTCAAGAGGCTTTTGAGTTCCTCTTCACTTTCTGCCATAAGGGTGGTGTCATCTGCATATCTGAGGTTATTGATATTTCTCCCGGCAATCTTGATTCCAGCTTGTGCTTCTTCCAGCCCAGCGTTCCTCATGATGTACTCTGCATATAAGTTAAATAAGCAAGGTGACAATATACAACCTTGACTTACACCTTTTCCTATTTGGAACCATGTTAGGCTTACTTTTTCTGGGAAAATGGTAGACGCTTGAGTTTTTAAGGGCAATGGTTTAGGAAGAATTATGCTCTCGGATCCCATGAGACCCTACCCTGAGTGGACTCTCTGCCCTGCTCAGGGTCTTAAGGGCCAATAGAATCTGTACTGAGATACAGTATTTGGTCTCTTTCATTAATAAAACCAAGGATTGAATCCAGTCATATTGAAGCTTTGGCTCCATCCCACTTATATCACCAAGAAATCCTGCAGTATGGGAATGCAGCCTGGGAAGAGAGGCAGACACATAATACTTACGAACTTGGAAATGGATGGGTTTTGTTTTAATTTTGACTTTATAGACTATAAATTGAGCCTTTACATATTTTCAGTTTTACATTAACATTCATTTTGATGGCCCTTTAAAATGATTTCTGGCTAGATTATTTTTGAAGGAGTACCAAAGGTGTCCTTCCAATGATCTCTTTTTGTTTGTCAAAGAGAAAAGTAAAACTACTCTAAAAATTGCAACAGATCATTATTATTTACCGGCCTGTTGTCCCTTAAACCCTAGGGTGCAATTAAGAGTTAGAGTAAGAGGAAGCACATTTATGATAGCTTTATTTGGTGGTTGAATTGCTACCCGTGGTAAAGGAGACAGATAAATTAAGCACGTTTATCCAAAGAAATGTTACTATTTAAGCATGGCATTCAAGTGCAGGTTGAATACACTGTTGGATCCAACCGTCGTATTTTCTCACGAACTAGAAAAGAAAAGTGTTTTCTTTTGTGTTTTAAATCAAATTCATGAATAAACATTCTGGTAAATTAATACAGTGCTCTCTGATGTCATCCATTGTTCAAGAACTTTCAATAAACATTTTTTGACTACTTTGAACGAGGTGTTAAGGTTTCCCAGACGAATAAAACAGGATCTACCCTCAGGGAGCTCACAAGCTAGCTGATGAATTAGACACCAATAAATAATAAATATACATAATAAATGCTCTGGGAACACAAGGAAGAAGGTAATTAATTCCACCTGAGGGGATGGAAAAGACTTCTCAGAGGAGCAATCTTTCATCTGTGACTGAAAGATAAGTAGGTGTATTTATTAAGGTGAATAATGCTGGTTGTTGTAACGGTTAAACTCCCACATTCTAACACAATAGGAGATTTATTTCTCATTCACATTATAGGCCAATAAACCAAAGCAGCGACCAAAGGTGTCTCTGCTTCACACAGTGATTTGGGAACCCTGGGTCCTTTCTACGGGTTGCTTTACTTTCTTGCAGATCCTTAGAATCAGAGGTCTGCAATCAGAAGTTCTTATGGGCCCGACCAAGAAAGCATCCCCATCACTTCCATTCACATTTTGTTTTCTGAGACTCAGACTTACGGCCACGTCCAAGTGCAAGGGAGATGGAAAACGTCTTTCAGCCAGATACCCAAAGAGAAGAGAACACAGATACTAATCAATGCTAGTAATCTGTCTACAGTGAGTAAGAATGGAGATACACAGTACTACATATAAAATAGATACACAACAAGAATCTACTGCATAGCACCGAGAACCTTGTTCAGTATCTTGTAATAGTCCATTCTAAAGGAGATCAATCCTGGGTGTTCATTGGAAGGACTGATGCTAAAGCTGAAACTCCAATACTTTGGCCACCTCATGCAAAGAGTTGACTCACTGGAAAAGACTCTGATGCTAGGAAGAATTGGGGGTGGGAGGAGATGGGGACGACAGAGAATGAGATAGCTGGATGGCATCACCGACTCGTTGGACATGAGTTTGAGTGAACTCCGGGAATTGGTGATGGACAGGGAGGCCTGGCGTGCTGTGATTCATGGGGTCGCGGAGAGTCAGACATGACTGAGCGACTGAACTGAACTGAACTGAACTGAATAACCTGTGATGGAAAAGAATCAGAAAAAGTTTATATATATATATAATTATATATAACTGAATGATATATATAATATATAAATGAATTACTTTGCTGTATTCCTGAAACTAACACAACATTTGCAAATCAACTATACTTCAATGTAAAAACTGGGAAAAAAAGTAATGTTGGATAGGAATATAAACAGAAGAGAAGAGCATGAGAAACACACGTGCAATCTGAGTTTGGAAGGAGGGAATGTTCTACTTTGGCTCCAGGCACAGTCTAGTAGGCAGGTGGCGGGGGGGCAATGAGAACTAATACTAGGAAGGTAGTTTGGGGCTAGATTATAAAAATTCATAAATACCTTACTGAAAAGTTTCCACTCATCTTAGAACTATAGCTCTTCATTGTTGTTTTTGACTTCCCTGGTGGCTCAGATGTTAAAAATCCACCTGTAATGCAGGAGACCCTGGTTCAATTCCTGGGTTCAGAAGATCCTCTGGAGAAAGGAATGGTGGTTGTTTTAACATTGTAAATAAGTATTAATTGACTGATTTTCTGGGCTGAAATTTTTTTGAAGTAGACTTTATTACTTCAGAATGGAGGCGTTATATTTTCATTTTTAAACAATTAAGCTTTGTTTTTGCAATAAGATTATAATCTTGAAATTAAGGGCCACATTCATACTCTGTATATTTCCCTATAGTTTTCCCAGGCCACTGAGGTAAAAAAGTACTCAGTGCTTAATTAATTACCTGACAGTTTGATAATAGCATCACAGAAATGGCTTTTATTTAAATATTAGAAAGGACTGTCACTGGCCCATGGTACTGTTTCTAAATAATTCAGACAGACTAGCAACAAAGGGGCATCTGTACTGAATCGTGAGATCAAACATGTCAGTTGCCCGAGTGTCTGAGGCTTTAAGTTGGGACAGAATCATGAAAACTGTTATTATTCTCTAGGTGTTTAAGATTTCTAATTAACGAAAGTATATATCGTCCTTGGGAAATCTTTATGATATTTTTGAGAGTATTTAGTCCTCCATCAGAACATGGGTCTAATTTACTATAAAACTAAATATTTTATTTCAAACTAGAAAACATGTAAAATAGACTTATGAACTCAGTCACCCTGGAAATAGTAGATTAATGCGGCTCTCAGTTGGAGGATTATGCAGGTGTTTATAAAAGTACTCGCTACTCCAAGCAGTCCACTTCGTTCAGTCCATGCCAAGGCGCTTATAAGGATAGCCTCAATTGTCACTTAAATGGAAGCGTCTAACCATAATAAATTGTTATCTCAGACTTCGTTATATGGGTAAATATTTCCTCTCTACTAGAAGCATTTTCATTAGTGACTTGTTGAGAAATTGAGGGCCTGGCTGTGGGAATGATAGTCCAGCGCTAGTTCTGTCCGCACCCACCGCGTTGGCCTCTTGGGTTTGTGACATTGCTTACTGATCATTCCTTCTGATGGCTCTGTGCTTTGCTTTTATTTGAAATTGCAGCAGGGTAATTTAAGTCACTTTAGATTTCACATCTCACCTTCAGAGCCTAATGGAGACTTTAAGCCGGTGACACATGTTGTCAACACTCTCAGATTACATGGGAAACTTTAAAAGCAAATTTGCCAAGTTTATGAGTGAGGCAGATTTGGTACAAAATCTAAATCTATTCATTTTAGCTAAACAAACTGTAAATTGTTTCTCATTGGGGTTAATGAACACACTACACTAAATCTATCTTCTTGTTTAATTCAGTACTCCTTCAGGGATCCTCTGCCTGAGAGCCAGTTGTGAATCGCAAAGAGAAATCCTCTGTGTCCTGCCCTTTAGAGAACCCAGTGGGGAGAAAGGGCCTTAAGGAGGAGGTGACTTTTGAGCCACATGACTGAGTGGCAAAGAACCCGCCTGACATTGCAGGAGATGCAGGGGAGTGGGTTTGATCCCTGGATCAGGAAGATACCCTGGAAGAAAAAATGGCAAGCCACTCCAGAATTCTTGCCTGGAAAACATCATGGACAGAGGAACCTGGTAGCCTACAGTCCATGGGGTTGCAAAGAGTCAGACATGACTGAGTGACTGAGCACACGGGCAGAATTGCAAAACACCAAACCAAGCAATCAGTAGTTCTTCTATGGGCTCCACCCTGCCCTTCTGGGAGAGACAATCCTGGATATTCCTTTGCCTTTAATTTCCAAAGTGTGTGGACTAGGGTGGGGGTTCTAGGAGCTATGGAATACAAAATAAGGGAAGAGAGAATAGTTTCCCACTTTGCTATTCACTTCTCTTCTGTCCCAACTTTTGTGCATACATCAACAGGCACATCTCTCCTAGATTCCATGCCCCCCAATTCCTCTATGCGCTTTTATTTTCTTTTCTGTTTTTCCTTATCCATTACAGGTAGAAGTCACAGAGGCAAAAATTGTTCCACGATGGAATTTTGTTGACAGCCATTCCAGCATCCCCTCCTTAAAGTCTAGTCATAAGACCTCTGGAGGGTTCCACAAGCTGCACCTATAACTTTTCTCCCTTTCTCACTGAAAGAGTATTTTTTTTAACCTAAAACCTGTCTTAAAATCAGGATTACCCCCCGCAAAGCAGACTATCATAATAAACATCTGAAGGTGACAGAGAATGAAGTTATAGCAACCTTAGAATATTTTAGTCTTTATTAGTTTAATTCAGTCTGCCTATTACTTTAGGAGATGCATTGCAGCTCGTTACCTATGCTGTTTTAACAATCACATGTAAAGAATTTATTTTAGATTCTCTGATATCTGTAGTTTGGTGACTTAACCCCAGTTTCACAAGTCTTCTGCTGATTTTGTGAAATTCTTTCACTCTTAGTATGTGTCATTTAAGAGTGATTTTAGATTTGTATTCCCTTTACTATCTGTAGGTATTTTGGTACTCTGATCTGATCTAACAGATTTCTTTCAAAGTCATTATTCAAAAGCAACTCTGTGACCTTAGAAATGTACAGGGAGTGGCAGCCCTGACTTGACCCTGTTGATTCTGGGTTTCCTGGAAAGTAAGGCAGCTGCCTCAAGGTGGAGGAGAAAGGGCCTTCTCCTTCTCCTGATGAGTGAGGTTATATCAAGCTCAGCTTCCTTCAGGACCTGACCCCAGATAGCTCCACCATAGCATCTAGATGCTTGGCTTTCTCTGGCCCTTCATGTAAGCAGCTGACACCCTACATTGCAGCTGCCTGACAGTGAGCCCTGAGCACTGGTGCGGCTGCTTCTCATGCTTGTCCTAAAAAGTGGAGGCTTGCAGGGGAGCGAGATTCCTCCACCAGAACTCAGACTCACGCTGTGGCAATAGCAGCAGCAGCACCACCACCCTCCAGCAGCATGCTTCTTTGTGGGATGACAAAAGCATAGACCCTTGGCTTATATTAATTTTCCTGATAAAGCCTATTCGTTAACTCATGCCACGTGGTGTTGAACCATTCTCCCCAAATCTTGGTGCTTGACAGGTGGGACTCATCTCATTCAACAATACTAGACAAAAGAAAGTAAGCTGATATCATCTCTGCCCTTTAGGGAGAAAAAGGCATGAACAGTCCCTGTGGAACAGACAATGGACATATAAATTGTCACGCATTACCCCTGCTTTGTTGGGACTGACTTTGTGGTGGTGGTGGAATCCATAAAGAATACCTCTACTGGTACTTGGTTGTCTGTTTGAGAAGTGAGAGTATAGAAGGCTAACCCAATGAGATCATTTGCTTTCCTATTAGTTAAGACATTAACTAAGGTACAAATTTATTTCTCTCTCATGTACCCTTCTAGGCAGAAGCAGTCTGTGGCAACAGGGACCCAGGATCCTTCTACCTTGCTGCCCTCTCATCCCAGGGCATTATCTTTATCCAAGATATCACACCACCACTGTATCTGCATTTCAGCCAACAGGAAGGGTGAGAGAGGCAGAGAGGGGCAGTTAGAAGATGCACACGTGGATTCTGCTAGAGAGGAGCAGATGGATAATGGAGTTATTCCCACTGACCTCAGGTGGCAACACTGCCGAATTTACCTCCGCAGGAAATCTGACTATACCATACACTAGTCAGTAAAAAAGGATTATAATTTTACAAAATTGGCATCTAGGAAGAGTCAGTGAAACACCACACAAAATGAGCAAATGGCTTATGGAAAATTCAGTTAGAGAACAGGGAGAACCCCATCAGTTTTCTCATAGGTGAGCCATTGCCTAATATGTGCCTGGGAAAAAGCCAGTAATCTGGGGTGAATGAGACGGTAAGGACCATGGAGAATTGAACTTGTTTCTTTCATGAAGTGTGCTGAATAAACAATCTGGGAAAGCAAGTGGACCAAAAGTGGTGTCATTCATTCAACATTTGCTCTATGCCATGTAGGTGCCAGATACTGTGTAGGAATTATGACAATGAGATTGAAGGAAACATAGTTTTTGTTCTTGAATAGCTTATATTATAATGAGAGAGATAAGCATGTAATTAAAATATTATGATCGATATACCCAGATAGTCAGAGATTCTGTAAAAGAAGGGAGAATGGAAAGAAGGGGTACTGATGAACAACTAGCAGTCTCTGAGACAGTTGGTATACTAATTAGTTTATCCAGCAGATATTTATTAATTGTCTACAGTGTGTTAGCTCTGTTCTAGGTGGTAGAGCTCCAGTAGTGACTGATCTATCTTTGTATCTATCTATCTATTATCCTCAGTGCAGTTCAGAGCAGTTAAGTCGCTCAGTCGTGTCCGACTCTTTGCAACCCCATGAATCGCAGCACACCAGGCCTCCCTGTCCATCACCAACTCCTGGAGTTCACACAAACTCATGTCCATCGAGTCGGTGTTGCCATCCAGCCATCTCATTCTCTGTCGTCCCCTTCTCCTCCTGCCCACAATCCCTCCCAGCATCAGAGTCTTTTCCCTCCCAGCATCAGAGTCTTTTCCAGTGAGTCAATTCTTCGTGTGAGGAGGCCAAAGTATTGGAGTTTCAGCCTCAGCACCAGTCCTTCCAATGAACACCCAGGACTGATCTCCTTTAGGATGAACTGGTTGGTCCTCCTTGCAGTCCACGGGACTCTCAAGAGTCTTCTCCAACACCATAGTTCAAAAGCATCTATTATCCTATTCTCTGTTTTGTCTGCACAGTGAAAAGTCTGGAGTTACTCTTAAGTCTATAAGAGTCATCACCTCTGCTGATGGATACACTTCTATAGGGGATAAACATTTTACAGAATATATATTTATCCATATAATTTAAAAATTATTTTAAAATGATAAATGTGTGTGTGTGTGTGTGTGTGTGTGTGTGTGTGTACTTCGGTCACATCTGACTCTTTGCAACCCTTTGGGCTATAGCCAGCCAGGCTCCTCTGTTCATGGGATTTTTCAGGCAAGGATACTGGAGTGGGTTGCCATTTTTCTTCCAGGGGATCTTCCCAACCTAGGGATCAAACCCATGTCTCCTATGTCTCCTGAATTGCAGACAGATTCTTTACCTGCTGAGCCATCAGGTTTTGAGATGGTATTAAATAGTAGCAAAAAAAAAATTGGAGCTATCAAATAGACTATCAAAATACCCAGGAAAATCTGGCTAGGAAAAAACACATGAGAAGTCCATACAGCCAAGAAACAGAAGACCATTTATGGACTCAGGGCTCGTCAGTGGAGACAAAGAAATTAAAATTTTCTACATAGCAAAGATGGAACTGGACTTTAAGTCTTTGTGGATCAGAAGGTTGCTACTACACACTCGGTATTCTTGACATAACTTTTGGCTGATTACTGATGATACTTTGGGGTACATGCCATCAACAACTGGGAGGTAAAGGAATGTACCACTGCTAATTGAATAGGGAGGGTAACAAGACAACCAAGCAAGAACAAATACCACAAGAAATATGTAAGATACAGGGATTGTGCTTAGCTTTATTTTACAGATGAGGAAACTGAGCACATAGTGTTAAATATATCTTCTAAGATCCTACATTTAAAAATGGTGATGCTAGGATTTGTACCCAGGCAATTTGGCTCTGCTGCTTATAGCCTTGGTACAAGTAATTTATAATGATGGCTTAGTGTATTGAAGAAGTTGTAGAATAAGAATGCAAGATAAAAAGGAAAAAATATATATATATAAGCAAAGAAGCAGATATATACATATACATGCGTGCGTGCATGCATGTTAAGTCAACTCAGTGGTGTCCAACTCTTTGCGACCCTATAGACTGTAGTCCACCAGGTTCCTCTGTCCATGGGATTCTCCAGGCAAGAATACTGCAATGAGTTGCCATGCCCTTCTCCAGGGGATCTTCCCAACCCAGGATCAAACCCACATCTCTTATATCTCCTGCATTGACAGACAGGTTCTTTACCACTAGTGCCACCTGGGAAGCTCTATGCATATACATGCTTATACATAAGTGTTAATATGTATAAATTTCTCTTCCTCTCTTCTTGATAATTTTTGAACTTTTATTGAAAATGAATTACAGCTTGTTATCCTCAAAATATTATTGTAACTGAGTTTCATTCTCTGTGGAATGAAAAGATCAAACATTTATTGACCGTTTCTGGGCAAAACAATCTACACTTTTCACGAAGTCCTGGAGACAACCCTAAAAAAAAGTAGGCATGGTTAAAGTCAGTTTTCAAATTAAGAAATCAAGTCTCAGAAAGTTGAGTAACTTGGCTCTTGCTGTGTATAAGCTTCTGCTCAAATCAAGACAGAATTGTACCTGCAGAGCTTTTCTTATTTTGTTTGTGATACTGTACAATATTCTCTATTGTCCAAAATTAAGCTCCTTTTGAAACAGTTTTATTTTTCTCTTGAGCCTTATCTACCTGTGTAGTCACCCAGTGAGAAGGTACAGAAAGAGATGCTTCTTTTGCTTCACATTTATTTTAAATAATGTAAGTGTTGGACCGCTGTCAAGAACATAGAGCTTGCCTGAGTTTAGGAGCATCTACTGAAGTATGTTCTTTCCCTGTACACGATTGCCTCTTGGATTGTGTAGGCAGTAATGCTGTGATTATTATTCAAATTAGAAATGCCACCATTTGATACCCCCCTTTTTTCTAGTTTCTATTTTTAAAATAATTTATATGGCCAAACAAACAATCTGGACATAACTTCTATTTCCTCAGCCTTTTTTATCCCTTGTATATTTTTTCTAGATATCATCTTAAATTTAATCTTTTTGGTTGAGTATATAATTTGTTAATTTCCTTCTCAGTTCCCTTCTTTTCACTCCTACCTAAACATATTCTTTCATTTTCTCTAATCCTAAACCCAGTTTACTGTTCTATGTACACAAGACGTCTTATTTTGTCATAGTATATAATTTAGTCTTAGCTAGTCTGCTTAGCTGTAATCACCATTATTTCGATAACTCAGAAGAATATGGTTTAATTTATTGTAACAGTGTTTGATCCATAAATGGATTCTAAAAATTTGTTCAGCTAGTTAGTAGTCTGCAGTAGATAAGAACAATATATTCCTGAAGGATTCTCAGCTCAAAAGGACTCTTTCCCATTGATTATGAATTAGAAATCCACTTGAATTAACACATACCCTTAAAATATCAATGCTTGCTGAGAATGTTTCCCCAATTTAGCCTTTCACACCTTACTGCATAGATATTACTTTAATGAGATAATCATGTTCTTTTTCCCTTGGTACCTAGTTGAGCTCAGTCATAATGCTGTAGACATGTGAAAGTGAAAGTTGCTCAGTCGTGTCCAGCTCTTTGTGACCCCATGAACTATACAGTCTATGGAATTCTCCAGGCCAGAATACTGGAGTGGGTAGCCTTTCCCTTCTCCAGGGGATCTTCCCAACCCAGTGATCAAACCCAGGTCTCCCGCATTGCAGGTGGATTTTTTTACCAGCTGAGCCACAAAGGAAGCCCGTAGACATATGAGTGATGTAGATAATTCTGAGGCATTCCAGGAAAACCTCTGATATACCTGCGGGATTTCAACTAAGACATCAACAAGGGGGCGCTGAGGAGCAGAGTTGGAGAAGGACGTGCCCCTATTAAGTGTCTTAGCAGTAGCTTCGCTGCCCCCTTTGTATTATGAACAGTTTCCTCAGTTCTATAAAACAATTCATCTCAAATGTCAATGTGCATGTGATTCATCTTGGGATCTTAATAACTGGAGATTCTGATTCAGCGGCTCTGAGGTGGAGCCCAGGATGCTACACTTCTAACAGGTTTCCAGGTAATGCTAATCCTGCTGGTCTGGGTACCACATTTTCAGTCATAAGGTTATAAAATATGTCCAAGAAAAGTTTCAAAAATAGTGACTTTTTAGATGTTCTTTCGTTTCTAAATACTTTTTAGCTTCTCTTACAGAGCTTCATTTCTCTTCTAAGCTCTCAACAGTGTTATTTTATTTTTCAACTCACAAGATTTCTCATGTTTCCTTCCCTTTTCTTTTTTTAAAATTCAGTTTTGACAGCCTGTAAATCCTCCCAGTGGGCTTGGTGACTCAATGGTAAAAATATCTGCCAATGCAGGAGACACAGGTTCAATCTCCGAGTGGGGAAGATGCTCTGAAGAAGGAAACGGCAACCCAGTCCAGTATTCTTGCCTGAGGAATCCCATGGACAGAGAAGCCTGGTGGACTACAGTCTATGGGATTGCAAAGAGTCGGACACAACTGAACGACTGAACACAACAAATCCTACCAGTGCAGAATTTATCTGTTCTTATGACTGAACTGGCCCTTCATTTGATTTTTATTCTGTGAACTATTTTAAGCTCATACATTTGAGAGCTAACTTCAAGTAAACACGTTACTCTTCTTAAATTGTGAGCTTCCCATATACTCTACAGCAGCCACAGCACCACGTGTTTGGGTGTGGTTGAGAGCTGGAGGCCACCAGCACTCACCAGCTTTGCCACCTCTGGCCGGGCTGTTGTGTCACTGAACATCTGCCCTCTCCTGTCTGCTGGGACACTTCTGTGTTCTGCGCCTATATGGCCCTTTTTCAGGGCATTTTTCTGTCTTGACCCCCGTGGGTGTCTCCAGCCTTTTTTTTACACTTTTTACGCTTTTGCCCCTGTACCTCTCTCTGAATGTCAAGTCTTACTCCCTTTTAAGATAGGATTCAAAGGTTATCCCTACCTGCTCCGTGCAGTTGGTTACATCTCTCTGCTTATAAAGGGATTTGTATATGACAGAGAATGAGATGGCTGGATGGCATCACCGACTCGATGGACATGAGTTTGAGTGAACTCCGGGAGTTGGTGATGGACAGGGAGGCCTGGCGTGCTGTGGTTCATGGGGTCGCAAAGAGTCGGACATGACTGAGTGACTGAACTGAACTGAACTAAAGCAGTTACCAGTTACTGCAATGTTTTATTTATGTGTTTGTCTTAGCACCAGAATGTGAGGTTCTCAAGAGCAAAAGTATTATCTTATTCATTTTTTAAATTTCTGTAACTCCTAGTGTAATACCTGGGCTTCCCTGGTAGCTTAACTGATAAAGAATCTACCTACAATATACCCAGGGCCTGCTGGGCACAGAATAAATGTTAAATGAATGAATACATCTATTATTCTTAATGTGCTGATATTTTTATTAACGTATAGTTGATTTACAATTTTGTGTTACTTTCAGGTGTACTTCAGAGTGGCACACGTGTGTGTGTGTGTTCTTTTTCAGTTTCATTTGCTTTATAGGTCGTTACAAATACTGAGTGTAGTTCCGAGTAGATCCTTGTTAGTTATCTAATCCCAGTCTCCTAATTTATCCCTCCTACCTCCTTTTCCCTTTGGTAACTTTAATTTGTTTTCTGTTCTGTGGGTCTAATTTTGTTTTGTATATAAGCTCTTTTTTATCATTGTGTTTAGATTCCACATGTAAGTGATATCCTGTGATATTTGTCTTTCTCTGTCTGAATTACTTATTTTGATAAGCAGAATACATTTGTGGGTCAGCCTCTTTTTTCTTACCATTTACTCTGTCTGATTCCCCCTTTATCATTTACCTCACAAAACTTGCCTTTTCGCAGCTTTGATTTATCTACAGTCTTAGCCAAACCAATGATATAAATTATCTTAAGTGATTTGTTTATTTTCTGCTGGGTTTTACTGACTACTTGAATGCTGAGTCTATAAAGCTGCAGTCCTTTCTATTGACTAGTCTATGTATGTTATTGTCAGACCTCCTGTAGAGGTAGTTTGGCAGCTTTGCCACCTGAGTACAGTAGAAGCTTTGATGTCACTCACCATCTATGGACCTCAAGTGATGGGGCAGTGCTTCCAGTTACAGTCATCAGATGATTTATGAAATGCTTTGTTCCTGCCGTTCAGGTGGGCCCTGCAATGCGTTGCTTCCTACATTTGCCTTTTATTTCCAAAGTGACTGTTAGAACTGGTAGCCCAGTTCGTTAATATGCTGCTGGTGATAGATAGAATAGCCATACAGTACTCCAAACTTTTTCATTGTTTACAGTGCTAATAGAACTGTTTGTAACATAATTGGGTAGGTTTTCTGTATATGGAACTAAATTATGATGAATGAGTTACTCAAAGGATGAGGGAGAATCACCTTTAGATTGTATCAGAGCCCGGGTGGTGCTGGGTTGTCTAAGCAGAATGTTTCAGATGGAGATACTGGGGGCTGGGCTGTGGTGCAGACAGAAGAGACGGGAGCGGGGCAGGCCTCTGGAGGGTCTGGGGACACATGGTCAGTAGTGAAGTCTGCCAAACCTAGGAAGACAGACAAGACATCCTCCTGAGGCTCCCTCAGGGATCATCCTGAGCAGTCTAAGAGCAAGAGCAACCAGAAACTCAGCAAGAACTGTCCCGAAGGGATGGGCACCATGCTTTATAACCTCCCAGGCACCGGTGCCCCAGGAATGGAGTGACTAGAGAAGGAGTGAACAAGAAGGCTTCTCTTACAGGAATGGACCATTTTTTCTTCAGGAATAGAGAACCGTCTTGATAAAGGCATTGGTGAAGAACGAAGGAGAAAGGGGGATCTGAAGTAAGATTAGTTAAGCAGAGTTTAATTAATCTCATTTGTAATGTTTTTGTGTATTCCTTTGTGTATTAGTTGACTGCGCTGCTTACTTCAGTAACTTTCCACTACCACCATCTGGAGGAATAAAAGCCAGATAGATCTCTAGGGAATATGCCCATGGAATGAAAATAATATTTTAATTCCAACATAGGAAGCAATGGAAAAACACTGAAGGCACCTTCTGAGAAAGATATAACTAGTATCATCAGTCCCAGCAAGGAGGTCTGCACAACTCAAATGTCTGTATTGGTGACTGGAAGGTACGGAGGCTACTGATCATGAGAATTTGCCTCCTTCCACATAAACATGCACGTGCAGAAAAGTCCTCCAAAGATTTTAGTCTTTCCATACCTGCAGCCCTTGTGGTAATCCACAAGGAACTGGTGGTTTTGAATAGAAGATAGGTTAACTTGTTGCCACACTAACCTTACCACTGTTATAATTTTGTCTGGTTTTATAGAATTTCAATTTTTCTTCCCCTCCTTGTTTCCCATACTTTGGGAAACAACATCCTAGACACGTCTAAGTCCTGGTAGAGGTGAAGTGCCTAATTACAAATAAAATCTGCATGTATCTTGGACACTGTGTACTCAACCTGCTCCATGGAGAGAATGGTCCCTGGTCTGTACCAGCTGATGGATTTATTTATATCTTCCAGGTCTCTGGCTCCTGATTCATGGGATCTAGTTGAATCAGTCAGACCTTGGCTTTCCATTAGAGTTCTTCCTCACAACCCCTTTTCTCATTTGTCGTTGCTCAATTGCTAAGTCTTGTCCGACTCTTTGTGACCCCATGGACTGTATCATGCCAGGCTTCTTTGTCCTTCTCTCACTGGGATCCTATCCTCATTGGCATCCATAGTAAAGTTCCTTTGGATCTCTCTACCACTTCAAATAATAGCAGGGCCCCTGTTGCTACTAAATCTTAACCCTTCCACTTTGGGAGAGGTTGCTACTGATCCAGCAGTTCTCAACAATTTTTTCTACCTCACCATATTTGGGAATAGAACTGTACCTACCAGTAACCTGCAGCTATAGCCATTGCCCAGGAATATTTTCAGCAAATATTTAATGAGTACCTGCTGTGTGCCCGGCATTACAATAAGCCCTGGGGTGAATAGTCAGTGAATAAAATGCAGACTCTGCATTCGAGCTTCAGACCTCTTTCGTGTCTACTGTCAGTGGGTTTTCAGGGGCTGTTTGTTTGCCTTGAGAAGTAGACATCTCTTATTGGCCGGTTTATTTGCACATTCCAGTTTGGAAAAGCTGCTGGCACCATGGTATGTTGTAAAGGTTCTTCATCAGCTAGATGTTAATTGGTCTGTTCGCAGAGAGGTGTATCCTGCTCTTTTTTTAGCTATAAGTTTGATTCTTAAGTTATTTTAATGGTGTGCTAGTCACTGACTGCCTTGAGTTAACCATTATTTTTAATTGTCAAAATACAAGTTATAAATTGGACTGACAGTCTCTCTTTATGTTTTATCGCCTCATCATGTTTCATTTGCTCTTTTTTTCTCACAGGTTTCAGTCTTATAGTATCATCTGTTGAAAATGCAGCCAGTTCCTTAAATGTTATTATTTCTTTTTCCTGTTCCATTTCTCACTTGAAGCAATTTTACAGTACAGTGTTGGTGTATTTTTCTGGGTAAAAAGTGTATGGCATGATACTCCAGACATGCCCACAGATCCATTTATCTAAATAGTTTTAATCTGTTCCGCACCTCATTTTCCGTTCACCATTCTTCAAAACGATCTTGGAACTTCTGTGGTGATTTTTCTCCTGACTTTCTAATTCTCTTCCTGTAATGTATATTTTACTTCTGGAGGGTTTGGTGGGTTTGTCAGGACACCCTTCTGGGCAGGATATCTGCTTTAGGCAACTTCATGCCAGTTCTTTGATGATCTCAACCAAACATTTCTGTCTGGTGTCTGTTTTCACTTGTATTCTGTTCTTTGTCTTGCTCTTCTCCCCCTTCTCACTTTTTCAAGGAAACCATTTTATTAGTATTGCACTTGTAACAAATATCCCATCTTTTTTGAAAGAAAAGATGAGGAAGCTTGTGGTAAAAATGCCAATAGAGAACAGGAAGTTACCATCGGAAAGTAAGATCAGACTCTCATAGAGAAAACTCTTCATGGAGTTTTCAGCTGAAAACTACTGAAAAACTGGCAGTGGCAGCCCTTAGAAATCAAAAGCAAAATATATGAAAGTAAAATAATACAAGTGTAGGGGAATAACCTAGGTACAATATAAAACAGAGGGAAGAAAAGGTATAATGGTGTATAATTTTACATTTATGTCTTGTGGTCTATTGACAGGAAATTGTTTTCTCCAGTATGAGCTGAGTACAGAATTGGTAGAGATGATGGGGGACAGTGAAAGGAAAAGTGCCAGGAAAGAAAAAGATGAGGAGGGAACTAGCTGTTTTTTGAAGTTTGGACACTATGATGCTCTGAAATTCAAATATTCAGATTTGTCACAGTTCAGCTCTTGTGCTATCCAGTACCATAGTAACTCACCACTTGTGACTACAGAATATGTAAAATGTGGTTAATGCAAATTGAAATGTGCTCTTGGTAGAAAATACATACCAGATTCCAAGTCTTAGCATCATATACACATATATGTGTGTGTATATATAATCTTTAATATGAGCTATGTTCTTAATAAATTTTAGATTGATTACATGTTTAAGTGATAACTTGTGATACATTGGGTTAAATAAAATGTTATTAAAATTAGCTTCACTAGTTTTTTTTAATTATTAAATATGGCTACAGAAAATTTACATATGTAATTCATATCATATTTCTGTTGGATAGGACTGGTCCAGCCCTATACCATGTTAATATGACTATCTTGTATATCTGATATTTTGACCACAGTTAACTTTCTTGTGTGATGAATTTTGCTTTCTACTCACATTTGTCCTGGGCATGTGTTCATTTGTGTTTTTTTTTAAATGGTTCTTTTTGAAATTAATTTTTATTGGAGTATAGATGCTTTATAATGTGTTAGTTTCTTTATACAGTAAAATGAATCAGCCATAAATATACATATATCCCTTCCCTTTTGGACTTTCTTCCCATTCGGGTCACCACAGTGCATTGAGTAGAGTTCCCTGTGCTCTGCAGTTTGTTCTCATTAGTTATCTATTTTATTATTGTTGTTTGCTCGTTAAGTCCTGTCTGACTCTTCTGTGACTCCATGGACTATAACCCGCCCTATTCCTCTGTCGATGGGATTTCCCAGGCAAGAATACTGGAGTGCGTTGCCGTTTCCTTCTCTAGGGGATCTTCCCGACCCAGGGATCGAACCCCTCTCCTGCATTGGCAGGAAGGTTCTTGATCAACGGGAAAGCCACCTGGGGAGCAGTGCATAGTGTCAACAGTGTGTATGTGTCATTCCCAGTCTCTTAATTCCTCCCAACCCGCCCTTACCCCTTGGCATCCATATATTTGTTCTGTGCATCCGTGCCTCTATTTCAGCTTTGCAAATAAGAAAGAGGTTGTTTTTTCTGTTTTGGAAATCTTATTTTTCAAATAGGAGACTGATATGGGTAAAGAGAATGAACAGCGTAATTGGAAAAATATTTTTATGGACAGGCCCTGGAGACAATCCTCTGATATAAGGGATTTTTAAGTACTTCTTAAATAAAAAAAATCCTATCAGATTTTCATTATTGATAGATACACCACACAAAAGCACCTAGGAGAATAAATTGATTTAGAATAATTCTCTTTTGTCCCTGTTAGTAAGAGTAGATGTTGTATCTTTCTTGAAAAAGAGAGCTGTGAATGATTTATTGAAAAATGGGGCTGTTTTTCTGAGCATCCTTCTTCACCATTCATCATTCATCTTTCTTTCTCATAGATTCCAGAAGACTTCGTCGAATTGGTTCTTTATTCTTCAACTACATTTTTAAGTTTGAAATTCAAATTTACATACATTTAAAACATATGCCTCCATATCCATACCTTCAGTTCCTGCAGCCATGCTGAGAGAAGGCACCTGGTTCTTCGTCTGAGGGGTGGCTGTTAATCCTTCAGTCTTCTATTCGTAATTCATATTCATTACCCCAACTTAAGTTAGAAATTACCAGTTTCAGTAATAGCTGAACCTGTTCAAAATGTTAATAAAAGTTTGTTGCATGGTAAAAAAAATAAATAAAGAAGATGGAAATCCTTCCACCCAGGACTGAGAATGAGGACTGTGGCTGGCTCCTATCTCATGTCCTAACTCTGTGATTTTAGACAAGCTCTCTTTCAAAGTCTGTTGCTGCTGCTGCTAAGTCACTTCAGTTGTGTCCGACTCTGTGTGACCCCATAGACGGAAGCACACCAGGCTCCCCCGTCCCTGGGATTCTCCAGGCAAGAACACTGGAGTGGGTTGCCATTTCCTTCTTCAGTGCGTGAAAGTGAAAAGTGAAAGTGAAGTCGCTCAGTCGTGTCTGACCCTTAGCGACCCCACGGACTGCAGCCTACCAGGCTCTGCCGTCCATGGGCTTTCCAAGTCTAATTTACCTTAAATGTTATCATCAAGGTAATTATAACAACTACTCAGTGGATTGTTGTGAGAATTAAATGAGATAATTATTCAAAGTATTTAGCATAGTGTCTGGCACATAAGTGCTTAATAAATATTAACAGGTTTTATACTTTATGAAAACACCATTTTCATTTACCTCCCCATGTTTTGGCCCTGAAGTCTTCGAATGGGATGAATCAACAGGAGGCTAAGTGATTTTTCCAACAACCTTAATGAGTTAAAAGCACTCTTGGCATTAGAACTCAAGTTTCAACCCTTCTATGCCTTGGGCCAGCAGCCAGAAATTGTTACTGGCTACAGTTCAGATCCTGGGAGAGATACTAGGATGACTATAGGCCTAACATCCCTGGGCTGAAGTCAGGACCTTACATGGATGCTGACACTGTCATTCATTTATTATCACTTTCACCTCACAGGCACTGACAGGGCTGGGAATGACCCAGTTAAACTTAGATGTCTAGAGAAAACAGAGAGGAACGTGTCCTGGGATTAGATCTTTCCCACGATAGGGTGGAGGTAGGGACCAGAAGGCCAGGCAGAACACAAATCAGAGGTTATGGCAACAAAAAGATTTATATTCATCATTCGTGGTCCAACATATGAGGCATGTAACAAGGACCTCTCTTCACCAGACCACACCCAATCACTGGGCTTCTGGACACTGGAAATATTTGAAGATCTTTTTATTCACATCAGGGATGTCTACCAGAAGAGCCCAGATTAAAATGCCGGACTCAGTACTGCAGAGGGGAACTGGAAGAGACAGGATCACCATCCTAAGAATACAGGACTTGCTGCTGGGAAAGAAGCTCAGGAAGGAATCTGTTTACTAGAACTTGTGTATGAAGAAATGAGAGCGCCCCAATAGCAGGTAGAAACTAGCTCAGAGGACTGAGCCTCAACAAGCTCAGAGGACTGAGCCTCAACAAGCTCAGAGGACTGAGCCTCAACAGGCTTGTTGCAAGATTCGCTTAATGTTGTTGATTCCAAAGGTGATCCAATATTGTTCCTTTAATCTTTCTTGCCTGAGTTTCAGAAACTGACATGAGGCTGAGTTTACAGACAAGAAAGTGGGGGTTGGGGAGGGGACTAAGTAGGGCACTATTAAATGACTCCCTCTCCAGGAAGAGAACGCATCCAAAGAAGTAGTCAAGTTATGATAATCTCAATAGTTAGTTTGACAAATGTGAGTATCTCCGAGATTATGGGAAATCCCAGTAATACCTTTTTAACTGGTTGATGTGACTTGGAGCCATAGGTTCCTTTAGAAGAAATAACCTCTTCTTGTGAGATGTGTAGTACCTTAGCAGATAGATAAATGAGTTGCAGAATTGAATTACTGGCTCCATCATTCTCTGTGCCTTTGTGCAAATTCTTTTACTTTATAAGCCTCAGTCTCAGTTCAGTTCAGTTCAGTCGCTCAGTCGTGTCCGACTCTTTGCGACCCCATGAATCACAGCACACCAGGCCTCCCTGTCTATCACCAACTCCCAGAGTTCACTCAAACTCACCATCCAGCCATCTCATCCTCTGTCATCCCCTTCTCCTCCTGCCCCCAATCCCTCCCAGCATCAGAGTCTTTTCCAATGAGTCAACTCTTTGCATGAGGTGGCCAAAGTATTGGAGTTTCAGCTTCTGCATCAATCCTTTCAATGGATACCCAGGACTAATCTCCTTTAGGATGGACTGGTTGGACCTCCTTGCAATTCAAGGGACTCTCAAAGAGTCTTCTCCAGCACCACAGTTCAAAAGCATCAGTTCTTCAGCAGTCAGCCTTCTTCGTGATCCAACTCTCATATCTGTACATGACTACTGGAAAAACCATAGCTTCCACTATACACACCTTTGTCGGCAATGTGATATTTCTGCTTTTTAATACACTGTCTGGGTTTGTCATAGCTCTCCTTTCAAGGAGCAAGAGTCTTTTAATTTCATGACTGCAGTCACCATCTGCAGTGATTTTGGAGCTAAGGAGGGACAAGAGTAAAGAAAAAAGTCCAAGTCAGAGCAAAGAGATGTGGCAATATTGTTCGCTTTTAATAATAATCTCAAAGGGATACTAGGTTGAAGGGAGAGGAAGCGGGAGATAGAAGTTATGCTGGAAAGACTAGAGAGATAAGAAGTAATGAGGTGATTTTATGAGGTGAGAGTCTGTGAAAGAGAGGTGAGTATCCTGGGAATCACTAGAGATGAAATAGAGAATGTATCGCAGAACCTGGAAAGGAAAGAGGTAGTCAGTCACTATGGACTGCAAGCTAGGCAGACAAGGAAGCTTGTGCAGCTTAGGATAATGACTTGGGAACCTTTTGGTACCAAAAAGAAGAACACTGACCTTTGTTTTAGCTCTGTGCTTTATTTAAGTTACCGAGATGTAAGTGTGATCATGGCCAGTTCTTCAGACCTTAGTCTTCTTTGCTACTTCTTTGCTGATGTACCTGAAGATTCCTGATGAATAGTCTGTGAATGTTGAGATGTCTGTGAATGTTTCAACAACAGCACCAAAAATACTTGAGAAGCAAGGGAAAGCCAAAGCAAGCACTGATATATATTCAGTTTGAAGACTTCTTTCCCATTAAACACTATAATGGATCTCATCCAATTTTGATGCATCTTTATGACATCAATTCATCTACTTAGCAGACCTCTTTCCCAGTATCTACTTACATTTTTCAAATACCTTTTTCTTGCTAGGGATTTTTAGCAGCAGGTGAGTAGCAATTCAAATACTTAGAATGGAGTTCACCTTCACTGTCCTTTTTCTTGGTGCCACATGCATGTCTGTCTCAAGAGCCCTCTTCTTACTGAACTGTGTCATATCCTAAGGACCAGCTTTGCTTCCTGGCAAGAGGGGAGGGGGAGAGCCTGGAGTTACTGTTTAATGCTGAAGCCTATTCCCTGGGGGATGGATTCATGCTGAAATTGATAAGAAATGGGATTATGAAAAGATTTGTCTTGCTAATGGCAGCCTTTGTTTCTGGAAGGCCCGCCACTTTTGATGGATTGCCTCTGTCTTCCTGGAGCCTTCCCTATGTGGCCTGTTTTCTCAGACAGCTTCTTGATGGTTTCTTTCCCCTGACACCTTACTTTCCACCTTCCTGCCACCTTTGTTCTCAGGCTTTCTCCTCTCTTGTCACCTCTATCCTATCTTTTTTTCCCTCCTGCTGCCACTTAAACTTTTTATCTTCCTACCAAGTTTGATCAGGTTTTCCCCTTTGTCATAAAGGATTCTTAGAATGACTCCAGGCAGAATGGAGCAAGTCAGAAATCTATATCTGGACTCTGGGCTTGTTATCCTGCTAGGGTCCCCTGTCACCACGGCCACTGGGCTACCGAGAGTTTTTATTATTGACTCCAGTCTCTTCAAATGATTTTGTTCCTTTAACTTTAGTCTAGAATTCTTCGTCCTTCCCACTCCCTTTTCTGTGCCTCAGAGAATTCTTATTATCGTTTCAACATTGTGAATGCATGGCTTTTAATATCTGTATGAATATCTGAAAATCTGCTTATCTTTCTTTTATAAAACCATGGATGTCTGGTATAGTAAAGCTTACTATTAGCAGAGTTGTACTCAATCCAGGGAAATTACATTCTCTTAAATAGAATCAGGAAGAATGCAGAAGGGTTCACCTCTTCCTGCCCATCACCTCTCCAAAGACAAGTGTTTGAGCATTTCTTCACTCCAGTTTCCATACCTGTGAAATGGGAATAATAAAAGTACTTACCTCCTAGGATTGTCACGAGTGTTAAAGGAGTTTATACTGTAAAAATGCTATCAAAGACCTGTTCACAGCTAATGCTCATAAATTTTAGTTATTATACTTAAACTTATTGAATATTGAAACGACATAATATGCAGCCTTTCAGTTCAGTTCAGTCATTCAGTCGTGTCTGACTCTTTGCAACCCCATGAACCACAGCACTCCAGGCCTCCCTGTCCATCACCAACTCCCAGAGTCTACCCAAACCCACGTCCATTGAGTTTGTGATCCCATCCAATCATCTCATCCTCTGTTGTCCCCTTCTCCTGCCCTCAATCTTTCCCAGCATCAGGGTCTTTTCAAATGAGTCAGTTCTTCGCATCAGGTGGCCAAAGTATTGGAGTTTCAGCTTCAACATCAGTCCTTCCAATGAACACCCAGGACTGATCTCCTTTAGGATGGACTGGTTGGATCTCCTTGCTGTTCAAGGGACTCTCAAGAGTCTTCTCCAACACCACAGTTCAAAAGCATCAATTCTTCAGTGCTCAGCTTTCTTTATAGTCCAACTCTCACATCCATACATGACCACTGGAGAAACCATAGCCTTGACTAGACGGACCTTTGTCGGCAAAGTAATGTCTCTGCTTTTTAATATACTATCTAGGTTGGTCATAACTTTCCTTCCAAGGAGTAAGCGTCTTTGAATTTCATGGCTGTAGTCACCATCAGCAGTGATTTTGGAGCCCAGAAAAATAAAGTCAGCCACTGTTTCCACTGTTTCCCCATCTATTTGCCATGAAGTGATGGGACCAGATTCCATGATCTCAGTTTTTTTAATGCTGAGCTTTAAGCCAGCTTTTTCACTCTCCTCTTTCACTTTCATCAATCAAGAGGCTCTTTAGTTCTTCCTCACTTTCTGCCATAAGGGTGGTGTCGTCTGCATATCTGAGGTTATTGATATTTCTACCGGCAATCTTGATTCCAGCTTGTGCTTCATCCAGCCTAGTGTTTCTCATGATGTACTCTGCATTTAAGTTAAATAAGCAGGGGGACAATATACAGTCTTGACGTACTCCTTTTCCTATTTGGAACCAGTCTGTTGTTCCACATCAAGTTCTAACTGTTGCTTCCTCACCTGCATATAGGTTTCTCAAGAGGCAGGTCAGGTGATCTGGTATTCCTATCTCTTTCAGAATTTTCCACAGTTTCTTGTGATCCACACAGTCAAAGGCTTTGGCATAGTCAATAAGGCAGAAATAGATGTTTTTCTGGAACTCTCTTGCTTTTTTGATGATCCAGAGGATGTTGGCAATTTGATCTCTGGTTACCCTGCCTTTTCTAAAACCAGCTTGAACATCTGGAAGTTCACGGTTCACGTATTGAAGAAGCCTGGCTTGGAGAATTTTGAGCATGACTTTACTAGCGTGTGAGATGAGTGCAATTGTGTGGTAGTTTGCGCATTCTTTGGCATTTCGTTTCTTTGGGATTGGAATGAAAACACCTTTTCCAGTCCTGTGGCCACTGCTGAGTTTTCCAAATTTGCTGGCATAATGCAGCACTTTCACAGCATCATCTTTCAGGATTTGAAATAGCTGGACTGTGAAGAAAGCTGATCACCGAAGAATTGATGCTTTTGAACTATGGTGCTGGAGAAGACTCTTGAGAGTCCCTTGGACTGCAAGGAGATCCAACCAGTCCATTCTAAAGGAGATCAATCCTGGGTATTCATTGGAAGGACTGATGCTAAAGCTGAAACTCCAATACTTTGGCCACCTCATGCGACGAGTTGACTCACTGGAAAAGAGTCTGATGCTGGGAGGGATTGGGGGTGGGAGGAGATGGGGACGACCAAGAATGAGATGGCTGGATGGCATCACCGACTCGATGGACATGAGTTTGAGTGAACTGCGGGAGTTGGTGATGGACAGGGAGGCCTGGCGTGCTGTGATTCATGGGGTCGCAAAGAGTCAGACACGACTGAGCGACTGAACTGAACTGAACTGAACTGGAATTCCATCACCTCCACAAACTTTGTTCATAGTGATGCTTCCTAAGGCAGCCTTTACATACCATCAATCTTAAACAGAGAGATTTCACTCTTCTTTAATCAGTTCTACTGATGTTTCTTCCTAGTAGAGAATCTGCTAATTCTATCTTTTTGCTGTGTATTTATAACTCTCTTTCCACCCTTCACAAAACTCAGATGTTAATTCCCACCCATCTAGGGGGAGTTCCATTTCTGAAGTCATTTTCTTCTCACAATTGATCCGAATTGATCCTTCTTAAATCTCTTACTTATTTTGTTTTTCTCACAAATCATTGCATCGTAGATCTGTGGACCAAGAAAATTAGCACTTCTATATCATAACTCTGGTTTCCCTCTTTAAAGTACAGTTCAGAGAGGTGGTTTTAATTTCTAAGCACTAATCATTTTGAGCGTTTGTTATTGTAGAAACCACAGTTGTCATCCTGAAGCATGACAGCAGTGATCACCGCTGACAGTTCATGGACCTGAGTTTCAGACAATCAAAGGAAAGTAATTTGGAGGTCCGTTCATTTAGAATTTTCTCTTTCACAGTTTCAAGGAAGCACAGCTCAGGCTCTCTTCCAATTTGTCAGAAGCAAGAAAAGACATGGAGGTGGAGAGTGGAATGCCACCTTTCAGGCCAATCTATCAGTCCCAAACATGTTTTTATTATTCTCTGGAAAATAAGGTTGTAAAAAAGTAATTGCTGACACAAGCTTAATGACGGTACTTTAAGTGCTGCTGTAATTAAAATAGGAATTTTATTATCCTAGGCCTCGGAGAGATTAGTGTATATACCATTTCAGATCTCAGGATTTATGAAGCAAGCAACTTTGATTCTTGCTGTTTTGCTGCATGGGCCACACGTTGCCTTTGTGCCTCTCCAAGTTGCAGCTTATATAGAAAACCTGGCAAATAGCAATAAGCATCTGTGCTCAGAATGATGCCCTGCGGTGATAGTGCCATGGCTTTTAACACACTAAACCCTGAAAGGTCACAAAAGCTACTTCTTTCTCCTTTGATTTCCCCTAGAATAAAATGTTTACCTATTGTTCTGTGAGATCAAAAACCTGCAGGCTATTTTGGTTACAATTTAAGAGGGCTCTCTTCTTTCCATGGGATGTCGTATACATTTTATTCATACCTTACCTAATAAATTAGTTAGAAATTTTATACAGCTGCTAGTTAAAAGGCTCCCCAGGTGGCACAGTGGTAAAGAATCCAACTGGCCAATGCAGGAGACAAGAGATGTGGGTTTGATCCCTGGGTAGGGAAGATCCCTGGAGGAGGAAATGACAACTCAATGTTCTTGCCTAGAACATCTCCTGGACAGAGGAGCCTGGTGGGCTAGAGTCCATAGGGTCACAGAGTCAGACATGATAGAGCACGGCACAGCAGCTGGTTATAAAGACCCAAAGAGAGTAGGTTTTTAAAAAGTTAATTGGGATAATTCTTTTTCTCCCATGATGAGAGGAAAACTGTTTTAGAAGTTGGCAATTCATGTATGAAGATACCATAGCCTACAGTGGGATCCAGACAACTTTCATTTTTTCAGCTTAGACATCTTTATCATGTGGTGGTTCCCTGGGGTCCCAAAACAGCTGTCAGAGCTACATCTATCTCATCCAAGTCCCAGGGAGGAAAGAACGTTAAACGAAAGGGTCACATCCTAGCTAAATCAGCCCTCTTTTTAACTTTTCACCAGAAGTCCCATTCAAAAACTTCAATCACATCTTACTAGCCAGAGCTTAGTCATATAGAAAACATAGTTTATCACTTGAATATACCATTTCTCCAGAAAAATCAGTGTTCTTCGTTAGGGAAGGAGGAGAGAAGTGATACTGCTTTGGCAGTTAGCAATGATTGGCAATGTATGAAAACAAATATAAACAGTAGAGTCCTCTCTATTCATGTTGTGTTTTCCATAGCAAAGATTTATTCAGCATATAAATAAGCAGATAGCTGTAATTCTTTTCTGTTGATAGGAAAATGACTCTTCATCATGATACAATTTAGCCCTAGCACAATGCTTAATAATTTTAGAATCACTGAATACTTAAAGTACAATTTTTATGGTATTTTAGTGTTTTAAATTATTTGATAGTGGGATGTTTGGGTATGACACTTTGAGCATCAGCTAAAAAGAATGTTTCATTCTCTTCCACATTACATTTCTTAATCCTTTGAATTAAAACAAGATTCTTATAAAGGTGAAATCCCCTGCATATATGTTTAAAAAATTAAAAGTTCCTTAACACACTTCATGCACTAATACGAATAAGTCCTATTGCTGTTATTAGCTCATGGCAATCCATTTGTGTTTTTCTTTCTCTATTATGACCTGATTATTTTCCTGTTTACTGTAGTTTATTGCACAAAGAAATGCTCTATCAATTGTTCATAAATTTTTAGGTAACATGTTCCCACCCTATTTATTAGGGATTCCAGTGATTAAATAAGGCAAATACTTTACAAATGACCACAAATGGGTATAAATGGACAATATACTCCATAACAGTGAATTTTTTTTTAATGGAAAATTTTATTCAAGTCAGGTTGAGAATTATAACCTGAGCATAACTCAGAAATCCCCAAGAACTGTTCTGCCCGTTAGAAGTCAAAGGACAGTTATATAAGTTTTTGAGACAGAGACCTGTACGTTAAATGATGTATATTTGACAGTGGATACAATCTAGATCTAAGCAAGTAATAGGTCATGTTCATATGAAAGTGTTATTTGCTCAGTTGTGTCTTACTCTTTTTTTTGTTTGTTTTGTTTTATTTACATTATTGTGTTGGTTTTGCCATACATTGACATGAATCTGCCCCGGGTGTACATGTGTTCCCCATCCTGAACCCCCGCTCCCACCTCCCTCCCCATCCCATCCCTCTGGGTCATCCCAGTGCACCAGCCCCGAGCATCCTGTATCATGCATCGAACCTGGACTGGCGATTTGTTTCACATATGATAATATACATGTGAGTTTTTTATCTAAAACTGTGCACAGGTAATTTTATGCACCTACAGCATCTTCACCCCTGATCTATAAAACTGAATTTAAGACATGTGAAACTCCAAATGACTAAGATCATCATTATGATGAGAATAAAGTGTTTTCTGAGTCCAATATCTTACAATACTAACTTAATGATAGTCCAGAAATGTTTCTTATTTTTAATCTTTTTAATGGGCATTATAATAAAGACCCCTTTTTCTTATATTCTGTTTCATTCTGTCTTGCTTTTAGCTATTTATTCTTTTAGAATCTATTCTTTTTTTCTCTGGCAATCCAATCATTTCAGTTGCTCAGTCGTGTCTGACTGTTTGCGATCCCATGGACTGCAGCACATCAGGCCTTCCTGTCCATCACCAACTCCCGGAGCTTGCTCAAACTCATGTCCATTGAGTCGGTGATGCCATCCAACCATCTCATCCTCTGTCGTCCCCTTCTCCTCCTGTCTTCAATTTTTCCCAGCATCAGGGCCTTTTCCAATGAGTCAGCTCTTCTCATCAAATGGCCAAAGTATTGGAGTTTCAGCTTTAGCATCAGTCCTTCCAATGAATATTTAGGACTGATTTCCTTTAGCATCGATTGGTTTGATCTCCTTGCAGTCCAAGGGACTCTCAAGAGTCTTCTCCAACACCACAGTTCAAAAGTGTCAATTCTTCAGCACTCAGCTTTCTTTATGGTCCAACTCTCACATCCATACATGACTACTGGAAAAATCTTAGCTTTGACTAGATGGATCTTTGTCGGCAAAGTAATATCTCTCCTTTTTAATATGCTGCCTAGGTTGGTCATAGCTTTTCTTCCAAGGAGCAAGTGTCTTTTAATTTCATGGCTGCAGTCACCATCTGCAGTGATTTTGACAGAAAATAAAGTCTGTCACTGTTTCCATTGTTTCCCCATCTATTTGCCATGGAGTGATGGGATCAGATACCATGATCTTAGTTTTTTGAATGTTGAGTTTTAAGCCAGCTTTTTCACTCTCCTCTTTTACTTTTACCAAGAAGCTCTTCAGTTCCTCTTTGCTTTCTGCATTAAGGGTGGTGTCATCTGCGTATCTGAGGTTATTGATATTTCTCCCTGCAATCTTGATTCCAGCTTGTGCTTCATCCAGCCCGACATTTCACGTGATGTACTCTGCATATAAGTTAAATAAGCAGGGTGGCAATATACAGCCTTCACATACTCCTTCCCAATTTGGAACCAGTCCATTTCTATGTCCAGTTCTAACTGTTGCTCCTTGACCTGCATACAGATTTCTCAGGAGGCAGGTGAGGTGGTCTGATATTCTCATTTCTTTAAGAATTTTGCAGAGTTTCTTTGTGATCCACACAGTCAAAGGCTTTGGCATAGTCAATAAAGCAGAAGTAGATGTTTTTTCTGGAATTCTCTTGTTTTTTCTATGATCCAGTAGGTTCTCCTTAAATAATGAAATCCACCAGCAGAGAGAATATCTAGTGAACTCTCCCTAAGGGGAAAAATACGTGTATAGAATACCTCATGGGCTCTTTATGACCCCAGAGCTGGAAGAGTGGGCTTACAGTCTCCTGTTGTTATTTAAGCAAGGATAAAGATGATGAATTTTAGCATTGTTAATCATGCTTTCCACGTTTATTTGGTGCCTTTTCTTCTCAAGAGTACAGAATACTGTATTTTGACATTGATTTTCCAAATTTTTCATGATAGGTCTGGCAACCCAAGACACATGAAGAAACCGAAGTTATATATAAGTTCTTTGCAAATTTGGAATATGAAGCCACTTTGTCTGCATATCAGCTCAGTGCTGTGCTCTGTGCATGGCAAATGAGCACAGGAAATCATACATATACGTCTTCTTTCTTGATGATCCTTATGGCATCTTATTCTTAGACTAGCATCCAGTTAAGGTCTGAGTCTTGTTGTTAAGAACAAGCATATTCTAGGTTAGCAATTTGTATCTTCTTTGGATAACCTACTTTTGGGAAAAAGATGTGTAACTTACATATATTTTTGAAAGTAATCATCTTTTTTAGGACAAATAATTATAAATATTGTAATATCAGGAGATTGCTGCTGATCTTTAATAACAGGAAATGTCAATATAATCATGAACTTCCCTGATGGCTCAGATGGTAAAGAATCTGCCTGCAATGTGGGAGACCCAGGTTCGATCCCTGGGTTTGGATGATCCCATGGAGAAGAAAATGGCTACCCACTCCAGTATTCTGACCTGGAGAATTTCATGGACAGAGGAGCCTGGCGAGCTATAGTCCACAGGGTCACAAAGAGTCAGACATGACTGAGTGAGTAACGCTTTCAATTTCACTTTTTTCAAATATAATCATAAACAATAAATAATGCATTACCAATCATTCATTCTTCTAAAATATTTCAGCAAACTATGTACAGATAGCTCAAATATTAAGGCGATTATAATTATAGCTACTTATGAAATTCTAAAACCACCACTAACTGTTAGTGATAGATGATATTTTATAATAAAAATTCAGAGTGGTGAAATTACATATGGTGTGGAAAATGTGATTTCAAGTGTTATTTAATAACAAAAAAACATTAGGATGATAAATATGTATTAGAAAGTAGATGAAAGTGAATGTCTGAAAGTCGCTCAGTTGTGTCAGCCTCTTTGCGACGCCATGGACTGTAACCTGCCAGGCTCCTCTATCCATGGAAGTCTCCAGGCAAGCATACTGGAGTGGGCTGTCATTTCCTTCTCCAGGGGATCTTCCTGACTTCAGGGTTTGTACCCAGATATCCTGCATTGCAGACAGATTTTTTACCATCTGAGCCATAATTTCACATTTCATTCAATCATCCCACAACTATCCTGTGGCTATTTTATATGAGTTACTTTCCTGGATGCTGGTTTTGTGATGAATTAGAGACATTTTTCTGAATATTCATTTAGTGAGATGGTAAGACAAAAAGAAAATATAAAAATAAAGGCAAATATGCAATTATCTAGTTATCTCTAAAATGTATAATGTTTTTGTTAAGATATGTGCTGCAGTTAAGCAATGATGAAGCTTGTGTCTAACAATCAGAGTCACTTAAATGTGTATTCTGGTTTCACCTTCATCACTTACTAATGTGTGACCATAAGCTAATTGCCCATTTCAAATTTCTGTTCTGTAATTTGGCAAGTACAGTAGTCTCTCCTTCTAGGTTTCTTTTTGATAAGGAAATAAAGTGAAATAAGTAATGTCAGACACAGAGCATGGTACCTGGCACGTATCAAATATTCATAGCATGCACACTGTTTACTTTTGTATTGTCATTACAGAAAAGCCACAGGCTATTTATAGGAAAAAAACTGAGTATAACATATATAAATAATTGTGCACATTCAAAATAAGCATTCTATATGCAGAAAAAGATTGATGTTAATATGGTTTATCTTAATGTTAACCAAAACCCTTCCAGATAAATGATATCAGAAGACAAAAGATATTATGTGCCTCATTTTCATCAAATTTAGGTCATTAATGCTAGTGATTAAGATGAACACGTTTTGTCTGAAGAAAGCTTTCTTTCCTTCCCCCCCATCTTAACGAGGTGTAATTGACATATAAAATTATAAGATATTTAAAGTGTATGTGAAGAAAAGTTCCTGTACATATATTTTGGAAGTATTCTTCCAGTCAAGTTAATTAACAAGTCTATCACCATCTGTGTGTGTGCTGAAAACATTTAAGTTCTACTCTCAGTAAATTTCAGTTATACAATACAGTGTTATCAACTATAGTCACCATGTTTTACATTTGATCCTTATTAAGAAAGCTTTTTCTTAATCCAGTTAATTCACCAACCCTTTTTGATCTGACTGGTAAAATGTTTTGGATAATGTTAAAGATTACTGGATTTTGGATGTTAATCAGCATTAAGAAAGGAAGGAAGGAAGGGAGGAGGGAGGGAAGAGAGTTTATAGATGTCACCTTAGTTTTATGTATGCTGGGATACTGTGAGTTAGTGTTGTAGTGTTTTGTTTAGTTCTTGAAATGCTGTTATTTCTGGAAATTTCTGTCCTTGGCTTGCCTAGTGACTTAGGGCAGACTATTGAAGTCCTGAATGTTTCTTTTCTATATGTTGTAAACTTGACAAAACAAAACTTGTAGAAGAGGCTGCTGCTCCCCTAAATCATCCTTCCCATCTTCGTTAATAGTGGATCTCCCCACTTCCATTTGTTTGTTTGTTTTTAACCTGGGTGCATTTCTTAAAAGCTACCTGTGATTCTAAGCTCCAGTTAATATGTTCAGTTCAGTTGCTCAGTCATCTCCTCTTTGTGACCCCATGGACTGTAGCACGCCAGGTTTCCCAGTCCATCACCAACTCCCAGAGCTTTCTCAAATTCATGCCCGAGTCGGCAGTGCCATCCAACCATCTCATCCTCGGTTGCTCCCTTCTCCTCCTGGCTTCAAACTTTCCTAGCATCAGGGTCTGTTCCAATGAGTCAGTTCTTCGAATCAGGTGGCCAAAGTATTGGTGTTTCAGCTTCAGCATCAGTCCTTCCGATGAATATTCAGGACTGATTTCCTTTAGGATGGATTGGTTTGGTATCCTTGCAATTCAAGGGGCTCTCAAGAGTCTTCTCCAACACCACAGTTTAAAAGCATCAATTCTTCTGCACTCAGCTTTCTGAGCAACTCTCACGTCCATACATGACTATTGGAAAAACCATAACTTTGACTGTACTGACCTTTGCCAGCAAAAAATGTTTCTGCTTTTTAATATTCTGTCTAGGATGGTAATAACTTTTCTTCCAAGGAACAAATGTGTTTTAATTTAATGGCTACAGTCACCATCAGTAGTGATTTTAGAGCCCAAGAAAATAAAGTCTGTCACTGTTTCTATTGTTTCCCCATCTATTTGCCATGAAGTGATGGGACTGTATGCCTTGATCTTCATTTTTTGACATAATATGACATAAGCTAAAATGCCAGTTAATATGACATAAGCTGAAATGTAACATGACATGTCTTGGAAGAGCCCTGCAAAGAAAGGGTATTATCTTTTCTATCTCTTCCTCTCTTCTGCTTCCTTACTAGGGGTGTGATGGCTGGAGAGCAGAAAGCCATTTTAGAACTGTAAGGAAGATTTATGTGCTGAGAATTCTGGAGCAAAATAAAAAAGACCCTGGGCCTGGAGCTTTGTGATGAGACAATCTAGCCCTGCAGTTACTGGCTCTGAACATTTTTTGTAAGACAGAAGAAATCCTGCGGTGTTCACGCCACCATTAATTTAGATTATCTGTTACTCATAACCAAACATAATCCTAGAAACTAAAAGTGGCATGGGGAAATTTTTATATATTGTAGAATATGAGCTGTATGAAGACCTGAATTCTCTTCCTCCATTTCATTTTTGTAACAAGTCAGCCCTCCAGGTGGATCTTTTGTCTTGGCAGTATGTCTCTTATGTTTTCATGTTTTAGGTTCCTAGTCTCTTCTACAAAGTCCTAACATCTGTAAGCATTAGTCAACCTGTTTGAATGTGTGGACTTTTAGGTCAAGAACATCTCTGTTCATTTAAACAGCTCTGCTTAAAAAGTTAACATTTTCTTTGGCCTTCTGTTTATACAGCATTTCCCCGGGTTTCTTTGAGTATATCACCAGCTCCTCAGAGTTTATATACACATCTCTATACCCATTTGATCTGTTTCAGTTTCTATATTTGATCTGATAGATCCTCACAAGATAACCATTCTTAATTTCCCTGGTATTTCTATTATTTTTCTACCTTCTTTCAAGAGTCTAATATGTTTAAAGAGTGGAGAATTTGTAGTTTTGGAAACAGATTTTTTAAAGATTCCATTTCTGTGTTTTCCTCATTTATACCAGTTAGGTTTTTCTCCACTAACACAGCATATTAGACAATCCCAACATTTCAGTGCTTACAATGATCTCCATTTATCTTTTTGTCTCCTGGATCTGTGGTGTGGTGGGGAGCTCTACTTCTGATGCAGATTGGGTCAGATCTGCTCCATGTGGCTCTCATTCTGCAACAGGCAGCTACCCGGGTCATATTCTTCCACTGCGGGAAAGAGCAAGAGGATTGAGCCTCCTGTGGACTCACATCTGAACTGTCATCCTATGACTTCTGACATATTCCACTGGGCAACGTCAGTGAGGCTGGGGTGTCTATCCCACCTCTTCCACTGAGATGCATTGCAGTTAGCAGTAAAGGTTTAGATCTATAATCCTATTACAGAAAACTGAAAATTTGAGGCAATACTTTATTCTACCATTGTGAGTAAATGTATGCTTTCCCTTGATACCCACACGCACGTACACACACAAGCACAGAATCAACTAATTCTGACTTTAAGCTCTAGATGGAGTAATATTCCATTGTATATATGTATCACATCTTCTCTATCCATTCATCTATCCTTGGACATTTAGGTCGCTTCCATGTCCTGGTGCTTGTAACTAGTGCTTTGCATATATACACTGCCATGTGTGAAACAGCCAGTGGGAAGCAGTTATATAGCACAGGGAGCTTAGCTTGGGGCTCTGTGATGACCTAGAGGGGTGGGATGGTTGGGGGAGGCTCAAGAGGGAGGGGATTTATGTACACCTATATCTGATTCATTTGGCTGTACGGTAGAAACTAACACAACTTTGTAAAGCAATTATACTTCAATTCAAAAAAGAGATCTAGATGGAGATAAATCCAAAAAGGAATATATGTACTTTGGGGGGGGGGGGGTGTTGAACTGTATTTTAGAGAACTCTTTATTTTTATAGTCTTTAGGGAGAGAGATTTTACATTTCATATTTGTTCATAAATCATAAGTTAGTATTAAAATATAAATGGGTTGGTCAGTTAACCAGACTACATATGGTATATGTTTAACAGATTTTAAAGGCCAAGGCTATCAGCCAGTATCCTGAAGGGCACATTGGGTCTCTTGAGGAAACTTGCTTTTGCTTCTGATAACTGGTGTCACTTCATTTTAGGATCCAGCTGATTTTACTTAATGGACAAAATGAAGCTAGTGGCTAACTTTACTGCCTCAGATTCTTCCAGCTCAGTGATGCTTTGAGAACTGTGCTAAAAATACTCTGCTCAACAGAGTGTAGTTTCTCTATATGATTGCAGTATACTTTGGTGCCTCCGTGGACATAAAATATTATAGCTCCATGATAGTCTGCTTCATTGGTTGTTAGAGGTCAGGCCAACTATAAATAGGTGCTTAAGCTTTTAAAAATTTATCGTTCATGCCCCCAGATCACAGTTTGAAAAATAGAAACACCAATCACGATGAAATGTTGGATACTACAGATTTATACTTGTGAAGCTGAGGAATATGCACAAAAATAGCTCAATATACTTAGTTGCTGTCTAACAATTATAGTATCACTCAATATAGTTAGGTGGTTTCTAAAAATTATAGTGGTTCAGTATAGTTAGTTGGTTTCTAACAGTTTTGGCATCATTTGCTGGGAGAGGAGAGAACTTTACTGCTCTGTGCATATCCTTGTGTACCCTCACATTTTCTGGCTCCCTGGCAGTTGGGTAGGGCCAGTTACTGGATCTAGACAGTGATCTGGGAGTAGGTAATTGTCGTGATCTGCTGGGCTGGTGGTAAGAACCAACATTCCAGCCTCTTGCTCATTTTCTCCTATTGTATTGACTTGAAAGCCACATGTGGAGATGGTCATACCACAAGATTGAAGCAGCCTGGGTCATGGGGTGACCATGGGGAGTACAGTTACTTTGGGTGCTCACTCAAGCTGCTGTAGGACTGGCAGACAAGGAGTAAAGGATATTGGAGTTATGGCTTGCATTCTTTCAGGTGTTTAGGGCCATTATTTCCATTTTACCGATAAAGTGACTGAAGTTCATAAGGTCAATATATTTTGCCAATCCACTGAATGATAGTCTGACATTTTCTACAGTATGGTGGTTATAGTTATTCCAACTGCTGACTTGTATCTGTAATAGCTTGATCTTTATGCATTTGTAGAAATTTATTGGACCTGCCACCTTAGAAAATGATAAAACTGTGTGAGAAAATTTCGTCATAAATATTGTTAGCTTTTTGTTTTTCTTATGGGAAATGTTGATCATTTTTCTATATATTTTGGGGTGCTGTGTTCTTGAGAGTCCCTTGGACTGCAAGGAGATCCAACCAGTCTATTCTGAAGGAGATCAATCCTGGGTGTTCATTGGAAGGACTGATGCTAAGGCTGAAACTGCAATACTTTGGCCACCTCATGCGACGAGTTGACTCACTGGAAAAGACTCTGATGCTGGGAAAGGTTGGGGGCGGGAGGAGAAGGGGACGACAGAGAATGAGATGGCTGGATGGCATCACCGACTGTGGACATGAGTTTGAGTGAACTCCGGGAGTTGGTGATGGACAGGGAGGCCTGGCGTGCTGTGATTCATGGGGTCGCGGAGAGTCGGACACGACTGAGCGACTGACTGAACTGAACTGTGCTCCCCCATTATCACCCTCACCACATGCACACACAAGACCCACACTGAGACATCTCTGTCTATCGATGGTTAGTGATTCACAGTATCTAGGAGATGCAGAGGTGGTGCAAAATGGGAGCAAGGAGATCTGGTCCTAGTGATGCCAGTTATTCACTCTGAGATCTTAGAAAAACACAATTTGTGAGCCTCAGTTTTCTCCTTTTTAAAAGAAGGGATTTAATTAGATGAGCATTTTGTTTTTTTCAAACTGAGTCCCAAAAAAGTAATGAGTTATACATCTACAGAAGATATCTACTAGCATTTTTCAAAGACTATTTTTTAGAGCAGTTTTAGGTTCACAGCAACATTAAGAGAAAGGTACACAAGAGTTCTCATATTCTTTCTTCCCCCACAAATCCATAGCCTCCCCCACTACCAGCAGCACCCAAACTGATGAACCCACACTAGCCACATCATAATCATCCAAAGTCCATTGTTTACTTTAGTGTTCACCTCTTGGTTGTATCCATTTTATGGGTTTGGACATATGTGTAATTCCATGTATTCGTTATTATAATATTCTGCAGAGTACTTTGACTGCCCTAAAATCCTCTGTGCTTCTCCTTTTCATTCCTTCTGCACACAATCCCTAACAACTTTTTACTGTTTTAGCTAAATATCTCCATAGTTTTTCTAGGATGTTATAGTTGTAATCATGTAGTAGGTAGCCTTTTCAGACTGGTTTTATCACTTAGTAATATGCATTTAAGGATCCTCCATGTCTCTTCATGGCTTGATAGCACATTTCTTTTTAGTTTGTTTGAATGGACCATAGTTTATCCGTTTACCTATAGAGGACATCTTATTTGCTTCCAAGTTTTGGCAGTTATGAATAAAGCTGCTATGGCATCTGAGTGCAGATTTTTATGTACCCATAAGTTTTCAACTCCTTTGGGTAAATACCAAGGATTGCTGGATCCAGCTAAATTACTAGAATGTATAGGGAGAGTTTCCCTGTGACTCAGATGGTAAAAAATCTGCCTGCAATGCAAGAAATGCAGGTTCAATCCCTAGATCAGAAAGATCCCCTGGAGAAGGGAATAGAAAACCACTCCAATATTCTTCCCTGGACAATTCCATGGACAGAGGAGTCAGGTGGGCTAGTCCATAGAGTCACAAAGTCACACAAATATACAGTCATGGTTTGAATAGATGATCTCTTACATCTTTTCCATCTCTAACATTCCTTGATTCTGTGAATTTTTACACACATAGTTATGCACATGCACAATTTAGTAGTTTTAAAAGATGTTCGTAATATACTAAGTGAAAAAATTTTCCTTCTGTAAAAGCAGTACATATACATTTTGTGTGAGTGTATGTGTATGTATAGTAAAAATATACGTATATGTATAATAGAAAAAAAAACAGTCAATCCTAAAGGAAATCAGTTGTGAATATTCATTATAAGGACTGATGCTGAAGCTCCAATACTTTGGCCACCTGATGCAAAGAACTGACTCACTGGAAAAGACCCTGATGCTGGGAAAGATTGAAGGCAGGTGGAGAGGATAACAGAGGATGAGATGTTTGGATGGCATCACCGGTCAATGGACATGAGTTTGAGCAAGCTCTGGGCATGCTGCAGTCCATGAGGTCGCAAGGAGGTGGACACAACTGAGTGACTGAACTGAACTGACAATAGAAAAAAAACTGGAAAGTTAATACCAAGATTAGCTCCAGCTGGTATTTTAAAACTTATTAGTTTCTTTGCCTTTACATTATATAATACTCATGTATTACTTCTTTTTTAAATGTACTTCTAAAAGATTTTATTATTCTGAAAGGAATCCCTAATTGGTGAACTTCCATTCAGTGACAAAGCAGAGAGAAATAGGGTCATGTATGGATGTGAGAGTTGGACTGTGAAGAAAGCTGATCGCCGAAGAATTGATGCTTTTGAACTGTGGTGTTGGAGAAGACTCTTGAGAGTCCCTTGGACTGCAAGGAGATCCAACCAGTCCATTCTAGAGGAGATCAATCCTGGGTGTTCATTGGAAGTACTGATGCTGAAGCTGAAACTGCAATACTTTGGCCACCTCATGCGACGAGTTGACTCACTGGAAAAGACTCTGATGCTGGGAGCGATTAGGGGTAGGAGGAGACGGGGACGACAGAGAATGAGGTGGCTGGATGGCATCACCGACTCTGTGGACATGAGTTTGAGTGAACTCCGGGAGTTGGTGATGGACAGGGAGGCCTGGCGTGCTGTGGTTAATGGGGTCGCTAAGAGTCGGACACGACTGAGCGACTGAACTGAACTGATGGGGAAGAGTGGGGCTTCCCCAGTGGCTCAGCGGTAAAGAATCTGCCTGTATTGCAGGAGCTGCAGGAGTTGCAGGAGATGCAGGGTCAATCCATGGGTTGGAGAGATCCCCTGAAAAAGGAAATAGCAACCGATTCCAGTATTCTCGCCTGGAGACTCCATGGACAGAGGAACCTGGCGGGCTATAGCCTATAGGATCACAAAGAACTGCACACAACTGAAGCGACCAAGCCCACACACACGTATGGGGAAGAGTAACTTGCAGTCAGGAGCTGGACATGCCTGCTGTCCTCCCAGTGGGTGACACAGGGTCATGCAAGGACTCTGCTTTGACATGGTCCCTTCCACTTGTGCAGGCCAAGATTCTCTGAACTCCCCAGAATTTTTTTGGGAGCAGTAAATGGTGATGTGGGAAACCCAGAGTGGTTGTAGCTTTACTTATCTTTTACTAATGGACATCGGAAGAGGAAATCACTTCTAAAGGAAAAGCTCTAGGCTACAGAACACCACATGGTCACCAGCCTCAGATAATGAAGCTACCTGTTAGTCTTGTCTCCATTTTGGACATCAGATGACCAAAGCCCCCTGAATGAGTGATTGAGAGATCAGTTTTAAGGTAAACAGCTGAAGGCCACCAGCTAACTTTTCACTGAAATGTTTTCTGCTTAACTGACAAGCATGATGTAGGACAAGGAAGAAAGAAGGAGCTGAGATGCAGCGAATTTCTCTCTGCCTCTGTTGCCTGAAACACTCAGTATAACATCTGTGCCCCTCAGCACCTGTGAGCTGCCTGCCCAAGAGCTGACTGAGAAAAGGTTACCCTATGGTTTGTTCCCCTGGGTATCAGAGGCACAATCTGCTCTTACTTTCATGAAACCATCATGGAGGCAGTTTGCTAAAAAGTGCTGATTTGTGTTAAGAGAGGACTGCCAGCACCCTCCCTATTCAGGAGTGTCAGAAACTCTCACTGTGGGAGATCCAGAAGTTTTCCAAAAAGTGATTTCCAACCTAGCAGAGCTCTGTACAGCCATTATCTCTCACTAAAGTGTTCCCAGAGCCTCCTGAAAGTAACTGAGCCCTAGCTCGACTCCCAGACTGATTTTGGACTGGAGTAGTGTCACGGTGTTAAGACACACGGGCTTGATGCTCTCCTGTCCGTATCGTTTCTATGAAGCACCACTTCCCTGTCTCGTCTTGCTTCTGTTTCCTAACCCATCTTCTCTCTGCCACATCACAGCTTCATCTGTAGCCCACTGACCTCAAAAAACAAATGCTCACTTTGTGGAACCACAGTATTTTATTCATCAGATGTCTGTTTGCAAAATGATGCCCAAAGTGGGTAGCTGTGCTCAATTCCTAGTGCTGAAGCTGTCCCAGAAAATTGCTCATTCTCTGTTTCTCCTTTTTCTTGGTATAAAAGATCTCTGGTTGTTTTGCCCGTAGATCCATTGCTATCGTGTGGCTTTCTAGAGCCTCAGAAAAAGCCTCCATGGTAAAGAGGGTGTGTGTAGAGAACTCTTATGTGCATTCTCAAACCAGAAAAAAAGTGAGAAACTCTTATTTGGTGGAGGATTCCCATGTGTGAAAATTTAATTGCTTATGTTCTTTCATTTGTTTGAGTTCCAAAAACTGTGCTGCCCTAGGACCTGTGGCTCCCCAGACTTGATTTAGGGTCAATTTGCCTAAGGACAAATGGATCTTAAAAATGTAGGGTTTTCTGTTTTGTTTTTCCTTATTGATTCAATGAAAGTACTTCAAAACAATGAAATGTCAAAGATAGTATTGGCAGAAAACAAAAATTATTGTGGGAACAGGCAGGCAAGATGGAAATACTACTGTACTTGTCTTCAGGTGACATGACAGGTTAGAATTCCAGTTCTTCCCATTTTAGCTGTTTGACCTGAGTCCTATCATTTGCCTTTCCACCTGTAAAATGAGAGATTTTGATCTTATAATTTATCATTAGTAAAGAGTATTAAAATTGAAATGATTAATTACTTCTGTATTATATCTTTATATTGAATTTCCGTTTCCAGAAACTAGAACGATAGAGATTTATCGTAGAAACCATATAAATCACTACCTATTTTGACAAAATGAGAGAATTCAGCACCTTTCACTGCCTGAAAGTTCATCTTAATTTGTTAGTATGCTATTTTCTAATGTGAGAATAAGTAAAATAACTTTAACTTTCTGTACATGTCCTACAGATCCATAGCTAGATTACGATTTCAATTATGCTCCTGATTTACTGTGTGATATTGGACAAGACGTTTTATGTATCCTTAGGTATGTGTCCTTATGAAGAAATGAACAAACTGAATTAGAGTGACCTGCAAATTTCCTCCTGCTTTACATTTTATCTATAAATTGTACCTAAGTCTGAACCTCCCTATTCTTTAATTTTAACATCTCTGCCTCTAGGAATTTTCAGAGCCTTCATTTTTACATAAATCCAGAGGTTTCTTCAAGACCAAAACCTCGTGGCAAAGTGTCGGTGTGGTTTAATTTGTGTGAAACTCAGTTACTCAAGTTTGAAGATGTTTCTTTTCTTCAGTACTGGTTTCTTTATATGCCTTTGGGAAAATGGTTCAGTAGAAAAAGGTGGATTATGATACATTTTGAGTCTTCCCTTGAAGCAATCATGTTTACTTAGATTGAATTATGGTGATGTCTCAGGACTTTGCAATAAGTTCCTATTAGTGAAATCATAGAATTATAAAAAATAGTTGGTTCTTAGAATGCATATGCTTCATGCTCAAATGGTATCCATCATTCATCAACATCCAGTCTGTTGGGACACCTTTTGGGAGGGAAGGCGGAGGCACATCTTCCCAACAGAATTTATTCCCCTTTTGGATAAATCCAATGTCTAGAACCAAAACCTTGTGCTTACTCCTTGGAAGAAAAGTTATGACCAACCTAGATAGCATATTAAAAAGCAGAGACATTACTTTGCCAACAAAGGTCCGTCTAGTCAAAGCTATGGTTTTTCCAATGGTCATGTATGGATGTGAGAGTTGGACTATAAAGAAAGCTGAGCACTGAAGAATTGATGCTTTTGAACTGTGGTGTTGGAGGAGACTCTTGAGAGTCCCTTGGACTGCAAGGAGATCCAACCAGTCCATCCTAAAGGAGATCAGTCAAGAATATTCATTGGAAGGGCTGATGTTGAAGCTGAAACTCCAATACTTTGGCCACCTGATGCGAAGAACTGACTCATTTGAAAAGACCCTGATGCTGGGAAAGATTGAAGGCGGGAGGAGAAGGGGACGACAGAGGATGAGATGGTTGGATGGCATCACCTACTCAATGGACATGAGTTTGAGTAAACTCCAGGAGTTGGTGGTGGACAGGGAGGCCTGGTGTGCTGCTGTCTATGATGTTGCAAAGAGCCTGACACGACTGAGTGACTGAACAACAACAAATGTCTAGAAATTTCTTTTTATATTGTGTAAAAGTCTTTCTCCGTCCAATTTTGTCCACCTCCTGTTGTTGCTGTTGTCGCTACTACTACTGCTTTTGTTGTCATTATCATTGTCTTCTAGAGCAAAACAAAGTAATTACTCATCTTTCTTAAATATTATAGCCTTCAAGTTGGGGAACAGTCTTATGATTGCCTTCCTGTTATATTTAGCCCTCCAAGTGTTTTATTTTATGCTGATAGGACCATATATCCCATTCAGGATAGTCTCACTTTATGCTATTTTCTTAGCATAAATATTAATGGCATTTCTTTTCAATCTCAAAAATTTCCTAATAAAGTATATAGGCACTCCATGTCTCTGTAATACTGTCTACTAAATTTATTCTGTAGACTTCTAGATCTCAATAGTTCTGTATGAGGAAAGAGGAAAAAATATTTAGGAATCATTTAATATGCCATCACCCTTTGTATAGATTCACAAAGAACTTCGATGAGAATTTCTGGAGGAAGGAGATCTGTTTTATTTTATCTGTTTTTCAAACTTTAAAAGTCATCATGGAGATACCTATTACTCCAAGAAAACAGCTTAAAGTTTTCTCCTTTAGAACAAGAGCTTAGGTGAATCTTGAATTTTAATTCCAATTATTTTAAGATTCTTTTCCAAATTCTTAGACAGTTTTTCCCCAGAATATTAACCACACTAGCTCTTTGTTTTCTCTCTGTAGAAGGAGGGAATTACAGAGGGCTCTGAAGCTCGACAAGTTAGAAAAACCTTGGCAAGCATCAGAGAAGGACCTCCCTCATCTTATTTCTCCAGTGTTGGTGACTCATGGTAACTCAGAATCAGCAGGACATTGGGGTGGTGGCAGTCCTTTGACATTAATGAAGAGCATCATTGTAGCCTGGCGGATTGACCATTGTGTGAATGGTAACTGGACACTAGTCAGGGGATTTGAAGAAAATTGAAGAGCAGTTACCCAAGTATGATGTCAGAGGTAGAGCTCCATGGAAACCATGTTTTTATGGCCCCATCAGCACTGATTCCATCAGTGCTGTTATCTCCAGAATGCTTCTTCCCCAGGACACAGGGTCCCACCTTCTAGTTGTCTCCTGTACTAGAGAACCATGGATTTGTTAGTCCAAGAATAGCTGTTAACCAAAAGTGGGAAATAGACATCTAAGACGTTTTATTTAGTTTTAAAATCAATACCTTATAAAGTCCACTAATTTAATTTTGTCAATTGGGTACATTGGATTTAAGTACAATATCATTTATAATTAAAGAAAAGACCAACACAATTACTGTTGAATATGCATCACCCTCACAAGGCAGAGGCAGCCATAGAGAGTCAATTTTAAAATGATGTGCTGAAGATTACATTTTTAATTGTCTTTCAGCTGCACTGACATAAATCACTCTGGCAATACATTTCTTGGATTTGCATAATGACAGAGTACGGCAAGATTAGTTATCATTTTTAGCTACTGGTTTTTCTGGCGTGGTGCTTGTCATCACATCTGTGTGTATTCCCTTTCCAAGGCCAGAATGGCATTATATGCATACATTTTGTGAACCAAAGAAATGAACACATCCCTGGCTCATATTGCCCATTGTATTAGTAAACAACTAAACAATATTTAGAAGCTTAAAAGGACCGTTTTGCAAAGACGTCTTAGAGTGTTTTCTGTAAAATTGACACACAGGCTTTTGCTTGTACAGTTGGCTTGTGCATGCTGCCCTCTGTCTACAAAAATTAAAGAAAAATAAAATTCTGTCCTAAATTGTCTAGTAAGAACAGGCTGTTCCAAGTACATGTGTTCTGTAACTTGCTGGACTTGTAGGGTAACAAAACAATTTCAGATGTAAGGATAAGTTCTGTTTCTATAAAGATCACTGTGACTAAGGATTTTGAAACTAGGAAAGTATTCTGATTCTGTCTTAAAAACAGAGCTATATAAATAGTAAATTGGCTCTCAGGAAGTTTACTGATTTCTTGCTTAGGCTGTGTGTTTGGCAATGAGAAGGGTTAGGAGGAAAGACTGTTAAAATAGCTGAAATAGAATACCTCAGACAAGCCTGCATTTCCTGTCCTGAGAGCTGGGAGTGTAGAGTTTATGAGGCTGTCATCCTTCTTCCACTTCTAAGTGCCCCCACCCCATCCCCAGCATCCCTCCCAGTCAAGTTCCCAGGATTGCAGTCAGAAAGAGTGGGGGAGGCATGTTTAGCCTCCTAGATCTTACCTGTCTGGGATCCAAATGTTTGTGTTCATCATACATGCATCCACTTAGAGGTGAACCTTCTCAAAGATGTGATCCTGAAACAGATTTTCCACCTCGTAGGTTATGGGAGTCCCCCAGAGCTTGTATAAACCTGCAGATTACCGAGCTTCTTTCAGAGCCTGACTTCCAAGATCAGAAGTGACCTGGGCATATCTGTGTCTCAAGGAGCCTGTATTAAACATCCAGGTCACAAAACCAATAATCAAAACATCTAAGTCCCTTCCCTGCTGATCAAAAATCCTGTTTTCCTCAAATCAGTTAAACTCAACAAAGGGGGAAAAAATACAAATTAAATAAACTCACATAAGCTGGGAGTAAAAGTAATAAAGTATATTTGATATTTTTAATTCTTCTCAAAGTAGTTTCACTTCATCATATTAGAACTTTATAGCAGAGGGAAAAAAAGGAGATTATCATCATTTTTTAGATAAGGAAACTTGCCTTGTATATCAGCAATAGCAAATCTTTCTTACCACAAAATAAACATAAATCTTTCTCTAAATCATCATTAATGGTAGGAATTATAGATGAGAGAGTGAGATCTTCAGACAAGCTGAGCAATGTACCTTTTGGTCACAGGGATACCCAGAGACTGACTGGGCCTATTGAGTGTTCTTCTGTGGGGAAACCCTATCAAGTCATTCCAAATGGTCAGTTTCTTCCCTTCTGAAGCTTCTAGATCTACAGTGTCTTCATCAAAGCTCCCACAACAGAATCAGTGAGGACAGGTGAGGAGAGAGATGATTAGAGGTGGGTAAATTAAGCTGTTTATAACTCTGCCTGTATTCCCACTTACTACATGTTTTCGTGTTTTCGTAGTTTCTGACACAGCTGTGAGCAGGACCAGTTTTAGGCAAGGGTGAAGTAAACTGCTGTTCATTTATTCAACCTGGGTTTACCGGTTTTCTTCCTTATGCCAGGCACTCCTCTTGACATAAGGGCAACAAAGATGAAAAGAAATATTCATAGCCATAAGGTGTTTAATCTAGAGGAGAGAGAGACACAAAAGCAAAAACTGCAGTCATAAGATTGCTGTGGTGGAATTATGCTGAAGCTTAGAGCTGACGGATAAAATAGGAGTTTGTCAGTCCAATAAGCGAGAAGGTTCTAGAGACAGGGATCATGTGCTCTGTCTAAGGAGGAGCGAGAACAAATGACAAGTTCCAGAAAGTGCAAGTATAATGAGTGCTATCTGAGGGGCCAGGGCCAAGTATAAATTTCACCTGGGAGGCAGATCATAAAAGATTCTGTGTACTTTGCCGAAGAGTTCAGATTTTCATGCCCTTGTCAAATGAAAAGAATTGAAGACTTTTTAGCTGGGAAATTAGAAGGATCACTGGCCACAGCTGAGGAGGGAGGAGATAGAGACAGGAAGGCCTGCACTGGAGCAACAGAGGAAGGCATAGGAGAGAGCTGGGAGTTAGCTGAAATATTTGTGGATTGTGAAATAAGGAACCTCAGTTTAACTGATGGGTGGGGTTGGTGGTATTCATTCATGGATGGATGGATGAACGGTAGGGGAAGAATCTAGGCTCACTCTCTTTTTTCTGACTTAATCATCTGGAAGATTGGTTACACTGTTTACCAAGTGAATATAGAAGAAGAAACACTTGAAGAAGTCATATAAATAATTGCTCATCAAATAAAACTTTGATGTATAATTTTGTCATAGTATACTGAATAAGATAATGCTCATTGTCAACCATGCATGAAAAATGCAGTGACTGTTTAATAATTACCATAACTATAAAAGAAGTAAACATTTTATGCTCATCTCCTTTGAAGACGTTATTTGATACAATTACAAACAAATTAAGATTATGTGATATATTTATGTTAGTGTCTGGCATAATTTTTATAGTAATTTCTATAGAATAGAAAATGAAAGGTTTGAAAGACGCATGTGGTAGTCAGATTGATAATTAAGCCAATTGATATTACTGATTTCTCTGCTTATGTGTTTCCCTTAATTCTTCTAGCCTCTTGTGCTCATAGTATTTCAGAGAGTTAAATTCGCATTTTAAACAAATATAGTGTGAATAGAAAATGTTTACTTCAAGCACTTCACATCCTAAAAACACAAATCCTTAAGTTACTAATTTTTTTCTAAAAAAGTCATCATTAGATTTAAATCAGACCAAACTGATCCATTGGGTAGATTAGAGAGTGAAACAGATATATTTTCACATTGGTTTAGAATACTGAGTCCTGAACTTAGAAATTACAACTGAAGACATCTTGTAGGGAATTCTAAAATAACAATACAATTCTAGGTCTTGTGAAAACAACCCTATAGTTGGGGGAATTCGACTATCTAGGGTCACTGAGCTGGCAACAGGATGAATTTCAGTGAATTTTTTAATGCCTGCCAGTCCCAGCCGTATCTTATCAAGGAGCTTTTTCAATTGTTCCATTTTATAATTCAGTAAGTGTTTTCTGACCATTCATTGCATACAGTTTCTGTGCTAGGTCCTGAGAAGAAGAGATGAATGGGACTTAGTTTTGTTGACGGAGTCTGTGGATCACTAAAGGAAGCGGAGGAGTAGAATAATAAATTACACAGCAGCATGGTCAGCTTGTAATTGATAGAATGGTTTCAAAGTAAACAAAGAGTCAGAGAGAGAAGAAATTAACTCTATAATTAATTCTTGGGGGACAGGAATAATCAGGAAAGATTCCTGGAGGAGGTAGCCTTGGAGTGGAACAATGCAGAGTGAGTAGGAAGGTGATAAAATGGTAGATATTTTGGACAAGCCCTGAGGCACAGGGGCATGGGATGGGGATTTGGGCAATGGCCCTGAGTGGGGAGTTCAGGAGACAAGTTTGCTAACTTCTGATTCCATTGTTCTGAGAAAGAACCCAAGAATCTGCATTTTTGACAAGTACCCCAGGTGATTCTTAGGCAGACTATAGTTTACCTCAGTGCATCCTTAGATTTTAAATTACTTGAGCCTAGATCGCCTTACTTATCACTGAATCCATAGTACCTAACACTATCTGACATGGAGTAGGTGATCAACAAATGTACCTTGAGGAACCAGACCAGTTGCTAAACGTTTGAATCATAAGAAATAATTCCTGCTCAATTTCTTAGCTACTTTCTGCTTTGACTGTGAGTCGGTGAGTAGTGACCGGTGTCTCATTCCCCTTTGAGGAAGTAAGAGGATTGACTGTCATAAAGACAAAAATTAGGGAAGCAAATTTTTAGTAGAACAGTATTAGGTTATTTTAGTGGAAGAAAAATTAGACTGCTAGTTTATTTTCTGTCTTTTCTGCTTCAAAGGCTTAAAATAAAGATAAGAAAAGTGGTCTATGAAAGTACTTTCAACTTTTTGAATATGTAGTGTTCTCTCAGCACACACCAGCCACCATTTTTTTTTCATTTAATCATCTGCTGATAAAGTCCTAGGAATATAGAGATAAAAAAGACTGCCCTCAGCAAGCAGTCAACCTAGAGATGAAGACAAACAAGCAAAACTCAATTACTCTACACAGTGACACATGCTAAGGATTACAGAGTAAGTGCCAAAGTAAAGGACTTCCTATATGCTATCATCTCACTTACTCTAGGAACCTTATTAAGATAAATATTTTTCAGATGATGAAACTGTGTCTTAGGAGTAAGGTGATTCACCCCAGTTCACATAATATGGTAGCAAGGGCTGAAACTATAATTTGAATTTAGCATCTGTAAAAACATGTTTCTATTACTCATTGCATTTCTCCATCACTATACCCTCCTTTTGTTTGTGTTGGGTTTATTTGTTCATGTCCAAATAAACAGGAAATATAATTGAGCTGTATCAATAACACGTTTCCTCAAAATTCAAGTTCGAAATGGAAAAATATCCTAGAGGAAACAGAATCTCTGTCATATCAATATGCTCAATATGCTATCTGACCTCAATCATTCTTTTAGTGTCCTTGTATTCAAAGTCCAAATGTGTGTTATGCTGAAAATTTAGGTTTTGCCATTTGTCCAACTCTTATGGGCTCTTAATAATGTTAGTAGATTTTAGCCATGAATAACGTCCATTTTCTTTTACCAAAAGTACTATTTTCTGCATGACGACTTTATTAATATAAAATATTTCCCCAGTTAGTAAGTACCAAGGTTAACTTAAAATGAAAAAGTGACAATTGTGGTCAGAAATCAGACTGCTTGGACAGTACATATCATTGCGTGTGAAGTAAAAGGTGGATGCTGCTGCTGCTGCTAAGTCGCTTCAGTCGTGTCCAACTCTGTGCAACCCCATAGACGGCAGCCCACCAGGCTCCCCCGTCCCTGGGATTCTCCAGGCAAGAACACTGGAGTGGGTTGCCATTTCCTTCTCCAAAGCATGAAAGTGAAAAGTGAAAGTGAAGTCGCTCAGTCGTGTCCAACTCTTAGTGACCCCATGGACTGCCCCCCACCAGGCTCCTCCGTCCATGGGATTTTCCAGGCAAAAGTACTAGAGTGGGGTGCCATTGCCTTCTCCAAAAGATGGATAGGATTGTACTAAATTTCAAGTTTGAAAGCACCCATATTTTAAAAAATCATTACTTTTTAAAAAGAAAACCTGACACTAAGATAAAAAATAAACTACAGTTCTTGGATAACCCAATTCAGTTGATTTTTCACTAATATGATATTTTTACATGTGCATGCATGCTCAGTCATGTCCAGCACTTTGTGACCCCATGGACTATATAGCCCTCCAGGCTCCTATGTCCTTCAAATTTTCCAGGCAAAAATACCAGAGTGGGTTGTCATGCCCTCCTCCATGGGATCTTCCCAACCCAGGGATCAAACCAGCATCTCCTGAGACTTCTTCACTGGCAGGCGGGTTCTTTACCACTGTGCCATCTGGGAAGCCCCCATTTTTACATGAATATTTACTTTTTAAAATGATGCTAATCCTAAACCACTTGAGATTTTTTTGGGTTCATACCAGCTAATGGTCTAGCTTTGATTTACCCATTAAGGATATTTGACTCCTTGCTGTGTAGTTTGACAAATTATTTTAAGTTTTCTCAAACTCAGTCCATAAACCAGTATGTTATTTGTTATACTTTCTCATGTATAACCGATTGAAGCAGACTCAAATAGGCTAGTTCTAGTTCCAAAAGGGCATTTTTGGTAGGTGGATTTTTATTTTATCCATTACTTGTGTAATGCCCTTGGATTTACAGTCATTCAATTTATAAGACTTATAAATTTACCAAGGTTTGCAGCAGTGTGAGCTCAATTATTGTAAGAAAAAACCCCAACATTGAATATAAATATGTGTTTTTACCTGTCATATTTTAGGCTTTTAGTATCTTAAGAGCACAGTGAATTTTGTTTTATTGGTGTATTTCAAGGCTTAGCCAAAATTTAATTTTCTTGATGTCAAAACCTTTTGTTGATCTATGATGAGATAAAATTTGCCCTGCTCAGAAAACTTTCTTGATCATTTAATTATGCTCATAAATTCTTAGAAATCTCTAGATTTTTATATAGACATTTATAAAATTTTGTTTCTCAAGGACATGCACTTACTAATAACTGAGATGCATCAATTTTGAATCCATCTTTAGGGAGTTTGCTTTTTACTTTCAAATGGAAGCTTTTAGGAATAACCTTCATTAAGAGCCTATATTCTTCTTTTCCTGCTAAATACACGTTTAACTAAACATTTTGAAAAGACTTGTTCTTAAAGCAGGAATCAGAGCAAGCAAGCTCCAAAGGAGGTTATCCATCTGAGCTCTAAATCAATACCCAAAGCTATTGCTATACTGGTCTAGTAAAAGATATCACTATGTTTGAAGAATGAAGGAAAAGATATCCTCTATAAAGTGCCAACAGATTGCTTTTAGAGACAAATCTACCATATCTGAGCCAAACACACCATATTATCTAGGATTTTCAGAAACTTATGTCGTTTGTACTACTGTTGTAAACTATGCTGAAGTGATCTAAAAGGACAGAAAGCTATGGAAGATTCTTCTATAAATTCAATTTAGAACCGTTTAGACTCGTTCATATATTGTATTCTTCAGAAGCCTTAGTTTGAATTGCAACTTGTGGTTTTATTTTTTAAAAGAATTGCATGAATATTTAAAATGTAATTTGGTGTACTATGTTATTGATCATGCATTATTTATGTTAAAATTCTCTTTAATCATAAGGACTTGAAAACTGTATGACAGGGAGAGTGGGGTGAATTGCTTCTTTGTATTTGGGGTCATTAACTCAGGGGTGATAGCAGCAATAAATTCTCAAGGTAAGTGCATTGGTTTTTCTGCATTTTATTTATAGAGGTGCAAAAAGTTCTCATAAAGGTTTGGAAACAAACTGATTAGGCTTGGAAATACCCATCTACTACATTCATGTGTTTCAGCAAATAAATATTAACTTCTTATAAGAATAAGATAGACTTACAAAAGATGAAAAAAGCATCATGTTTGATGCTTGTTTCCAGTGAAAAGGAAAACCATAGTACACCTCTCAGCTAGAAATATCTTGGACATAGAGGCTCTACTTATTTCTTTAAGAGACTATTTATTATTCCAAGAGTTCCCAGGGCTAGTTTACAATCACCCAAAGAGTGAGGGTATTTTATTTACTTTATTGAGCTTTTCCTCTTCTCTCTTAAGACATAATTTGACCCTCTTCTATTTTTAAAAACACTTAACTGTTGTGGAACATATACTCCTCACTCCTTAAGTGTGATCAGTTCCTTTAAGTATTCTCAGCAGGATCTAGACTCAAGTCCCTCTTTAATCCTTCTTTGATGGTGCTGAAGTTGTAAACGTGCAATCATGAAAGTCAGGACGAACTGAGGTCAGATCCTGGTTCTGCCACCTAATAGCTACGATCTTTGCATCCATTATTTGACCATGTTAAGCCTCAGTATTCCCGTCTGTAAAATTAGAGTAAAAATTTTACTTTACATAGTTATTGTAAAATAAGAGATAATTTATATACAATGAGTAGTAAAAGGTTGGGCAAATAGCAGGCATTTAAAAAAATAGCAACTCACTATAAACTGACTGCCTTCTTTTTATTAAGGAAATTATATGTTGTAGCATGCTCCTTATTACACTCAGTCTCTCTTCTGCACATGCTGTGGAGTTTTCGGTCCTTTGTGCATATTGTTATTTACTCCTTTTAGTTTAGTTTTGTTATACATTCACAATCCCTCATCAGAAACCCATGAGGAAGATGTGTTTTGAATTACCAGTCTTTAGAAGGTAATGGAGTGGCCCCTAAATTACCTGCATGTTATCAAATATGCCCCTTGCCTACGTTTATTCTGGAATAACTGCCTGGAATCAAGTTGAGTTGAGTTGAGTTCAGTTGCTCAGTTGTGTCCTACTCTTTACAATCCCATGGACTACAGCACGCCAGGCTTCCCTGTCCATCACCAACTCCTGGAGCTTGCTTAAACTCGTGTCCATCAAGTTGGTGTTGCCATCCAACCAGAGTCGTGTCTCTGCTTTTTAATACACTGTCTAGGTTGGTCGTAGCTATGACTATACGGACCTTTGTCAGCAAAGTAATGTCTTGGCTTTTTTCCATCTTATTCTCTGTTGTCCCCTTCTCCTCCTGCCTTCAATCTTTCCCAGCATCAGGGTCTTTTCCAGTGAGTCAGTTCTTTGCATCAGGTGGCCAAAGTATTGGAGCTTCAGCTTCAGCATCAGTCCTTCCAATGAACACTCAGGACTGATCTCCTTTAGGATGGACTAGTTTCATCTCCTTGCAGTCCATGGGACTCTCAAGAGTCTCCTCCAAACCCACAGTTCAAAAGCATCAATTCTTTAGTGCTCAGCTTTCTTTATAGTCCAACCTCACATCCATACATGACCACTGGAAAAACCATAGCTTTGACTAGACAGACCTATGTTGGCAAAGTAATGTCTCTGCTTTTTAACATACTGTCTAGGTTGGCCATAACTTTGCTTCCAGGGAGCAAACGTCTTTGAATTTCATGGCTGCAGTCACCATCTGCAGTGATTTTGGAGCCCAAGAAAATACAGTCTGTCACTGTTTCCCTTGTCTCCCCATCTATTTGCCATGAAGTGATGGGACCGGATGCCATGATCTTAGTTTTTTGAATGTTGAATTTTAAGCCAGTTTTTTCACTTTCCATTTTCACTTTCATCAAGAGGCTCTTGATTTCCTCTTTCAGTTCAGTTCAGTTCAGTTCAGTCGCTCAGTCGTGTCCAACTCTTTGCGACCCCGTATAGGTGGTGTCATCTGCATATCTGAGGTTATTGATATTTCTCCTGGCAATCTTGCTTCCAGCTTGTGCTTCATCCAGCCCAGTGTTTCTCATGATGTACTCTGCATATGAATTGAATAAGCAGGGTTACAATATACAGCCTTGACGTACTTCTTTTCCAATCAAGTATGTTAATACTGTTGCAGTGAGAAGAAATGTGGATATTCACACTTAGTCCCTTTATTAGGGACTAATAAAGACTTACATTGCCTCTTATTAGCTCAAGTCAAATTTTGCCACCAAAAGGGTTAAAAGCAATGCTTAGGTTTTGGTGCTCTTTGTTTGGGATCTGTAGACAAGAGATTAACTTCAGTCAATCCATGGGCCACCTTTGAAGATCACTTTGGTCCAGAGTCAGTCATCAACAGTGCGTGAATGTTCCTTCCTTCTGAATCATCAACAATTTTATAAATATACTTTAAAATATTTTCAAGTCACTATGATAAAAACAAAGTGAGGAGAAACTTTTTTTTTCTTATAGGTCTGACCAGATCTTGAGACATTCATTTTTCATTTGCTTAAAAAAGCTATTTGTCCTTAACAGGATAGACCCAGAAACATAGAAAACAAACTCATGATTGCCACAGGGGAAGGTGGGGAGAGATAAATTAGGAGGCGGGATTAACCTATACCGGTGATGGACAGGGAGGCCTGGTGTGATTCATGGGGTCGCGGAGAGTCGGACACGACTGAGGAACTGAACTGAACTGAACTGAACTGAACTATCATGTATGGGCTTCCCTGGTAGCGCAGTTGGTAAAGAATCCACCCTCAATGCAGGAGACCCCGGTTCGATTCCTGGGTCAGGAAGCTCCCCTGGAGAAGGGATAGGCTACCCACTCCAAGTACCCACTCCAGTATTCTTGGGCTTCCAGTGGCTCAGATGGTAAAGAATTTGCCTGCGGTGTGGGAGACCTAGCTTCAATCCCTGGGTTGGGAAGATCCCCTGGAAGAGGGCATGGCAACCCATTCCAGTATTCTTCCCTGGAGAATCCCATGGACAGAGGAGCCTGGTGGGCTGCAGTCCATGGGGTCACAAAGAGTTGGACACGACAGAGCAACTAATCATGCATGCTTTATCATATATAAAAATAGATAACCAACAAGAACTTACTGTATAGCACAGGGAACTATATTTTTAATAACATATAAGGAAAAGAATCTGAAAAAGAATATATATATATATGTATCTGTGTATGTATGTAAATATATGCACATATATTTACAGATATACATGTTTAACTGAATCACTGCTGTACACCTGAAACTAACATGACATTGTAAATCAACTCTCCTTCAGTTTTTAAAGAAGTTATTTGTCCTTGAATATAATTACCAAACACTCAGTTAGACTCTAAACGTTGTTTGAAAATACTTTGAGTATTTCCTTTGATTTACTGTATACTTAATGCCCCAGGAGATTTTTTATTATTTTTGTGTGTGTGTTCTAATTTTTGATGTTGTATTATCTTTTAATTTCCCTCTAGCTATTAAATTCATGTTTCATGGAAATGTTATTAATTTGTCATATTTTACAAATTATAATTATTTTATCTGTCAGAATCTTGACAGATGTGTTTTCATCAAAAATATCATTATCAACCAGTAGAGGGCATCAACTACAACTAAATGTAGTTTACCACATTCAGAGTGAAAGAGTATATATAGATTTAATTTGTGAAATTTTAAGATATATAGTCATATAAATTTTTAAGTATACACATGTAATCTAAGCATAAACATAACCTAACTTCATATATTTTCATTGTGGCCAGGCTACAAGTTTATCTTTTTATATCCATAAGCATACTCATCTATTCTGTTCTGCCTAACATTGTTTCTTTTAATACAAAATATTAAAAAAATAAGAATGTTAAAGGAACATATAAAACGTGTTTATGTTTGAGAGATGTATAAAATCTAATTTCTCTTAATATTTCAAGGTAGTAGTAACATTATGGGCTTTCCAGGTGGCGCAGTGTTAAAGAATCCACCTGCCAATGCAAGAGATGCAAGAGATGGGGATTTGATCCCTGGATCAGGAATATCTCCTGGAGTAGGAAATGGCAACCCACTTCCGTGTTCTTGCCTGGCTACAGTCCATGAGGTTGCAAAGAGTCAGACATGCCTGAGTGCGTGCGTGCACACACACACACGCACACGGAGTTGCAAAGAGTCAGACATGCCTGAGTGTGTGTATGCACACACACACACACACACACACACAGTAGTATTATTGCCCTAAAGTATAACGATATCACATCGTATCTTTGTACCTGTGACTATCGTTAACAAATTCAGTTCAGTCGCTCAGTCATGTCCAGCTGTTTGTGATCCCATGGACTACAGCATGCCAGGCTTCCCTGTCTCCATCACCAACTCCTAGAGCTTTCTTAAACTCATGTCCATTGAGTGGGTGATGCCATCCAGCCATCTCCGCCTCTGTCGTCCCCTTCTCCTCCTGCCCTCAATCTTTCCCAATATCAGCGTCTTTTCCAGTGAGTCCCTTCTTTGCATCAGGTGGCCAAAGTATTGGAGCCTCAGCTTCAGTATCAGTCCTTCCAATAAGTTTTCAGGACTGATTTCCTTTACGATTGACGGGTTTGATCTTGCAGTCCAAGGGACTCTCAAGAGCCTTCTCCAACACCACAGTTCAAAGGCATCAATCATTATCAAAGGAACTTTAAAAACTCTTACAACGTCTTAAGGTGAAAAAGTATGTTATTGTTGGTTTTCCTTAAAAACTGTTCCCCAATCCTACTGTGTGTAGTCACCACAATCTGCACCACTTCTGTATCAGTGAGAAAAGCTAGCGGTTCTGTGGTATTTTCTCACTGCCCTCTGCTGCTGTCCTGTGTACCTGTTCCTTATTACAGCATAGGCCTCTTTCAGATTAGTTTGTTTTAATTTGCTGCATGGATGGGGAAGAATATGCTTTAAAAAGCAGTAACAGGCATCCTGAAAACATACCCTTTAAACTGTTAGCAACTTTCTTAGTATGGGGACTGTTATACAAATAGCCATTGCTTCCCTCTGTTTCTCTTGTCTTTTCAGTTATATTGAGGTGTAACCAACAAAGAGAGCTGTAAGATATTTCAGCTATGCAACATGATGATTTGACATCCAGTATCTTGTGAAGAGATCCCTCCATCGAATTAATTAACATTTCTATCACCTGGAATATTTATACCCTCCCCCTTTTGGGATAAAAACATTTAAATTCTGCTCTTACCGTATTAAACATTAGATCCTCAGACATTATCTTAAAACCGAAAGTTTGTACCCCTTTCCCAACCTCTGCCTGTTTCCCTCACTCCAATCCCTGGCAATCATCTTTCTACTCCCTATTTCTAGAAGTTTGACTTTTTCTTTAAGACTCCACATATAAGTGACATCGTGCAGTGTTGGACCCTGTTGGTGAAAATGTAAACTGATCCAGTGACTAAGGAGAACAGTATAAAGTTTCCTCAAGAAATTAAAAATAAAACTGGCCCATGGTCCAGCAATCCCAACTCTGGGTACATGTCCAAAGGAAACAAAAACATTATCTAAAAGAGATACCTGTATTCCTGTATTGATTGCAGCATTAGTCACAAGAGCCCAGGTATGGAAACAACTTAAATGTCCATCAGTGGATGAATGGCCTGGAGAGCTATAGTACATAAGATCGCAGAGTTGGACATGACTGAGCGACTAAGCACAGCATGCAGCACATGTATATATTTTGTTGTTCAGTATATAGAATAGATAAATAGAATGATATGTGCATCTTATATATGGAATATTATTCAGCCATGAGAAAGAAGGAAATGCTGCCATTTGTAACATCATGGATGAATCTGGAGGGCATTAAAGAGATGGGAATACCAGACCACCTGACCTGCCTCTTGAGAAACCTGTATGCAGGTCAGGAAGCTACAGTTAGAACTGGACATGGAACAACAGACTGGTTCCAAATAGGAAAAGGAGTACATCAAGGTTGTATATTGTCACCCTGCTTATTTAACCTCTATGCAGAGTACATCATGAGGAACGGTGGGCTGGAAGAAGCACAAGCTGGAATCAAGATTGCTGGGAGAAATATCAATAAGCTCAGATATGCAGATGACACTACCCTTATGGCAGAAAGTGAAGAGGAACTCAAAAGCCTCTTGAGGAAAGTGAAAGAGGAGAGTGAAAAGGTTGGCTTGAAGCTCAACATTCAGAAAACAAAGATCATGGCATCTGGTCCCATCACTTCATGGGAAATAGATGGGGAAACAGTGTCAGACTTTATTTTTGGGGGCTCCAAAATCACTGCGGATGGTGATTGCAGCCATGAAATTAAAAGACGCTTACTCCTTGGAAGGAAAGTTATGACCAACCTTGATAGTATATTAAAAAGCAGAGACATTACTTTGCCAACAAAGCTCCGTCAAGGCTATGGTTTTTCCCCTGGTCATGTATGGATGTGAGAGTTGGACTGTGAAGAAAACTGATCGCCGAAGAATTGCTGCTTTTGAACTGTGGTGCTGGAGAAGACTCTTGAGAGTCCCTTGGACTGCAAGGAGATCCAACCAGTCCATTCTAAAGGAGATCAATCCTGGGTGTTCATTGGAAGGACTGATGCTGAAGCTGAAACTCTAATACTTTGGCCACCTCATGCGACGAGTTGACTCACTGGAAAAGACTCTGATGCTGGGAAGGATTGGGGGTGGGAGGAGAAGGGGATGACAGAGAATGAGATAGCTGGATGGCATCACCAACTCGATGGACATGAGTTTGAGTGAACTCCGGGGGTTGGTGATGGACAGGGAGGCCTGGCGTGCTGTGATTCATGGGATTGCAGAGAGTCGGACACGACTGAGCGACTGAACTGTCGACTGACAGTGAAGAAGCCAGACCTAGAAAGATAACACTATGGTATAAGTTGAGGTGGAACCATGTTAAAACTGATGGAAGACTGTTTTAGCAAAAATGCAGGGATTTTCAATACATAGCATTCAGTACAGGGCACTGAAAGAAATTTTAGCAGTGGTTGAATTATGGGTGTATTTACCGTTATACAACTTTGTGAAGGAGAAATGAGTAGAAAGGAATTTCATCAAAAAAGCTTACCTCTTTTTAAAATAAATAGTATTTGAAGTGCCCAAGAGGGTTATTAAAGGCAATATCAGTTGCTCTAAATAGGCCAGAACAAATTTTCACACTTTAAAAAAAATCAGTCGTGAACTTGGCCGTAAAATCATAGGTTGCTGCTTCTCAGAGAAAAATGATCGTGTTTACTCTTTTAAATCAGACATTGGAAAGTGTAAGTGAGTTTTATCCACATTGCTTATTTACATGGTATGTTTTAACTCATCAAAATAAGTGTGTAAATTTGCAGAACTAATAAATAATTCCTGAGATGCCTAAATCTGGGACGTGCTCAGAGCAGCAGCTGCAGCTTAGAAACCGCAGCAAGCAGGCTCTGATGTTGGCCATCTCTAAGAATGTGTGGACTTTGGGACAGAGGGAAGGTTCCAGAGTTGTCCGAGCATGAAGAGTCTTATGCATGGGAACCAACTTTCAAGTGGTAGTTCAGTGTACTTTCGTTTTTCTCCAATTGAAAAGTTAAATATGAATCTGAAAGAGATGTTTTCATTAGTTTTAAATCCTATGTAGTATCTCACAGTTATTAATTTTCAGTGCAGTAGGCTAACTGTATGGAAGGAAGCTGTTATTTTATAGCTTTTATTGTAGGTATTCTGAATGGAAAAGTCATGTAAGAGCAACTTCAGATCTTAGGGGGAAAAAGAGAAGTAAACATGGTTGTGTCAGGGGAGTGTAATCTCCTCGGTTCTGTCTCATCTCAACAAAAATTTGAAGTGACAGACGTTAAGCCCTCGGCAGGTCACAGCTCTTGGACAGTCCGTGGTATAGTTCGCAGACTGATCAGTTTTATTTAGAAAATAAAGGAAAATACATCCTCGAGGCGTGAGGGTATTTCGATGCGAAGAGAAGAGAGCGAGAGAGACAGAGTGCGCACGCGCGGGAGAGACAGACAGAGACAGAGAGACGGAGAGAGAACCCCCTTCCTCCACCCCCACCCCCACCCCCGTCCCTTTGACTCCTCTTTTTATGTGTTTTCTCCCCCTGGGCCTGCCCTAAATAAATCTGAGTAGCCAAGAGTGCTGTTTGTTCTACCTGAGGTCCTCACTCCGTTCCTCGGACCTTCTTCTCTTCTATTTTCGCGGGCTTTCCCCTTCTTTGCCTTTTAGCCACCACCATTCTGGACTCCTGTTTCCTATTCTAACTACCTAATAGTTGTACTTCTGTTTCTCAGCAATGATGCATTCATTCATTCATAAAGTCACTCAACAGGGACTTGGCTAAGGAGTCTCTTGGGTGAATAGTATGACTTTTTTATTGATCCTCGTGAATTCTTATGGAGTAAGAGTAACCTTTTTTTCACATTGATGTTAAATTCTTTACCATTCTGATTTACCTTTTATTTCTTTTTACATTGATACTTTTAAATATGAGCATTTATTGATTTTTTTCTTTTAAATTTCTTCCACTGCTTTTATGCTTTGAAAAATTTTCCCTATCCACAGATTAAATATTCACCTAAGTGTTTTTCTAGATAGTTTATGTTCTTTGTTTTATATGTTACGCTTATTAAGCAGGAGTTTATTTTTATGTTTGTGCAATGTATTTAAATTGACTATTTTAGAGGAGTTAGTGAACTCCGGGAGTTGGTGATGGACAGGGAGGCCTGGTGTGCTGGATTCATGGGGTCCCAAAGAGTCGGACGCGACTGAGCAACTGAACTGAACTGAGCCAATTTTACCCCCTGTTTCTTTGGTACTGATGTATGGTTGTCATCTACTGCCTTCTGAACTGGGATCTGCTTTAGATCTATTTCCTTTCATTGACACATGTGTACTTCTCATACCTTTGTCACATGGTTTAGTTTTTGTTTTGTTTTTTAACCAGTGGTATTACATGCATTCACAATGTTGTGCAACCACTGTTACCTTTCATTTTAAGAAGTTTTTCATCACTCTAAACATAATTTCTGTACTTATTCAACAATAACTACTCATTCCCTTAGCCTGCAACATGATTTTATCATAGATTGTAGCATATTAATGTCTAATAGGCAGAATATCACCCAGTCCGTGGCTTCTGTTTGAAATTGGTACTCCTCATTTACGTATGTGTCCTGTAGTTTGAGTTGCTTCTCCTGGTTTATTGCCTGTCCCATGAGTGGCTCCACCCTCCAGCAATCACTCATGCCAAAACTCTGGGTGTCATCCTAGGCTCTTCTTTCTTCTTCTATCCTCATATCCATCAGTGTCCCTTTGATCCTCTATCATTGATACTCCTTGAACCTCCACTTTGTTTCTACCCCACCCAGGCCCTACTCTTATTCAGGTCCTCATTACCTGCCACAGGGATCACTGCCTCACCTTCTCTTCCCGTGCCTCCACCCCTTGATCTTCCAACTGGTGCCACCTGATTGTCTTTTTAATGCAAGTGTGATCATGCCACTGCTGTGGCTTAAAAATCTTCCTGAAGTTCATGACTTTCAAGAACAAGTTCAGATGCTTGGGGAAGGCCTTAGAAATCCACTCTAAAAGAGCACTCTGCTCTCTCCACTTGGAGAAGGCAATGGCAAGCCACTCCAGTACTATTGCCTAGAAAATCCCATGGATGGAGGAGCCTGGTAGGCTGCAGTCCGTGGGGTCGCTAAGGGTCAGACACGACTGAGCGACTTCACTTTCACTTTTCACTTTCCACTTTCACACATTGGAGAAGGAAATGGCAACCCACTCCAGTGTTCTTGCCTGGAGAATCCCAGGGACAGGGGAGCCTGGTGGGCTTCCGTCTATGGGGTCACACAGAGTCGGACACGACTGAAGTGACTTAGCAGCAGCAGCTCTCTCCACTGAGAGCGTGTGTGGGGAGAGCACACACACAGAAACTGAGCCAGCAAGCTTAAGCCTAACTGAATTGCATTCACAATCCAGGAAGGCCAACCTCTGTCAAGGTTCCATATCTTTGCTCAAGTCTGGAAACCTGGCCTGTTCCTTTCTTTCTACCTCCCTCCTCCCCTCTCCATCCCCACCACCACTTCCAGACTATGAGACCTCCTGCCCCTAAGTTTCAAGCTCTGCCACATCCTCTATCCTGGAAGTCACCACATTGCTGTGTAATTGTGTCCACTTCCCTAAGGTTTCTGGTAGGACCTCAGTCTCTCAGGAGCTTAGTTTGTGGCACAATAAATATTTATGTAACCAGAATGGGGGTATAAGTGTATGCATGGGCTCACTTCATTCATCTCAGTGTTTTTTTAAAACTGATTGAGGTTAACAAGATTTGTCTGAAATAATTTTTCACAAGGTAACTGGGCGTTGTTTTCTTCCTTGAATTCTAACTGCCGCTTCCTATTGATCATAGAAAAGACCCTTACCCTTTCCTAGTCCACCTCTTGTTAAATAGAATGATTTGTTAACTTCTACATGAAAGAAACTTCCATTTTCTACCACCCACTCAGCATCTAGCTTTTGAATAAGCTATCAATGTGCATTGTATTATGTCTCTTTTTTTGCTTTGTTATGGTGACTTTTAATTGAGGTTGTCTTTATTACACTGCCTCTTAAGGCCACTTTGTTGTAACTCATTTCCAAGTAATTGGATATGTACCTTCTCCGAAATGTAATTTTCTTTAGGCTTGTAAAATGCACAGAGCAAGCCATATACATAAACTCCTTCATAGAACTTTTGTTGTCATTAAAAATAGAATCAAAATTGCTACCCTGAAAGCAGAACTCTGGATATTTAAACTGTGATTGGAAGCTGTCAAGGGAACAAAAGAACTGAATTTAGCACAAGAGATCCCAAGTTAGGGGAGGAAAGCATAACTCTAGAGCAGTATTAGATGAAAATATTGAATCACAGTGAAAAGAGGCATTTAGTCTTTCCTGGGCAGAGTATCTGAGATTCATTCCCTTGAAGAGTAAATTAAATGAACGTGGTTCAGTTCAGTTCAGTCCCTCAATCATGTCCAACACTTTATGATCCCATGGAATGAAGCACGCCAGGCCTCCTTGTCCATCACCAACTCCCGGAGTTTACTCAAACTCATGTCCATTGAGTGGGTGATGCCATCCAACCATCTCATCCTCTGTCATTCCCTTCTCCTCTCACCTTCTGTCTTTCCCAGCATCAGGGTGTTTTCAAATGAGTCAGTTCTTCACATCAGGTGGCCAAAGTATTGGAGATTCAGCTTCAGCATCAGTCCTTCCAATGGATATTCTGGACCAATTTCCTTTAGGATGGAATGGTTCGATCTCCTTGCTGTCCAAGGGACTCTCAAGAGTCTCCTCCAATACCACAATTCAAAAGCATCAATTCTTCGACACTCAGCTTTCTTTATAGTCCAATTGTCACACCCATACATGACTACTGGAAAAACCATAGCTTTGACTAGATGGACCTTTGTTGGCAAAGTAATGTCTCTGCTTTTTAATATGCTATCCAGGTTGGTTATAACTTTTCTTCCAAGGAGCAAGCATCTTTGAATTTCATGGCTGCAATCAGCATCTGCAGTGATTTTGGAGCCCAATAAAATAAACTCTGTCACTTTTTCCATTGTCTCCTCATCTGTTTGCCATGAAGTGATGGGACCAAATGCCATGATCTTAGTTTTCTTAATGTTGCATTTTAAGCCGACTTTTTCACTCTCCTCTTTCACTTTCATCAAGAGGCTCTTTGGTTCTTCTTTACTTTCTGCCATAAGGGAGGTGTCATCTGCATATCAGAGTTTATTGATGTTTCTCCCAGCAATCTTGATTCCAGCTTGTACTTCTTCCAGCCCAGACTTTCTCATAATGTACTCTGCATATAAGTTAATTACGCAGGGTGACAATATACAGCCTTGACGTACTCCTTTCCCGATTTGGAACCAGTCTGTTGTTCCATGTCCAGTTTTAATTGTTGCTTCCTGACCTGCATACAGATTTCTCAGGAGGCAGGTCAGGTAGTCTGGTATTCTCATCTCTTGAAGAATTTTCCAGTTTGTTGTGATCCACACAAAGGCTTTGGCATAGTCAATAAAGCAGAAATAGATGTTTTTCTGGAATGCTCTTGCTTTTTTGATGATCCAACAGAAGTTGGCAATTTGATCTCTGGTTCCTCTGCCTTTTCTAAAACCAGCTTGAATATCTGGAAGTTCTTGGTTCACGTACTATTGAATCCTGCCTTGGAGAATTTTGAGCATTACTTTACTAGCATGTGAGATAAGTTCAATTGTGTGGTAGTTTGAGCATTCTTTGGCATTGCCTTTCTTTGGGATTGGAATGAAAACTGACCTTTTCCAGTCCTGTGGCCACTGCTGAGTTTTCCAAATTTGCTGGCATATTTAGTGCACAAGTTTCACAGCATCATCTTTTAGGATTTGAAATAGCTTAACTGGAATTCTGTCACCTACACTAGCTTTGTTCATCGTGATGTTTCCTAAGGCCCACTTGACTTTGCATTCCCGGATGTCTGGCTCTATGTGAGTGATCACACCATTGTGATTATCTGGGTCATGAAGATCTTTTTTGTACAGTTCTTCTGTGTATTCTTGCCACCTCTTCTTAATATCTTCTGCTTCTGTTAGGTCCATACCATTTCTGTCCTATATTGTGCCCATCTTTGCATGAAATATTCCCTTTATATCTCTAATTTTCTTCAAGAGATCCCTAGTCTTTCCCATTATATTAATTCCCTCTATTTCTTTGCACTGATCACTGAGGAAGGCTTTCTTATCTCTCCTTGCTATTCTTTGGAACTCTGCATTCATATGGGTGTATCTTTCCTGTTCTCCTTTGCCTTTCACTTCTCTTCTTTTCACAGCTATTTGTAAGGCCTCCTCAGACAACTATTTTGCCTTTTTGCATTTCTTTTTCTTGGGGATGGTCTTGCTCCCTGTCTCCTGTACAATGTCATGATCCTCCATCTATAGTTCTTCGGGCACTGTATCAGATCATTTCCTTGAAGAGTAAATTAAATGAGCCTGGTGTTCTCCTTTTAATGAAATATCATGAATGTAATACTGCCAGCATTTAAAATTTAATCTGACTGAGTATACAGCCTGGTGTAAATAGGTAGAAATGGAAAAAGTAATACCCTTGTTGGGGTACTGCTGTCGGAATCTGTACTCCCTCTTCCCCATCTATTTGCAACCTAGACTTCTCCAAATGGAGTTGGAATTTGTGTTGCAGGATCATTGTGACACTTGAATGTCTGGAGATTTAGATTTTTGAATGATTGCATTCACTGTAATACCAGCATCCATAGTAATAATTTTTTCAAGTACAAGTAGCAAAGGAGCTCTAAAGAGAGATTGATGACCAATTAAATAGATAGCTATTGCAAAAGTAACCATGTAACAGCTATGTGAATGGGTTCTATTAAAGGTTTACAGGAGATGCACCATTTAAGCTCGCATGAGGTTAATTTAAGGCGGTGTAATTAATCAGCAGGTATTTATTGAACACCTACTGTGTGCCTGACAGTCTGATGTGAGTGTAAAAGCCATTGCCCTCAAGGAGACAGACTAATGTTTAAGAAACAATTTGAGGGGAATTGTGTACTTAACTGTGGGGCACTGCTTTATGGATAATAGAAGGAATCCAGATGAAGAAGAAAGCAGTGAAGGCAGGAGATGAAGAAACATTCTTATGGGCAGCCCAAAGCTCCTGTATCTATTTATGTTTATGTATGTCCTGTATGTCTTTCCAGAAGTAGGCCATAAACTGATAACAGTGTTACCGAACCCAGGTTCAGTTGCTCACCGCTCAAAAGCCAATAATTCAAGAGGCAAGTGTCAGTAGAAAGGAAAGGCACTTTAACCAGAAAAGCTGGCAATCTGGGGAGCAGGTAAACTCGTGTCCTGAGATCAACTCCAAAGATTCTGCTCAGCCAAGACAGTTATTAAAGAGGAAAGGGTTGAAGTGGCAGAGGGGAGAATGTCTGTTCTTCTTTGAGAAAGGAGGTTGGGTTCTGCTTCCTTAATTGTGTGCAGACTGGCTGACTCTATCTTCAGATGTCATCTTGTCTGCTTGATCTGCCTGCAGGATGCCTAGGGGGCTGCTGGGGGTAGTCATTCTTTAACTACTTAATTCTTCATTCTTTCTTCTTTTTCTCTAGGAAAAGAACAGATTTAGCCAAGGCATGGTGTGCATTTAGGACAGCATAGATCAGAAGTTAGTTTAAATTGCCTAGTGATCTTATTCCTATAATTAGGTTCTCTCAGGGTTAGAGGGGAACAGAAATAGGGAAACACGAAAGGTGTCAGAGAGCTGTTTTCAAAGGCACTTGCTTCTGGAGACAGGAACTGGGGGAGGACTTATATTTTTACTGAATTCTCAATTGGATTGTTCAGATTTCTCACCGTGTGTGTGCATCAATAAGCTTTTATTTTTATTCGACCTCCTTTTACTGAGGGATCTTGATTTGCCTGCTGACTAATTTGTCTGCACTGTCAACATGAAACATAGTTTGAAAAGGGTCAATACTTTTCCTATAAAGAGAATAAGTCACTTAAAATCCTTGCAAACCCATTGCTTTTCATATTCCTTATGTTATAGCCAAACGCTCCGGGATGCAAAATCACTCAGAAGGGCAGTGTGGATAGCGGAGTGCAGTTTATTATACCGGCGGGCCTGAGGCAGAGTTTCCTCTTTAGCCAGGGACCCCGACCAACTTTTGTGAAAATCTTACATACTTGAAGTGTACACACTCAAGCCCCCATCCCCAAATTCCTTAAACCTAGCCTGGAAAATTTTAAAGGGCAATACAATTAGGTTACAGCCATGATTCATAACCAGAAGGGTCAGCTGGTTATACATTGTAGCCTACATCAATGGGTGCCATAAAGGTTACAAAGGTGATTGACTGCATAGGGGATTATTACATTCGTTCTGGAGATGGGAAATCTTGGTATGGAATCTGGTGTTTATCAGTCCAGGAGGCCTGTTCAATTGTAGGTATGTTATCTCCATGGCTACCAGGCACAGAGTCCAAAGTTCACTGAAAATGCAAGCAGGCATATAGTCCAAAGTTCACTGAGAATGTAAGATGGAGTTTCCTTCTTTTTCAAGTTGGAGTCAGCTCAGCCTGTTCCTTTCCTCCTTCACTTACACCCTCTCTCCAGGAAGTTAGCTCAAAATCAGGGTTTTCAGTAGACAAAGAAAGATGCATTCCTTTCCTCCTCACCTTCCGCTTAGTTCAGTGCAGGCTGATAGCACACTTCCCAGCCATTCACTGCGGAACCTAAAGTAAGGTCTTTAATCTATGATTGCCTGTGCCAAAAGTGAGGCCTCCCAGGTGGCGCTAGTGGTAAAGAAGCCACCTGCCAATGCAGGAGACATAAGAGATGGGGGTTCGATCCCTGGGTTGGGAAGATCCCCTGGAGAAGGGAATGGCAACCTACTCCAGTATTCTTGTCTGGAGCATCCCATAGACAGAGGAGACTGGTGGACTACAGTCCATAGGGTTGCAAAGAGTTGGACATGACTGAAGCGACTTAGCACACATGCCTGCTACCAAAAGTGAGCCCTGGTGAGTCCAAGGCTGAGGACCAGGTGGGTGTGTTTTGTTAACAGTTTTCTCTACTGACACATAGCTCATTACCTGTTCTAAATGAAGATATTTGAGATGTCATAAAAAAATGGTTTATTTAAAAGTTCAATATCCCTCTTAGATCTAAATTTCTGTAATTATCCTTTTACTTATTTATTATTTTCTTTTTATGTTCCTTTGGTATCTGACCTTTATGACTATTGGGAATAAAGAACTTGCAGAATTTCTTTTTTTTAGTTACTCCTGTCATAATAATATTTAGATTAGTATTCTACTTTAGGCTAACTTCTTACTCAGAGAACAAAAATTTAAGTGACAAGGAGCATGCAATTTTCTGTAGGTTTAGGAAACTGAATGGGGTAGACTTCTATTTCTGTGCGTCCACCGAGTCAAGGAACCATTCCTGAGACATGGAAGTAACCTAAATTTGTAAAGAGTCCCACAGATGGGAGCTGTTGCAGTGTATTGTCTTCTTAATAAAATGGAGCTTTGTATGTTTGCTTATCCTTAGCTTCTCCAAAATTTATTAGCTAAATTATAGTTTTGAATTCCCTTCACTGAGTTCTTTAATTTTTATCTGCCCCAGGTTGCGTGCTGTTTCTTCTACCTGAAGTATTTGCCTCCTTCTCCTTCTCCTTCTCCTTCATGGACCAACTTCTGCTTAGCCTTGAAACTAAGTGGATCTCCAGGGGATCTTCCCAACCAGAGATCAAATCCAGGTCTCCCTCATGGCAGGCACACTCTACCATCTGAGCCACCAGATGAAGATACACCTCCAATTCCACATCCTCTGGGAAATGTTTCCACTAATTTCTTTCCTCCTTTTTGTTTCTACAACTTTCTACTGGTGGTACCAATGTAACATGTATCCCATTGAATTACTGCTATTTGTTTCAAGTGATCCTGCAAATGTAAATTATATTGCAGAAAAGGTGTTCATTAAGAGTACTTGCATTGCTTTCTATCATTTTCAGTAACCCTCTAAGAAACTCCCTACAAATAAGGATCATCATGCTCAATTTGTACCTCCAGTAGTCTTTCCAGCATTTGAAACATTTGCTTTTAGACTAGTAGGAGCACACAGTAGCAGTTTTGGATGGCATAACCTCTCACATGCCTAGCAAGGTCATTCAGATTTATGCTCACGGATCAATCCCCATCAGTGTGGACGTGAACTAGAGCCATGAGGAGGAGTTGCAGCCAAATGCTGACAAGGCGGCAGGATCTCTTCCACACGTGTGGCCCCTAGCCCGTGCTGTGTGTGCCAACCTCCGGTTAATCAGTCCATTTCCAGAACAGGTGTTCTCTGTCCTGCATACTATTGCTGAGAGCAGAGGGGAAGAGTTGGCCACCTGGTCAGAATTTGTGTAAACAGATGCTCTAAAGGAAAAACTTAGATCACATGCCATGTCAGCAGTTCGGGAATACTTGAGGAGTGTCTTTCCTTCTAAGAGCAAGGCTCCTCTTCACCAGAGTCCTGTCCCCGCCCCTGCTTCCAGGGATCAGAGCCTTTTCCTGGAACCAAGTTCTTTTCTACTGCCCATTCCTCCTATTGAGTCTAACACCCATCACTGCACTGGGACTTCATGGCTTGGGTAGGGATGGATGACTGGGAGGTGCCTTTCTCTCTCAATCTAACAAGATTTGACTTTCTTTTATAAAACTAAAACCGCAACAGTAATAGCCAATAAGACTTCAAAGCTCCAGAGGGATGTCAACTTTCAGATGAGATCGAAAAGTAGAAGGTCCCTATTAGTCATACTTGCAGCCTGGAGCTGGTTCTGCCTTTAGCTTCTGGGTATGTCCTGGTCATTAGCATGCTGAGTACGATCATCCCAAAACTGGTCACATGTCATGTCATCTACTTCCTGGGAATGAGAGCATCTCATTAGTAATGACTGTGTGTGTGTTAATCGCTCAGTTGTGTCCGATTCTGCGACCCCATAGACTGTAGCCCACCAGGCTCCTCTGTCCTTGGGATTCTCCAGACAAGAAACTGAAGTGAGTTGCCATTTTCTTCTCCATAGTAATGATTACTTGTGGTTTTATACCTGGAAAACTGGAATGACAGTGTGCTAGAGAACTGTGGGTTAGGGGAGAACATTAGACCACAGAAATAGTAAAAACAGGTAATATCACCAACAGTGTCAACAATAAATATTTCTGTATGTCAAGCAGTATGCTGAATACTTTCTATGAAATTTAATATAATCTTTATACTGGGCTTCCCTTGTGGCTCAGCTGATAAAGAATACGCCTGCAATGCAGAAGACCTGGGTTTGATCCCTGGGTTGGGAAGATGCCCTGCAGAAGGGAACAGCTACTCACTCGAGTGTTCTTGCCTGGAGAATTCCATGGACTGTTTAGTCCATGGGGTCGCAAAGAGTCAGACACAACTGAGCAACTTTCTCTTATACTAGATTTTATACTCTCCTTATTAATAGTTAAGGAAACCAGTGCTACCAGATGATAACAACATATTCTCATTGGACATTGACTATGACCTGTGCTCATCTGCCAAAATCTTGTCGGAACCATGATTGACACCCTGCTTTGTATGGCTATAAAACCAAAACTCGGGGGAGTCTGGGTAAGGGACTCATGGAAACTATTTTATTTTTGCAGCTTTTCATGGAGTCCAAAAGTAGTTCAAAATAATGTTTAAAAAAAATAATCTCAGAACAACACAGCTCATCAGTACTACTCTTTGCTGCCCCACTAGGGTAACAAACAGCCTTGGGGTAATAATAACCAACACAAGTCAGGGAGGCTTACAACGCAGATCATGCTAGAAACTCTCGTGCAGCTTTACAGAGCTTCAGGACCCCTTGTTCAGGTAGTGCCCTTCTCATATTGTGCATGGTGAATAGTACATAGTATGGCACTTTCCCCCAGCAGATGGCAGTAAAATGTCTTGAAGAAGAGATGTGGTTTTGTAATGCACACAGTGTTACCCTTTGGGCTAGCAGCGACCCTGGCAGTGAGAAGACAAGACTTGGAGAAAAGGGGATGGAGTTGAGACGTGTTTAGGAGGTGAAATGAGACAGCAAACTCATATGATGATTTTATTTTAAAGATGTCAGATTTGACTAAAATCAAATCAACCACTAAACTCACCATCAATTCAAAGCATTTAATTTTCCTAAGCATGCTGCTGCTGCCAAGTCGCTTCAGTCATGTCCGACTCTGTAAGACCCCAAAGACGGCAGCCCACCAGGCTCCTGACCCTGGGTTTCTCTAAGCAAGAACACTGGAGTGGGTTGCCATTTCCTTCTCCAATGCATGAAAGTGAAAAATGAAAGTGAAGTCACTCAGTCGTGTCCAACTCTTAGCGACCCCATGGACTGCAGCCCACCAGGCTCCTCCGTCCATGCGGTTTTCCAGGCAAGAGTACTGGAGTGGAGTGCCATTGCCGTCTCCTTTCTTAAGCATAGTCCTTCAGTTTCTGTATCAGCATAGCTTACCTTATTTTAAACACATTACCACCCAACCCCCTGGAACACACAGTAGTCATCTAAGGAAGAGTGAGGATTGGTAGAATTTTCTTGTCTGTGAGTAAACCCTTAGAACTGGAAGTTTTCCCATGAGTAGGGGGGAAAGGGGTCCATGATCCTTCTGGAATTATCACATGGTGTGAGCATATGAATTTGTGTGTATTTTACTGGGGAAAGTTTCCCTAACTTTAACTAGATTCTCAGATGGAGTAAAGGTCGTAAGAAACATTCTTTATGAGAGCATAGTACCCAAGGAGTCCTAGAAGAGATTGGAGGGTGCCAGGGGCAGCAAAGACAAGTGCGCCCAGAGCCAGCCAGATAACACTGAATGAAGGCAACCTGGTTGGGGGGTGGACTGGGGTAAGCTGTGTCATTTACGCACCAAACATCTGAGGAGGCCACTCTTGCTCAGCCCCAGCTGAGAGTCAGCAGCAGTGCAGACCTAGTGTAGGATGACCTCTTGCTCTTCCAAGAGGAGCCACAAATTCTTTTTTTTTTTGCAAGGAAAACTTATATTCTTTTTGAAAAAAGTAAAACATTTCCAGACATTTTTAAACTAGGGAAGAATCTATTTGCATAGAACAATGAATGATTTTTTTTATCTAATAAGTTCTCAATTTGCCACTTTATTTTTTAAAATTTTAATGGAATATTAGTTGGTTTAAAATGTTCTGCACAAATCCATAATTTTAATTGAATTGCAGAAACTTCAAAAGTGTGGAACTCATTCAGAGTTCTACAAAGTTGAGGCAAAACGGATGTACCTACATGTCGTGTGTGACCCTCGAGTTGCCAGTTTGTCTCAGCCTGAGTTGAGATGTCAGCCTGTGATTGATAAGCTGAAGACCTGACTCTTGAGATGGGAGATACTGATTATTGTCATGATTCTAATAGCAACATCTGTAATAGCAATGACTAATTGGCAGCAACATAGATGGACTTAGAGATTATCTACTAAGGGAAGAAAGTCAGAAAGACAAATACCATGTGTATCATTTATATGTGGAACCTAAAATATGACACAAATGAACTTATCTACAAAATAGATACAGACTCACAGGCATAGAGAACAGATTTGTGGTTGCCAAGGAGGAGGGTGGAGGGAAGGATTGGGAGTTTGGGATTAGCAGATGCAAACTGTTATACATGGGATGGATAAGCAACAAGGTCCTAAGGTATAGCACAAGAAGCTATGTTCAATACCCTGCGATAAACCATAATGGAAAAGAATATGAAAAAATATGTGTATATTATATATACATATATAACCAAATCACTTCAGTGTACAGCAGAAAACATTAACACAACATTAACATAGCATTGTAAACCAACTATACTTCAATAAAAAATATTTTTAAAGAATAATAGCAAAGGCTCTTGGCATGTATGTATACTGAAAGTGAAGTCGCTCAGTCGTGTCCGACTCTTTGCCACCCCCTGGACTGCAGCCTGCCAGGCTCCTCCCTCCATAGGATTCTCCAGGCAAGAGTACTGAAGTGAGTTGCCATTTCCTTCTCCAGGGGATCTTCCCGACCCAAGGATCGAACCCAGGTCTCCCGCATTCCCGGCAGACGCTTTAACCTCTGAGCCACCACGGAAACCCTCTAAAGACTTGATTCACAGTAACTCCTTTTACCATTTCTGAAATCTTGTGAGTTAGGCTACTCCTGGTTTTGCAGATATTTATGACTTCCCCTGTGGCTCAGTGGTAAAGAATCCACTTGCAATGCAGGAGCCACAGGAGGCACGGGTTCTATTTTTGGGTCAGAAAAATCACTGGAGGGGGCCATGGCAATGCACTCCAGTATCCTTGACTGGAGAATCCCCGTGGATGGAGGCGCCTGGGAGGGCTATCATAGGGTTGCAAAGAGATGGACATGACCGAAGCGACTTCGTACAGCACACACATATAGCTTTACTATATGTTGGATACTGTTCTAGGGACTTCTACGTATAAGCCTTAAGTCATTTAGTCCTTATAATAATCCTATGAATAACTAGGCACATTGGGGCTACTTAATAAATGGTCCCAGCCATACCCTTATTCAAACCCTGGCAGTCTGTTTCCAAAGTCTGCAACTCCACTATGCTGTTCTGACTGCCTCTGCAGTCCTCTGGGAACTGGCCACTCTTCAAATACCTCTCAGCTGTGGTGCCTAGCTGTCCCAGAAAAACCCTGTCCATGTTGGCATGGCAATGTGGCATTTCTGACCAAGTGCTGTCAGCCCTGGGTCTTTTTTGAAATCCATCTCATTTTTATGCATCACCAGACGTGCTTTATTCAATCTTTGGAGTATTTTTAATCTCCTCTGAAATGAGCAGATCGTAAATCCTTTGCTAGATGAGATTTCTAAGTAATGGTGATAGATGGCCTTGCGTTTTGTCTCTCAACAAGTTTAGCCCTGACTGACATCATCTGAGCAGTGGAAGGGGTGGAATGGGAGTGAGACCGCAGTGCCAGAGAAGAAAGCACCCACTTAGCTCTCTATTCAGATTTTTGTTTCGAACCTCCTCAAACAAGTGAGAAAGTTTACACAAAATAAACTTCTGAAATAGGTGAGAAATTACAGCTGTAATGACAGAGAATTGACTTGAAGTGCAGCAGTACACGTGGAATCCGTGTCTGATGTACAAGGATGAGATTATGATGTGGGGGCATATGCTGATTTGCAACGCACACTCGTTTCCAGTTCTGTCTATTGGTGCCAAAGTTGAAATTCAAACCCCGCTGAGAGACTGATAATGGAAAGCAGAGGGAGGGAGAGAGGGAAAGGACAGGGTGTGAATTTATTCCAAAGCTGTCATATGCCGTGAATTATATCAATGAGTCTCTAATTTCCTGCTTAAAAGATGCCCCTTAGATTTGGCTGTTGCTTTACAACTTTGCATTTCCATCAGCTTACCAGTTTGTGATGCTTCCCATAAACAGTAGGACTTCGTTGGTGCACTTCCATTAACTTATGCTTCTGCGAAATATTTCCTCCTCCTGTGACTCCCGTTTGGTCAATTAAGCTCCTGTAATTCCCTCTGCAGACAAGTTCAGAGAGCAGGTCTGCAGAAGACCTTTCTTACTGGGAACTAGCTTTACTGTCACTTCTGTAAAATATAGTAAAAACTATATTTTATTTCACCTTAACTTCATATCACTTCTGAGATATGAAGCCAAAAGGAAGGTAAATTTGGAATTTAAAAGATGCCAGTAAAGAGAACTTTTATTGACTGTTGGAACTCACAACCAAAAATATGAAAGAGTGAGTAAGCAAGGGCATTCTGGGGGCATTGTAGAATTCCAGGCTTGATTTTGTAGCCAACCATTAAAAACCATTCAGAGATCTACACATTGGGAAAGGCAGAAGTTGATGGATCTAACTACCTTTTGAAACGTGTATATATTCTCTTAAATATTGTAAGGACTTGAAAGTAAACTTTTCCTATTTTATTTTTGATTAAATGTTTAGACTTTTTTGCTTTTTTTTATGAAAGAAAAATCTAGTGTGTCCATTTGATACTTTCTCCTATTGGGTCCAAACATACCTTGCTTCCCTGGTGGCTCAGAGGTTAAAGCATCTGCCTCCAATGCTGGAGACCCGGGTTCGATCCCTGGATCGGGAAGATCCCTGGAGAAGGAAACGGTAACCCACTCCAGTATTCTTGCCTGGAGAATCCCATGGATGGAGAAGCCTGGTAGGCTACAGTCCACAGGGTCGCAAAGAGTCGGACACAACTGAGCGACGGAACGGAACGGAATGTTTCTATAGTTTGTGTCCTTATTTAGCCAGGACCACAAAGCAAGCAACTGAATGCCTGTTGCTTAAAGAAAACCCTTACTATCAGAAATGACATTATCTGAATTGGTTTAGAAAGTGCAGTTTTAGTAGTAGTTGCCCTGGAGCTGAGCATGTGAAGTTAGCTCTAAAATTTTACCAAGGGGGAAAGTGGAGGGTAGGGCAGGGGAGAGATAAAATGGGAAATAGGGCTTGGCATATACACACTGCTATATATATATATATATATAAAATAGGTAACTAATACGGACCTACTGTGTAGCACAGGGAACTCTACTCAATACTCTGTAATGACCTATATCAGAATAGAATCTAAAAAGAGTGGATGTGACTGGTTCACTATGCTATACAGCAGAAACTAATCACCATTGTAAATCAGTTGTACTCCAAAAAGAAAGAAAATGGTCAAATCCCACCAAGTAAAATAGATTATTTTTCTTATAAGGCAAAAAAATATTTTTAATTAAAAAACTAAACTTAGAAGGTGAGGCAAAAATCTCATAAACTCAAAATTTCCCCTGACCAATCTTTTTATTTCTTGGGCTGCCTAGATGAAATAGCCAGCGAAAACACAGGGGCTGGATTATAATCAAATACAGAATCATCTTCAATATGGTAAAATGTTCACCTAATGAGAATCAAACAAGAACTGAGAACTCTTGCAGAATGAGAGAGAGAGAGGAAGGCAGGGAGAGGGTGAGAACTCAAAGTTGCTGTCATGATGTTAGTTAAATGTGTAATATAAAGTGTCCCCACTGTATTGCATTTTTTAATTATATATGTTTCAAATGTACAGAATTATAATTTGAAATCTGTATACACTCTGAAGTGATAACCAGCACAAGTCTAGTTACCACGCCTCACCATACAGTTGACTCCCTTCAACCATTTTGCTTGCCCCGCTAATCCCTTTTCCCTCTGGTAACCACTAGTCTGATCTCTGTATCTGTGGACTTATTTTATTTGGCTTTATGTGTTCATTTGTTTTGTGAAATCATATAGTATTTGTCCTTCTTCATCTGACTTAATTTCACTTATTTCACTTATGACTTAGTATCTTCAAGATCCATCCATGTTGTAGCAAATGGCAGGATTTCATTCTTTTTTTATGGCTGAGTAGTATTCTGTTTTGTATATATTCTACATCCTCTTTATCCATTCATTCATCAATGGGCACTTAGGTTGTTTTCGTATCTTGGCTGTTGTAAATAATGCTGCAGTGAGCATAGGGGTACATAGGATGTGTATATTTTGAATTTGTGTTTTCATGTTTTTTAGACAAATATGCAAAAGTGGAATCGCTGGACCATATAGTAGTTCTCTTCTTAATTTTTTGGAGAGTCCCCATAGTCTTTTTTCCATAGTGGCTGCACCAATTTACATTTTACCAACAGTACACAAGAATTTCCTTTTCTGCACCCTCTCCAATATTTGTTTCCTGTCTTTTCAGTAGTATCTATTTTAACAGGTATGAGGTGATATCTCACTGTGGCTTTGATTTGAATTTCCCTGATAATTGTGATGTTGAGCATGCTTTCACGTGCCTTTCGACTATCTGTGTATCTTCTTTGGAAAAATGTCTATTCAGATCTTTTGCTCATTTTTAATTGGGCTGTTGTTGTTGTTAAGTCACATGAGTTCTTTATATATTTTTGGTATTAATGCCTGTTTGAATATATCTTTTTTCAAATAACTTCTCCCACTCAGTAGGTTACTTTTTCTTTTTGAAAAATGTTTTCCTTTGCTATGCAAAGGTTTCCTTTCCTTTTAGTTTCATGTGGTCACATCTGTTTATTTTTGCTTTTGCTTCCCTTGTCTGGGATTGAGATCCACAAAACATCACTAAAACCAATGTCAGTGAGGTCAGTACCTCTGTTGTCTTCAAGGAATTTTATGGTTTCAGGTATGACATTCAAGTCTTTAATCCATTTTCAATTAACTTTGTGTATATTGCATTTTTGATCCAGCATGATTTATTTTTACTAACCACAAATGCAAATTGCATGTTGTCTTCCAAAGCTTGCTTCTTCCACGAAGCCTGCCTAAAAGACTCAAAACCCCAGTTATATTTACTTTACTCTGGGTAAGTAGACATATACTGTTGAGAACTATTTCCTGATTCATTTATTTGGATCAAGACCTTAAACTCTTCAAGGCAGATACCCCTGTCTTTTGTCTGTTTCATATCTTTTATATCAACATGTTTATCAGAAGACAATGTGTGTCATTCAATGAATATTTTTATTATACTCAATACTAAACATCTTTAGTTTGGGACATGTATTTAAAGCTATCCCCATCTTTTTCTTCAGTTAGTATTTTTCATGTAGACTACATTCTGTATCTGAACACTTCTTATTGACTTAATTCACAGTTTACAGCTGAGAATTATATTGAGAAATCTCTTGACCTGAAGGAAATTGTCTGTAACAGATAAGTGTTCCAGATGGTTAATGCTTTTATAACTGGTGTTGATTAACTTTTTTGGACAAAATCTCAGCCTTTTTTGGAAAAGGAGGGAGGAAGGGAATGGCTTTAGAGATTTACCAGGCCACTGTCTCTCTCTAAATATATATATATATGTTTCAGATGTACCACGTAGGAAACCTATAGATTGATAGATGGATGTGGCTTCCTGGTGGCTTAGCAGTAAAGAACCTACCTGCAAAGCAGGAGATGCAGGAGACAAAGGTTCAGTCCCTGGGTCAGGAAGATCCCCTGGAGGAGGGCATGGCAACCCACTCCAGTATTCTTGCCTGGAGAATCCCATGCACAGAGGAGCCTTGGCAGGCCACAGTCCAATGGGGTCGCAAAGATTTGGACATGACTGAAGCGACTGAACATGCGCTCACGCATGCATGCACATGTATATATTCATTTTAAACATAAGTACATATAAATTATATAAGTATTTTTGCAAACTATATAGATTTATATATGATAATTTATATAGCAATTTTATAGGCATGTGCAGTTAGTAGGACAAACATTATAATTCAGATTTTACAGGTGAGGAATCTGATCTTTGGAGAGGTTAAGTCACTTGTCGTGGTTATGTAACTAGAAAATGATGAAGTCACATCTCAAACTAAAGTTTCTTGAATTTAGCTTTTCATTCATTCATATGTGCCTTCAGTGTTCAGTTTCTTGTTCAGTGCTACAGAGTCAAAGACCAGCAAGACCCATCGCTTCCTTAAGGAGTTCTTAGTCCAGTAGAGGAGATTAACAAGTAAACTAATAACAATTCACAGCATCCTGGGCAAGAGTGGTACAGGGAGCAAAGGCATGGATTTAGGGCAGACTGGGGTGTTCTGGTTCTCCTTGTTGTTTTGTATGGCTGGAGCTTTACACACAGGAGTGTTGAGACAGGGCTGGAGAAGCAGGCTGCAGATCATTTCACGGAGATCCTTCGCAATGCTACAGGGATTGAAAAGAATTAGGAGAGGGATAATCAAGCTTTTTTAAAAAGCAGAATCAGAAAAGTGGATCAAGGGAGTGTGAGATGAGAATACAGAAGTCTAATGCACGGTTAACAGTAGGACCAATGCAGAGTTTAGGGCAAGACATGATGTGGTTGTAAAGGGAGGCAGTCCATTAGCATGTGAAGGAATTGGTGGGCAATAGGACGTGGGGCTGAAGAAGTCCAGGCTGGCAGCGAGGAGTCTGGACTGGGGGTGGTGTGTCATTTACCAGGGTAGGAGATGCAGTAGAGGATAAGAAACAGGATTTGTCACACAACAAAATGTTGTATCCTCATGAAAATTATTTTCATAATTGTTATAGTAGTGTGCATTTGGCATGTGCTATTCAATGCAATAGTCACACATGGCTAGTAGATACTTGAAATAGAGCTTCTCCAAGTTGAGATGTGTTGTGTGATATACACACCAGATTTCAAGATCTAAATATGTGGACAAATGTAAAACTCTCATGGATAATTTTTTATATTGATTACATGATAAACAATAGTATTGAGATAGATTAGGTTAAATAAAATATATTATTCATGTTTTATGAATTTATTTCATCTGTTTATCTTTTCTTACTGTGGCTACTGGAAAAGAAGAAATTATAAGTGATCTTGCATTTCAAGCTTGCATTAAATTTATATTGAATGGCACTACCTTGAAAAGCAGATAATAGATGTTTTAAAAAGCTTAGGGCATGAAGGTTTGGGATCAACACCTTAGAATCCTTGGCATGTGCCTCATATGTGAGGCTGTTTTTCTGTGGTCCCTCAGGATAGTTTTAAGAGCTGAGGCCAGAGTGGACTGGGTGTGTTTGGAATCTGCTGGCCCCTAAAGTCCTTCTGCTGTGTATTCTGAAGCCAGGGTATGTTTCTAAAACTTTTTGAGAAAATTCCCAAGAGACTGGGAGTTGGTACACCCATAAAGTTTGCTTAGAGGGGAGGCAGAGATATAGGAAGCCTTTGGGAACATAAAGACTGAGAAATGGGGAGAGAGGCCTTTGCCTTTACCCAGCTTTCCAGAGCCTTCTTAGCGAAGAGATGCTCCAGAAGCATGCTGACCCTTTGGGTGACCTGACACCGGAAAACCCCAGGCCATTTGGAGTGTTTCATGTCAGATACTCGCAGTGCCTGCCCCCAGCTCTTGGTTACTATGATGTTCCCTGAAATGTCTGGTTATTCGGCTTTTCTATTACAAGAGGGGCCCAAAGAAAGAAAGTGTCCAGAGCTGGCTAGGAACACGAAATCTTCTGATGAAACCCCACTCCCTGAACTGAGGTGCCCGCATGAGAGCTGCTCTCTGGGCACACAAATCTCAGAGCTGCCACTCTTCTGGTTAGTCCTCAGCCTCTCAGATCCCAATGTCTATTGACCATGCACTTCAAGATAGAACATTCTGGTTCTCCTGGTTCTTTCCTCACATGTCCCCCCTTCATTCATTCATTCAAGAAAAAAAATTATCAAGAATGTGTTGGTCTGTGGTAACGTCCCTGGTGATCCAGCAGTTAAGATTCCACGCTTCTAATACAGGGGGTACGAGTTTGAATCCCTGGTCAGGGAACTAAGATTCCACATGCCTTGCAGAGGATTGGCCAAAAAAAGAAAGAGTTTTTTAAAAAAGAATTTACAGTTCTTCAAGGGCTAGACCTTGTAATCCTCAAAAATGAAAAGCCTGCCTCTGTCCTCCAGAAGCTTTCAGTACCCTGGAGAGTTGGCCAGACCAATTCACCATCATTGCTCCAAAGTACAATGGACAAATAGAGAAGAAACTCCCTCAACTGCCAAAGGGGATTATCATAGTCCCCCCCTGCACTGACTTTTTACGAGGGTTCAATAAGGACATGTAAGTCTAGGCTTGGGCCATAGCCAGCATGTAGGGAGTTGCATGGAGTGCTTGCCATGCTGCCGCTGCAGCTGATAATGACCATGATGATGGACAAGGGGACAGCAGTTGTCATGACCAGTTGACCTAATGGGCTCCCTGAATTATAAGCCAGATTCAGGTTCCCCTAACCCCCTCCCCACTTTTCCTTGACTTTGGCTCCCCCGTGGCTTGTCCCTGCATCCCTGGTTTCTTGGTGACTCTTTACTTGTACTCCTATCACTGGATGCTTGACATAAGAGACTTGGGTTCGATGCCTGGGTTGGGAAGATCCCCTGGAGAAGAGAATGGCAACCCTCTCTGGTATTCTTGCCTGGAGAATCCCATGGACAGAGGAGCTTGTTGGGCCACAGTCCATAGGATCGCACAGAGTTGGACATGACTGAAGTAACTGAACACACACACACACAAGTATGTGTGTGCTCAGTCACTTCAGTCATGTCTGACTCTTTGCAACCCTGTGGACTGTAGCTCGCCAGGCTCTTCTGTCCACTCTCCAAGAAAGAATACAGGAGTAAGTTGCCATGCCCTCCTCCAGGGGATCTTCTCCACCTAGGGGGTCAAACCTACATCTCCTGCATTTCAGATGATTCTTTACCAACTGAGCCACCTGGGAAGTCACACACACACACACACACACACACACACACACACACTTGCGCACATACCCACATATTCTTAAACCAATAATCCTTTGATGGGCACTTAGGTTGTTTTCATGTTTTGGCTGTGTAAATAGTACTGCTATGAACATACAATCTACTGTAACAAAATAGATAAGCAAAAAGGATTTCCTGCATAACACAGGGAATTATATTTAATATCTTATAACTTACAGTGGAAAGGAATCAGAACAAATATATTTGCACATAAAACAGTCACTTTGCTGTACATCTGAAACTAACACAACATTGTAAATCAGCTATACTTCAGTAAAGGGAAGAAGTTAAAATAGCAGCTAAAACAACAACAAGGTCAGTTTGGAGGTTAAGTGTTATAGTACAAAGCTCTGTTGAAGATGGAATTTCCAAGTTTTCTTGCCATCTGTCATTGCACATAGAAACTTTAAAACAGATGCATCCTGTTAGCTTCAGTTCAGTTCAGTTCAGTTCATTTCAGTCACTCAGTCATGTCCGACTCTCTGCGACCCCGTGTATCACAGCACACCAGGCCTCCCTGTCCATCACCAACTCCCGGAGTTCACTCAAACTCATGTCCACAGAGTCGGTGATGCCATCCAGCCATCTCATTCTCGGTCGTCCCCTTCTCCTCCTGCCCCCAACCCTTCCCAGCATCAGAGTCTTTTCCAGTGAGTCAACTCGTCGCATGAGGTGGCCAAAGTATTGCAGTTTCAGCTTTAGCATCAGTCCTTCCAGTGAACACCCAGGATTGATCTCCTTTAGAATGGACTGGTTGGATCTCCTGTTAGCTTAGAGATGCATTATTTCCTTGACAGGCAATAATTATGCTTGTTATCCCACAATCTACTATCAGGATGAGTATGTATTTACTACTTTCTTTACTCACAGAGTCAAGCCAAAGAGAGAAATCTTTTAAATTTTAATATCTTTTACTTTGCCTTTTCCTGTGTTACTCTTGCTGCCTCTGACTTCGGTGAAAAACTAGCTTGGTTGTGTGTTTCTTCATATTTGGAAAAGGACACGGTCTTTATGAATCATCTTGTCAGAAGCACCATCAATAAATCTGAGATGTGTTCTGAAAAGGAGGGTACATGGTGCGTCTCTTTTTTTTCGTCTGCAAACAAGCAATCTTCAAGAAACATGTTGTTTGAAAGAATGTGAACTTAAAAAAAATTCAACCTGAGACTTTTTTAAAAAAGTAATTTGTTAACTTCATCTTTTGTAGAAGAGCTTTAGAAATAGAATTGCTTATAAAAGAACTCCACTAGAAGAGAAATCTCCCTGAATTTAGTTATTCAATACAAAATTTATTTAGCATGGGCCATGTGGTAGTCACACTTCTAGGTAATGTAAAAAACAGACCCACCCTCATTAAAAAGAAAGAAGAAGAAAAGGTATCTCTAGGCATGGAAAGGCAGATTAATAAATAATTAAAATAATGTGTTAGATGGTGCTTAGATTTGGGAAAAAATAAAGCAATAGATTGGGTGTAGAGGGTGTACTGAGAATAACCACTTCATCCTACAAAAATTTCATTTCTTCCCTTGTTCTAAGTTAGTTTCTGTGTATGTACCATTCCTTACAGGTAGACGTTTGGATTACTTGTGTTTCTTGCCTTGTCAGTAACACATAAACTTATGAACACATCCTGGGGATGTGGGATATGAATATTCCTTTAAATCACTTTAGTCTGTGCTCCTACAGTTAGTCTTTTTATTTTAATAACTAGGACAAATTGGGAGAATAGCATTGGCACATATATACTGCCATGTGTAAAATAGACAGCTAGTGGGAAGCTGCTGTATAGCACAGGGAGCTCAGCATGCTCTGTGATGACCTGGAGGGGTGGAATGAAGTGGGTGGCAGGGAGACTCAAAAGGGAGGGGAAATGTGTATACATATAGCTGATTCATTCATTATACAGCAGAAATTAATACAATACTGTAAAGCAATTACACTCTAATTAAAAAAGTAAAGAACTTCTCCCTGTTGAATTTCCCACTTTTCTTTATTCTTCAAATAATGTATTAACACCTGTCTTCCAGGTGATCTACAAATTGCTGGCTACCAATATTTGACATATCATGGGTTATATGTTATCCTAATCATGAGATTATTTATATGAAAGTCCCCTTTAATTTAAACCTAAAAAGAACAAAATTTGATGGGCACTACTACCCACTCCAGTATTCTTGCCTGGAGAATGCCAGGGACAGGGGAGCCTGGTGGCCTGCCGTCTATGGGGTCGCCCAGAATCGGACACAACTGAAGCGACTTAGCAGCAGCAGCAGCACAAAACTTGAAGAGAAATGCTGCCCCCAAAGAACTATTGAAAATGTTAGTCACTCAGTTGTGTCCGACTCTTTGTGACCTCATGGACTGTAGCCCACCAGGCTCTCTGCCCCTGGAATTCTCCAAGCAAGCATACTCGAGTGGGTAGCCATTCCCTTCTCCAGACCAGGAATTGAACCTGGGTCTCCTGAATTGCAAGCGGATTCTTCATAGTCTGAACCACCAGGGAAGCCCCTAAAGAACTATTCAGTTGTTAATAAAAATCAAAACAAGTATTGGCCACTGATTCTGGGGTAAGTTAGGAAGCATTCCCACATGGAGCCTAGTGCCCCAGTGCCCAGAACAAAACTATCGTTAAATGTCAGTGAGAGAAAACTCCTGCATACAGTGAACATCCAGATTTGGACTAAGATGCCAGCCAATCAGAATGGGAATGTGTCACGAGGAATTTTAAAGATAGCCTTGAAAAGAGTGGACCGCTGAGGAAGAAGGTGGTGATGCCAGGAGTTCATGGAGAAGGAGCAAGCATCTTGTTTGGGAAAAAATAAGGAGCTAGATCTGGTTCAAGTCTAGTTTGAGATAGTGATAAAGGGTGTCCATAGATCTGGAAGTCAAGGATCAGGGAAGTTGGTTTTGAAATAAGAGAGCAACTTGGGGCTTAAGATGGAGATTTGGTGTTAAAAGTTAGAGGTGATTACTAGAGTCCTGGGAGTAGGTAAAATGCTGAAGAAAAAGACAAAAATGCTCTGACAAAATGTGGGGGCATGAGGGCAAGAAAAGGCTGTGAGAGTTGAGGGAAAGAGATCACTTTGTGGCATTGTGATCCTGGAAGACTTCATGGAAAATGGATCGTTTTAGCTGTGAATCCCCAGCCCATCTAGAGAAACTGGGCTCTAACCAACTGCCAGATTATAAGACTGTATTCTCTATCAAATACCTAGTGACATAAAACCTTTTACTTTCCGCATTCAAGTCACTTTATAAAAATTACACAATCATTAAAACAACCTAGAAATGATTTTCACCACTTTACAAATGAAGAACAGAAAGGGAAAGAAACTTGCTCAAGGTCATACAGCCACTTAGTGGTAAAAGCAGGATTCACAGTCGGGCAATTTGATTCTAAAAAGCCTGGGTGCTGGCTGCTCTACTGCCTTCTGTCTACATACGTGCATGCATGCTAAGTCGCTTCAGTCGTGTCCAACTCTTTGCGACCCTATGGACTGTAGCCTGCCAGGCTCCTCTGTCCATGGGGAATCTCCAGACAAGAATACTGGAGTGGGTTTCCCTGCCCTCCCCCAGAGGATCTTTCGAACCCAGGGATCGAACCCATAACTCCTGTGGCTCCTGCACTGGAGGCTGATTCTTTACCATTGAGTCACCAGGGAAGCTCTCCCTACATAATGCCCCAGTAAATAGTTGGATTTAACCTGGGCTAAGGAGGATGCTTTCTGGCAGGTTTCCTCTTGTATGGCATTTCTCATTTTCTATGTATTCCGTGCTTTAACATTTTCTACCAGATGCTTTTAGCTGACAAATGTCAAAGGTCCTTACCCTAGTGGGAGCTTTCCTGGCCTTCTCATGTTAAGTGGAAGCAACCTTCTTCCCCTGGCACCAGGAAGGGCATTAGAGCCTGGACGACAGAAGCACGGAGTGTGGATTATACCCTCTCTTTAGTATCACAACACTGCAGAGGCTCAGAGCCACTAAGTGCTTTTTAATCACCTCAGATTTGCAAGAGTATGTCCTAATGACACTTCCTAAAGGGCATCATTACTTCTACAAAAATGTTTTCTCATAAAATATTTGTTAAAAATGCCTAATAAATCCTGTCTTGGGCAATTACACCCTCTGCACTGCTGTCAGCAAATTAGGGCTCATTCTTCCTTCTTTTCATAGTCGCCCTTAGCTGCAGCTGGATGCTGGCACCTTCTGTGTGCATCCCAATCCTATTATTTGAGTTTATGTTGTCACACTCCATGAATTAGGTGGCAAGCAGTAGTCACAGGCTTCTAACATGTTTGAGGCTCATCATTGCTTTTTTTAAAAAAAAAAAAAAATTTATTGTGGTAAAAGTCACATAATATAAAACATACTATTTAACCATGTTTAACTGTCCCGTTTAGTGGCACTAAGCACATTCACATTGTTGTACAACTCTCCCAAATGTCTCACCTTCCCAAATTGAAACTCTGTCCTCGTTAAACATGAATTCTCTCCTACCTTCCCTACCCCCACCCCCAGCCCCTGGCATCTCCAGTGTACCTTCTGACTCTATGAATTTGACTATTCTAGGTACCTCGTGTAGGTGAAATCAAACAAATCAAAGTTTATTTGTCTGTACCTAATATATGTTGGAATGTATTTTTAAGATTAACTATTAAGTTAATATATGTCCTACAAACAGGTTGTACCCTTTCCCCCCTCTGTGCTATACAGTAGGTTCTCATTAGTTATCTATGGCAGCAGATTATAATAAGTTTACAATGAGTCAGTGAGATTGACCATATGAAGCTAGAAGACATGTAAATGTCTTTACATTTAAGACATTTTAAGACCCCCATGAACACTGTGTTCTAAGATACCCTGAATACTTGGAAATACCTAATAATTATTAACTGTGATGGAAAAAAATCAGTGTATTCAGTACTAGCCAATTCAGGATGTCCTGTGCTGTTTAAATAATGACGTAAACATGCTTACCATTTTGAAGTGAAATAATCAAACGGAATCTATCAAGTGTGTTTTGTAACAGAGTGTGTTACAAAATAAATTGAAACAAAGAAGAAGGTACAAATTATTTTAGTACTTTAGTCAAATTGATTCTAATGAGGTAAAACAGTGTGGTATTTATTTGTGAAGTTAACCCCATTGTTATGTTTTTATTTTTTAAATGAGTTCCCCAGGTGTAGGTTTTATGGCAGGAAATTTATGTTTTATGATGATTCTTTCTTGCTAAGAATCAGGATCTGCAAACAGTGTTTATTCTGGGAGTGGAGATACTGTATAGAAGAATGAATTTAATGGAGAAGAATTAAAGAGATGAAAAAATTAGCAGAATAAGATTGTGTGTGTGTGTGTGTGTGAATGAATGGCGGGTTGTTCCCACCTACCGATGGTGCTGTGGAAGGGTTTTGAGAAGATCTTGGAATGCTTGAGCCAGTATGAAAGGTTATTTTGTCCTCACTTTCCTCCCCTATCCTAGGATGAAATTGGTATCACACTGTCATTGGCAGTGATATTCATAATATTTAAAAACGAACATGACAAAGACAGCAACCAGTCAGGGTGGACAAACTGTCCAGTCACGATGGACTCCTGTGGTAAACGCTTGGTGTGAATCCCGGAAGTACTTAACTGCCTCTGGTTTCTGGTTCTTTCTAGTATCTGTGGTTCTGGACGCATCTTCAGAGGGGTGTGGGCACAGGCGGGGGAGAAGGGGAGGTGGAAGACGTGATGGACTTTAGATTAGCCTTCTATCATAAAATGTAATTGCACTTAAAATTCTTTGTTAATTGTAACCCCTGTAATACGGATCACATTTTCTATCAATGCAAAAGGGACACAGTGAAAAAGCAAAGCGTTGAAGGCAGATCATCCAGGTTGAGAAGTCTTGGATTCCTTCCTTTTCTTTACCACTTGCTAGCTGAGTGACTGTGTTGAAAAATCCTTTCTCTGAGAACTAGGTTCCTTATCTGGAACAAAAACCTGTAACAGAGTTGCTGTAATGATACACTATGTTCAGGTGTACTGAGTAATCTGTTTTATATATAAAATGTGTGTGTATATGACACACAAAGTATACTTGCATTAAACCTTAGGAAAACTATGTATGCTTTTTGAAATGAAATAAGAATTATCATTTTAAGATAATAATCAACCCTGAATCCAGCAAGCTCATATTTTCATATACTGAGTTGTTTTTGTTTTTTTTTAAAGAGGAGTAAACATCATGAAGCAATTCTTCTGTAGATCACCTTGGAACTTAATCAGAGCTACATTTTGTATAATTTTGTCTGATTTTATATTTCCAGAGTCCTCACTTGTTGACCCTCTAAGAGCATGTTAGGGAAATAGATGGAAAAACAGTGGAAACAGTGTCAGACTTTGTTTTTTTGGGCTCCAAAATCACTGCAGATGCTGATTGCAGCCATGAAATTAAAAGACGCTTGCTCCTTGGAAGGAAAGTTATGACCAACCTTGATAGTATATTAAAAAGCAGAGACATTACTTTGCCATCGTCTAGTCAAGGCAATGATTTTTCCTGTGGTCATGTATGGATGTGAGAGTTGGACTGTGAAGAAGGCTGATCGCCGAAGAATCGATGCTTTTGAACTGTGGTGTTGGAGAAGACTCTTGAGAGTCCCTTATACTGCAAGGAGATCCAACCAGTTCATTCTAAAGGAGATCAATCCTGGATGTTCATTGGAGGGACTGATGCTAAAGCTGAAACTGCAATACTTTGGCCACCTCATGCGACGAGTTGACTCACTGGAAAAGACTCTGATGCTGGGAAAGGTTGGGGGCGGGAGGAGAAGGGGACGACGGAGAATGAGATGGCTGGATGGCATCACCGACTCTGTGGACATGAGTTTGAGTGAACTCTGGGAGCTGGTGATGGACAGGGAGGCCTGGCGTGCTGTGATTCATGGGGTCGCGGAGAGTCAGACACGACTGAGCGACTGAACTGAACTGAACTGAAGAGCATGTTGTTAAGTTTGAGTCACCATAAGGAATGCGATTGATTATGGGGCTCCAGAGACACCTACAGACATTAGTCTGTGACTGAGAAAGGGAGGTTCCTCCACCCCAGCGGTGGCTTATGGCTGGAGGCTATGATCTAATTCTAACAGCTGCCTTGAGCCACTTGGGACCTTTGCATGCAGGTCAGTAAATTTAGAGACTAAAAAAAAAAAAAAAAAATTAAAAATTCACACTAATGGCAAGCATTTTGCCAGCATTTGTTCAGGATCTGAGGCTGGACTCAAAGTAGCTGACAGGTGAAGGAGGGACTTAGGGCAAGTAGACTGAGCTGGGAATGGCTCCCAGGGAAATCTCTGAGGATTAGAGACACCACCCATGGAAGAAAACACATGGCAGATCCCTTCATTCCCTAGCAAAGGGTTCCTCCAGGATGGCTCTATTTCTGTAAGATTCCTAGAGCTTTGAGCATGAGCTCAAGGAGATTAGCAAGCATGATATACAAAGATAAAAAAAAAAAACAACACCCTAATTTGAGCCCTGTGTGTGTTAGTCATTCAATCTGTGTCTGACTCTCTGTGACCCTGTGGACGGTAGCCTGACAGGCTTCTCTGTGCATAGAATTTTCCAGGCAAGAATACTAGAGTGGATTGCCGTTTCCTGCTCCAGGGAATCTTCCAGACCCAGGGATCGAACCTGTGCCTCTTATATCTCCTGCGTTGGTATTGCCCAGCACATTCTTTACCACTGGCGCCACCTAGGAAGCCGTTTATGGCTCTGCTACTAAGTCACTTTATTTTTTTGGGCTCCAAAATCACTGCAGATGCTGATTGCAGCCATGAAATTAAAAGACGCTTACTCCTTGGAAGGAAAGTTATGATCAACCTTGATAATATATTAAAAAGCAGAGACATTACTTTGCCAACAAAGGTCCGTCTAGTCAAGGCTGTGGTTTTTCCCATGGTCATGTATGGATGTGAGAGTTGGACTGTGAAGAAAGCTGATCGCCGAAGAATTGATGCTTTTGAACTGTGGTGTTGGAGAAGACTCTTGAGAGTCCCTTGGACTGCAAGGAGATCCAACCAGTCCATTCTAAGGGAGATCGATCCTGGGTGTTCATTGGAAGGACTGATGCTAAAGCTGAAACTGCAATACTTTGGCCACCTCATGCGACGAGTTGACTCACTGGAAAAGACTCTGATGCTGGGAAGGGTTGGAGGCGGGAGGAGAAGGGGACGACCGAGAATGAGATAGCTGGATGGCATCACCGACTCTGTGGACATGAGTTTGAGTGAACTCCGGGAGTTGGTGATGGACAGGGAGGCCTGGCGTGCTGTGATTCATGGGGTCACGGAGAGTCGGACAGGACTGAGCGACTGAACTGAACTGAACTAAGTCACTTCAGTCGGGTCCGACTCTGTGCTACCCCATAGACAGCAGCCCACCAGGCTCCCCTGTCCCTGGGATTCTCCAGGCAAGAACACTGGAGTGGGTTGCCGTTTCCTTCTCCAATGCAGGAAAGTGAAAAGTGAAAGTGAAGTCACTCAGTCGTGTCCAACTGGTAGCGACCCCATGAACTGCAGCGCACCAGGCTCCTCCATCCATGGGATTTCCAGGCAAGAGTATTGGAGTGGGTTGCCATTGCCTTCCCTGGTTTATGGCTCTAGGATGGGTTATTTCTCCTGCCAGAAAAATAATGTTTTAGCAGTTCCAAAGATCTTTCTAGGGCCAGAGCACAGAGCCTTAAAAAAAAAAAAAAATTGAACATTCTAGTAAAAGAGGAAATATTTGATTATTTTAGCCTTAAGGAAAAAGCAAATTAGATCTGAGTAGGCATAATAGCAGGGGGCAAGAGATTTCTGTATGATTTTGAGTTTTATTTGAATAGACATTAATAAAATGGGCTGGAGTGGTGATATTCCACTGGCAAGGTTTTTCTAATGTTATTTGACAGCTGCATATTCTGAGTGCCTGGCTTTGAAGAGACAAATTTGGGGAAGGATCTTTTTAAAGAGCTAACTATAAATGTTTATTTCATTTTCACTAATAACCCAGTTCTCTACCACTAAGGTACATCTCTATTTAAAGAAAAAATAATCAAGGAGGCTAAACTATTACTAGGGAATGACCTAATAGAGACTAAAAGAGATGGGTTGAAATTCAAAAACAGATTTATGCTCATTGGAACAGTTATAAAAATTTGATTCTGCAATACAATCCATTTAATATACTTTCCTATTGATTAGTGGTGGCTAACTGCTTTAGCTAGACCATCCTTGGTAAGAGAATTTCAAAGACCTTTAAAGTAGATGCTTATAACATTAAACTATTCTATTGGATGCCAAGTAGGAAGCATATGCATTTCAGTTTCAGTTGGTTGAAACTGACTTATTATGGCATTTATGAATGGAAAAGAAAAAGCTCTGTCTTTCAATTTGGATTATTGGGAGTTATTTTAGAAACCAGTTTGAAAGTTTTTTTTTTTCTTTTTAGCATCTCTAGAGTAGAGAATAAGACTGCATGAATAATTTATATAGTTTTAGAAATACTAATCAAATAGTTTGGGCAGTGATATATCTTTTTGTTTTGACTAATTGAGTTCCTGGCCAGCTATGATTTTTTTCCCTTTGTTTTCTGAATGTTCATCGAGGTTCCTGAATTAAAATTACATACCAAATGTTAGTTTGTATTGACTGTATAGTGAGTAGGCTGATGCTGGCAGAGGAAGAACTGTGCTCCGCCTTCTTGTCATTTTGTGAATGGGTCTGTTCATTTGCTCTGCACTCCACTGAAGCAGATACTCCCCAATATCTTCTCTGTCACAAGACTGTTTTATTTGCATAATGAGAAGAATGGGCTTGGGGGAGGGTTGTTTGGCAAATGGGATAATAAGGTACTTTAAAAATAGAAATACTTGGCCTTGTTTGCTTTTGTTCCTGGTATCTTTAGAAACTGTCTTGACTGCGTTGCTCTCCAGCCAAGTCCTTTTTTGGAAAGCGTGATTGAAGGGGCTGGGATTCCATCTGCCTGGCGATCGCCTTGCATGAGCCCTTCTTGCATTTCCTCTCTCCATCTAGGCTGGCTTGACCCTCATAGATCAGTAAAGTGCCACATAGTTCTTTCTTTCTGACTCTGTCACAGGATTGCTTCTCTTCTATAGGCAGAAATAATACTACTCTCTACTGCATCCCAGAGAGGGACTGCCGCCTTCCTTTGCGTTTCTTTCTTGTTGTTAAAAGAACATAGTATATGAAACATACGTTTCACTCTAAAGTAAGAGTGCAAGCATTTCACTTGCATTTCTAGTTACATGACACCCCTAAGCACACTGACTTGATGCTGAGCCAGAAAGGGAAGGGAGTTGGGGGCTGAACTGGGTGGAAAACGGAGCCCTTTGCCTAAAACTGTAGGCATTGCTCAGTGTTGAGTATTAGATTTATGGCATGGCTCCTCTGCCCGCGTCGTCCCTGCTTTCTACAATTTGGTGCTTTGTTGCTATCGAAACAGCCTCACTTTCTAAGCCATTGTGATGGTGCAAGGAGGGAGGAGGCTGTGGCGGGCAGGGGTGCTCGGAGTTGTGAATGACACAGCTTTGCCAGATGACATGTAGGGGACCTCTGCATCAGCCAAGAGGAATTAAGCTTTGTCACTCCCCGCTGGGACTACCTTTCTCCTGGTATGTGCGCAAGGAATTCATATGCTGCTGCTGCAGCCACCAGAGCACAGCCCTGAGTACTCTTTTCCACGGCAAGCAGTGAGCAAGAATGATAGCTGTCTCTTTTAAATGCCGTTGTCAAATTCTGAGGCGACTTACTAAAGGTACTGTGATTTCCTTGCTATTCACTCCTCAAGTCCGTTGCAGTAGCCTATAAACTCAGGTTAATGGTTTTTGTTTTTATTTTTACTTTCAAATATAACTGCCTTTACAATTGATTGTCAGGCAACAAAGAACTCTGAAATATGTACAGATAGACAGACATGGACAGGTAGACTGGGCTTTGCTTTCTGTTCTTAGATCCTGATTGTGTTCATGCTGAAATCATGAACCCAACTGGTGTATGTACGTGTGTGTGTATATGGGTTTTTTTCATAGTGACTTCATTCATTGCTGAAAAGAAAATGTGTTTGTGTCCGGTGCAGAAGTTATCATGGGAACCTGTCATTTTGCATGCTGATTAACTGGGCATGAGAATTCAAGTGTGTGTTACTGTCCTTTCCATGACACATGTGCTAAATGCAGCTGGCAGCTTCAGGACCTGCACAGCTGGCGAATTCACAGAATCATTGTTTATTCTGTTAATTTCCAACATATCATAAGCTTTTTCCCAGGACAGCTTTAATTATTTTTTTTTTTAGAATTTCATGTTCAGAAATACAGGTAATTTGAAATACTTTGATCCTATGTGCTATTTGAAGAAGTTTATTTGAAAGTAAAAAACCATTGCTTTGTATCCTCCCTTCAAGAATTCCTGGCTTGTGATTGTCCTTCTTAGAACTCTAAAATATTAATTACATCTTTCCGTAATATTTTAAATATGCTTTTCTTTGAAATCACTCTCTCTGTGTCAGCTCATTTACTTTGTGTGCATTCTTTTGCAAAGTTAGTGAATGTTGCTTTTAAAAATCTTGCCTTAGGTACAGATAGAGATGTGAGCCTTTTTGCCTTATTTCCTTTAGATAGAATCTTCTTTAGAGAGAATTATTTGAAAAAACTTCACTGATTAAAAGTGTGTATCTGCAAATGCCTTTCTTTTTCAGCATGTAACATAAGAGTACTGTCAAGTAATTAATGGATGTAATTATGCTCTAGGAACTCTGAACCTATAAATATGTTAATGGATGCTATTTCTATCAGTTTAGCTTGACATATCAGAGTTCTTTGATCACCAGCAGTGCAGCTAAAAATGCAATTAATATTTTATTTGGCAGAAGAATGAGCACAAAGCAAATAGTGAGAAATAGGTCTTCAGTCAATAAGAGGAAAGAGAATAAATACTATAGCACAACTTACTGGATGCATTTGCAAGTTGTTTGGATAGCAGAGCAAGTCCTTTAAAAGGTACTTTGGGGAAAATATAGGAAAGACTATCCATTTTAAATTAGGCTGTTAGCATGGGGTAGTAAATTCTGTTCTGACTTTAGGCACTTGGTACCAATGTGCCATTTCTGTTTATGAAAAACTTTTAAAAAACTATCTTTTATATGATGGTTTGGGCTAGGACTTAGAAGCTCTCTTATTCTAAAAAGTTCTTTTCTTAGCTGATTTCAGCATTTACTCATTTTGATGTTGAGAAGTTGATGCCTTCATTATAATCATGAAACAATTGGTATTTTCTATTCATGTAAATTGGAGATTCTTTTACAAATCCTATATACCAGGATGAACCTAAGCGATTTTTAGTTCTTACAAATATATTTAAACTTTGTCCAGTTTCCTATGTCTTACAGAAGCATTGATCTCCATTAATGAAAGGAGATTTAAATGTTTACTAAGAGAGTTGCTAGAAGTCTAGATAAATGAGGAAAATATTGATACTTCTTTGCAGCTGCTATTTCCCTTTTTTTCCCCAAAATCTTTGTGTCTGCTCTTTTCTTTTTGGCATTTGGCTGAAGACTGCCAATTGACGAGTGAAATGAAATCTCTATGTGGAGTCAGTTTGCTGTTATTTGTATCCTTTGGGCATTTACCTGGATGTTCAGGTGTTGACCAGGAATGTGTCTGAGTAACATACCACCTACCTCGTCATCTCCTCGTCATTCTGTCAAAGTTCAAGTCCACCACTGCTACCTGTTGTTCCAAAGGGATGCATTGAGTTCCAGCAACCCACCCCTACCTCTCATGCAATTTTTCTTAGGCAGTAGAAATGAAACCAAGAACTATATGTAATTATAATCTTAAATGACCCTTCTTTGTTTTTTGGGGGTGGAGGCAGGAGTAGTGTGTGGATATATACTTGAACGAAGTTTCTTTCCTGGCTTGTCTCCCCACACAGCTCCCACACCCTCACCCTCAACCCCCAAACACACATATTTCTTTATACCCACTAAGGCTGCACCTAATGCACCTCTTCCAGATATTTACCCCAGTGCCCTACAACTTGTCTGTTAAAAGGAATCAGATTCGCCTTGTTCAAAGTGGTAGAATTTTCGAATTTTCTGTGAATTTTTGACAAATGCTTTCAGTTCTTTATTGAACCCCTTGTGACTAGAACCTCACCCAGCTCCTAGGTGGGTCAGTGAAGTTTGCTCTGTGTTTTTGAAGCTACTTTGCTATTTGTGGTTGATGCCACACACTAGAAAAAACAATATGGTAATTATCGTATCTTTTAAATTTTCTTGAAGAAGAAAGGATGCAATTAAAGGCAAACTATTTTCTACACTTGCGTACATTCTTAATATTTTACTTGTGTTCTAGATTTCTTCAGGCATCCATCTATTATCCATTAAACAAATATCTATTGAGTATCTACTGTGTGTGCCAGGCACTGCCATTTTTTGCACTAAAATCCTGGGCTGGGCCACTTTATAAGGGTAGAAAGCATTTTTAAATCAATATATTTTTAACAGTAAATGACTCGATGGACATGAGTTTGAGTGAACTCCAGGAGTTGGTGATGGACAGGGAGGCCTGGCGTGCTGTGATTCATGGGGTTGCAAAGAGTCGGACACAACTGAGCGACTGAACTGAACTGACTGAACTGAATTGTTCTTTTCTGTGAAATGATTTTTAAAAATCTATAAAATACACATTTACAGGTAAATCCTTTGATCATCCTACATAGAAGCATGACCCACAGGTTTATGGCACAACTAATTTTAGGTGAACTTATTACTTATACTCTTGCCTGGAGAATCCCATGGATGGAGGAGCCTGGTAGGCTGCAGTCCATGGGATTGCTATGAGTCGGACATGACTGAGTGACTTCACTTTCATTTTTCACTTTCACACATTGGAGAAGGAAATGGCAACCCACTCCGGTGTCTTGCCTGGAGAATCCCAGGGACAGGGGAGCCTGGTGGGCTGCCGTCTATGGGGTCACACAGAGTTGGACACGACTGAAGTGACTTAGCAGCAGCAGCAGCAGTACTTTTCAGACTTGGGAATTGAGTCTGTTTTCTTATTAAGGCTTCAAGTGACTGTTTTGATTTGTTTGCCTTATGGGCCTCCTACTAGGGTAGCTCAAGAGCAGGAAAATTTTAAAAAATAATAATAATAAAAGAAAAGAACAGAAAATAATCTTTTTTCAAAAGCCTGCCCCTGCCATTAAGATAGGAACTTTGGATCATTAAGAGACTAAAGCTGTCCAGAGTGTTCTTCTATGTCTAATATTGAAATCTAGAGAAGAGATGATGTTTTCTGCCTCTGTTTTCCCTCCACACTGAGACTGCCTACTGATTACTCAGCCTTGGAGCCAAATCCAAAAATAACATTTTCTCAGCTTTCCAGCCAGACCTGACAAAGGAATTTTCTCAAGCAAGTAGAGCTAGGCTTCTTGGCACCTACCTTCACAACTGCTTACCTTTGTGACTCCTGCTTTCTTTGCCAGAGGCTGCATACAGTACCTTAAGAGAAGTGAATGTGCTCTTGGAGAAGGGAATATATTTGCACAGTTTCTGCAGCCTTTATTCTTTTTCTCAGATCATGACTGTATCCTTTCCTTCTCCGGAAATGGGTTGGCCTCCTAGGGCTTCCCTGGTGGCTCAGATGGTAAAGAATCTGCCTGCAATGCAGGCAACCCGAGTTCAATCCCTGGGTCAGGAGGATCCCCTGGAGAAGGGAATGACTACCCACTCCAGGGTTCTTGCCTGGAGAATTCCATGGACAGAAGAGCCTGGTTGGGCTACAGTCCATGGACTCACAAAGAGTCAGACATGACTGAGTGACTAACACTTTCACTTTTTCACTTTCCTTAGGCAAAGAACCATTTTCTGTAGCGATGACTGGTGTGACCCCGTTTCTTTCTCAGGTGCCACTGTTTTTGGTTCGGAGATCAGAGCTTCAATGCTGCACAGGCAATGGCATTTTTCTTCACACATTTTCTTCTGTCTGCTGAAGTCAGCATCAGCCAACACATGTTTACTGATACTCCACAGGGAACATGTGGCTCTGGTCACCTTTTGTTTTCCGTCTCCATTCACTTTATCTCCTCATCTTCTCTCTACTGGCTCAGGTCTCATGTCCCAAAATCTCCCAAAATCTCTGCCCTCACTTTAGTGTAGATGCCAAGATCATTCACCATAGCTGGCCTAAGTGTCATTTCATGTTTAGAACATAAAATTGCCTCCTCTTCCTCTCTCTTCCCAGACATGCATATGGCCTAGAATAAAGTGAACTTTCCCTGTCCCTTTCCCATCAGCTTGCTCCAGGCAGCGCCATTGACCTGAGTCCCAAAGGGATGTCTGAGTTTGTGGCTGGCATCCCACTGCCCCCTGCTGTGCACAGTTTCTTTCTCCTTCCTGATTTCTGCCCCCAACCTCGGTAGCCTTTCGTCTCTTCTGCCTGAGCGCTCCTGGACCTGACTTGATCCACTGGCACCAAACAGAATTTAAAGGCTCTTCCTCTCCGTCTTGGCTCCTTATACTTCCTCCAGTCATGGAATCATTGCGCTTGAAAGGGAAGGTCAGACATTAATCTAGGACTTGTCTCCTGAGGGAAGTGAAACAACCATCTTAGACAGCCAGCAGTCTTCTTAATTCTCTCCAAGATGAACAATCTCACCCTGTGTCTGGTAATCTTTCAGAGGACTATTCAAGTGACCTCTGAGTCTTTTTAAACTCTTCGACACTCATCCAGTGTTTAAAACTTTTTCTGTTCAGAAATTCATCTTCTATGTGTAATCTCCATCAACTTCAACAATGCATCGAATTATTTTTGGTTTTAATAGAAGCGGGAAAATATTTCCTGTGTTCCCGTCTGCAATATTCTTTTAATCTAAGGATTCTGTATCAGCCATTGAGTTCAGTGTCATTGTTCTGAGTGTGATTGCTCTTCTTTTGATGTCTCCAAATTTTCTGCTCAGGTCCCTCTGCACCTTGCCATCTGTCTGTGTCTAATCTCCCAGCTCCTCTGGCATTCTCCTCTGATGGCGCCTTATCCACTCAAGATATGATTCAGAACTGATTATCATCTGGGTTAAGAATGCTGTCTCTCCTGGACCTTATTTCTCCCATCTCCCCATCCTTATTTCTCCTGCTAACCCGCACTGGCCTCCTCTGTCAAATCCTACCATCTGGAACAGCTTGACTGTTTCTCTCTCTGTCTCATTAACTTTCCATCCCTTTTCACATCTCACCTGAAAACGTATCTTTTCTCCTTGGCCTCTATCTCTTATTTCATACCATCAAAGCTGGTTTACTCATTCATCATTCCAGCCTATACATTTTTTAAAGTTCCATGCCCTTCAAAGTTGTTGCACAAAGTCAGATTGACGACAGTTCTGCCACCAGTGCTCTGAGGGAGTTTATACGGAACAGCCGCTTGGACCATCTTATTCTTCATGGTCTGAATGTTTTCTTTTGTAAAACTGGCTAGACTTATCATAGTTGTAGATTTATTTCTTCCCCACTTTCCAGATGGGAATTGTATTCTAGAAATGCTTTTTCTCCTTCCAGGACTCACCCATCCTTATGATGGAGTAACTGGTCCTCATATAACCTCCTATGAAGAAGGAGTCAAGACCCTTCTGATATGATCATGTGTGTTCAGGAAGGAAAAACTAGTTCGTTACTGGGAAAAGGAAGTCCAATTTAGAATAGGCATTCTCACTTTGAGGAAATGAGACCCAGTATTTTTTCTTTGCCCCTCTTTTTCTAATGTAGGAGGAGATGGGAGCCATGTACCTAGTCACCTAGAATATTAACAGAAAATCAACCAAGATAACACACTAATCCCTCAGCATTCAATATAGGGACAATAGAGTTGACTTGGAAGTGGGAAGACCTGTGACCCTGATCCAGCTCTTCTATTTTTCATCTGTGTAACAGGGAAAAAAAAAAAAAAAAGAACTGAACCTCCTCACTGAATCTGTTTCCTCATCTATAAATTAAAAGTCATATGTTAACCATAAGAAAATTGTTTAATTTTCTACTGCAGTTGATTTTCAAATTTTCTCTTAGTAAATTCACTTTTTTCTTGAAGAAACATAATTTAGGTTATTTGAGAAAAGGCAAATATGTATTCTGAAAATTTCTAGGACTAGAAGGGAGAAGTCAATGTTTATATTCTTCTCCTTTTCATCTCTTTTATTCAGTTTCTTGGCATTATTCTGCTCATATACATGAGAATTATCTGTTCACCTGAAAATTAATCATCTTTGTGTTATTAAATCTACAGAAGAAAATATATTGTTACAAAATTTCTTTGGCAATTACTTTATTAAAGTTTCAATACCTCATATATCTCAAAGAAAAGCCATGCACATTTAGCTTCTTGAAGGATGTTACTTCACTTTCCAAATGCAGAGAAATTTTGACCTTGCCATTGCAAAAGCAGTTGAAACAAAATGGTCTCATATTTCTCAAATCAATGGTGACCACCTAAATTCAGACAAAGCTTCTCTGGCTATTAGAAAATGAGAAAGATTTGTTATAATAATTACTATTATTAATTCTTATTAATAATTCAAACTAGATTACTAATAGCTGAACATATGAAGGAAAGCACAATAACTAAAATTCATACTGAGTAAATTTTCTACCTAATTGTCAAAGCAAAGATGAATTAGGAGGAAAGGTAAAACCTAATATTGTCATTAAAAATACATTGCCAGTGTTATAATGGAAACCTAGGGGTGGTGCATGGCAAGTTAATTTACAATTTATTCTGTTCTATGTGCTTTTTAATAAGAGTTTAAGATATACTATCTATGAACACATATTTTTGCCAACATTTACTTCTGAAAATTCTACCCACTTGTGCATATTAGCACACCGTTTCCATAAGAAAATATTATTGACTCACTCTAATAAATGATGATAAGAGATATCTTTAAAGAATTTTTTGTACCATTTTTTTAGATTCCACATATAAGTGATATCATATATTTGTCTTTCTCTGTTTGGCTTACCTCACTTAGTATGATAATCTCTTAATCTATTCATGCTGTTGCAAATGACATTATTTCATTTTTTTATGGCTAATAGTCCATTGTATACAATGAATATAGCACATCTTCTTTATCCATTCATCTGTTGATGGATATTTAGGGGGCTTCATTGTCTTAGCTATTGTAAATAGTACTGCAGTGTACATTAGGGTGCAGGTATCTTTTTGAATTATATTTTTCACTAAATATATGCCTAGAAGTGTGAGTGTGGAATCAAATGGCACAAGTGGAATTATATACAAAACAGAAATAGACCGACAGGCATAGGAAATAAACTTATGGCTACCAAAGGGGAAGAGGAGGGAGGAATATATTAGGAACTGAGGAATAACATATACACAGTATTATATGTAAAACAGATAACCAACAAGGACCTACTGTATAGCACAGGGAACTATACACAATATTTCATAAAAACCTATAAGGAAAAAGAATCTGGAAGAAAGATGTTTATTTCTGTACACTTGAAACTAATACAACTTTGTAAATCAGCTGTACTTCAGTTAAAAAATGAAAGGGGAATTAGAGATGGCAGAAAAGAATTTTCTCTTATGTTCTAAATTGTTACCTTAGTCTATTTTCACTTTAAAATCTCCTGACACATATCTCCTGAGAAACTGTTTAGGATCCATATACCCCATATTTGTTCCCAAAGGCATTCTAAAGCTAACAAAGGTGGCAGAAATGTGTTTGGAATACATACGCCATATGTGTTCTCAAAGGCAGAAAGTAAAACAGTGAGGAAAGTAGCATTTATGTGCCATAATATCCAAAAAGCAAAGCACAGATAATATTTCAAACAGGGGTTTTTCAAAACAGCGTTTAGTGAGAAAAAAGTAACAGGTGAACAGCCATTCAGCTTTTTACGTGGGTGGTTGCTGACCTTTGAGTGAACAGTTTCAGCAGAGTAATGAAGTCCACACTGGATTATAAAGGTTTCAGGCACCCTCAGAGACGGTGAGTACCCGCCACTCTTCAAAGGGGCACAGTGAAAGCTAGGCTGCAGCTGGGCAGCAGCCTCTGGTAGTGGAAGCTGAGGCCACGGGGAATACAGAAGGGTATGATGAGATAGAGATGTGAACATTTTTGTTTATTTTAAAGGAAAGAGCCAGAAGAGAGGTGAAACTTGAAGATGCAGATCAGAGGAGAGATGATTCCAGAGCAAGGCAAGGCAAGTTGAGAGGAGGGAGTGAAAGCCACTTGCAGGGGGAAGATACAGATGGAGGCCCCAGACTGGGCCAGCAAGAGGAATGAATGCCTCCATCATAGAGATGGTGCAGCACGGGAAGAAAGCTTTTGAGGTAGACACTAAGGAAATTAACCTAACTCGACTTTCTTAATAAATTAGAAGGGGATTTTAAAAATTCATGTTCTTATGAGCTTCCAGTTCAGGGGTTTCTGCATTTGTCTCTGCCTTGGAATCACCTGGGAGCTTAAAAAATAATGACACCTGCGTCAACCCCAGAGCTTGTGATTTAATTGACTGGAGATGTGGTCTCTGCTTAGGAATTTTTCAAGATTCCCCAGGTGACCCTACTGTGCAGGTGATTTGGGAGCCACCAGCCTAACCATTTAGGCAACTGCATAGGGACATCATGCTGGTCCTTGGGAATCAGACGTGTTTTCACCAAGGACAAACCTGGGGTTTTGTTCAGCTGCTGGGAGGGAGATACTGAGCAGATTCCCATTCCTGGGATTTTGAAGGCAGAGCCTATCTGAAATGGAAGTGGAGCCAAAAGAAAGAGATATCAGGTCCCAGTGTCACCTGAGCCTCTCTGGTCAAGAACTGCTTTAAGTCATCTCTGAGCTCTACCCTAGACTTCTTCTGTTACATGTGACCCCATGGACTGCAGCCCGCCAGGCTCCTCTGTCCATGAAGTTTTTCTAGGCAAGAATACTGGAGTGGATTGCCATTTCCTTCTCCAGGGGATCTTCCTGACCCAGAGATCCACCCTGCGTCTCCTACATTGACAGGCATATTCTTTACTACTGAGCCACTAGGGAAGCCCCTTCTTCTATTATCCTAGCGAATAATTTTCCCCAACACCTGAGCTAATTACAGCCAGGTTTTTTTCATTCACTTGGAATCAAAAGAAGCCTGATATGTGGGTGATAACAATTGAGTGTACACAGTTTGATAAGAGCTTTTAAGTTATAATTTAAAAGTGACAATTGACTCAACTACTTGTGGCCTCCTGTATCAATCACATTCCCCAGAACACCGTACAGCCTCAGTAGGTCTTGGACCGCTAGCTTCAAGCTGAGCACCACAGCTAATTTAGGATTTCCACTGAATCGTTTTGTTAGTGGACCACTGATCAAGTGCACCCCTCCTGTGTCTCGGTGGTCCACAGCAGCATAAGCTATTAGAAGGGATGTCCAGATAGGGAGCTAATTCCTCCCCTCCCCACTAAGAAGAAGGTGATTATTTAACAAGAGCATGGCTAAAAATCAGGGCTTTAAAGTTGTGCTGCTCCATGGAGCAGACTGCTTCTCTGGGCATCATCAGCTCTTACCATTATGCCTTCTTCCCCTCTGTTACCTTTCTCCTTTAGATCCTGACATAGACACACTAATGGTAAAGGATTCCACCCTTATTTGTGTTCTGTCAGAAGTCTGTTGCCCCAGCCCCCAGTTAGGGGTAGTTGCATGTGAAGCTAGCTTATACTGACTCTAAACAGCCAGTACTGTACTGTACTGGTTAAATTTTCAAGTTTTGCAAGCCAGTTGTTAAGCACATCTATTATTAAGCATTATTTTATATAAATTTACAGTTAAATTATATTAAAAACAAAATAAATGCTCAAATTTCATCACTTCTAATTATTGCCTAATTATTGTTTTACAGCATTTTGTCATCTGTACTCTTAAGCTCTAGTGTATCAATATGGTGGAAATGCTATACATTGGTATGCACATTTCTCCCCAGTTCCATAGTCAGTGGCATCACATGGTTGTTGAGTCACTCAGTCGTATCTGACTCTTTGTGACCCTGTGGACTGCAGCTTGCCAGGCTTTCCTGTCCTTCACCATCTCCCAGAGCTTGCTCAAACTCATGTCCATTGAGTCGGTGACACCATCCAACCATCTTGCCCTTTGTCACATTAATATTTTAAAATTGGCTATGGTGTGTTTACACCATAGAAATGGCAAATGCAATAAATCAGAGCTTCCCCATAAGCCCCAGAAATCCAATTGTTAAACATTTACCAACACACAACTGATAGGTACCTCTACACTATGTATTCATAAAACATGTATAGCTATCTTTGCTTATACTTTGCGAATGGGATTGTGATTATCTGTGAATACAACCATCAGACTGTGAATTCCTTGAAATTAGTATATATGCTTTACTTGTCTCTATGCCCCCAGCAAGTACAGAGTATTTGGTGCACAGAAAATGCCCTGTTGAAGGGATAGTGTTAATTTCTAAAGGTATCTGGGATTAACCAATCTCACATGTTCATTTTGGACTTGACATGTTTCAGATAATTCTTTCCCCTTCTTTGATTTTTGAAAATATTTTTTCAGGTTTTCATATCACATGAAGAAATAAGCCATGGAACCACTGCAAGGAGCTTTCAGCCTCCTCTAACACTTGCTGGTTTTCCGGTTTCCCTCCTAACAAGAGGGGTGTTCCTCACCCTCCTCCTTCCCCTCCTCCTCTGGAAGCCTACTCCCAGCAAGCTGGAGGAAGTTTCTGGCAGGATGCCAGGAACAGCACCTGGGAGCTGGAGGCTGAAGGACAAACTGTTGTTGAATTCTGCATGACAAAAAACCCAATCGAATTCAGTCTGGGGAATATCTAGGACCCCACAGAATTTCTGATTGAATTGAATCTTTCCTATTCTATAAAGCAAGGTGACCTCATACAGATCAAAAGTGAGCTCATTTATTGCCTTTGTATTTAAATACTTTGTTGGTAAATTTGGTCCATAAACTGTTGAAGACTCAGTTATAAAGTCTCAAAATCAAGACAGTTTTCAAGAGTATTAATTCCTAATGATATTTTTATGTTGATGATATTTGTTTTAGATATTTGCCTCCAAAATGTTAAAATCTGTATAAGGATTGGGGACTCAAATCACACCGACCAAAAGCTTTCCCTCAGCTGTATCCCAAATGTCAACATGAAAGCAAAAAGGACAGTTCTAAAAATGGACCCAATGGATATCAAGGGGCCAGAGATTCTCAGAAGTTTCTGAAAAATGGAAAGTAGATAAACCAAAGCAGAAATTATAATCCAGAACAAATACAAGAAAAATGGAAGAGAAGGTATGCTTCCTGGTAGCGGAGGCACAGATACGCTCCAGATTAGTGTTGTTTTGGGAGATCAAGAAGAAGAGGGTAGAAAATAATATGATCTTTTTTTTGAAGGATGAAGCACCTGGGAAAGTTAACCCTACTACCCTTTAATCACTCTCCATTTAGTATCGTTCCCTAATCTAAAACTATAAAACCAATCTTTTGAGATGTTCATGAATCTTTAGTGATGATGACCCTCAGTGTAAAACCCTCCCCATTTCGGCATGAACTTAGTGAGAAATAGGCAGGTATAACATGCCTAACTAACCTCATTGTCTGTTCCTGGCCCAAGGCCTTCAGGTAAACCCTGCCAGTTTTCACATCCTGTCATTCTGAGGAAGGAAAGGTTGATTGAAGAACTGTATCTGTATAACTCACACTAGCTACTTGTATTCTCATCTTAGTTCTTTATTAAGAAATGTAAGCTAATAATCACTGATGTTTGAGGGCTAACTAGCTGGAAGAAAGAAGAGGTAATTCAAGAACAAACGATAACATTTTTAAACATTCTAATCATTAACCTCAGAAATACTCAAGAAGATATTCAGTTCAGTTCAGTTCAGTCGCTATAAAACAAGACCAGCTATAATGATACAGCAGCCAAAATTATGCAGAATTGATATAATATAAAAATATGACACCAAAATAAATATTCACTAATAGAAAAAATTGACAAAGTAAAGGCCGATGTTTGAAAAAAGTAGATACCCAGAAGATCAACTGAAAAGACACAGCAGAAGGCATTGGGAGAGCAAAGAGAGAAAGAAGCTACAATGTATATGATTGATGTAAATTCCTGAAACAAAAGAATGTTTTCAGATTGAAAGGATCCATGGAATCCTAGGCAGGATAAACAAATCCTCTTGAAATTCTAGGACATTATGAAAAAGAGAAAATCCTAAGAGTTTCTCAAGGAATGAGAATCAACTTGGTATCAGACTTTTTATCAACACTGGATTCTAGAAAATTTTTTCAATGCTTTCAAAGTTCTGAAACGTATACTTTTAAGCCCAGAACTGTCAATCAAGGGTGAGCATAAAATAAAGACATACTTAGACATACATTGACTCAGATGATTCATATCCTACAGGCACTTTTAGAAAAAAGTTACTAAGCCCCTTTAGAAAAAACATGCTGAGATATTTAAGCAAAGAAAAAATATGTACGTATATTTATGTGTGTATATATAAGTATATGTGTGTGTGTGTGTGTGTATATACACACATATACACTTGGTACTCAAACTTCCCTTGTGGCTTAGATGGTAAAGAGTCTGCCTGCAATGTGGGAGACCCGGATTCGATCCCTGGGTCAAGAAGATTACCTGGAGAAGAAAATGGCAACCCACTCCAGTACTCTTGCTTGGAAAATCCCATGGATGGAGAAACCTGGCAGGCTACAGTCTTTGAGGGGTCTCAAAGAGTCAGACACGACTAAGTGTCACATATACATATGGAGAGACAGAGAGAGGACACCTAGGAAAGAGGAAAGTGTAAAAGTAGAAAAGCAGTGCATCTAATATAAGAGTACAGTAGAAACATTTCCTAGAATGGCAGTTATGTAGTGGAGAGCAGTCAATTCATATTAGGACGTATCACCAGACTCAGAGGTCCTGAAGGATAACATCTTCCAAAGAATGGATTTCTTACAATTATTAATGCATAAATTGGATAAAATTAATGATGAATTATATATAGGTATGTATATATATAGGTGTGTGTATATATATATGTATGTGTGTGTATATATATATATGTATATATATATGGAGGAGGAAATGGCAACCCACTCCAGTGTTCTTGTCTGGAGAATCCCATGGACAGAAGAGCCTGGTGGGCTGCAGTCTATGGGATCGCAAAGAGTCAAAGACAGCAACTGAGCATGCACACACACAAACACACACATCTTTTTCTTTTGTCAGCAAGAAAAAGAAAGGCAATTAGAAACCCTAAACAGTACAAAGAGTCGGACACGACTGAGCGACTGAACTGAACTGAAACAGTAAAAAAGCTGGACAAATAAACTGAGAACCCAAATATGAAGCAAAGTAAAATGTGTCATATTTTCAACAGTTGTTGGAGAATGACCTTGACCTTTATACTTGGAAGTTCTCCATTCAATTGAGTAGCACAGATTTAGTAACATAGAACTGCATTCCCTGCTGTAAGGATTCCATCACATTATTTCATTTGGCTAGTGAATAATATTTATATAATCATAATTTTGTAATTGTCATTTATTGGGTTTTTAATTTTTATAGTCTAGCTGTACAGAGAAAGCACAAATAAAGTTATAAATAAAGAAGAGAATGTAAATTAAACTTTTATAATATAAAGATAATTATATACTTAATAGGCTTGGAGGTTTGTGGAAGAAAGAAAAATGGAAGTGTAGGGCTGCTAATTTCCTCAATTTATGTGGAATATATTTTAAGGTATTATGTGAAGTTGACATATTAAGGGGGGAAATGCCCACAATTAAAAAGACTGAAATTATCAAAATTGGCCTGGATGAGGCAATTAAATCTTTCATGCAGTTCTCAAGGAAGTATAAGTTGGTGCAACCACTTTTGGAAAACTGGTAATGTCTACTGAGGTATAACTTTTATATATCATCTAACCCAGCAATTCTACTCATAGTTTTTATACCCAACAAAAATGCATAATATATATGATTCATAAGATTTGCCCAAGAATGGTTATTGTAGCTGTATTTACACTAGTATAGGGCTGGAAACAGCCCAGATATCCCTTAATTGATGGATAAATATATTATGATATTTAATGGCATTCTGTACATAATAAAAAATACAGCACTACTGGTATTAATATATTCAATAAAGTGGATGAATTTCCCTAGTATAATTTTGAGTGAAAGAGACTAAACACAAAAAGTATATGATTAATTTATTAAAAAGTTTAAAAACAGTCAAACAATGAGGATAGAAATCAAGATGGTGGAGACAAGAAGGAAATTTATGGGACACTGGTTCCTGGTCTGTGTCTTAATCTGGGCAGTGATTACATGGGTGTGTTTACTTTGTGAAAACTCATGTAGCTGTTCACTTTTGTATCTTACACTTTCTATTTCTACAATAAAATGTTTATTTTAAAAAAACCAAAGATGAAGGATACACTATTTATACTTCATAAATATAGCTAATACAAGAACTACCAATATGAGAGGAGGAGGAAGTGGACCATGCAAATTTCCTTCTTGTAGACAACATTAACAAACACTGTTTTAAAATGATAAATGAAGAAATGATTACATTTATTTTGGTAGTTTCAGAAATTTGGAAACTAAAACAATAAAAAAAATGTTTCCTATTAAGGTTTGGGAGTGAGGATGAGAAATAACAAGAAAGGTAACTTTTACTTTTTATGTTTTACTCTTCTCTACCATTAACATTAACAAGAGAAAGGCAAAAGTGATATTAACATAGATAATAATCATAGCTACCATGTTTACCATGGTTGAGATACTGAACAAGATATTCTGTACAATTTATCTGAATTAAATCTTCACACTTGATATTCTTCACTGCATTTATTAGGGTGGAATTTATTAACCCAGTTATAATGATATAAGCCAAGCATCAAGATACCCAATTATAATACAAAGACATTAAACATTATTTAAAAAGAAAAATTCTCAGCAACCTAGAATATGTTATAAGATTAGGTGCATTTATTTGAGTTTGAGCTTCCTAGCATTCGAAGGTGGGGAAAGCTCTTACTGTTTATTAGTCTCATTGCCCATTAAAAAACCTGTAGATATAATCAGTAGCTGGCAACAAATTCTGGAAGGAATGAACACTATGAATGTTTGTCTAAGGTGTGATAGATGCTGTAATATGTTATGGCAAAACGAAAGCTTATTTTTAAAACTCTTTCTCTTATTGACTCACTATAAAAGGCAAGGGCATCATATTATATCATAATGCAGGGAAGGAATTTCTTCAGGAAATGCAGTTAGTAGTGTCAAGACATATTGATTTCTGGAGAGTTTCCCAATTTTGTTCTTCAGAAAAATAATTATGCTCAATGTTAATAGTTATTTGATCAAAAATGGGTTCAAGGTAAATTGTCTTGGAAAATACAATAAACTGTAAATCTGTTCTTTCATAGATTCAAAATTATACTAGTATATTAAAGAGACTTAGAAGTTTGATAGAAAATAGAGCTAAATAATTTTGTATAATCCAGTTTTCCCCCAATTTATTTAATGATGAGAACTTTCCTTAAGTTGGGGCTTCCTTGGTGGCTCAGGGAATCTGTCTGCAATGCCGGAGACCTGGGTTTGATCCCTGGGTTGGAAATATCCCCAGGAGAAGGAAAAGGCAACCCATTTCAGTATGCTTGCCTGGAGAATCCCATGGACAGAGGAGTCTGGCGCACTAAAGTCCATGGGGTCTCAAAGAGTCGGACACAGCTGAGCAACTAACACTTCATCAAGAAACACTAACACTACAGATACCAGAGTTTGGAAAACTTTAGTTTACTCAGTAAAGGTTGGAAGACAGCAAGCATAAAAGCACCAGTGATAGCAGCTTTCAGAACTAGTTGTTTCAGATACCCTGTTGGCAGGTACTGGAAGATGAATTTTCTGAAGCCCATGAGAGTTGCTTCAGGTGCCAGTATTCTCTGGCATCATTTATAAAATTAGACCAATATGATACAGAGTTTAGAAATGTAGGAAACAGTTTGTGCCCTGTTACCAAAACTTAGGAGTCTGACAAATTCTTTCCTAAACATATTCCTCCTATTTTCACAGGGAAATCAAATGCAGAAATGTCTGTAGCTAAAGGATGAGACTCCTTCCCCATCTCCTTCCCCCTCCAAAGTGCAGAGGTGTCTGTGTTTTGAATCTGTCAAATTGTTTCAAGTCAATGTAGGATCTGTGTCATGAGCACAAAATAAATGATTTGATCCGTAGCATTTAAAAGGCACTATTATAAACTGGCCCACCCAGACAATGAAAGAGGCAGAAGACCTTCAGACAAGGTCTAGTTTTGACTGTAACTACTTCCTCTGGGCTCTCCTGGTGGCTCAGTGGTAAAGAATCTGCCTGCCAATGCAGGAAACGTGGGTTCAGTCCTTGGCTCAGGAAGATCACCCTGGAGAAGGAAATGGCAACCTGGCAGACTACAGTCCATGGGGTAGCAAAAGAATCGGACACAACTTAGTGACTAAACAGTAACAGCAACAACTTCCTGAGGAATCTGGCAAGTTGAGTTCTTTACAAAGTATGCCCTCCCTCAGAATGCTGAATGAGTGAACTTTGGGGTGGAGATTCAGCTTTTCATTTACATAGGAGAGAATATCTGCCAAATGATATAATACATATTATTATATCTTATGCTAAATTCTTTATAGCAAAAATCAATAAATATATCTTGATAATGAAACCGTGGCATATGATCAACTTTTAGTTCAGAGAATCTATGGGCATAATTCTAATTGAGCTCAAGACATTATCAAGTTACCTTGATAAAGGTTAAAAGGAAGGGGGATGCTATACCATTTAGAATTAGAATTTGATCTGTCAGACATGCATTCTTATCCGCACTGATTCTGACAGTGGTATTATAGTATACCCTTTGAAAAAGTGTTAATAGCGTGGGCTGGTATCCAAGAGTGTACAGCTTGACTCATAGATAGTTCCTGTTTACGGAATCAAAGGCAAAAAAAAGATCAATGAACATGACAAAAAGTCTTACCTCGTCTCAGTGTGATAGAGCAAGGGGAGAGCAATAATCAACAATGAAAAACTGACTCTTCAGTGCAAGGTAGTAGATTGAGGGGCCCAGACTTACCATTTTTCTTTGTTTTTGTGAAGAAAATGAGTCATAGTTTTGCACTGTTAATGAAATATAAGGTGGTTTCCCACTTTGAAAGGAGAGCCCACAGGGAAGGAATTAACGTGCCAAGAAAGTCATACAGCAAATGGCCTGATAGAAAAGACACAGACACATGAGGCAGAATTATAATAACTCTTGGAGGAAAAGGTATTATCCTGATATCTTTTGCAACATTAGGGAAATGATGGTAAAATTTTAAAGAGGTTTTTGAGGCAAGAAATAACAGGTGTTGGAGAGAAAGTGAGGAAAAGGGAACCTTAATATACTCTTGGTGGGAATGTCAATTGGTGGAGCCACTATAGAAAACAGTATTAAGCTTCCTCAAAAAATAAAAAATAGAGCTGCCATATGATCCAGCACTCCCATTACTGGGTATTTATCAAAAGAAAACAAAATCGCTCATTCAGAAAGATATATGTGCTCCTATGTTCATTGTAGCATTATTTATAACAGCCAAGATACAGTAACAACCTAAGCGGCCATCAGTGGATGAAAAGATAAAGAAGATGTGGGGTGTGTGTGTGTATGTGTGTGTGTGTATCTCACACGCTAGTAAAGTCATGCTCAAAATTCTCCAAGCCAGGCTTCAGCAATATGTGAACCATGATGTTCAAGCAGATGTTCAAGCAGGTTTTAGAAAAGGCAGAGGCACCAGAGATCAAATTGCCAACATCCGCTGGATCATGGAGAAAGCAAGAGAGTTCCAGAAAAACATCTATTTCTGCTTCATTGACTATGCCAAAGCCTTTGACTATGTGGATCACAATAAACTGTGGAAAATTCTGAAAGAGATGGGAATCCCAGACCACCTGACCTGCCTCTTGAGAAACCTGTATGCAGGTCAGGAAGCAACAGTCAGAACTGGACATGGAACAACAGACTGGTTCCAAATAGGAAAAGGTGTACATCAAGGCTGTATATTGTCACCCTGCTTATTTAACTTCTATGCAGAGTACATCATGAGGAACGCTGGGCTGGAAGAAGCACAAGCTGGAATCAAGATTGCTGGGAGAAATATCAATAACCTCAGATATGCAGATGACACTACCCTTATGGCAGAAAGTGAAGAGGAACTCAAAAGCCTCTTGATGAAAGTGAAAGAGGAGAGTGAAAAGGTTGGCTTGAAGCTCAACATTCAGAAAACAAAGATCATGGCATCTGGTCCCATCACTTCATGGGAAATAGATTGGAAAACAGTGGAAACAGTGTCAGACTTTATTTTTGGGGGCTCCAAAATCACTGCGGATGCTGATTGCAGCCATGAAATTAAAAGACGCTTACACCTTGGAAGGAAAGTTATGACCAACCTTGATAGTATATTAAAAAGCAGAGACATTACTTTGCCAACAAAGGTCCGTCTAGTCAAGGCTATGGTTTTTCCTGTGGTCATGTATGGATGCGAGAGTTGGACTGTGAAGAAAGCTGATCGCCGAAGAATTGATGCTTTTGAACTGTGGTGTTGGAGAAAACTCTTGAGAGTCCCTTGGACTGCAAGGAGATTCAACCAGTCCATTCTAAAGGAGATCAATCCTGGGTATTCATTGGAAGGAGTGATGCTAAAGCTGAAACTGCAATACTTTGGCCACCTCATGCGACGAGTTGACTCACTGGAAAAGACTCTGATGCTGGGAAAGGTTGGGGGCGGGAGGAGAAGGGGACGACCAAGAATGAGATGGCTGGATGGCATCACCGACTCTGTGGACATGAGTTTGAGTGAACTCCGGGAGTTGGTGATGGACAGGGAGGCCTGGCGTGCTGTGATTCATGGGGTCGCGGAGAGTCGGACACGACTCAGCGACTGAACTGAACTGATATGTGTGTATGTGTGTGTGTATGTGTGTATATGTGTGTGTGTTTGTGTGTGTGTGTGTATATATATATATGTATACATGGTTTCCCTGGTGGCTCAGATGGTAAAGAATCTGCCTGTAGTGCAAGGAGACTCGGGTTTGATCCCTGGGTCAGGAAGATCCTCTGAAGAAGGGAATGGCTACCCACTCCAGTATTCTTACCTGGAGAATCCCAGGGACAGAGAAGCCTGGTGGGATATAGTCCATGGGGTTGCAAAGAGTCACACATGACTGAGTGACTTAGGGCACAGACACACTCACACAAACACACACACACACAATGGAATATTTGTTGCTGTTCAGACCCCATAGACTGTAGCATGCCAGACTTCACTGTCCTGCACCATCTCCCAGAGCTTGCTCAAACTCATGTCCATTGAGTTGATGATGCTATCCAACCATCTTGTCCTCTGTCGTCCCCTTCTCCTCCTGCCTTCAATCTTTCCCAGCATAAAGGTCTTTTCCAGTGAGTCAGCTCTTCACATCAGGTGGCCAAAGTGTTGGAGTTTCAGCTTCAGCATCAGTCCTTCCAATGAATATTCAGGATTGATTTCTTTTAGGATTGACTGGTTTTATCTCTTTGCAGTCCAAGGGACACTCAAGAGTCTTCTCCAACACCACAGTTCAAAAGCATCAATTCTTTAGCATTCAGACTTCTTTATAGTCCAGCTCTCACATCCATACCTGACTACTGGAAAAACCATAGCTTTGACTGTACGGATCTTTGTTGACAAAGTAATGTCTCTGCTTTTTAATATGCTGTCTAGGTTTGTCATAGCTTTTCTTCCAAGGAGCAAGTATCTTTGAATTTCATGGCTGCAATCACCATCTACAGTGATTTTGGAGCCCAAGAAAATAGTCTGTCACTGTTTCCATTGTTTCCCTATCTATATGCATTAAAGTGATGGGACCAGATGCCATGATATTCATTTTTTGAATGTTGAGTTTTAATATTACTCAGTTATAAAAAGATAAAATCTGTCATTTACAACAACTTGAATAGACATAAAAAGTCCAATGGAGAAAGATACCATATTATTTCACTTATGTGACATATACAAAACAAACAACAAACCAAATGAACAAAACAAACCCAGCAAAAACAAACACGTAGATCCAGGGAACAGAATAGTAGTTATCAGAGGGAAGGAAGGAGGGTGAAATGGGTAAAGAGGATCAATAGTATGGTAATAGATGGAAACTAATGTTTGGTATGAGCACACTGAAGTCAAAATACTATACACATAAAACTTATATAATATTATAAACCGGTGTTCCCTCAATAATAAATACATAAGTAAAATATGTTTTGGTTTGTTTGTTTTTTTGGTTTGTTTTAACCAAATTTTAGGGAGAGGCAGGCCTGTACACTATAAAATGTGGGGAAATCATCATGAAATAATTCACCCAACTATCTAAAGAAACATGGACTTCTCTTCTTCCTTCTGCGGACATTATAACTCAGATGACAACACACAAGAACCTCAGTTCTTCTCAGTCAAAAGTTTTCACAAAAACTTACTAAAAGCCTTCCCCCAACTCCAAGGGAATATGGTGCTCTGAAAAGATTTCAAGGTTAAACAGTTTATGCATGATACCCTCCAAACTTTGTTTAACCTGTCCACACTTTTGACGGGAGAGTGGAGTGGGGAAATGGGCAGGGAACCTGGTAACGAAGAGGGAGAGGAAGGAAGCAGGATTCCTGACTTCAGCAGACAGTGAACTGAAAAATAACAAAGGGCCATCAAGATGAGTACATATTGGTTAGCTGTGATTAGAAGGGAAACCTCTCCAGAAAAATATTTTGAATGGAGTGAATCTGGATCTTTCTCAGCCTAGCTCCTCATCTGAAACACGGAAGACAGAATATATTTTGAGTTTTTATTTTCTTAATCCTTACAAGGATGATACACAATTAGTGTCATCCTACATGTGCAGGGGTACGGATACCTTAGAATATTAGGGCTTACTTCTCTCACTGAGCCCAGAGTGGGAAAGGCTGCATTGTTGCTGATGAGAAAGAAAATTTTGCTTCATCTGAACCTACATGTTGTAAATTTCACTGTTCAACTGATACATATGGTGAAATCTTAGAATAGTTATATTAAGTACTAAATATTCATTTGAGGATGAATTAATCATTTTCCTTAAAATATCTTTAAGAGCAGAGAGATAGAAACAATGGATGGGTAATTGTATAAATAAGAAGCTGGTCATTGTAAAGCCTTGAGAGGGTGCTTTATATGATGCTTAAACTTAAATGAGGACTTGGAAAAATATTAGTGTGGGGAAAAGAAAATGTTTCAATTGTCTTTTCCATCACTTTGGTGAAATTTTAGACAATGCTGAGTGAAAGGTATATGTTATATAGTGTCTGATATTCAAATGAAGTCCATCTGAGATTATAATGAACACTAAGATGAATTTTCTAGACTGGGCCGTCCCCAAATCAAACTGAAAAATTGTAGTAGGAATGGTTGGTTTGGGTTTCTTTGCCATTTCCCCTATTTTCCAGAATCTCACCAGGGTTTCATTTTGACAGAATTTCACTTTCAGGGCTAGTATTTGTTTGTTTAGAAGAGAAGTAGTCTCTGCTTTGAGATACTAACTTCTAGGGACTTTGGTGGTTTCACCACTCCCACATTTGACCTTTTACATTGGAAAGTCTAGATGAGCAAAATCTGCTTAAGACTCAGATCTCTAGGGACAGAACTTTGACCTCTCTGGTGGACTGACATTTAACACAGGAAGTTAAACCCACTGCATAGATTGCTCTTTATTCTTAAAAGATAATTCTGCTTCCTGATTACTCTATAGAAGCCATTTTTCCTCAAATATTCTTCAGTTTCTATAAGGTCATAGATCTTTCATCACAGCTGGACACTTGAGCATATTTCTGGGCTTCTCGTAAAGCCACCATATAGCTGCATATTTAAACCTTCATCTTCCTGAAAGTTATCACATCCATTCCAACTTGTGTACTTAACGTGTGTACAGAGTATAACTAATGACTCAGAAGATATATGTTTGTATAATCTGTAGTATATATTTGCTTATATGTAATGGGTATGTATAGTTTATATATAATACATATACTTGAATACACATATATACATATACAAATATGTGCACACAAACTTATTTGATGCTGTGCAAAAATGCATTTTTTCCCCCATACTTAAACAGTCACTACTGTAATGAGCACAGCCCATATCTTACTCCTCTTGGTATCCTCAGCACTTGGAAAAATGCCTGGAACATATCAGGCAATCTATAAATATATAAATACATGAGATTTAATTGATATTAAATCAGTAACTTATTCTCTGTTTACCTGTCTCCCTCTAAAACAGAAATGTGTTAGTATGAAATAGTAGAGTGAAAATGACTTATGAAAATTGTATGTGAAAGTGCTATGTAAAATTTTATATAAACATGGTCTAGTGTCATGTTCTTATGAAATATTAGCATTTGGAATGTTATAATTGTACAATGTAAATAGTTTTAGTAATAGATCCTGGATTAATGATAATCAGTTGAAACTAGGTCATTAGCTGAAGAACAGGTCCTTGACTTAAAATATCAATGAGAGGATAATTCATGGATGTAATCATTTTTCTTCCTTGCCTCAGACAACATTAAATGTTTTTCTGTAACATAGAAACAACTTGATAGTTTTTTAAATATTAAGATACTAACAATTATAACTATGTAGTCAGACTTTATTTTTTTGGGCTCCAAAATCACTGCAGATGCTGATTGCAGCCATGAAATTAAAAGACGCTTACTCCTTGGAAGGAAAGTTATGACCAACCTTGATAGTATATTAAAAAGCAGAGACATTACTTTGCCAACAAAGGTCCATCTAGTCAAGGCTATGGTTTTTCCCGTGGTCATGTATGGATGCGAGAGTTGTACTGTGAAGAAAGCTGATCGCCTAAGAATTGATGCTTTTGAACTGTGGTGTTGGAGAAGACTCTTGAGAGTCCCTTGTACTGCAATGGGATTCAACCAGTCCATTCTAAAGGAGATCAATCCTGGGTGTTCATTGGAAGGACTGATGCTAAAGCTGAAACTGCAATACTTTGGCCACCTCATGCGACGAGTTGACTCACTGGAAAAGACTCTGATGCTGGGAAGGGCTGGGGGCAGGAGGAGAAGGGGACGACCGAGAATGAGATGGCTGGATGGCATCACCGACTCTGTGGACATGACTTTGAGTGAACTCCGGGAGTTGGTGATGGACAGGGAGGCCTGGCGTGCTGTGATTCATGGGGTCGCGGAGAGTCGGACAGGACTGAGTGACTGAACTGAACTGAGGCACATCATTTTAATGGGTATTAGGTTATGGTAGATTTCAATATTTAATATTTAGCTATTATTGTAGGGTATGGATGCTAGAAATATTTTTGGGTTTACTTTTAATTGAAGTATAGTTGATTTACAGGTCATTTAGCTTTTGTTGTATGGCAACATGATTCTGTTATACATATATATGTGTGTGTATATGTGTATACTTTTCCATATTCTTTTCCACTACAGTTTGTTACAGGATATTGAATATAGTTCCCTGTGCTATACAGTAGTTCTTGTTGTTTATCTCTAAGGTTTTAAGATATAAGAGGAAAATTCTAATGAGGATTTATTGTTGATTCCTTATCCTCAACGAGGGCCACTAGTTCACCAGAGAAGAGTTGGGCTGAGGCTGTTGAATTGTATGCAGTGTAGTCACCAATGTGAGAATCTTAGAAAACTATATAGATAGTTTAGTTTTTCTCTCTAAAGGAACATGAACATGAATTTATTTTGATGGCTATCTTTGTTCAGCAAACAGAATCTTTTAATAGAAAAACAACCCTTTGTTTATTTTGTGTATAGAACCAGTGTGTTAACTTGAGATATATTTGGGGAATTTGTGTTGTAAAAGAACATTTTTATGCTCTAAAATCCAGGTATAACTTCTTTTTCTTTTCCACTGGAAAGAGATTACAGGAGAATTACATGGCAATAATTCACCAGGAGTTAATATTATTGAATCTCTAGTGGGTCCATGGTACAAACCTGGGTCGTTCAAGAAATATATCTTTTAAATGTTCATGTTTAGAGGACATACTAGATACACTGCCAGAATGAACAACCATTTGAAAGGAAAAAGAATTGTTCTCTTAGATTGAATTCAGTATATATATATACAGTTTGTGTTAAAGTCTATTCTGAGTCTGGTAAATGAAAAATGGAAATAGTATCTTAATATTCACATCCTCAAGAATTGTTGTAACACTGTATTACGTGCATGTGAAAGTGTAGCTTTAAAATTTTCCATTTTGAAGGAAATAGAACAAAGTTGTTTTCAAAAAGGAATGTGCAATGACAGCTTTATTCATTCCTTCACAAGTATTTATTGAGCACTCAAATGTCAGATCAGAGAAGGCAATGGCAACCCACTCCAGTACTCTTGCCTGGAAAATCCCATGGACGGAGGAGTCTAGTAGGCTGCAGTCCATGGGGTTGCAAAGAGTCAGACACGACTGAGCGACTTCACTTTCATGCATTGGAGAAGGAAATGGCAACCCACTCCGGTGTTCTTGCCTGGAGAATCCCAGGGACGGGGGAGCCTGGTGGGCTTCCGTCTATGCGGTCGCACAGAGTCGGACACGACTGACGTGACTTAGCAGCAAAATGTCAGATAAAGCTGAGTGGTAGAGGTTCACAGGTCTCTGATGAGATGACATGTGAGCTGAGACCTGAAAGCCATGTGACTGTCTGGAGAAAGAGTGTTCTACACAGAAAGAACAGCAAATGCAAAAGCCCTGAGGTAAGAATGAGCTTGGTACTAAAGCTCATCAAGAGGACAATGTCATTAGAGCAGAGGGAAACCAAGCAGAGTTGAGAAACTACTTTTTAAATAGGGATTTTAAGTTGATTGTTTATCATCTCCATATGCAGTCGCTCCCCTGAGGATCTGTGAAAGTACAGATTACAAGAATATAAGACTTTAAGCTTATTTAGTACCATACTTTACTTTCTAGGCATTTTTTCATGTTTATGAGGATGGTTCCAAGCTACTAAAGGAGCCCTCTTTCAGATCTACAGTCAGCATAGATTGCATTAAGTTCTCAAAGTAATTTGCTAATTAGTGGTAGCAGAAATCTTGTGCATTGTTTCCATTGTTCTTATTGATTCATTTTGTCTCTACCTCTCTGAGGGTTTTTTTTTGTATTAACATGTCAATAGACATTCTTAATCACGCATATTGTTTGTTAACTATTGAAATCATTGTATACCATTGATTTCACTAATAAGTACATTTTAAACTTGAGAATTTGCCTTCCTACAGAGAGAAGACTGTAAACTATTATGAAATTTCAAGTATCTTTGCTTCTGTTAAGTTAAATCCCCCAAACAAATAGCTTTTTCAAATAATGAAGACTAAACTTTAAAATCATGTAAAATAGAGTCCCTCCTATTACCTGGAAGACTGTGGCTATCATGCTTTGTGTATTGTCTTTCTCTTATCCATCTAAGAAGATTTTATTAATTGCCTTGGCAGTTTGGTACATATGTCTGTGGGGTAGGGGGAATCTTTAAATGCAATGAAAAAGAAACCTGCTTTAGCTGGTAATAAACCTAGTCAAACCCATCTAGCAGAGAATGAGGGATGGTGCAACTTTTAGAGGGACTTCCCTGGTGGCACTAGTGGTAAAGAACTTGCCTGCCAACATGCGGGGGCTTTCTAGGTGGCACTAGTGGTAAAGAACCCACCTGCCAATGCAGGAGACTTAAGAGACGATGGTTTGATCCCTGGATCCAGAAGATTCCCTGGAGGAAGGCATGGCAACCCACTGCAGAATTCTTGCCTAGAGAATCCCATGAACAGAGGAGCCTGGTGGGCTACACTCAGAGGGTCACAAAGAGTCAAACACGACTGAAGCACACACGCACAGCTTTTAGAATCTACTTCTCCAAACAGTTAGAAGTCCTTTAGTTTTAAGCCAGGGGGAAAAAAAACCTTCTAATCAAAGACCAATAGCTCAATAAAAATAATCCTCTATTGCTATGAAGAACCTAAAAAGATATTTCATTTGAACAGAAGATTAAAGCTTGGATTTTCGGCCACAAGGATACCCTCTTAAAAACACAGCCTACATGTCCTCATCACATTGTCTAATGCTGTTTTCTGTCCAGTTATTGGGACTGGGCCCCAAAGCGACTCCAAAAGACAGAAATGTTTTTCTTTGCCTGGGGGTCCTCTTGAAGTCTAAGAGGTCCCTCTCTGAGGGATCACACTACATGCCTACAGCCCATTATCTTTCTTCTGTCAGGACCCTTGCTGGTGATGCATCTTTGTTGGAGAAATTTTCCTTAGAGGGTTGTCCTACGTCGTTTAAAGGTGACAGCTTGATAAAGCAAATCTAACCTTTCAGTTAATTCCCTACAACTGGCAATGCTAGGCTAAAGTGAACCACTCCCATATTTTCTTATTTTAAATCAAACTACAATTTCAATTTTTAGAAATATTAGATGTGCTCTGAATTTCTGCCAGAGTCATGACAATTGGGTCATTGACCCAGTGACCTAATAGGTCAATGACCTATTGGATTATTCTAGTAGAGAAAATAGAGATTAGGAAGATTTTCAGATTATTATGAGTTTCTGTTTGGGATAAAAACTGCTTGAGACTAAATACTAAAAAGCTAAACAGTTTCTTTCATAAATACTGTATCCTAAAAGAATCTGAGAAAAGAGAACTTCAAACTGAAATGACAACAAGAGCCAGGAATCTCATATCTATGTAATAAATAAGTGCCAGCCCCCAAAACCTAGACTGACCTGGACACGTTATTTACATGTTAAACACCTAAGGACACAGTCTTTTGCAAGGAAGTATGTTTTCTCCAGTTTTGTATGAAACACTGTGGCCTCTAGTCAATCTGTATTTTTCTCTCTTTCTTGGAGGCTAGGATACAATGAAAAATTTCCAAAGGAAGGGAAAGCAACAGTGCAGGCAATAATCTGTGGGTAGCTGACAGTTGACCTTGCTGTCACAACAGTGGGAAGGAAGTTGTGGTGTCACTTTGGAAATATATGGTCTGTTTAAAGGGTGGCTGTAGCTCCTCACCCTGATCGTTGCCAGGCAGGAGCACAAGCCTGGTATTGACAGATATTTAGATTTTGTGATAAAATCCAGGAATCTGGTTTTTAATAGGAAACCTCCCAATTTAAAAATGTTCATTTCAGTTCAGTCGCTAAGTTATATCCGACTATTTGCAACCCCATGGACTGCAGCATACCAGAATTCCCTGTCCATCACCAACTCCCGGAGCTTGATCAAACTCATGTCCATCAAGTCCATGATGCCATCCAACCATCTCATCCTCTGTCGTCCCCTTCTCCCGCCTTCAGTCTTTCCCAGCACAAGGGTCCTTTCAAATGAGTCAGTTCTTCGCATCAGGTGGCCAAAGTATTGGAGTTTCAGCTTCAGTATCAGTCCTTCCAATGAATGTTCAGGACTGATTCCCTTTAGGATGGACTGGTTTGATCTCCTTGCAGTCCATGGGACTCTCAAGAGTCTTTAACACCACGGTTCAAAAGCATCAATTCTTCGGCGTTCAGCTTTCTTTATAGTCCAACTCTCACATCCCTCCATGACTACTGGAAAAACCATAGCTCTGATTAGACGGACCTAAGTTTGCAAAGTAATGTCTCTGCTTTTTAATGTACTGTCTAGGTTTGTCATAGCTTTTCTTCCAAGGAGCAAGCATCTTTGAATTTCATGGCTGCAGTTACCATCTGCAGTGATTTTAGAGTCCAAGAAAATAAAGTTTCTCACTGTTTCCATTGTTTCCCCATCTATTTGCCATGAAGTGATGGGACCAATGCCATGATCTTCATTTTTTGAATATTGAGTTTTAAGCCAACATTTTCACTCTCCTCTTTCACTTTCATCAAGAGGCTCTTCAGTTACTCTTCACTTTCTTCCATAAGGATGGTATCATCTGCGTATCTGAGGTTACTGATATTTCTCCCGGCAATCTTGACTTCAGCTTGTGCTTTATCCAGTCCAGCATTTTGCATGGTGTGCTCTGCATATAAGATAAATAAGCAGGGTGAAAATATGTAGCCTTGACGTACTCCTTTCCCAGTTTGGAACCAATCTGTTGTTCCATGTCCGGTTCCTACTGTTGCTTCTTAACCTGCATACAGATTTCTCAGGAGGCAGGTCAGGTGGGTCTGGTATTCCCATCTCTTTAAGAATTTTCCACAGTTTGTTGTGATCTACAGAGTCAAAATCTTTGGTATAATCAATAAAGCAGAATTAGATGTTTTTCTGGAATTATCTTGCTTTTTTGGTGATCCAATGGGTGTTGGCAATTTGATCTCTGCCTTTTCTAAATCCAGCTTCCATATCTGGAAGTTCACGGTTCATATACTGCTGAAGCCTGGCTTGGAAAATTTTGAGCATTACTTTACTAACATGTGAGATGAGTGCAATTGTGCAGTAGTTGAACATTCTTTGGCATTGCCCTTCTTTGGGATTGGAATGAAAACTGACCTTTTCCAGCCCTGTGGCCACTGCTGAGTTTTCCAAATTCGCTGGCATATTCAGTGCAGAACTTTAACAGCATCATCTTTTAGGATTTGAAATATCTCAAGTGTAATTCCATCACCTCCACTAGCTTTGTAGTGATGCTTCCTAAGGCCCACTTGACTTCACATTCCAGGATGTCAGGCTCTAGGTGAATGATCACACCATCATGGTTATCTGGTTCATTAACATCTTTTTTGTATAGTTCTTCTGTGTATTCTTGCCACCTCTTAATCTCTTCTGATTCTGTTAGGTCCATACCATTTCTGTCCTTTATTGTGCCCATCTTTGCATGAAATGTTCCCTTGGTACTCTAATTTTCTTGAAGACATCTCTAGTCTTTTCTATTCTATGGTTTTCCTCTATTTCTTTGCACTGATCACTGAGGAAGGCTTTTCTTATCTCTCCCTGCTATTCTGTGGAACTTTGCATTCAAATGGGTATATCTTTCCTTTTCTACTTTGCCTTTTGCTTCTCATCTTTCCTCAGCTATTTGTAAGGCCTCTTCAGACAACTGTTTTGCTTTTTTGCATTTGTTTTCCATGGGGATGGTCTTGGTCCCTGTCTCCTGTACAATGTCACGAACCTCCGTCCATAGTTCTTCAGGCACTTTGTCTGTCAGATCTAATCCCTTGAATCTATTTGTCACTTCTGTTGTTTAATCATAAGGGATTTGATTTAGGTCATATCTGAATGATCTAGTGGTTTTCTCTACTTTCTTCAATTTAAGTCTGAATTTGGCAATAAGGAGTTCATGATCTGAGCCACAGTCAGCTCCTGGTCTTGTTTTTGCTGACTGTATAGATCTTCTCCATCTTTGGCTGCAAAGAATATAATCAATCTGATTTCGGTGTTGACCATCTGGTGATGCCCATGTGTAGAGTCGTCTCTTGTGCTGTTGGAAGAGGGTGTTTGCTGTGACCAGTGCGTTCTCTTGGCAAAACTCTATTAGTCTTTGCCTTGCTTCGTTTTGTACTCCAAGGTTAAAGTTGCCTGTTGCTCCAGGTAGCTCTTGACTTCCTACTTTTGCATTCCAGTCCCCTATGATGAAAGGACATCTTTTTGGGGTGTTAGTTTTAGAAAGTCTTGTAGGTCTTCATAGAACCGTTCAACTTCAGCTTCTTCAGCATTACTGGTCGGGGCATAGACTTGGATTACTGTGATATTGAATGGCTTGCCTTGAAAACAGAGATCATTCTGTCATTTCTGAGACTGCACCCAAGTACTGCATTTTGAACTCTTTTGTTGACACTGAGGGCTACTCCATTTCTTCTAAGGGATTCTTGCCCACAGTAGTAGATATAATGGTCATCTAAATTAAATTCGCCCATTCCAGTACATTTTAGTTCGCTGATTCCTAAAATGTCATTGTTCACTCTTGCCATCTCCTGTTTGACACTTCCAATTTGCCTTGATTCATGGACCTAACATTCCAGGTTCCTATGCAATATTGCTCTTTACAGCATCAAACTTTACTTCCATCACCAGTCACATCCACAGTTGGGTGTTGTTTTTGCTTTGGGTCCCTCTCTTCATTCTTTCTGGAGTTATTTCTCCACTCTTCTCTTGTAGTGTATTGGGCACCTACTGAGCCGGGGAGTTCATCTTTCAGTATCCTATCTTTTTGCCTTTTCATACCGTTCATAGGATTCTCAAGGCAAGAATACTGAAGTGGATTGCCATTCCCTTCTCCAGTGAACCATGTTTTGTCAGAACTCTCCACCATGACCCTTCCATCTTGGGTGGCCCTACACGGCATGGCTCATAGTTTCATTGAGTTCGACAAGGCTGTGGTCCCTGATCAGTTTGATTAATTATCTGTGATTGTGCTTTTTATTCTGTCTGTCCTCCGAAGGATTAAATGTTGCTTCTGTTTAAAAAATACTGTGTTGGCAAATAAAATTCACTTAAAGTTCAGATTTTGCATGTGGTTGCTAGTTTCCAAGCTAAGCATTACATGTTCTGTAGCCAAAAAAAAGTTATTTATTCTTCCATTTATTCATTTAACAAACATTTATTGAGTACTACATCATGATTAGTGTTATGGGGCTTTCAAAGATAAATGAAATATGGGACCATTGCACCAAAGGGCTAAATCTAGTGGATGCCTCCCCCTAGCCTGGAAAACAAATCCGTATTCATCATTCAATTATTCCCTGTAGTATTATAGGCTTTGAATCAACACCTGCACTTCCAGTGTCTCACCTGACCTACAGTGTATTTATTTTCCTTCCACTATGATATATCAGTAAACCAAGACTAATTGTATCAACATGAATACATGTTCAAGGCATAATAGTGAGAAAAAATTCAAGTTAAAGAGAAATATGCAGAATGATTTTATGTAATATTTTAAGGCACACAGAACAATATTATAGGAACATACAATTATAGGAGAAGTATAAAAACCTCCAAAGCCGAAGGATAACAACACTCACTTGAGGACAGTGGTTGCCTCTGGGGGAGGAGGGAGGAAAATGAGATGGAGATGTGGGACTATAGCTGTATTTGCAACACTTTATTTCTTTAAAAATATCTGATGGAAGTTTGACAACATGTAAGCATTTGTTAAATCTTGATGATGGGAGACTTAAGCATCCCATGTTTTCTCCATCATCCTGCTTACAATACTTTAAATTGATATGAAATAAGGTAAAGATGTAAAAAAACATGACTAAATTAGATTTTTTTTCTTTATTCCTGAGAGAATGCTTTTTCTAATTTTCACCATTGCTTTAGTGGCACTAGCCTCCCAGATTTAAAATATTTACATTTTCCCTCTTGTTTATCCCTGGGGAGTAATCCAGTCCATTACTTTCAAAATCTGCCTTCAGAACATCTCTTTCTGAGTGAACCTATGGTTAAGGTGTGAGGGGGGAGGGATAGAATGGGAGTTTATAAATGACATGTATACACTGCTATATGTAAAATAGATAATCAATAAAGCCATACTGTACAGCACAGGGAATTATGCTCAGCATTCTGTAATAACCCAAATGGGAAAAGAATTTGAAAAAGAATAGATACATATGTATGTATAACTGAATCAACTTGCTGTATACCTGAAACTAACACAACATTGTTAATCAACTATATGCCAATATAAAATAATATTTTGTGAGTCTCTTTCCATTTTTATTGCATCATTACGGCACACATATCTCATCTAACACTCTCATCACCTGCCGAATGACTGACGACCTCCGCATTCCCCCTCTTCTCCATCCTGTGTGACACAGTTGACTTTTTGTTCATCACGTCATTTTTGTGCTCCCATGTTCACAAAGCAAATTCAGCTTCTATTCTTGGCACTTAGGTATCACCAGATTTGACTCTATCTTAATTTATAAAGCATATCTCCCCCTCACAGACATAGAGAATAGATGTATGGATGCTGGGGGCAGGGGGTGGGCTGGAAGTGGAGTGGGATGAATTGGGAGATTGGGATTGATGCTACACTGCTACATATTAACTAGTGAGAACCTGCTGTATAGCACAGGGAACTCTACTTAATGCTGTGTGGTGACCTAAATGGGAAAGAAATCCAAAAAAGAGAGGATATATGTATACATATAACTGACATACTTTGCTGTACAGCAGAAACCAATACAACATTGTAAAGCAAATATACTCCAGTAAAAATTTAATTTAAAAAGTGTCAGTGGAGTGGAAATCTTCCATCACATTCTAAGAAGAAAAGTAAGACTTCTGGTGAGTCAAATCAGCTCTGGTCCCAGAGAGGGAGAGCACAGGGAGAGTATGTGGACATGGACCCCCAGCTCATAGGTGAGATGCTTTCCCAGCACCCACTGTGCAAAGTAAAGTATTAGTCGCTCAGTTGTTTCCAACTCTTTGTGACCCCATGGACTGTAGTCTGCCAGACTCCTTTGTTCATGGAATTTTCCAGGCAAGTATACTCCAAGTATTCCAGGAGTGTGTTGCTATTTCCTTCTCCAGGGGATCTTCCTAACCCAGGGATCAAACCCGTGTCTCCTGCATTGGCAAGTGAATTCTTAACCACTGTACCACCTGGGAAACCCAGGTGTGCAAAGTCTCCACTTATTGTAGACTTTACTCATTGACAACCCAACACTACCTGCCCAATGTCAGTTAATTTTCAAACTCATGTTTTCTCTCTTCTGCTATGAATATGTGCTTCATGATATTCAAGAAGGCAAAGAACTGTCTCCTGTGTTTCCCTGATTTCCTCCAGAGCCCCTACTTGAGGACTTGCATATTAAAGTAGTGAAATAAAGGCTTGCTTCATATCATTTGACTTTTCATTAATAAAAATTTTCCCCACAAATGAAATACTTCTCTTCCATTCAATTTGAACATGCTGCCCGAAACTCCTTTTGCTTCTTAGTATTTTAATTTTTCCCACAATCAGTTTCAGATACCACAACCTTTGCTATAAAACTCTTAAAATACAATGCACATTGGAGTGGGAAATGGATCTGGGTAGCCCCATGTGCTTCTATCCTGATTCTAATACTTTTTCTTTAAAAAACATTGTATTCAGAAGTGATGGATGATATTATTTACTTTAGAAAGAGTGAGTAAAAGCTCTCCTCCCTCCTCCTTAAAATTATGTCCATAGAGGTTTCTACCAAGCAAAGGAATTTTTTTGTTCATTACCCAGTATTATAGAATTCTGCTTAACGTGTTGCCAGAGAGCCAGGGAGTGGTTACAGGCCTACGGATACAATCCTAATGTGCTTGTTTGCTGTTTTCTCCCAATTAGTCATGGTGTATTAAAGTGAATAACATCTTTTAAAGTCTTGTGGCAGCTATTTTTGCTGAAGAGCTCATATCCATGCTTTTTAGAAAGAACAATAATTGTGAGCATTCTGATTTGGAAATAAAGAGAACTTGAAAATGTTTGGTGGGGGGAGCTAAATGACGAGGAAGAAAAACAGTCCCTAGAGCAGAACACAATGGCGCTTAAAGCTTTAGATTTAGGAAATATTTTAAATTTTGCTGATGCCTCTCCTCCAGCCTCTGACTTTCCTGGGCTCTACAGAAGATTCTAGAATATGAGATGAGTTAAGTATCAATCCTGCTTTAGGATAATCCTTTCATTTATGGACTGTGAATTTAAGGAGATTAATGGATACATTGAGTGAAATTCTAGGTTTCTTTTTATGGTGCTTAATACTCCAGAGTTGCTACGCCACTCATTGTCTGGAAAGGGTGGAATCCAACAAAACCACAAAATATATGCATCCCAATGGGAAATGAATGTTCTAGCAGAAGTAGCCGGAGGATCTAACACATGTAGGTAATATATGCTAACATAAATTAGGCACTAATAAAAATAAAAACTGCTAAATATGTTTCCTGAGCACTTTCCATGGAATTAGGCATTGTTCTAAGTATCACCCATATTGTCCCCTGTAATCATTGTAACAGTGCTGTGAGTCAGGTATTACGACCTTATTTTAGAGATGAGGAAGTGTAGGGACAGAGAAGTTAAGTATTTTGTCCCGAGTCATGCAGCTGGTTTTGAAACTAGTCCATGTGGTACCCAAGCCTGACTCCTGACCTCTTTTCTGTATCACCTTCCTAAATTTACGTTAGATATTTGTTGAATAAATGAGGAGGAGGAGGCAGCATTTGAAGGAGGCATTTAATCCTCAGGTGCATAGGGGATTGCCAGTTGGGTTTGTAGAAGGGTGTTACACATTTCGGCAATAAGCCGTTACTCTGGGACTTCCCTGGCGGTGTAGTGCTTAAGACTCTGAGCTCCCACTACAGGGGGCACAAGTTTCCGTCCCTCGTCAGGGAACTAAGATCCCAAGTGTCAGGTAGGAAGGCCAGAAAAATTAATAAATGAAAGATTTTTTAAAAATCTGTTACTGTAACATATTACATACTCAAAACTGTAAGACACTGTAAGACCCAGGGGGCACACCAGTATATGTGTGGTGTACAGTATCCACTATATGATATATAGTATCCATTATATACTGTGTACCAAGTTGCTAGCAGACAAATCTTAAAGACAGTATCTTTAATATGTAATGTCCTATGTGTTTCAAACATTGGTTTCTTCTTGAATTCTTTCTCAGTGGTTAAGATCAGCCTATGACCTAAGTGACAGTTTGTGTAAGCTATCCTTCAGTGAAGGATATTGTTATACTGCCTGGCAATTAAGATAATGTTTGAGGTATCTCCATTAGCTTCCTTCTACTGAGAAAACTGAAGTTGCATCACTCTATCTTTTGCTAAAATTCATATTCCAAAATATAGCATGTTCATGGCTTGCTCTTTGAGGGCTCAAAATTTCCTCTGAAGAAGACTGACAACTGATAAGATAATATCTCTTGTAAAATGTGCTTTTGGATTACTTAGTTTCTTGGAGGAACCCCACAAAATTAAGGCATATTTCTGCCCTGTTGTTTCTTATCTCCCTGATCATCTTGAGATCCATAGGTGGACCTTGGCCATTGAGATATCCCATTGGCTAGAGGACCCAAGCAGACCTGTAAAAGCATCAGTCTGTGAATGACATAAACTGGGGTACCAATTTCTGGGTGCTGCACAGGTGTGATGGGGTACTCTCACTTGGATGTGAAGCTGACCACAGTGGGGTGCAGCAAAGGAGTGGCCAAGAGAGTCTATACTAGTTTCGCTCAGATGTTGGGGGAAAAACATTCAAGGAGGAGATGCTGGGGTTTGGTAGAAAGAATATGAGCTCTGAAGCTTTAAGTCTCAGATCTCTCACTCACTATGTGTATTCCCTGAGAGCTCTCTAAAAGCTTTCTAAGGCTCAGTGTTCCTTTTCTTTAAAATTGATGTGATACCTAACCCTGAAACTCACCACTTTGCTCCATACAGTGTGGGATACAGCGTCTCCAGCCTTTTCTGTCACCATCTGACAACCCAAGAAATTTGGATCTACCTCTCCATCTGAGTTATGTATAGTTTTTCTATTTTGATGTATTTTGATTTTGTTTTTCTTTCTTCTTAACATATCCATTTCCCTCATTTCCATGAGCCTGAAACCTACCTCTTCTGTAAGTCCTAGTTTTAAATACTATGTGTGAAAGGAAACTTACCCCTGTTCCACCAGACAGAAGTCATTTCTCTCTTCTCTGTGTTCCAGCTGCCCTTGGGGGCACTCGATGGCATTTAGCGTGCCCTTCTTTGGGTGATGCTCATTTATGTGCTGCTTTTATCTTTCCTGCGGGACTTCAAGCTCCTTGTGAGGGAGAGAACATCTAGCCCATCCCTGTATCCCATCCAGTGCCAAGTGTGTCCCCTTGCACATTGGTGATCAATAATGATGTGTTTAATTGAGCTAATGAGGGAGGGAAACTGAACTTTGTGCAAATCTCTGGACCTTTCTGTCTGCTCTGGCTTAAGGGATTCACTGCTTTGACTGAGTCTAATCTAACCTAAAATGATAAGGGAGACAGAACTGATGACTTTTTTTTACTCCTCTTATGCATAATCTTCTCTGTTTTTTTAGAATCAGTTGCCTGGTGGTAGATGGATGCACTCTGAGGATTTTATGGATTGAATACATTTTAAAAATACTATCAAAGAGAATCAAGCCAGGCCAAATTCAAACATGACATTGCCAGAGGAAAGATCTGAAAAATCTGCATTTTATTTGATTTATGGTTAGGAAATGTATTGATTTTTTTTTCTTGATTGCATATGGTATTCTTGCTTTTTAAACAAGGATGATCATCCCTTTCTTTGCTTAACTCCTATGAGTCTTTAATGATGAGAAACTAAGAGAATGAATTTGTGCATTGCCATGTACATTGTAAAAGGAAAGTCACAAAATAAACTCAAATTTATAGTGTTCACTTATTAGGGTCATTAACATATTTTATACATTGAGTTTTCCTATATCTTATTTTAGAAATACTTAGTTATCAACTTCCCTTTATAGTGTTATTCATGAAATTAGATGACACAAAAAAAGCCTTTAAATGTCTAGTTGGAACTGGATTTTGAACTGTTAGTACATATTGAACAGTCTGGTGCTAAGGAGCTGCCATAAGTGAACCCAGCATGGGTAACAATCTAACCAACTCTCTCATTAACTTCTTGTTCTTGGTGCATTTTAGACCTTCTCTCATTAAATCCTTGGTTTAAATATATTATCCTATTCACCTGTTTTGTTGCATCTCAGCAGCTACTAATAAACCCAAAGGACTCCATCTTTCAGAGCATTTTCACAACTGCAGTAATCACCCAGGGATGCTTTATAGTGAAAGGAACATTTTGACTGAAATTCAATTCAACGGTCACCTATCAAGCAACTGCCATGGGCTGGGAAACTGGGGTTACCACCCATTCCTTATTTTGCTTAAACTTAGAGAAGGAAGAAGACACCCAGCTATCATGTAAGTCAGACCACAATGCATATGAGAGTGGAGAGGCCAAGCACCAAGGATGAGGAAAGGAAAAACAGCTTCTAAGAGGTCAAATTCAAAACATGTAGCACTCTGTATGTCCAGACACTAACCAAATAGATTGGGTGTGAACCATAGCCTGGAGCAGAGTCCTGGAGGGCGAGGCAGTACCCCTTCAGGTGCTGGATCATGGAAAGGTCTGAGGGCTTCTGGGAGTAGAGGGTTAGAGCTGGAGTAGCAAGAAGGCATGCTGAGGGGTATGAATGCAAGTGAAGGTCAGCAAATTTTCCAGTTGTTTTGAAATTATTTCAACATGTTATCCCTCATGTGGCCGTCCTGGTACAAAACAGCAGAAGATCAAAAAAAGCCACCCCTAAGTGCTAAGTGTTAAGGGCTAAGTGTTATTAAGTAGAATTTGAAATTTAAAATGATACCCGAGGGAAAGGATGGAGGCATAAACCCATAAAGGATAGAACTGAGATTAACCCCCATCTCCTCCTTCTAAAGCCCATTGTCTGCAATGGTAACTAATTGTGCTGTGCTGTGTGTTAAGTCACTTCAGTCCTGTCCAACTTTTTGCAACCTCAAGGATTGTACCCCACCAGGCTCCTCTATCCATGGGATTCTCCAGGTAAGGATACTGGAGTTGCCATTTCCTTCTCCAGGGGATGTTTCCCACCTAAGGATCAAACCCACATCTCTAAAGTCTCGTGCATTTCAGTTCAGTTCAGTCGCTCAGTTGTGTCCAACTCTTTGCAACCCCATGGACCGCAGCACGCCAGACCTCCCTGTCCATCACCAACTCCTGGAGTTTACCCAAACTTGTGTCCATTGAGTCGGTGATGCCATCTAACCATCTCATCCTCTGTCGTTCCCTTCTCCTCCTGCCTTCAGTCTTTCCCAGCATCAGGGTCTTTTCAAATGAGTCAGCTCTTCGCATGAGGTGGCCAAAGTATTGGAGTTTCACCTTCAGAATCAGTCCTTCCAATGAATGCTCAGGATTGATCTCTTTTAGGATGGACTGGTTTGATCTCCTTGCAATCCAAGGGACTCTCAAGAGTCTTCTCCAACATCACAGTTCAAAAGCATCAATTCTTCGGCGCTCAGCTTTCTTTATAGTCCAACTCTCACATCCATACATGACCACTGGAGAAACCATAGCCTTGACTAGATGGACCTTTGTTGGCAAAGTAATATCTCTGCTTTTTAATATGCTATCTAGCATTTCAGGCGGGTTCTTTACCTCTAGCACCACCTGGAAAGTCCACTGATACTGACAAATCCAGGGGAGGGGCTTCCCTAATGGCTCAGATGGTAAAGAATCTGCCTGCAATGTGGGAGACGCTGGTTCAGTCTCTGAGTCACAAAGATCCCCTGGAGAAGGGAAGGGCAACGCACTCCAGTATTCTTGCCTGGAGAATCCCATGGACAGAGGAGCTTCACGGGCTACTGGCCATGGGGTCACAAAAAGTCAGACCTGACTGAACGACTAACACTTTCACTTTGTTTCAATCCAGAGGGAGAGGGTGAAGGAGGAAGATGACCGTGGCCATGGTTTACAAAGAAAGAGCATTTTGAGCTGAGCCTTTAAAGTCAAAAGATTTTTTATCATTGTATCTCCAAGAATGTGTAATATCAGGTTAGTTTGTTCCACCCCTGGTAAGGATCTTCTGATCATTCTTTTCCTAGCTGTCCTTCCTTCCCTCCGTTTCTTTCCCCACCAATCACTTTCTTTAGATGGAAGTTCTTAATTTAGAATTCATGGGGGCAGGGGGCATGCATGAGCGTCAGGAATCCTAGAACCCATTGTGTTTGTGTTTATTAATGTGCATTTTTGTGGGAAGATAATTCTTAGTTTTATTCTGGTTGTCAAAGGCTTCTATGTAACTCCATTGCATTAGAGGAAACTAGAAAAACATTCCACAGGTGAAAATTATAAGTATTATGATGTCATATAATGTAGCGTTCTGAAAATTCAGCATATCCACTTGAATTTCAAAGACTCAAAAAGTGAGTACTCTCTCTTTGACACATATATATACTATTATCAAATAAATGGCATTTCCCCTTGCACACACCAGCGACTACTCTCTAAGCATTTTAGAGAAATAAGAGACCTCAGAATTTAGGCACCCAACCTTGGTAGACCTTGCTGACACATTAGATGTGGCTGACATTTAGAGATTACAAGTTACATTACAGGTTACACAGGCCGTTTCGGCACATGTGAGGCAATGGTCTGGTAGACAAGTGCAGTGCTTAAGTTCAACCTGGGAATCTGACTGCTGAGGTTTAACCTTGGCCATTAACCTTGGCTGTTGTTTCCCTTTAGCTTTGGACAAGATACTTATTCTCCATATGTTACTATAATCGTATTTTGAAAATGAGGGTACTGCAATGCCTGTTTTTAATAGTTATTGTAGAGAGTAAGTGGTTCATGCAAGATGATAATAAAGAGGTCCACAGCTGCTAAACTCTTGCACTGAGGTCAGAGTGACAAGGTTGCAGGGCCCAATGCCCACACTAAATCCTACTCCTTTCTGCACTCACGTCCTCTTGTTCCCTGGTCTCTGCCATCACTGTTGTCCCAGGGCTCACTGTGGCTGTCTTCTTGTCTTCACATGCGACTTCCCCTGCCCTCATCAATGTGGTGGGAACAAGTGTATGGAATGAAGACTCTCTCATGATTCTGAAGGCTTGTCGTGTCTTAATGTGGTGAATAAATTTATCTCAAGATTCCAGAACTACTTACACAGTTGAGGAGAACTAAAAACACAGGAAGGCACGCCCTCTGTTTTGTGCTTTACCCAACAAGGCTTCGATTCTTAGTTCCCTCATGTTTCTAAAGTCCAGTTCACACTTGTGGCCATGGCAGTGAAACTGTCAGTCAACAAACATTGCTTGAGAGTATACTATTCATAAAACATAAAGAGGAATAAAAAATAATTTCATTTGTAAAAAAGCAAATATATAGGATACAAAGATTAGCAAGGATTCTGTGAGTATTATCACCCATTCCTGTATTAACTGAAATTATGTGTACCTTTTTTATGTCTAGAGATTTTTGGAAAATGAATGGACCTTGCAGCCCATTTGAGAAAGCAATGGCAAAGTCAGTTAAGAAACATCACTTTAGCACTTCTGAATCTTCTGTTCCAGCATCTTTAGTCCTCAACAGCATCACTTTTAATGTTGATGGTTCCATCCAATACAGAGAAAAGCCATATTCTTCTGCCTCCGAAGCCCTAGAAGCTTACATTGATGATTTCCATTTAAGCTGTGAGCTTCCTGAAATTAATGATACAAAGGTTAACCTGGATCAGAGCCCTCTTGAATTTCTTGCTAAACTAAACAGGGGTAAGCTTTCATTATTCTCTGACTTCAAATTTTAACTTATCTGTAGAAAACTGATGCTTTAAGAAGATATATGATCTAAAAGATATTCTTCCTTGGGAAATAGCTGTCTTACAGTATGTGAGTGTTTTTATCAGATGGCTATATAAATTTAAGTTTCTAAAATTTTTTCAGCAGTGGATTCCTTCAAATTGAGAGTTAACTAGAAAAACAAAAACATCCCAGTCTTGATTTCAGAGGGAGAAAGTTCTGGCTTTGGTGTAAACCCTTGGGTTTTGTGGCTGAAAGTGTTCCACAGTCACCTGAATTCTCCAAGTTACCCCTTTATGCAGTGAGACCATCGTCAGCATCATTCCTCACAGGCTTATTGTGTGGGGTACAGTCTGTACTTTGTGATGGCTATAGGGTGCTCAGACTCTCTCTGCAGCACAGTGAGCAATTAAAATAGAGAAAGGGGACTGAGGTCTGGCTCCCATCCTCCCATCCTGACCCTTGAGATGAGAAGAGTTGCTTGGTTTCCCTGGGCTTTAGTTTCTTTGTCAATATGATGAGAAGACTGAACTTGACATCTCCATAAGTATTCAATTCTATATTATATAGAAGGCAGAAAAATAAAATTGGTCAAGTCCAGTATTTCTCATTGGAAAACAGTCATTCATATTTGAAGCTGAAAAAAGTTATAAACCACGGACTTCCCTGGCGGTCCAGTGGTTTAGACCCCACTCTTCCATTGCTGGCAGCATGGATTCGATCCCTGGCTGGGGAGCTAAGACCTCACATGCCAGGGATCACGGCCAAAATACAAAATGCCACTATGGAAGCAATACTAGGTGTGAAGCTGAATTGTGGCTGATGGACTGAGAAACCCTTGGGAAAATAAACTCTGATAGTAAGTGTTTTCTGTAGAAATAGGAATAATAATAATAGTAAAAATGCCTGCTTCTCCACTGAGCATGGTTTGTTGAAGCCTTTAGATTAAGTGTACAAAAGAATATTGTGTTACAAAAGTAAGGTGGTATTTATTGATTTCAGTCTTAGATTATTATGAAAAAGATATCTACCATATTAGTGCTTGATATGTAAAGTTAGAGTACATGAAACAACTTCTTATTGTTTCATAAGTGAAAAAACAGAGTAACATGAGGATTCCTATGAATGAGACATAGTCCCACACCAGAAAAAAGCATGTTCCTCAAAGCTAAGTTGTACTGGCTATGGTATTTGACATGGTTTGATAAATGGGCAGACATGATGTCCGGATTGCTTCTGAAACTGTGGTTTGAGTGTCTACATTATCATGCAATTGAAGTGCAAAATATATTGTAATTTATTCAGTAACACTGCTGGTTTTTGTGACAAGGATTTTCATTCTTCTTTTGAGGTTCGGTAGTAGAAAGAGTTGTTCTGTGTCAGCTTTTCTCCTTGAATCCAGAGAGGAAACACCATCTAGCTGGCACTTGTCAGTGGCTGGGAATGTGATGCAGGCACTTGCTCTCCTCTTGAGTTATTAACTGCACTCTCAGTGCTGTTCTTGACACTCTTTGCAAAGGGAAATAGAGTTTGTACTTTTCATGATAATAAAAGTAATATATACTCTTGGTAAGAAAATTTCATAAAACACCTAAGACAAAAACAGAAACCGACCATAATCCCAAAACCAAAGAAAGCAACTGTCAGTCTATGTAAATTTCTCCTTTCTATATACAAATATATAATAGAATGGTAATATCCGCACAGTACCACAACCTTGTTTATTGCCAATATATTATGAATATTTTTTCATGTCATTAAAATAATTCTTTACCTTTACAGAATTCATTGTCTTTCTCATCACATTTTAGTGGTCATTAATATCTTTACTCGGCTTCCCTGATGGCTCAGTGGTAAAGAATCCACCTGCAACGCAGGAGACACAGGTTCAATCCCTGGGTTGGGAAGCTCCCCTAGAGAAGGGAAGGGCAACCTGCTCCAGTATTCTTGCTTGGAGAACCCCACAGACAGAAGAGCCTGGCGGGCTTATAGTCCATGGGGTCGCAAAAGTGTCTGACATGACTTAGACACTAAACAGCAACAATATCTTTATTATTCAAAATGTTGCACTGCCACCATTGTATATACATGTTTGTGTGGTTATTCAATTATTTCCTTAGGATAAATTCCTAGGAATAGAGTGTCTAGGTAGAATGTATATTTTCAAGCATTTGTTTTATACTGTTAAATCATCTTCTAGAAAGGACATACCAATTTTGTATATTCTCACCAGTGGAGTAGAAGCATCTTTATTTCCCTGTAATCTCACTGTCTGTGGATATTATGAGCTTTTTAAATCACTGCCAATCTGCTAGGTAAAAATTGGTATCTGAGTTTATTTAGCGTTTGCTTTTCTTCTTTTGTGAATTGCTTAGTAATTATTTTTACCTTCTTAAATTCTGTACCTATTTTTAAATCTTTACCTAGAATCTATTTCCTTGTTAGATATGGTGAAAGCCTAATTATTTTTATTATTTTTTCTAATTATTTTTTAAAAGGATGCTACTTGCCATCTTAACAATAACCTAAATTAGCATATTAAAAAGCAGAGACATTACTTTGCCAACAAAGGTCCGTCTAGTCAAGGCTATGGTTTTTCCTGTGGTCATGTATGGATGTGAGAGTTGGACTGTGAAGAAAGCTGATCGCCAAAGAATTGATGCTTTTGAACTGTGGTGTTGGAGAAGACTCTTGAGAGTCCCTTGGACTGCAAGGAGATCCAACCAGTCCATTCTAAAGGAGATCAATCCTGAGTGTTCATTGGAAGGACTGATGCTAAAGCTGAAACTGCAATACTTTGGCCACCTCATGCGACGAGTTGACTCACTGGAAAAGAGTCTGATGCTAGGAAGGATTGTGGGAGGAGAAGGGGACTACAGAGAATGAGATGGCTGGATGGCTCACCGACTCGATGGACATGAGTTTGAGTGAACTCCAGGAGTTGGTGATGGACAGGGAGGCCTGGCGTGCTGTGATTCATGGGGGTCGCAAAGAGTCGGACACGACTGAGTGACTGAACTGAACTGAAAATTCCCATTTATAATTAGGCTATTTCTTGACTTTTTGTTCCATTCATTTGTCTATACCACTTCAGCACTTTTATCATTCTATTTTAATTACATTCTGTTCCTTCCGTTCCGTCGCTCAGTCGTGTCTGACTCTTTGCGACCCCGTGGACTGTAGCCTACTAGGCTTCTCCGTCCATGGGATTCTCCAGGCAAGAATACCGGAGTGGGTTACCGTTTCCGTCTCCAGGGGATCTTCCCGACCCAGGGATCGAACCCGGGTCTCCCTCATTGGAGGCAGACTCTTTAACCTCTGAGCCACCAGGGAAGCCCTAGTTTTAAAATGGACTTTGTGTCTTGACTAGAGTAGAGGGTGGAAGGCTTAGAAGGAGTCATGCTTGTTCTCATTCATTTATTCTTCCAAATGTACTTCAGAATAAATCTTGATGATTTCTAAATGCTTGTTTTCAGATTACTTAGATTCCTAACCGCGCCCTGGGCCTTGCCTGGCCCCTCCAGCCTATGCTCCACCCTGCAGCTAGAAGCATCTTTTAAAACACAAATCTGCCTCTGCCGTGTGTGTGCTGCAGGAGCTAACAATCTAGCTTCTGTTTTTCATCTCTGCTGCCACCACACACATACATACACACACACCCCACACACACCACAAAACATATACATGCTATGCATCATACGCACCACACCATATCACACACCACACACACAGCACTCACACACATCATACACATGCACACCACTCACACGCATCACACTCACACACTCACCCACACACTTGCCCGCACACTGCGCTCCTTGTCCCATTGTGAACTGCCTCGCCACTTCCTGCCTTTGGACCTTTCACATGCTCTTTCCTCTCGCTGGAGTTCTCTCCTCCTTCTCCTCCCCTTCTTGTGGTAAACTCTTCATTCTGACCTCAATTAAGATGCCACTTTTCTCTCTCTCCTCCTAAAGTCCAGTTTAGTCGCTCCTCTTGTGTCTTCTCTTAGCACCTGTAGTATTACCCAGGGCAGCATTTACACTGTTTTATTAGACTCTGTTCACTGCCTGGTCTCCCCACTACTAGACTGTCTTGTCTGCCATTGTCAGCCCCCCTTGTAAGCTGGCACTGAAGACGCAAAGTCACCTCTTGTTGAATAATGAAGCAGCGGATGAAGTACTGCTGCTCTTATATCGTGTAGCATCTGTGACTCCATGAATTTTTTTCCTTTCAGTTCTAAGCTGTACCCATTCTATCTCCAATATGGACTCTATAGAAACTACTGCCCTCCCCTGCATCTTTGTTGTTGTCATTAATCTAGTTTATGATTTTCTTACTCAGACTAGAGAGTGGTACTGTTTACTTCCTCTTCATCAGATCAACCTGAACATGATCTACACATTGCCAGGGCTTGAAGACACTGAGAACCTTCTAGGGTATATCTGAAATGAGGGAGAGAGATGGCTCATAACATCAGCATCTTAGAGAATCCTTTTGCTTGTGAGTGTGCTGAGTTGCTTCAGTTCTGACTCTGCAACCCTATGGACTGTAGTCCACCAGGCTTCTCTGTCCATGGGATTCTCTAGGCAAGAATACTGGAGTGGGTTGCCATGCCCTCCTCCAGGGAATCTCCCCGACCCAGGATCAAACCCACATCTCTTAACGTCTCCTGCATTGGTAGGCTTGTTCTTTACCACTAGCGCCACCTGGGAAACCCCTGGGAATCCTTTTAGGTCTTAAAATTCTCAACTGATGATGTCTTTGAGGCACCTCTCAGAGACCCGTGCCCACCACCTCTTCAGTCAGTGGGACTCATTTAGGCTCATCATGAAAGGCTCACCTCACGTGTTACCATGTAAGAGTCACTTATATGTTAACTCACTTCACATACATGTAAGACTCACCTCATACATTTTGCAGTTTTCTCAGAGCCCCCACCAACTGGTGGTAGGACCTGTGCAGATCTTTGAACTCACATGTCTGACTGCAGTGTCTGTTTCTGAGTTAGTTCTGTGAGGCATCAACACTGTCTCAGTTATTACTGTTTCACAGAACCTGGCAGAGTTAAATGAACTGAACAAAACTGACAAACAACGCTAAAGGATTCCTACCTTAATGTGTCAGATAAAGCTGTGTTTGTCTAAAAGGAGGGGGAAGATGGGACTGTATCTGCTAGATGCACTCAGCCTACTCTAGCGTATCTTAGGTACAGTACAAAAATGTGGATGATCCTCTAAAAAAAAGTTATTGCCTCTCTTTGCACTGGCTTTTTTCATTGCACAATTTGCTGTAATGGTCTTCTGGTCTTATAGTATTGGGTTGGCCAAAAAGTTCGTTCAGATTTTCCCGTAAGATGTTATGGAAAATCTCAAGTGAACTTTTTGGTCGATCCATTAGAAGGACCTTTTCCTCCCAGTGGGATTTGCAACTATTTCCTGGCAATATTTTGTCTGTTTTTGCCTTGAAATTCAAGTAATTTTTTTCCCTTAGCATGGAAAATGTGCTTTGGGAGAACCAGAGAGAAGGTTCTCTTGAAAGATTAATGGCAAAACTTTCCATGGCTTCTTTCACTTGAATCATTTATCCCTTAAATAGTCCTCTTTTAGTTTTTAATGCTCATATGTGGAGAAAATGATCCAGCAGTGCCTTTAACAGACTATTTCGTGGATGAGAGAGTTGTCCTTTCACAATAATGAAAAATCATAACTATTGATTTGAAGGTAGTCTGATTGGAAAGCCAAAGTAGAGCTTCAGTGGACAGAAGAAAGAAAAAATTCTTAATATATTCTCCCACAGCAACTTTGAGAAACATTGTCTGGAATTTCTGTCCTACCTTGGGTGTCTCAGGGCATCTTGCCACATAATCTATTTATAGTTTTGAGGTGGAAAAACAAGGAATCTGTTTTTTAAAGTCTCTTGTTATTCTAAGAGTGATAAATTTATTTTTCAAACTATGCTTGTCTGATGGTGAATCTACAAACTATTAGAATTTCAGTTCAGTTCAGTTCAGTCGCTCAGCCTTCAGTTCAGTTCAGTCGCTCAGTCGTGTCCGACTCCTTGCGACCCCATGAGTCACAGCACGCCAAGCCTCCCTGTCCATCACCAACTCCCGGAGTTCACCCAAACTCATGTCCATCGAGTTGGTGATGCCATCTAGCCATTTCATTCTCTGTCGTCCCCGTCTCCTCCCACCCCCAATCCCTCCCAGCATCAGAGTCTTTTCCAGTGAGTCAACTCGTCTCATGAGGTGGCCAAAGTATGGTGTCAAATATGCTCTAAGTAATGTAGTTGGAATTAGGGGTCTCTGATCTAAAGAACCATAATGCCTACCTTCAAGAACATTATAGTTTATTGGAATTCAAGAATAATTGTACTTCAGTGTGGCTGCTGCTGCTGCTGCTAAGTCGCTTCAGTCGTGTCTAACTCTATCAACCCCATAGACAGCAGCCCACCAGGCTCCCCCGTCCCTGGGATTCTCCAGGCAAGAACACTGGAGTGGGTTGCCATTTCCTTCTCCAGTGGAATAAAGTGAAAAGTGAACGTGAAGTCGCTCAGTCGTGTCCAACTCTTAGCAACCCCGTGGACTGCAGCCTACCAGGCTCTTCTGTCCATGGGATTTTCCAGGCAAGAGTATTGGAGTGGGTCGCCATTGCCTTCTCTTCAGTGTGGCTAGTACTAAGATAAAAGAATGCCTTATGTCTAAGACCAAAAGAGTATGCAGCAAAAGCAGGTTGGATGATTGGAGAAGGCTCTCTGAGAAAATGACCTTTCAACTGAATTTTGAAGGCCAAATAGAAGATATCAGGCCAAAAAGAGTGAAGGGATAACATTCTAGAGAGAGGCCCATGGGTATGTGGAAAGGCACATCACATATTCAAGAGGTTACTGGTACTTCAGGATTGACAGAAAGAAGAATGACGCTCTTTAATTCTGTTTCCTTAGAGTTTCTCCCATCTTCTACTTTAATTCTTACTGATAACTCTGCTTGTACAAAATTCATCCGGTTCCTTGTGTCATGAGGAAACCGATTTTGCTCATTCTCATGTGTAGCGATTTTTAATAGAAAAAAGGCAGTGTGGATAATTGGGCAGATGTTTTCTACAACTTTTGTCTTTGAAGCTATAGACTTTCATAAGTAGAAAATACCGACATTTAAAAATTAAGAATTGGATCACAGTTCAAGTGGACATTTTATACTGGATGATTACTCAGTCTTTTCTATGGTTCTAACTCCTAGAATGAGTATTTAATCTCTTCACACCCTGCCTTGAAAGAGTCATTTTCTCCTTGCTACCCCGTCTCTGTGGACTCACCTCAATTTGATCTCCACTTCGACTGCTGAGTGTAATTGGTCCCATGACACTGATATCCTGCCCTCAGACCACCCTGTACAGTTTGCTGGTTTGTGCTGTGCAGTTTCACTAATACCATTCTCTCTTGCCTGAAATACCCTCACTCCCCAACACACATGCCTTCTTTGTATATCTGACTCCTACTCACACTTCGATACCCAGTTCAAACCTCGTCCAGAAAGTCTTCCTAATCCTTTCCGGCCCAGATACCTTATCTCTGTGCTCCTACCTTCTCCCCCAAGGCCTGAAGACACTGATAGTGGCGTCCTCAGCTGTTAGTATATTATCATAAGACTATAATACTAATAAATACTATAGTAAGTACTAACAAATAATATGAATGCTAACAGCTATGACTGTAACTAATATACTAGTGACATAGCCATATTGCATACAGCAATTGTTATTGTATATATAATTATAATATATAATTAATAATTGTAATAATATAAACAGTTGTGTATATCATTAGTATATCAGTCATAGTCATAGCTAACATTTATTAGTGTCTATGCGACTGGATGGCATCACCGACTCAATGGACATGAGTTTGAGCAAGCTTCAGGAGTTGGTGATGGCCAGGGAAGCCTGAAGTGCTGCAGTCCATGAGGTCACAAAGAGTTGGACACAACTGAGCAACTGAACTGAGCTGAACTGATGCAATACATATGTATGTGTGTATATGTTTATTTACTGCTAATAGTAATACCTAATGTTAAGCTCCTATTATGTGCCAGAAATTACTCAGTGATCTAGATGCATTATATTATTTAATCCTCGCAGTCACACACTATGAGATATTATCCCCATTTTACAAGAAATTGAGGCACAGAGAAGTTATGTAAAATGCCAAGGGCACACAGCTGAAAGTATTGCCCTGGATTTGTCACCAGATATTCCTACTCCAGAGCTCCCACTCTGGACCAGCACTATACCACCTGCACTTTATGTGTGTAGTAAATAAAGATATAGGAATAAGTCGAGACAGAAAGAAAAGAAGGAAGGAAAGGAAAAAGGGAGGAAGGAAAGAAGAAAAAGACAAAAGAGAGGAGGGGAGGAGGGATCCTAAGACATCTTAAATATAAATTGACAGATTGGTTTCGTATTTTATTTCCTTGGTTCATCTTAGAAAGAACTGGTAGATGAGTGGGAATATGGCCCCAAAGGTAGGAAAAACCTTTTAAGGTGGAGGGAAAAGCTAATAACCTGGCTGATTGATTCTTGTCTTACTAGTTATTTTTGCTTTCTTTCTTAGAAACTATATTTTAAGGCAGTCATAAAGAGTATAATGGCCAAAGTACTGGACTTTGAGTGAGATGAACTAGGTTTGCATTCCAACGGGCCCATTTACCCGCACTGTCTCTCTGGAAAGTTTCTTTCTCTCTCTTTCCCTCCTTCCCTCCATATATAAAATAAGAAAAGTAATACCTATCAAGGATGTTATTTGAGTATTAAATACAATGATGAATATGAACTAAATAGTTATATGCCACATGTCAATGTACCCAGAATAATTTGTTTACCCTGGTGGAAAAAATGTAAAACAGGGCATTTCTTGGTAGTTTTCATGTTGTTTTTTTAACTCTTGACTCTCACTCTTGCTGACATCTTACCATCACTCCCACGTCCAGCCTTAACACAAATAACTCTACTTTCACATGGACAGCTACGTTCGTACACCAAGAGGAAAAGGTTGCTCTTGCTATTTGTGTATGTAAGCTTATGGCATATATCTAAATGGCTCTCGGCTTTTCAGATCCGAAGTGGAGTTTCAGTTAGCATTCACAAGAGATTTTTTTACTCTTTATGGTGCATTTGGATTCTGCAGCTCCTCTAGTAAAATGAAGATTTATGTAGCCCACTCTTTTAGCAGTTCAAGTAATTTATTATATCAGAGTTATGCTTGCTTAGTTATCTGTCCCAGTAATGCCCTGAAACTTGAAGTTTTATACTCTATTTATTTATGATCTTCCATTTCTCTCTCTTTTGTGTTATCATATAATAGACACTTACACGGGGAAATTGTATAACATTTAAGATCAGTGAAGGATTTCACTCTCTTCATGGTAGATTGGTTCCCAGGGGGCTCAGTTTTTTTAATGGACAAAATAAAAGTTGAGATCTTTAAATTGAGTAAAATTACTTTTTTAAGCTCTGTATCTTATTTTGTAAATTAAAAAAAAGAAAGCATAAGGACCTAGCAAGGAGAGAGACATAAAATTTTTTTAAAAAATTTTGGACCAAAATGGATGAAAGATAGTTAAGCTCTATGCTTTGGGTACTGCATATTGTCATTAATTTCATTTATTTAATTGTTAATAAATAGTCTGTGTGAAGTACAAGTATGCAGAGTAGATATTTATGTTTTATTTATGTTTTAAAGAATAATAAGACATCCACATGCCCACCACCCAGCTTAGAATATACAATACTGGGGATTGTGTGAAGCCCCTGTACTCCTCTGAACGATATCATTGGTATATGTCATATGATAGACACTTGCTCTGGGAAATTGCATTAACAGTTTAAGATATGAATACTGGAGTGGGTTGCCATTACCTTCTCCAGGGGATCCTCCCCATGCAGGGATCAAACCTGCGTCTCCTGCATTGACAGGTGGGTTCTTTACCATTGAGCCACTAGGGAGCTGTTGTTCAACCGTTACTGCAGTTCATTTCCAGAACGTTTTTCATCTTCTCAAGCTGAAACTCCATACCTATTAAACAATTGCTTTCTATCCTCCACTTCTCCCAGCCCCTGCCAATAGTCATTCTACTTTCTATCTCTATGGATTTGACTACGTACCTCATACAGTAAAACCATACAATATTTGTCTTGTTGTGCTGAACCTATTTTCACTTAGCACAGTATCTTCAAGGTTCATCTATGTTGTAGCATGAGTCAAAATCTCCTTCTTTTTAAAGGTTGTAGAATATTCCATTGTTAGTATTCCATTTGTCATCAAAACACAATTTAAGTGTAGAAGAATTTATCTTTTCTTTTTCTTCTATGACTTCTTATTTACAAAATCTTATACCTAGAAGACATTAAGATATAAATTTTTTTAATTCTAGGTAAAGTAAACATGGTATCCTAGAGAATAAAATACGAGCTATGGGAGAAATTTAAAGTTAAATTCAAAACTTCCTTTATCAGATATTTATTGAATCCTACTATATATACCAGGGGCTTCCCTGGTGACTCAGCAATAAAGAATCTGCCTGCAGTGCAGGAGCCACAGGAATGCAGGTTTGATCTCTGGATCTGGAAGATCTCCTGGAAGAGGGTATGGCAACCCACACCAGTATTCTTGCCTGGAGAAGCCCTTGCACAAAGAAGCCTGGTGAGCTATAGTGCTTGGGGTCACAAAAAGTTGGACATGACTGAAGCGACTTAGCATGCCTACATGCACTATATACCAGACACTGTTACAGCCCACAGATTCTTACCCTCATGGAACTTATATTCTTTCTAGGAGAAAGACAATAGCCAAGGGAATATGTAACGTGATGCCAGGGTGACATGAATGCTATTAATATTAACAGAGACTCAAAGAAGTTCCTGTCCTTAGGGCTAGTGCACACTCCCAGCCCTGTGAGCTCTTTGGCTAACAGAAGAAGAAGAAGAAAATAACATTCAAAGCGGAGTGAGACTGAAAGGGTACAATGGCAGCCCATAGATGGACTTCTAATCAGGCTTGCTCCCTATTGCTGTGAGTTGGGTGAAACGCATGTATTAGTTAAATGTATTGATTGAATCACATAACTGGTATGATACCTTTCCCCTTGAAAACTTTTCTAGAATCTTTAAGGTTTGTGCTTTACTACACCTTCTTGGGATAAACTGTTTAGAAGGAAATAATAGGATATTTTAAATTTTCCTAAAGCCAAAAGAACACAGTTCACTTCCAATCATAATTCTTAACTCTGTGTCCCAGGAAGAATAATTTTTCATCATTTCCAATAAAACCAATGTTGGATTCCAGCTGAAGCACTGTAAATGGATAGCCATTTGTAAAAGAATTTCCCTATAATTAAGATGACTCTGCAGAGAAAGCTATAAAAGCAAGTCTTCCATGATTGGCTGCAAAAAGTAAAGCACTAAAATTGCCAAGTAATACTATAGGTTTCAAAATTTATATGTATCTTTAGAGCTAGTCTCATAAAAGGAATGATTATTTAACAATCTAAATTCCAGAAAATGATTTTCATAGTGGGAAAAAAATGTAACACATACTGCTATACTTCTTTATCTATGAACATTAAAATGTAAATTTCACCTTGGAGCGTGTCCATGATCTTTTCATGGAATTGAATGCTAAATTAAGTGTGACAGGTGATTGTGATTAATCACTACTTATTACTGGAGGACCAGAAGTCTTTGTTGCCTAATCAAATATGTAACACAATGCAGAAGGAAGATGCAGAGATGGACCATTTCTGAAGTAAAATATAAACCATTTCACTTCTTTTTGAAAAACTGAATGAAAGCATATGCATCTCCTATGTCCCATCATTTGAGAGTCACCCTGGACTCAGACTCTCTTGAACTTGAAGGCTCAGAGTTCCTTCAAGATGATAATCCTCAACTCTGCTGGCAAGTTCACTCTGAGATGCCCGGTAGAGATGGATGAAACCAGTGATTCTCAGGCTGTGACCAGACATAACACAAGGTAGATAATAGCACAGCCTCTGAAACACAGCTTCCTGTTCAAATTCTAGTTCCATCCATTTCTTATAGCTAAGAAAATGTGAGCAAGTTATTAACTTCAGGTAATTTCTACTCTTCAATAAAATGGGGATAATCATAACTTAATCTAGTCTTTACTGATTAAAAGAAGCAACATGTGACCCTCTTTAGATGCTCAAAATTTATAAAATTTCCCATTTCCCTCCTTCTCCATTCCCTCCTTTTTGATTTTTTGAATTTGAGATGTGATTTTCACTTATAAAGAAAAGAGTAATCTATAAAAGGTAGCCTTATACCTACTGTAGACATTAATAAATTCCTTAATCTGCCCTTTACTGGCCCTAGAGCAAGTCATTGCACCTCTCTGAGCTTCAGTTTTCTTATTTATGAAGTGAATTTGATACCAGTTCATAAGGATCATAGATCCCAGGAACTCTGAGTGTTACACCCGATGTCAATATGTAATGGATCAGACCACTGTGCAAATTTATCTTAAGCAATGATTTTAAACCTTGAATTGAAGCATGAGTTTCTATAATTCTGGAAATAATGTATGTTTATGTCTGTGAACATGGTTTATTCTGGAAAGAAACTCTTTATCTTTCAAAACATTCTTAAAAGAGTTTATGATTCAAAAAGCTTAAAAACCACTTCCTCAACATGAGACCAAATAACTACTTAAAAAGCAAGACTTTACTGCAACCTGATCTTGCAGCCATGAAATTAAAAGACGCTTACTCCTTGGAAGGAAAGTTATGACCAACCTTGATAATATATTAAAAATCTGAGACATTACTTTGCCAACAAAGGTCCTTCTAGTCAAGGCTATGGTTTTTCCTGTGGTCATGTATGGATGTGAGAGTTGGACTGGGAAGAAAACTGATTGCCGAAGAATTGATGCTTTTGAACTGTGGTGTTGGAGAAGACTCTTGAGAGTCCGTTGGACTGCAAGGAGATCCAACCAGTCCATTCTAAGGGAGATCAATCCTGGGTGTTCATTGGAAGGACTGATGCTAAAGCTGAAACTGCAATACTCTGGCCACCTCATGCGACGAGTTGACTCACTGGAAAAGACTCTGATGCTGGGAAAGGTTGGGGGCGGGAGGAGAAGGGGACGACAGAGAATGAGATGGCTGGATGGCATCACCGACTCTGTGGACATGAGTTTGAGTGAACTCCGGGAGTTGGTGATGGACAGGGAGGCCTGGCGTGCTGTGATTCATGGGGTCGCGGAGAGTCGGACACGACTGAGCGACTGAACTGAACTGAACTGATCAAATGTAATAATATATATCTATGAGGATGTATTGATATATACTATAAAGAAAGTATTCATAAGAACAGGATTTGGTTCTCACTGGACACAGACCAGAAAGGAGGATCACAGAAGGAAATATTGGCACCATCCAGGGAGGAGATGGTCTTCCCTGATAGCTCAGTTGGTAAAGAATCGCCTGTAATACAGGAGACCCCGGTTCGATTCCTGGGTCAGGAAGATCCGCTGGAGAAGGGATAGGCTACCCACTCCAGAATTCTTGGGTTTCCCTTGTGGCTCAGCTGGTAAAGAATCTGCCTGCAATATGGGAGACCTGGGTTCGATCCCTGGGTTGGGAAGATCCCCTGGAGAAGGGAAAGGCTACCCACTCCAGTATTCTGGTCTGGAGAATTCCATGGACTATCCATGGAGTCGCAAAGACTCGGACTCAACAGAGTGACTTTCAGTTTCCGGGAGGAGAGGAAATCTTAGATAATTGTTTCAAATGGTCCAACTCCAATACTTAGATCGTTCCTCACATAGAGGAGTGTTGTCAAGCTGTTCCTGTTGCAAGGGCTCCTACTTCAACAGTGTTATCTTTTAGATATAGTTCCTTTGGTTTTATTCCCTCCTTACCAAGCAACTTCTGTATATATTTTGTTTCCCATGTAGTTTGGCTTACAGTGAATATTCTTACCCTCATGACAGCTTTCTCATTATATATACATCCATCTCAATATATACCAGTCTTCCCAGTTTACTAACAGGTTTCTCACCTTTGAGAAATGGGGCCATGCTGGGTGAACTAATAAAGCATGTTTCTAGACCTTCAAGACAGAGGGGCTGAAGGAGAACCAGTGTTAAATTGCCAAGGAGTTGAATGCTACCTCGGAGGGCCTCATAGGAGACAGGAGGCTTACTGCCCCTGTGCAGTACTTCATATGTCATTTTCCATGTTGAATTTCTCCAGGAAAGATGACCTACCTCATAAGATTATACAAGAATGAAATAAAAATGATACATGTAAAATACTAACCAGGCATTGGCCCATCTTCAGTGTTAATCCCTGTTCGTTCCACTTTTCCTCTAGTTCTGTCACCTTAAAACACACCAGTGACAATCCTCTGCTTGGATGGAAATTTCTGATTCAACCAGTTCACATGGTGGAACCGCCATGCTGTGTTGTGTCACCAGTCTCATAGTGACAAGGGTAGTGGCATTTGTCCTTTTTTGTGTGTTATGTAGAAAGTCAGGTGGCCACAGTAGATGGCTTTGTATTAGAGAAATTTTGCTTCTTTCTAATGCCTACTGAATGAAGGAAAAAAAACAAACCAGAGCTACACTCTATGTGTGTGCTGTCACTCAGCCATGTCACAACTTCACCAGGCTCCTCTATCCGTGGGGATTCTCCAGGCAAGAATACTGAAAGGCGTTGCCATTTCCTTCTCCCGGGGATATTCCCAACCCAGGGATCAAACCCAGGTCTCCTGCATTGCAGGTGGATTCTTTACCATCTGAGCCACCAGGGAAGCCCATCTTCAGTATTGCTATTGTAGTCAGGTTGTGTATAGGTACTGTTTCTTTTTCTCATTATTAAATTTTCATGCTATGTTTGAATATTACCTGTAATATCTCTTTTATCCAAAAGTCAATGAACAAATACTTATTATGCACCTAAAAAGGACAAGATATTTTGTGGGGAACAAAAATGAATTAAAAAATAGTCCCAGATGCAGTGATTTTCCAATCCAGTCCACGCCCAAGGAAACACTAGCTTTGCTACCTATCTTACTATCATTACTGTAATAGGAAGTTTCACTTTCTTTGTCTACTACTTTCAAAGTTATCCCAGTAAATTCAGCCAATGTATATGGAAGTTTAGATCATGGCATCCAGTCCCATCACTTCATGGCAAATAGATGGGGAAACAGTGGAAACAGTAGCAGACTTTATTTTGGGGGGGCTCCAAAATCACTGCAGATGGTGACTGCAGCCATGAAATTAAAAGAGGCTTCCTCCTTGGAAGGAAAGCTATGACCGACCTAGACAACATATTATAAAGCAGAGACATTACTTTGCCAATAAAGTTCCATCTAGTTAAGGCTATGGTTTTTCCAGTAGTCATGTATGGATATGAAAGTTGGACTATAAGGAAAGCTGAGCGCCGAAGAATTGATGCTTTTGAACTGTGGTGTAGGACAAGACTCTTGGGAGTCCCTTGGACTGCAAGGAGATCCACCCAGTCCATCCTAAAGGAGATCAGTCCTGGGTGTTCATTGGAAGGACTGATGTTGAAGCTGAAACTCCAATACTTTGGCCACCTGATGCAAAGAGCTGACTCATTTGAAAAGACTCTGATGCTGGGAAAGATGGAGGGCAGGAGGAGAAGGGGATGACAGAGAATAAGATGTTTGGATGTCATCACCAACTCAATGGACAAGAGTTTGGGTAAATTCTTGGAGTTGGTGATGGACAGGGAGGCCTGGCCTGCTGCAGCCCATGGGGTTGCAGAGTCAGACACGATTGAGCGACTGAACTGAACTGATATGGAAATTTGGTTTTGCAGGAACGTTTTTTGGCTTTTTCTTCTCTGTATGGCAATCCCAATAAAATGCTAAGAACAGACACTTCTCTTCCCATAGTGACTTCCATCTGTTGGAGAACGTCTTTTATCATATCTGAAAGTACAGTGGGGCTTCCTTGATTGCTCAGTTGGTAAAGAATCAGCCTGCAATGCAGGAGACCCCGGGTTGATTCCTGGGTACAATGAGTACAGTGCACAAAAAGACAATGAGAGGCAGAAGCAGGTCCTGCTCTGTGATTCATGAGATAGTAACCAAACCATTCCAAGGTCTTGACTCCCTTGGAGTCCCTTGGACTTGTAATGATAGAATGACTCAGTTTTCAGTGTATCACCTTAAAAGACCAAGAAAGGTATCGTTTATTTTAAGATGCTTTTTAAACTAACCTCTATAAGCCTTAGTTTTCTTACTGGTCAAAGGAAATCTGTTCTTTCACTCAAAAACATTATTTTTCACAAATTGAGTTCAAAAGTCCATGTTTGTTCTGTCCCGCAAGAGTTTAATAAGCTCCTTGAAAGCAAGAGCAAAGGAAAAATAGGAGAGATTCTAGGTTGGGATTTGATGGCAAGAATTCTGAATTTTTTACATCTTCTTGAGTACCTAGCCAAAAGGGGCCTTGTGTGTTGGAGTTGCTGGATACAGAAACCAAAAGAAAAGGTGCTTGAAGTTTCCCAAGTTTTCTATTTGATAGAGTGAGAACCAGATATGCAAGAATTTTCAAGGGGAAAAACTTTTTAAAGTCCAATTAAACTTGTATCGTTTTAAACAAAATCTTGAATTTTTTTCATAGAAAAATTTCAACAGGGGAATCTAACAGATGAATACATGCTTTCAAATGCAGGTTCTGTGTTTATTTAAAGAACTCACTGCCTCATGGAGAAGGTAAACATCTCTGAATGAAAATAAGCCCAGAGTGCCTTTGTGGTATGTTTTTAAGGATGGTCTAGGTCTATAAACTAGGATTCCCTGATACATTCCCTGAAATATATACATATACATACATTCATACATATATATTTATATATCCCCTGATATATTTTGGGATTCCCTGATAGCTCAGCTGGTAAAGAATCCGCCTACAATGTGGAAAATCTGGGTTCGATCCCTGGGTTGGGAAGATCCCCTGGAGAAAGGAAAGGCTGCCCACTCCAGTATTCTGGCCTATGACTATATAGTCCATCGTTCGCAAAGAGTCAGACACGACTGAGTGACTTTCACTTCATTACACAGGTCTATAAACTAGTTACTTTTTATTTTTATAAAAATAGTGTATCTTGGTACATTGTTTTAGATTTGCTTTAATAATTAACTGGCTCCTTTCCCCGATGTTTTTACATGGTAGTTCTTCAAAAAATTGACTTCTATATAAAAGTTACATTTGAATGTTCACTTGAGGTAAAGCTGCAAAGCAAATATTATGACTCAGTATTATAATGAGAGGCTTTAGAACTTCCAGGCACTGCAGATTCAATTCAGTAGAATGCAAGCTTACTGTTCTTAGGAGGATAGGAAGTATAGAAGGCTGTCTTAGCATTTACTTCAGGGATTTTTTTTAATAAGGACAAAAATAATAATCTATGTGTTTATTAAGAGAGGATTGGTTAAATAAAATATTGTAATGCATATTATGAAATACTACTAAATACTATGTTATGAAATACTATACAACAGATTAAAAGAGGCAAGATGATTTTTTCTGCAAATATTTTTAAAGTAAAGACACAAAAGAGCATATGTATAATGAGCCCCTGTATATTAGCAAATATAAATGTTTATTTTCATCTAGTCATGAGGTATAGTTGCTTTACAGTGTTGGTTTCTGCTGTACAACAAAGTGAGTCGGCTATATGTATACATATATCCCTTCCCTCTTGAGCCTCCCTCTCACTCCTGATCCCACCCACCTAGGTCACCCCAGAGCACCGAGCTGAGCTCTCTCTGCTATACTACAGGTTCCCACTAGCTATCTATTTTATAACTATATATATACATACATCAATCCAAACCTCCCAATTCATCCCACCGCCCCCATCTTTCCCCTACCTCATGTCTACACATCCATTTTCTACATCTGCATCTCTATTTCTGCCCTACTTCAGGGGTTATTTGATGATGTCACTTCCCTAACTCTACAACATGCTAGCCATCACACATTAGGTTTCCTGCTATCTGTGCCATGAAGGCTTGTCAGTTCTGTGTATTACAAAGTATGAGGGATTATTACTCTAGCTGGAGTCAAACATTCTATAGAACTTGTCAATTTCCCAAGAATTTCCTAATACATTAAAACCAATATTTTCATATGGAATATTTTCATTTTGGAACAGAACTTCCTCAGGTAAACTAAAATACAACCATGCAGTCAACAACTTTTTTGCTAGAAAATGATTATTGAGTACAGAGAATTGCATTTGTCTTGATAGCATATATACTTGCAGGAAAGGAGAAATCGCTTGAATATTGTATTCTGTTTCAGAGAGTAGAGTTGACATTTCCTTAAAGACAACATTCGATAATTGATTGCTGAGCCTCTACTACTTGTGAGTCTTTGGGAATATAATGGTGCACAACAGACTTAGTCCCTGCTTCTTGGAACTTATGGTGCAATTGGGAAAAATACATTCATCAAATAATGACAAAAATAGATCAATAATTCTAAACTGTGAAGATTTATATAAGAATTTCTCAAACTCAGCACTACTGACATTTGGGCCAGACAATTCTTTGTTGTGGGGAGCTGTCCTCTGTCACAGCATCCCCATCCTTACCCACTACATGCCACAAGCCACCTCTCACAATCAAAAATATCTCCAGATGTCATCACACATCCTGGGGAAGGGGGAGCAAAGTCACTCCCCCCTGGTTGAGAAGCACTGATTTCTATAAAAGAGAAATGCAAGGTGTTTGAAGAATATATAACAGAGAAACTGGACCTAAATTGGCCAAGCTTTCTGATAACTGACAGGAGAATGTTTATGTGAAGCTCTAACAGGAGGTTATAGCTAAGCTAAAATGCTGGGGAAGAAGAAAGGGTAATGGGGAGGGGAAGGGGAAAATGAGCAAAAAAAAAAAAAAATATATATATATATATATATATATATATATTTAGGTTTCTTTCTGAAGGCTGGTTCTCTGAATGTGATTGTTATCCTGGCAGATTCCACAAGGGCAGTGCCAGCCTTCCACTCTTATTTGAACTCCACCTGCCTTCAATGTAGGGCTGGGAATATAGAGGCATTCAAGGAATTTTCACTGAAGATATACTGTTTATCCAATCTAACTGTGTGCTAATCTGCTGTGCACTAAAAGATACAAATATGACCAAGCCATGTTCTCTAGTGTCTGAGTTCACAATCTGTTAAGAACAAAGTAAAGCTACCAGGTGATCCTTCTAAGAAGGAAAGTCTTCCCTGAAGAGGTGACATTTGAAGGTGAAGGGACATTGAAGAACAGTGAAGAGGGAGGTTCCAGGTGGATGAGCACTTCCCCAGCTGCTTCAGGGTTGCTTCCTTACCACTTGACACTCATGTTGTGGTTTGTTGGAGATTCTATCATTGCCCTTAGAACTCTGGGGCACAAAGAGGTCTAAACACTCAAATGTTGGAATTAGCACCTAATTAGATAAAGAAATAGATAGACATAGATATCCATATCTATTTATATATCTATATATCCAAATCTATATGTGTGTGTGCGTGTGTTAGTCACTCAGTCATGTCCGACACTTTGTGATCCCATGGACTGTAGCCCATCGGGCTCCTCTGTCCATGGAATTCTTCAGGCAAGAATACTGGAGTGGATCCATTCCCTTCTCCATGGGATCTTCCCCACCCAGGGATCAAACCCAGGTCTCCGACATTGCAGACAGATTCTTTTCTGTCTGAGCTACCTGAGAAGCCTGGTTCATCTATATAAAGAGGTGCTAAAAAAGGCAGAAACGGTTGCTAATTAGACAGAAGCATCACTTGTTCACTGCCGCCACCTATCTGATTCACCCCTTCCTGACTACACCGTGAACCCTGCTACTGTCACATTAACTCTTGTAAGACACCTGGGAGCTGTTCAGTAAATATTGTGAATTTTTGTTGAATTAATGAGTGAATAAGCAAACGGCCTGGTATTTTCCTTTTGTTTTACATGCAGAATTCTGGCGGTTGAAGAAGATCCAGGAAAACCAGTTAGGAGCCTGATTTGGCAAACGTTGGCTATTGTGTTGAATTTCGGGGTTGCAGTCTCCTTCCTAGCTTGGAGCATAAGGTTAGACACTGCTTTCTGCCATGAAGAAACCATTTGATGAAGAGCCGATAGTATTACACTCTTCCTAAGGCGGGCGTTGAGCTGCCTTGAGAGATGAGGAAGTACATCTAGGTATTCTTCATCAAAGGAAAAAGTACAGTTGTCCTCATGCTCTGTTGGACAGATAATGGCTCAACAGCCAGTGGCAGATTGATCAAGAGCCTGATCTGTGATAAGAAAATAGAAAGGCACAGTGTGCAGTGACATTTGAAGCTTAATATCCATGCAAATGAATTACTTGGATCAAGCAGAGATGGTCAGAGAGCATAAGAGCACCACTTCTGGCAAAATAACATCCGTGCCAAGTCCCAGGGTGTCCCCACTCAGTGTCCTTTCTTTTTTCCACCTGCAGAGTAACCTCTGGAAAGAAGTACATCTCTTGCTCATCAGGATTCTAGGCTCATTTCAGAACAGTGAAATGTGGTCTTGTGATGCTGGCTATACCTGCTTTGAATTGAGACAGGAACACCTTCTCACCTTCTCTAGGTCCCAGGAGGAAAGGACAGAATGTAAGCCAGTGGCAGAGAGAGAGGCCAAGAGAAGTAAGGGCAAGGCCAGTAAATTAGGGCAAACCATAAGCAAATGTTTTTAAGATATGGGTTACCCAGCTACACCTAGCTTCTACTGGCTTATATGAAGAACACTGAAGAAATATAGCCTCAATTTTCTTAATAGAAATACAATTATGTACCTCCGTTCAGTATATACATGTATATGTGTGTGTAATTACATATGTATACACATATGTTTGCACATGTATGTTGTGGGCTTCCCAGGCGGCACTTGTGGTAAAGAATTCGCCTCCCATGTAGGAGATACAAGAGATGTGGGTTCAAGTCCTGAGTCAGGAAGATCCCCTGAAGTAGGAAGTGGCAATGTGCTTCAGTATTCTTGCCTGGAAAATTCCATGGACAGAAGAGCCTGGTGGAATCATGGGGTCGCAAAAGAGTTGGATACAACTGTGCCCCCCCCAACACATGTATGTTGTTAGAACACAGTATATATGCACCTTACTTATATTAATTTGTAATTGAACTTTTGTTTGACTCTTTTAGCATGTAGTTTAAAAATAAGTATACTTTTCTTATATATTTGAGTCTAATATGCTTGCTCTGGCCTCTGCCAAGAACCATCCATCCCAGAGATGGGGCTGCTCCTTGTCCTTCTTTGAGTCACAGCATTTCCTCACTCTTACTCAAGAACTCTCGGTATCTGAGATTCTTAGTAGACATGAAACAGATATTTGTATTTGGAAGATAAACTTGGAAATGTCTCTGTATACTCTTTATGTTATGTATATTTTTGACAGAATTCTTATCTAAATAATCCCTGATTCCTCAAATTCGACAGGTTATCTTAAAATTATTCCTTTCTAGAAGCTCCATTTAAAATTTATGCTTGCAAAATTTTTCTATCGCAGTAAGATTTTCCATCAGACTCTAACATTTAGAGAATCGCTTATATAGACTCAAGGTTTAAGATTAATTCCATCATTTTGAGTTTCTTCATTTTATACAGATAGAGGGTAATTATATTAAAAAATCACTAATACCAATTATGTTTTTCCTTATGTAACAGTACATATGACTATATTTCAGTCTAAATTTATAAATATTTTGTCACTTTATTGAGTCCTGTTGAAAATTACTGTAGTAATTTATAATATCATAATTATTCATAAAAGAATGTTATAAGACCTTGTTGTTTTTCAGTCACTAAGTTGTATCTGACTCTTTGTGACCCCATGAAGTACAGCACACAAGGCTTCCTGTCCTTCACTATCTCCCAGACTTTGCTCAAACTCCTGTCCATTGAGTCGGTGAGGCCATCCAACCATCTCATCCTCTGTCATCCCCTTCTGCACTTACCCTCAATCTTTCTGGTCATCAATTCATATGGCAAAGTATATCTTTGAAAATATGTCCATTTGCAAATCTGATGCATGAGCCAGGTCATGGGGTCAGTTTAGTTTTGGGTAAAATATATAGTAAGCCATCCACAATGAAAGGATTATAAGATACATAAAAGACAACTTCTGAGCTATATTGGTTAGCAAAAAATGAAGCTAGTATAATATATGTGACTTGGAGAACATGGCTGCCATCTGGCCCTTTGAAGACCTGTCTTCAAACGGCAGATTTATAAGTACAGGGTCATGACAGATGTGAACATGTGTCTTCTCCTCTCTGAAACATTCCTGCCATGTGTTTAACACAAAGAATAGCATTACAAGCTTACCACCTACAACAAACCTATTTTTCTGGAAAAGGAACTGAAATACATGCTCTAAAAGTAAAATATAGCCTTGTCTTGGTTTTTATTTGCATTTGGCTTTTAAACATGGCAAAAAAACAATAATGGGTTTTCACTTTGAGCTATTTCTAAATGTTATGTTGGAAATTAGCTGCAAATGTTACATTCTCTGGAACAAGTTAAACTGGAAATGTTGTCCATGCTAAATGAAATATACCCACTAGCATTCTTATCCATGAATGAGAATTCTTGAAAGAAAAATGTACTTTTCATATAACTTTTAAAGATTCAGTGCATAATATGAGAAATTTTACATGAGGAAAACTAAATAATAACCACTGTCTTTCCTTAGAGATATATTTAAAAGGGCAAAAGGTATGAAAATGAATGTATGTGCTATTAACCATCAGCCTAGTGCTTGCTGCAGAGAATAATTTTGATTCTTTACTGTATGTCCTTAGTATAAATGATTATTTTACAGGCTTTATTTCTCTAATACATTCAGAGAGAATCAATAAATTATATTTATTATTCCGATGCAAGAGATATTTTGCAATTTACCTAATGGTAAATCTCTAATGCATCCATCTTGCCTTAAAATGTTACTGTACTTCTAAATTTTTTTCTCTCTTTTAGGGGATTAATTCACAACTATGGTACCTATTATAAACTTTAACTTAAATCATTTTGTTATATATTTTTGTACTTTCTGAAATGAGGTGTTTTGTTTCATTATTCAAACTAAGGTAATGAGATTGACTTGTATGTCACTGTATTCCAGCCTTTTGAGAGGGCAAATATGAGTATGGAAAAAGAGGATCCAATTGAAATAATTTTCTTATAATTTTTTCGAGTATCTCATATCATATAATGGCTTAATTTCCTTGATATTGAACATACCTTTTTATTTTTTTTAGTGGAGGGTATTTTTTTCCCCCTTGTTTGTTTGATTTTTTGACCACATGGCTAGGCATGTGGGAATTCACTTCCCTGACCAGATATCAAACCCGCACACACTGCATAGGCAATGCCAAGTCTTAACCACTGGATCGCCAGAGAAATCCAGACAGACCTTTTTAAGTAGGACAATACTGAAGGTAAAAGTTCTATTTCCTTCATCTAGCACAGTGCCTGGTACCTTGACAGTACTGAATAAATGATTGAATGGATGAGGGAAAGAAGGGGAAAAGGAAGGAACTGTGTTTAAAGAGACACCTTGCTATGTAATATTAATAATAATGTGGCTGGATTACTTTCATTGAAGGCAACTGAAAAACAATAAAAGAAAATAGTTCTAATATTCCTTAGGGCAATAAGCTGAGCTTCTATCAGCTAAAATTGAGAAAAGGATCTAAGGGTCATTTTAGATAGTTATTTAAATACATTGATCAAATTTAAAGTAAAGAAGAATCAGAAACCAAGTAAAAAGTTTTATTTTTAATTCTGAGAATGAGTATGGTCTATCTGTACTTGAAATGCTCAGTGCTTCCATCAGCTGAGCCTCTGGAGGGAATGAGGAAGTGAGCTCAGGTTCTGAGAAAGGAAGTTCAAAGATTTAAGGGATGAAAGGTTTGTGAGCCCCAGTTAGGAAACGTGGGACTCCCCAGAGATAAATCGACCCTAAATCTGAGGGGAATGTGAGCAAAGTGTAGAACATCATAAATATTATGAACTTGACCTTCCTTATAAGTCTGAAATGTTCAGATATATATTGTTTCACATTAGGTGGAACTCATCACAGTCAAGAAATGGTACAAGCTGACCAATTCTACAAGCTGACCAATTCTAATTGGGCTCAAGCCCAGTTAGTAGCTGTGTGACTATGGGCAACTTACTTAACATTTCTGTGCTCTTGTGTCATTCCCTGAAAACTACAGATAATAATGGGACCTACCTCATGAAGATTAGATGAATTAATATTTATACAGTGCTTAGAATAGTACCTTGATTAATGGTCTGTTAAATAAACTTTTCAAAAATAGAAATCTGGGAAATTTAGGATGTATCTCTAAATTATATACCTTCCCATGAGCGCATTTAACTACTGCTAGAAATAGAACACTGGATTGGAAAAGCTATTAGTCTGCTTTATTCATTAATTCATCAGATATTTACGGAGCATATAATATGCCAGGAATCATTCTAAACACTAAGGATATAGTGATAATAATAAGTTATAGATAGAGTTGCTGTCCTTGTGGATCGAGAGTGTGAGACAGCTAAATAAATAATGATTCTGTAAAAGACATCATATGAGATATTGTAGGATCTCAAAACTAGCATATTAACCTTCTAGCCAGATGAATATTGGGTGGAAATGGAGGCAGATCATGAAACTTCCTAAAAGTGCTGACTGACTTAAGACTTGAGGGATGACACAAGGCATCCTTCAAGACACAAGACACAGTAAAGTAGGATACCAGGCATATATGGGATATTCCAGACACAGGAAATTCCAGATTACTGAAGTTAGATGACAAGGGAGGATGAGAGGGATCAAGTCCTAAAGGAAGACTCATGTCACAGAGTTTAAATCTTAAGGGTGATTGGAAACCAATATGAAGTCACCCATACATCTATTGCTTTTTAACCTATCACAACGTAATTGGAATTTATTTGGGAATAAATCAATTTATTGTATGTGACTTATAGAGTAACCCAAGAATGCTACCTAAAGATGATATTGGAGGTTAGTCAACTGGAATCACTACAATGATTTCTTGAACAGGACATCAAAAGCCAGGCATCAAAAGAGAAAAATAGAATTGAAAGAGACACATGTACTCCAGTGTTTATCGCAGCACTGTTTATAATAGCCAGGACATGGAAGCAACCTAGATGTCCATCTGCAGACGAATGGATAAGAAAACTGTGGTACATATACATAATGGAGTATTACTCAGCAATTAAAAAGAATACATATGAATCAGTTCTAATAAGGTGGATGAAACTGGAGCCTATTATACAGAGTGAAGTAAGCCAGAAAGAAAAACACCAATACAGTATATTAATGCACATATATGGAATTTAGAAAGATGATAACGATAACCCTGTATACGAGACAGCAAAAGAGACACAGGTGTATAGAACAGTCTTTTGGACTCTGTGGGAGAGGGTGAGGGTGGGATGATTTGGGCGAATGGCATTGAAACATGTATATTATCATATGTGAAACTAATCGCCAATCCAGGTTCAATGCATGATACAGGATGCTCGGGGCTGGTGCACTGGGATGACCCAGAGGGATGGGATGGGGAGGGAGGTGGGAGGGGGGGTTCAAGATGGGGAACATATGTACACCCGGGGCAGATTCATGTCAATGTCAATGTATGGCAAAACCAATACAATAATGTAAAGTAATTAGCCTCCAATTAAAATAAATAAATTTTTTAAATAAATAAGAAAAATAGATAAATTGGATTTCATCAAAATTAAAAAATTTGTAGGACATTGTTGACAGAGTGATAAAGCAACCCACAGAGTGGGAGAAAATATTTGCAAATCACGTATCTGATAAAGAATATATTCCAAAATATATAAGATCTACTACAACTTGACAACAAAAAACAACCCAATTCAAAAATGGGCAAAGAGCGTAAATAAAATTTCTCCAAAGACGACATAGAAAAGGCAGATATGCACAACAGAAGTAAAAGATACTCAACATCATTAGTAATCAGGGAGTGAAATTATAGAGACATTTCACTTCACATTCAAAAAACTAAGATCATGGCATCCAGTCCCATCACTTCATGGCAAATAGATGGGGAAACAGTGGAAACAGTGGCTGACTTTATTTTCTTGGGCTCAAAATCACTGCAGACAGTGATTGCAGCCATGAAATTAAAAGACAGTTGCTCCTTGGAAGAAAAGCTATGACTAACCTAGACAGCATATTAAATAGCAGAGACATTACTTTGCCGACAAAGGTCCGTCTAGTCAAAGCTATGGTCTTTTCCAGTAGTCCAGGTATAGGTGTGAGAGTTGGACTATAAAGAAAACTGAGCACCGAAGAATTAATGCTTTTGAACTGTGGTGTTGGACAAGACTCTTGAGAGTCCCTTGGACTGCAAGGAGATCAAACCAGTCAATCCTAAGGAAAATCAATCCTGAATATTCCTTGGAAGGACTGATGCTGAGGCTGAAACTCCAACACTTTGGCCACTTGATGGAGAGAGCTGACTCATTTGAAAAGACCCTGATGCTGGGAAAGACTGAGACCATGAGGAGAAGGGGACAACAGAGAATAAGATGGTTGGATGGCATCACCGACTCAATGGACATGATTTTGAGCAAGCTCTGGGAGTTGGCGATGGACAGGGAAGCCTGGCCTGCTGCAGCCCATGGAGTCGCAAAGAGTCAGACATGACTGAGCGACTGAACTGAATCACTTCATACCCATTAGGATGGCTATTATTCAAAAACAAACACAAAACAATGGAAAATAATAAGTATCAAATATTGGCAAGGATGTGGAAAAATTGGAACTTCTGTGCATTATTAATAGGAATATACAATGATGCAATCACTGTGGAAGATAGTTTGAGGGTTCCTCATAAAAGTAAAGATAGAATTGCCATATGATCCAGCAATTCCACTCCTACATGTATACTCAAAAGAACTGAAAGCAAGGATTCAAACAGATACTTGTACACCAGTGTTCGTAGTAGCATTATTCACAAAAACCAGAAGGTGAGCACAATCCAAATGTGCATCAACAGATGAATGGGTAAACAAAATGTGGTGAATGCTTGCAATGAAATATTACTCAGCCATGGAAAGGAATGAAATTGTAACTATATTCTACAGCATGGGTGAAGCTTGAAGACATTATGCTAAGTGAAATAAGCCAGGTATAAGGGGAAAAATATTAAATACTGTATATCTCCACTTATCTCAGGTACCTAAAAGAGTCAAGTTCATGGAGAAAGAACATAGAATAGAGGATACCAGGTTCTGAAGGGAGAATGGAATGGAAGGTATTATTTAATGAGTATAAAGTTTTGGTTTTATAAGATGGAAAAATTCATGAAGGCAAATGGTGATAATGGTTGTACAACATTATGAATGTGTTTGCTATCACTAAACTGTCTGCTTAAAATGGTTAAGATGGTAAATTTTACATTATTTATCTTTTACTGCAATACAGAAAAGGATTTTAATGCAGTCACTATGCCCTGCAGTTTATAAAATATTTTTCCAAAGATAAGATAAAGCTTTTCTTTATACAACAATCTCTTTGGAACTTTAATTCAACTCATTATTTGCTTGCTAACCTTGGGACTTTGGGAGTGTGTATCTTTGAGCCAGTTAGAGAGTTTTGGGCAGGAAGAGGTTTGCGCTCTTTAGTGAGTAATCTCAAGCTCCACCTTCCAGTCTTCAAAAGAGCTTCTACATCCTGCCTCTTAATTTGGGGTGAAGAAGAAGCCCCTTATGCCACTCTTCCCAACCGTAGACTCAAGGATGCTTTTGGCAATGGTAGAGGGTGAGACAGGTCAGGGAAGACCAATATTTTTTAAAGCTCTGGCCCGCAGCTTCCTGAATATCTTATTTTTGTTCTCACTCTCATGAAAGGCACAATATCCTCAGAGAGCTATTACCTGGAGTATAAAATCAAACCTGCAGACTCCTTACTTGTTTATTGTTCTTTGAACATGTCTAATTGTTAACACCTGTCCGATATTAAAGTGGGATGTCCAGAAGGTAAGAGCAAAGCTTTGCCAGGATTTCAGGGCCACCTACTTGGGAATTTGAATCAAAGGAAAATCAATTTCTGGTTCAACTCTTGGCTCAAAATCTTACTGACCTTTTGGGTACAGGGAATTGAGGGTCCTAGGTGGTGGTGGTGTATCAGTGTATCTTGTAACTATCATTGAACCTATTTTTGAGAACTCTCTCAGCACACCATTAGCGAAGACCATCAAAAACATCAGTACCTTTAGTCCCTGGCTGATTACTCTAGAGGAAAAGTGAATGCTTTATTTTTTAAGGATTACGTGCCCTTACCCTTGAGGGTCTATGGAGCACATGGCATAGAATTCAAGTGTGAACAGGGTTTGAATCTCTGCTCCACTGTGTTCTACCTGTGCTATCTTAAGCGGGTAGTTTACTGCTTCTGAGCATGTGTCACTGTATATTGTCTGTACTAAGGGTTGATAATATCAGTTCATCAAATGAAAACAATCAATGTAAAATTACACTGAAATTGTAAATGCCTTCTAAATAAGAATTGTTTCTGTTAGAGATTTGTAAGAGACAGTAATTTTTGCCCCAAACAATGAATCACTCTTCTTTGATAATCAAAACCGTATAATACTAAGCCCGTATTTCTTAAATCTCATTCTTTTTTAATCCTCTGTACATGTAGAATTCTCTTTGAATGTGTGCTCTCACTGGAGAATAAAATCAGGTGGATGGTATCCAGTCACCTACTTTTTGTAACCATTTTGAGAAGGTTATTCCTATGTTCAGTTCAGTTCAGTCGCTCAGTCGTGTCTGACTCTTTGCGACCCCATGAATCACAGCACGCCAGGCCTCCCTGTCCATCACCAACTCCCGGAGTTCACTCAAACTCATGTCCATTGAGTCGGTGATGCCATCCAGCCATCTCATTCTCTGTCCTCCCCGTCTCCTCCTGTCCCCAATCCCTCCCAGCATCAGAGTCTTTTCCAGTGAGTCAACTCATCGCATGAGGTGGCCAAAGTATTGGAGTTTCAGCTTCAGCATCAGTCCTTCCAATGAACACAAGGATTGATCTCCTTTAGAATGGACTGGTTGGATCTCCTTGCAGTCCAAGGGACTCTCAAGAGTCTGTACTTACCCTCAAATCTTGTTTTCTTTCTCTTTTTAGTTTTCTTGTATGGGCAGGTAAACATGAAAAAATTGTATGTTTGGTCATTTTATCATCTTCACTGATTTCACCTTCATTGTTTATTTATTTTTCTTTATTTTGCCCAAAGCATGGCAAATGCTAGAAGCTTACTTCTTCTGTTCCTTCCGAAGTGGGCCTTGGGTACAAATACTGGGAGCTGCTAGTTTTGTCCAGGATGCCCCCAGGAAGAAAGCAAAAGTCACCTGATGTGTACTGTGATTCAGGGAGACCAAGGAAAACTACCTCTTAATGACTACCACTGCTGATATCCACTTCCTCCTCTTCACTAGCCCATTAGGCCCAGTGATCTAGTACCCAGTTCTCAATGTGTCATTTTAAAGTTGTGAACATTATGTGCCCATCTAAAAATACTTTATGTGACTTTTTGGTTGCCTTTTTTTTAACATGAGAATTTCATTTTTAAATAAAACTTTAGTTTTAGAGTAGTTTGAAATTTATGGAAAAATTATAACGATGGCACAGAGAGTTTGCATATACCCCACACCCAGTTTTTCCTGTTGTTAACATCTTACGTTAGTGTGGTATCTTTGTCACAATTAATGAAGCAATATTTTATTTTATTATTGGAGTATAATTGCTTTAGAATGTAGTGTTACTTTCTGCTGTACAACAAAGTGAATCAGCTGTATATATTCATATATCCCCTCCTGCCTGAGCCTCCCTCTGCCCCCTCATGCCACCCTTCTAGGTCATCACAGAGCAGAGCTTCCTGTGTTGTATTCTCTTTTAAAAGAAAATAGGGCTTTTATATTGTAATACTATGTACATTATGTGCCCTATGGCTCCTGAGCTGTTTCTCTAATCATAATATTTCCTTTGAATTTAATGTGTACAGATCAATTTATCTTATTTTGTCTTATGTCTTAATTTTGATACCTAGATTTCTTTAATTTTAATTATCCAGGCAAGACTTCAAGTAGCTGCAACAACAAGGAGGAAATGCCATTTATACTTTTATCTGAGTGTTTTAAATACCCTTGGTTCACATCTGCCTGAACATCATTTTTAAGGTAATAGGAAATGGCAACCCACTCCAGCCTGGAGAATCCCAGGGACAGAGGAGCCTGGTGGGCTGCCGTCTATGGGGTCGCACAGAGTCGAACACGACTGAAGTGACTTCCCAGCAGCAGCAGGGTAAGAGGTATTTTAAGCAATAGGGTAACTTCTTCATATTAAAAACCTATAAAAATAGACAGATCCTTTATTTGTCTAACTAAGATAATATGTGAAAGCAACAGCTACTGTTTCATTCTTTGTCTTATACTAGAGGCGATAGTGGTGTTTGTCTTTTTCCAGCATTTTCCATCTGATAAGCTTCAGTTCGTAATTCTTTTTTTTTTTTTTTCGTAATTATTTCATAAGTAGGACATTTAATCAATGCTAATTCTCAAGAAATTTAATTCACTACATGCATTAATGGATCTTTAAAAGTGTTTCATCATGTGCATGCATTCATGTAATCTTTCAATGTTTCTATTTTAATATTTATTAGACTTCCTTGGAAAAGAAAGCTGACAGAAAAAAATTTCAGTATGTTCAGGAATATATCTGCACTGTGGTTTTGGAAAATCCAGGAATTGTGACATCCTAATCAATAATGCTTTATTTTACTTTATTTTTTGAAGAGGTAGATTCAGATAAGCTGGATTCTGGTACAACCAGATGGTTCAATACACAGAACACATAAAAAGGTATAAAATGAAAAGATTCATTCTCTTCCACAACCCCCAGCCAGCCGCTTCTCACCACTGTGTACACAAAATGAAAACCACATTTATCCACTTCTTAGAATTCCTCCAGATGTTCTTTATGCAAATATAAATTCATATTCATAACTTTCCTTTTTAAAACAAAATGTAGCATTCTATGCACATTCTTCTGTATGTTGCTTTTTTTTCCACTGAAAAAATAAATCTTGAGCATCTTTCCATATTGGCACAAAAGTGGTTCATCATTCTTTGTTTATAGCTGCATGATGTTCTGTTGTAGGAAGAGACTCAAATTTATTTAACCAATCCCTCATTTGTGAATATGTGAGTTGTTTTTAGTCTTTATGAACTTTTGAGTTGTTTCCAATATTTTGCTCTTATGAAATTGCTATAGTGGATATGACTTTTCATGTATTATTTCATACATATGTAAGTATATTTGTAAGATAGTGAAGTGAAAGTGAAGTCGCTCAGTTGTGTCCGACTCTTTGTGACCCCATGGATTGTAGCCTACCAGGCTCCTCCATCTATGGGATTTTCCAGGCAAGAGTACTGGAGTGGGTTGCCATTTCCTTCTCCCTGAGATCTTCCCAACCCAGGGATTGAACACAGGTCTCCCACATTGTAGGCAGACGCTTTACTGTCTGAGCCACCAGGGAAGTCCCATATTTGTAAGATAAATCATAGTAATGGAAATCTGGGTCAAAGACTGTATGCATTTGTACTGTTGATCAGTATTGCCAGATTGTCCTCTTTAAAAGTTATCCTGGTTCATATTCCTACCTATAACGTATGACAGTACCTGTTTCCCCATAACCTCACCAATATGTATGTCATCCAACTTGTAGAATTTTGATAATCTTAGAAATGAAAAAAAAAAAGTGACACTTTGTGTGGCCTTAATTTGCATCTCTTCTGAGTAAGATTGAACATCTTTTCTTCCTTTTTTTCCCTTTTCTTACTTTTAAGAGCCATTTGTATTTCCTTTTTTGTGTATGAATTCTTGATATCACAGGCCCACTTTTCTAAAGGATTTTGTTTATAGTGTGTTAAAATCAAGTATATATAATATCTCAGATTGGGTCAAATCTTAGAAACTGCTTTCTAACCCAAACCAGTCTTTCTGTGATCTATCAGACTCTTGTAATATGCCCACCGTTGGTTGAAAAGTGGAAAATATAGGTCATCCCTGAGATTTTCACTTTCTTTGGGAAATGATTCTAATTAATACTGAGAGAAATAAAGAGAGGATGTGATGAAGCATTCATACTGCTAAATTAATTCATACAGTGATTCAAGTACCCTGACATCATTAGCTTCGATTAAACATCATTCTTGTAAAAACAATTAAGAACCAAAGCTTATTCGATGGTAATGTCACTAAAAAAAGATGAATAGAACCACCAACACAGTAATTTACCAGCATCTTTTTTCCCTTTGGCTATGTGGAAGAAAGAGCCAGACCTGAGATGGGGTCTTTTTGAATAATTAGAGCTGAGTTATCCTAGCCCCCCCATAGAGCTGGTTTTCTGAAGTTGAATCAGTCTTTAGGCTATACGTCTTCCCATCTTCCCCAGAAAGAGAGACGGATGGACAAATGGATACACACACACAGTTGTACCTATTGTTTGTCAAATTGCTCCCTAACTCTTGAGGACATGAGTTTTGTTTCTTTCTCTTACAATTGCCTCTCAGAACCCAGTAGACCTTTCAGAACACACTTCTGCAATGCCAGTAAAATCCTTTGGGATTCGTCCTAGTAAATAGATATTTTGCTTTGATTTCCATTTATAGCTGGAATTTACAAGTCAGGATATGGCCACAGCCAGGGAAGATTGTCCTTATTCAGGATTAGGCCACAGTAACCGCTAATCCCAAACAGCTACTCATTTTTCCTCCTGAGTATCAGAGAGGCAGTGGATTGAGAGATGAAGAGTCACGTCAGTTATTTTTACTTGTTTGGTTGACTGGTTTTCAAGTTCTGAGACCAGAAAGATTCTGTCTTTCCCTCAACTTTTCGTGCACTAGACGTCAGCCGCCTTTTGATGGCTGAGCTCTCTCCCATCACCCGCCATCCTCTCCCTGTTACTGACCAGTGTTCTTGGCCTCCTTAATCAATAGAAACTGATCAGAAGTCAGGCAGGAAATTCTGTCTGGCTTTATTGGGGCCCCTGCTGCAGGACGGGAGAGCAAGGACAAATAACAGGGTCCCTTGTTTGCTTACCCACCAATGCGGGGTAAGCTTGTTTCTTATATGGGTTGAGGATAGGGATGTGTCCAGGGATTGGCCCAAGGGGTGGCTTACGGGTGATGTATGCAGAGGGCATGTGTGGTACCTGCTTTTGCATTAGGTTTTTTGGTCTGTTTGTATCTTTGGTCTAGAATGTGCCCTAACTGCAGCATGCTTACAGTTATTTTTAGCCCCATATAGTTTCTTTGTACTTTTTTGCTCAAGGAGAGGTGTATCCAGGTGCAAGCATTGCGGCAAAGCGTCCCAGGACCCGGGTCTGTCATGGCCTCACACCACTTGCTTACGGTTGGCATGAAGGTAGAAAGCAAAGGAAATCAGATACACAAAATCCATCCTGGGTGCTAAGAGGATCACTTGGCCCAGATTTCACCATCATAAATAACTGTAATCTTGGATTTTTACCATAATCCCAGGAAAGGCGGAGCCTGGTGGGCTGCCGTCTATGGGATCGCACAGAGTCAGACACGACTGAAGTGACTTAGCAGCAGCAGCAGCAGAGCATCACAGGGAGAACGCAATGGCACCCCACTCCAGTACTCTTGCCTGGAAAATCCCATGGATGGAGGAGCCTGGTAGGCTGCAGTCCATGGGGTCGCTAAGAGTCGGATACAATGGAGCGACTTCACTTTCACTTTTCACTTTCATGCATTGGAGAAGGAAATGGCAGCCCATTCCAGTGTTCTTGCCTGGAGAATCCCAGGGATGGGGGAGCCTGATGGGCTGCCGTCTGTGGGGTCTCACAGAGTCGGAGACGACTGAAGTGACTTAGCATAGCATAGAGCATCACAGACAGCATTGCAGGAAATAGGTGTTCCCTTAAAATTTAAAAATGTTTCCCTACAGTAGATCATGGAGCCTCCAGTACATGAAGAATAAGCATTTTTTTTTAAATTCTATAATAATAAGGCACTCTTTTGGGGATTATTATGTTAATATGTATAATGTAATTATTTAAAATATTCTATAATTTTGGTAGCTTCATCTAAATATTTCTTTATTGAAAAAAATGCCTATTGTCTCAAATATTTAAAGTGGTCCAGGCCTCTCTCAACTTCCAGGGGCTCCCTGGGCATGCAATAGGGGCATATTAGAGACATATTAGAGACATAGTTAATGAAATGCAGTTATGCACATTTTGGAAGTGATGTTTATGGACAGCTTTGGAGAAAAACTATAAAAGTTAGTTAAAACTTTACTGGTTATATTTTTAAGAGATATGTGCCATTCAGTTGTCCTTGAAAAACTTTCTAAATTATTTTCTATTGGAGTACAATTGCTTTACAATATGTTAGTTTCTACTGTACAACAGAGTGAATCAGCTGTATGTATACACAAATCCTCTCCCTCTTGAGCTTTTGTCCCACCCCAGCTCCATCACACCCCTCTTGGTCATCACAGAGCACTGAACTGAGCTCCCTGTGCTACACAGCAGCTTCCAACTAGCTATTTTACACATGGTCATGGGCTTCCCTGGTGACTCAAATGGTACAGAATCCACCTGCAATGCAGGAGACCTGGGTTCAATCCCTGAGTTGGGAAGATCCCCTGGAGAAGGCATGGCAACCCACTGCAATATTCTTGCCTAGAGAATTCCAGGGACATAGGAGCTTGGCGGACTATAGTCCATGAGGTTGCAAAGAGTCGGATACGACTGTGACTAACTCACACAGTGTCTATATGCAAATCCTAATCTCCTAATTCATCCCACCCTCCCTTCCTCCTATGTCCATATATCCATTCTGTCTGTCTGCGTCTCTATTCCTCCCCTTGAAATAAGTTCATCTGTATCCTGTTTCTAGATTCTGCATATATGCATTAATATCAGTATTGTTTTTCTCTTTCTGGCTTACTTCCCTCTGTATGACAGACGTCAGGTTCATCCACATCTCTAAAATGACCCAGTTTTGTTCCTTTTTATGACCAAGTAATATATCTTTGTGTATATGTACTGCATCTTCTTTATCCATTTATCTGTCATTGGACATCTAAGTTGTTTCCATGTTCTGGCTATTTTAATACAATCATACTGTTAATTAAAAGGTTGCCATTTACTGTGAATACTAGCATATTCATTTAAGATAAATCAAACTTATGATTCAAAATAATATTTTTACTTGCTGTATATAATGAATTGCACTCTGGTGCTGGATTTGGGCTTCTTTGTATAGTAATTGAGTCTATAAAATCACCCATGTATGCTGTATAATAAGGGCAACCAGCTGTATTTGATGCTGTAGGTGAACCTGACCAAGCCTGACTCTGCCTCTCTTTCACTTTGTGAATTGTTTTTGGCTCACTGCCCCTTTCTAAGCCTCATGACATTGTAAAATTAGAGGGTTCATTATAATTTCTAAGACCCTTCCTAGTTCTTGACCTCTCTGACCCAGGAGCATGATTTTATTATTTTAAGTTATTATAAAGAATTTTAGTTGTTATGTTTGAATCTAGTGTATGGTATATCTGTAGTACATTAGATATATGTGATGGTCAGGAATGCATTCAGAATATTCATTCACCACTAATTTATTACATATTCACTCTGTGCCAAGACATAGAGACAATATATGCAAGGCCCCTGGCTCTATGCAGTTTATATTCTTGTGGAGGAAACAGGTATTAGAAAAGCAAATAAATAGACATTTCAGATAATTTTAGGTGTTGGGAGGAAAATAAGAAAAAGTTAATGGATAGAGAGTGACTTCAGAAGAGAGGACTTGGGAAAGGATGCTCGGGAATGAAGTGACATTTTAGCAAGATCAGAAGAAGAAGGGACTAGTTGTTCAAAGACCTGGTAGAATCATGTTACAGTTAGAAGGAATAACAAAAGGAAAAGCTCTAAACTGAGAATGACCTTAGTCTGGTTGAGGAGCAGGAGGAGTGCCCATGTGGACAGAGTGGAGAGGAGAAATATACAAGAGAAGGTGAGAAAGATGGCAGAGGGCAGATTATACCTGACACCGTGGTCAGGTGTCTGGATAGTTCTCTAAGTATAGTGGGAAGCCTCTGGATAACTTTTAAGCCAAAGAGTAATGTGATTTTGGTGGGGAGGAGGTTCAAAATTCTGGCAGCCATGTGGACAGTAGAAAGGCACGTTACAGGGGCTGTTTGCATAGTGCAGAGAGGTGATGGGGGCTTACACAGAGTGGTAGCAGTGTAGGTGGTAAGAACTAAATGAACTGGGGAAACAGTCTAAAAGTGAACCAGAAGCATTTTCTTAGAGATTCAAGGTAGAATGGAAGGGCAAGAGGAAATCCAAGATAATTCAGAGGTTTCTCCCCTGAGTACCTGATTGAACAGGGATTTTATGGGATTGGGGTGAGGGGAATCAATCATTCTGTTTTGGACAAGTTAAAATTAAAATGCCTTTTTGCAGAGATGCTAGATAGACAGTTGTGTATTATGAGTCTGGAGCTCAGGGGGAGGTCACAGCTGCAGATATAAATGTGGGAGTTAGCATTTTAGAAATGGATGAGTTAAGGAGAGAGGGATGGAGATAAGTCAAAGAGGGTCATATCCATATTTCAAGGTCTGAAAGAAGGAAGAATAAAAGAGAAGGAGGCGCCGATAGAGGCTGAGAAGGTGTGGTCACTGAGGTAGGGGGAAACCAAGGCCAACTGCTGTATCCAAAGCCGAGAGGACAGAGTGACTCCAGTAATGCTGCCAAAATGTCGAGAATAAGGAGATCAGGGAATATTTAGAAAATAAAATCAATGCTAATATTTCTTAAGACGTGAGTTCTGGAGAACCTTCCGACCAGAAGTAAAGACTACCTGTACTCATTTTAAGTGTGTACTAATTCTATAGTTTTAAACTCCGGGATGCAGAAGCATTTTTTAAATGCTTGTGCAAAGTAAGCCTAAAGTCAATGAAAAGTAAGTGCCCCTAATAGTGGTTCAAGGAAAAGAACATACCTGTGTGCCCTGGGCAGCCTTCCAGCAGATCTCTTTTCCTAGCTGGGAGAGAGATGATTTATAATAACCAAGAGTACTAGCTTTTTGCCGTATTTCACTTTTGAAAATAAAGTTTTATAGAAAGAAATTTAAAAGTTCTTTTTTTCGTTGTTGTCAAACTGGATGAGAATTTCACCCTGTCCTTTGTCGTCATTTATCATGTGAAGCAAGGAGTCTAGTGCATATTCATTCTTTGAAAGCTATGAATTCTTTGCTCTTGGATTGTTTCTCATCTACTTAATAAAAATTTTGAACTGAACGGTAACACGTTGGAAACTTCCTCTATGTAGACAGAGTGTGCATCTCAGAGTTGGGCTGTGTGCAAAACAGTGTCATTGGAGGTCCTTTAATGCAACAAATACAAACCCGATTTGTGCAGTTTGTGATAATTATGCGTAAAAGATCAGATGAGCAAATCATCTCCCTCATTCTAACTTAAACCTTTACAAGGAACATTAGTTCTAAGCCACCAGAGTACTCTGAAAGTGGTAATTTAATAAATGGTATCTTAGTACCATAAAAGAATTGGCCTTTGCCCACCTGATGTGTCAGGTTTAGGGGACTGAGTTATGCCTCTGGGAGGATTTACCCTATAACATTTTAAAGACATGTTTTATACTTAATAGGTTTCTTATGTATTTTTTAGATTATTTAGCTAAGCTTTAAAGGAGCCATTTTTAGTGCTCTCAGAGCTCATCTCTAATTAATTCAATTATGTGTGAACAGCAGTAGTTTAGTTTTCTGTTATTGGGTTCTGTCTTTTCCACATCAAAAAATAAAAACATATGAAAAAAATTTTAAGTTTTTAAAAACTCTATTCACATTATTTTGATTTCTACCAAGTAAGATCAAATAACATGTATTGAATGCCCAAGAGGTCCATGAAAACATACCAGGCCAATGGCATGAGAAACTGATTTTATTGAGCATGCGATATATACCAAGGTCTTTACATGAATATTCTCCCAATTCTCATAAGTTTGAAAAATAGATATTGTTATCATGGTTTAAGGGACAATAAAATCAAGACTTCTGTAACTTGTCCAAAGTAAATGCAGAAACCAAACATTTTTTGAACATAATGCCTGGAGAGTTGGTGATGGGCAGGGAGGCCTGGCATGCTGCGGTTCATGGGGTTGCAAAGCGTCAAACACGACTGAGCGACTGAACTGAACTGAATGTCTGTAGTGCTTTCTACTTCGCCATGTTGTATGTTATGGTCAGTCTCTTCAGTTGTGTCCAACTCTTTGCAACCCTTCTCTGTCCATGGGATTTTCCCAGCAAGAATACTGGAGTGGGTTGCCATGCCCTTCTCCAGGGGATCTTCCCGACCCAGGGATTGAACCCACTTCTCTTATGTCTCCTGCATGGGCAGACTGGTTCTCTACTGCTGAGCCACCCAAACTCTCCTCTCTACAAAAGAATTCCCATTCCTCTGTTCGAATTGTTTGCAGTTCTGTTAGCCAAGAAACATTAGTCCTTGCATGCATGGAGTGAAAGCATGGTACCCCCCACCACCACTATAAACTTTAAGAAGAAAAGCTTTAGATGAAAAATAGAGAATTGCCTCTCTCACCTATTTCCAATTGGCTTATCTTTGCTTATGGCAGGAAAAGCAAATGTGTTCAATGATGTCTCCTTTCTATTTATAAAATTTGTAATAGACTCGTGATTCACAATCATGATAAGAGGAGGATGTGTATTCAGTCCTGAAGATTGGTAGAGTTACTCACAGCACAGCCTGCCCTCAAATGATTCTGAGGGCTTATAGGATAAGAGTTCAGCCTTTGCTTTATATTTCGTCTCAATTATGCAAAAATATGCAACATAGAAAGGAAATTCTGAGGTCAGAAGAATAAAAGATACAGGAAACGAGAAAAAGATGTTTTAATTATGCAAATTGCTTGAAGCTTTCTGGTACTTCTCCAACTAGTCTTTTTTCTTTCAATTAAGTTTGTAGATATTTAAGAAAGGTGGAAAACCTTTCTACTTGGTTTAACAAAGAATTTTTCTGACCAAATAGATACTTAGCTAAAATTTCTAATACTTGGAATTTTTTAAAGTGTGCCTTGAAATTGTTTCCTACAGAAAAGATGCTGCTAGGGGTAAGCACCAGCACTGCTTGCATATTTCAGTTTTATTATATCTGTTTGCATAAATGGAGTGTTTTTCAGATAATGCACAAATGCCTGCAATGCACCCCTAATTGTCAAAGAAGCAAATATCTGAGCTTTATGGTGCCCAGAATAGCCATTACGTGTTGTTTACACTTTCTATCACAATAAATATCAAATGTTCTGTTAAGCTTGTCTTGAGCAAAGTAGAAGCCAATAAAAGCTGCTATTGTACAGTGAAGAAATGTGAAGGCAGGCTGTGCTTGAAAACAGTACCCAACTTGTGCAATAGATCTACACACACATGCATAACCTTTCTAAGCTACTTCTTTATGCAATAACTGTGGATAGTGCTTGTCCATTGGTAACCACTCCCACCTCTACAGTGCCTGCTGTGCTGTGCTTGAATTACTCACTTGTGACCACTGAGATCAACTCATTTCTCACATAGCTCTTCTGTCGTCTACATGCTGTGCACCTTTGTTAGGTACTTGTAGGCTGTCTCCAAGAGAAATGATAGTTTCTCTGAAAGCATCTTTTGATAGAATGTGGCAATCCTAAAAGTAGAATTTCAAAGTCTATGAATTATATAAATGAAAGCAAAAGTTTGCATATGTTTTCTGAAGATTTAAGTTTCTGGAATATTACAAAAGCTTTTCCATCTTGGGCCTTTCCACTAACTCTAAGCTTCTTGTCATTCTACTGCAAGGCTAAATAAGAAGTCACTGGGATAATGATGGTGGTCTCCAACTTCTCCCTATTGTATTGAATATTTTGCCCTGCAGAACAGGAAAGGAGGGCTGTCGTTAGGTTGGGGGTCCTTTCAGATCTCTTGTTATTATGTGTTCTTATTCCTAGTAGTGCTCGTAAATAGATACATATATACAGATGAATATATCTATGAAGTACGTATGTGTATGTATGTATATGCATGTGTTTGTAGATCTTTGTGCTTTTCTCATGTAGCATTGATGTACACTGATCTGGAAAATGTAAATAAACAGTGTTTACATTGAAAAATGCTGAGTGACTTGCCTGTCAGTATTCAATTTCATAAAACATCTCTGTTTCAAAACATACTGTGGCTCAGAGTTAAATGCTTAGGAGTACCCTTCTAAAGCTTTGACGATGTGATTTTAAAATACCTTAAAGTGAATTACATGATAGATGAGAGTGAGTCAGAGAAAGTTTCAGTTTTCATAAATGAACCTCCTCTAAGGTCTTATTGCTAATAGAATCCAATATAGTTTTACATGATTACTTTCATGATTGGTGTGTCCCAAAATTCAATAATAAAGCTGACAAACAGTGATGGAAGGAAAGTTTCTTTTATTCTAGATGTTTGTACATGTCAGTAACTCTTTAATTGGAAAATTGGAAGTGTCCTACTGAGTATAATGCTACAAAATCAGTTCAAAATTAAACATTCACATTTTGTAGAGTTGAATTGCATTTTCCTTGTTTGCCCTAATTAACTATGAAAGCTGAATCTTTGCTCAGGCAAGATTTATGGGGAAAAGTCATGAAGTTGATGAAGTAGACATAACCCAAGGAGAGTTAGACAAGCAAGTAATTTGTGAGGAAATTGTATGTCTGAATAATTGGTCTCAGAAACAAATGAAGATAATTTGATAATCTTTGGGCTATTAAATCTAGGTACCTAGGTTTTAATTTTTATTTTGCCACTGACAAATTGAGTCATAATAGACCACTTAATATCAATGAATTTCTCCAACCAGAAATTCAGCAAATAGTAGCCCACGGCCTTGGAAAAAAGATACATCTAATGTTCACATCTTTATTATGACAGAAGGTGGAAGGACAGGTTTGGGCAACATTCAGATTAGTTTGTTGTGGCCCAATAACAGACTTTCCTCTCCACTAAAGTCTGTTTGTCGTGCAGACTCTGTTTATTGAGGCAGTGGGACACTGATGGGAAAAAAATGGTCTTTCCTGTCAGGTAAAATCATGTCTGTGCCACTAATTAGCTGTTTAGCCTGAGATTTTTAACTTCCCTGAGATTCCGTTTTCTCATCTGTAAAAATGGGGATAATAATATCTGTGACTATGGAAGAAAATTCCCACCTGAAGGAGTTCATACCTTGGAGATAAGCAGATTGATTATTGCAAGATAGTGCAGTAAGTAATGTCATGGGAACATGTTGTTGTTCTGTGTTGAACTGATGCTTTTGAACTGTGGTGTTAGAGAAGACTCTTGATAGTCTCTTGGACTGCAAGGAGATCCAACCAGTCCATCCTAAAGGAAATCAGTCCTGAATATTCATTGGAAGGATTGATGCTGAAGCTAAAACTCTAATACTTTGGCCACCTAAGGCAAAGAACTGACTCATTTGAAAAAAACCCTGATGCTGGGAAGGATTGAAGGCAGGAGGAGAAGGGGACAACAGAGGATGAGATGGTTAAATGGCATCACCGATTTGATGGACATGAGTTTGAGTAAGCTCTGGGAGTTGGTGATGGACAGGGAGGCCTGGTGTGCTAAAGTCCATGGAGTCGCAGTCAGACACGACTGAGCGACCGAACTGAACTGTTGTTGTTCAATCACTCAGTCATATCCAGCTCTTTGTGATACGATGGACTGCAGCACACCAGGCTTCCCTGTCCTACACTATTGCCCGGAATTTGCTCAAACTCATGTCCATTGAGTTGGTGATGTTATCCAACCATCTCATCCTCTGTTACCCTCTTCTCCTCCCGCCCTCAATCTTTCCCAGCATCAGGGTCTTTTCCAATGAGTCAGTTGTTCCCATCAGGTGGCCACTGTATTGGAGCTTCAACTTCTGCATCAGTCCTTCCAATAAATATTCAAGGTTGATTTTCTTTAGTATTGACTGGTTTGATCTCCTTGCAGTCCAAGGAGATCAAAATGACTCTCAAGAGTCTTTTCCAGCACCACAATTTGAAAGCATCAGTTCACCAGGGTTTCCCTGGTGGCTCAAATGGTAAAGAACTGTTGCTGTGGGATACTTGTTAACCCTGGTCTATCACTCTGCTTCTTCATTCACCAGATAAAGGAATGTAACCACCCGCTCTTGAAATCAGCTAATTCTGGTGCTTTGTTTACATCATTTTATACAGTCCTCACAGCAATTCTATGAAATAGATACTATTTCCATTTGATAGGTGAGGAAACTGAAACTCAGAGAGAAGGGACTTGTCCAAGACAACGTAACTAATAAGTGGCAGTGCAGAATGAACTACGAAAATTGCTTTATAGTAAAATTCTAGTGTATTAAAAATAGGTTTTGTGTTTTCCATACAAAAGCTTTCTCTCATCTAACACCCTGGTAAGGTTTTGTCTGTATAATCACCATGTCTCAAGGTAAAACCAGAGAGTCTCTAAAGTACAGCTTTAAATAATGAAAATCACAGGCTTCCTGGCTTCTGACAGGCATGATAAATCCTGCTTTAATCATGCATTAAAAACATGTCATCTGTTTGATAAGCAGTCATCTGCTATTGCTTGACCTAGCAATGAATTAATAAAGCAAAATATGTGACAACTCAAGGCATATGTGTGAAATATGTTATTCCCAAGGCATCTAAATGTGATTCTCACTCCCGACCCTGGGTGGAAAAAGGTGTTGGTTTTAAAATAGTATATAGCAACACTAGCTCACACCTAGAAATTTGACTTAAATCTGGGAATTTTCAAAACTAAAAACCTATCATAAAGGGAGCCCAGAGATAGGTCCTGAAATGAGCCAAAGCCAAAGGAGATAACAGTCTTGGAAAGAATAGCTGATGTGTGCTCATCTGGTTTCCCAAAGTTCTCTGTGAAATTTAGTTTAGGAAAGAGTCTGCACCTATCTGCCCAGTGACCCTGATACACAGAGCCTCTCCTGAGTCTGAGAACAGAGATTGCAGCCTCCCTACTCTGGAGCCCAGCTATTTGTAGAGATGGGGTGTAAGAGCCAGAGGGAGAGGAACGACAGATTCAATCATCTCCATTGCCAACCACACAAGTCATCCCACCATTTTCTTCATTGCATTGCTCCATGTCACCTGGTCTAAGATCTATGTTACCCCTCTAGCTACATGAACACTAATGAAAGGCTTGAAATACTCTAAGCAGCAAGCTCTGAACATGTTGTCTGGAATACTAAAGGAGAAAAGAAAGGGTCCCACTACTGATTCATTTTAAGGTGATAAGCCACTTGTAGGAGCCAGTTCATAATAAATATTCTCTCAGTGAGCATGGTGGGCATAGAGAAGGAGTTTGAGAGATAAATTCAGCCAAATTTCATCTCCTAAAATGCTTAGAACTTCTTGGCTAAACGGCATTCTTTCAAGTGATTTATGTTCTGGAAAAGAAAACTGAATCTTATAAAGTAAACAGAGAGTTCATGAGAAGGAAGTAGATTTTAAAACTTCTAGAAATGATACATTGTTTTCTCAACTGAAATTTAAGGGACTCTTCAAATACAGTTCCAAGTCCCTACCCTGTATCAGTGGTATATAGTCAGCCAGAGTACATCCAGGAGTGACCACTATATGAAAATGCACCTTTCCTTACACACACACACACACACACAAACAGTGTAAAAAAAAATAAGATGTGAATCAAGTTTGGATGAATAATATATCATTGTGGTAAAGAGCATGTAAGTTAAAGCTTTATTTCTATCCTTTGCTTCCTGGGAACATTTAGGCACCTTATTTCATCTCTCTAAACCTCTGTATCCTCAAATTTTCAGAATCATCAATTCTACCTATACCTGTGCAATTACATTGTCATAAGTACTGACAATGTAAATGAAGTACTAAGCACAGTGCTAGGCATGTATATGTATACCCACATTGTTCAGCAGCAATATAATAGCTCTGCCATTTAGAATTCACCGTGGAATCTACCATTAACCTGGCCAGTTCTTCCTTAAAACCAGGACTGCTTTTGTAAAAATGAACTTATCTTTTTTTTTTTGCAATTTTAAATATTATTGAGTGGCTGAGATGAAAAAAGATAGATTTACATATAAAGGACTTAGGTTCATGCTGTCACACAGGGAATCCTGAGTAAGTATTTGCCATCATTGTGTATAGGAGTATCATTATTATTGACATAAAAAGTCTTCTGGTTGACTCAAGTTTGCTTTCTTCTTCATGTTATTTGTGTCCCTCATGTGCAACCCAGGGTTTCAATCTGAGATTTGCTTTTCCTTCCCTCTACTTGGTACTCTGATAGCTTCTGGCTTAATCCATTTTCTCCATTACCACAAAGTCTTGTCTCTTGGTGTTTTGATTATTAATGAAAGTAGAATCTCAGTAAAAAATGTTGCTTTCCCTCAGCATATCGGAACATTCTTTGGAGTATTCATTCTAAGACCACTGCACACGTCAGTCCATGAGGAAGGGGTTGGTGGTCACACAGGGGCTTTGACACATGCAGGTCCTCATTCTGCGGTCGGATCAGTGACCCTGGGGAAAGAGTCTGTGCCCCAAGCTCCAAACTATTACTCCAGCGTGCTAGATAAAGATACAGATTTTCAGCTTCTATATTGGAAACTGAGTCTGGACAGTGGTGGCGATGTTTATCTTTTCTTTTTTTTCCAGTTTCATTAGGAATTTGTCAGCAGTAGTAGCAGTATCTGATCATTTATTTGTATAAAGTAATTTTCCAGCAGTTGACATTTGTTTCCATTTACACCACACTTGGTTAATGGGAAAGAAAAGAAGAGAAAGAAAGAAAAATACTGAGCCACTGAACCAGGTTGGAAACTTACCTTAGTTATAAAATTTTGTCACATTCCTGATTGTCAGGGCAGCAGGTGAAGGCTTGAAAGGCTATTTTCATGATAATCAAACCTAGACAAGAACGCTCCACTCCACAGACAAGTGTGACTCAGTCTTCTAATGACACCCAGCATTTATTCACACACTGGCACAAATTCAGATCTCTTAGAATAAAGTCATCCAGATTGCATTTTGCTTCCTCTCTTTTTCCCATCAATCTTGACCCCATTCCAGAAACCACCATACTGAGAATTTCTAAATGTAGAAACACTTGCAGTAATATCATATAAAAGAAAAATTCTTGGAGAGACCTGATTTTATAAAAAGGTCTTTCTTTTTCTCTGTAGTTTACATTAGAAATGCAGAAAAAGTCCTAGAAAAGGGGCAAAATAGAGGTGGAGGAGACCAAGATTCGATCCCTGGGTTGGGAAGATCCCATGGAGAAGGACATGTCAACTCACTCCAGTATTCTTACCTGGTAAATCCCATGGACAGAGGAGACTGGCAGGCTCCAGTCCATGGCATCACAAAGAGTCAGACATGACTGAGTGACTAACACATACACACAAACACACATCCAGATTATTATTCTAATGCTTAGAACTTACTGAACCTATGTGTATTTCATAGTGTTGAGGTACGGAAAATGTCAGCTAGCATAATCTGATGGTCAAGCCAAAGATTTAAAGCAGATAGGCTTCTTTACATATAGAAAATATAGAAGATGTACTAAATTTAAAATTTTTAAGTTTTAAATTAGGATCTGATATGGTAATGAAAATGACCTTTATGGCATAGAGTCCATTCCTCTAGAAATTTTTAGTGATGAGGCCAATCTGTGACTCTTGTTCATCTGTCCTTGCTGGAAACAATACTAGGAAGAAGCATAGGAGTTATCATTTGTGATTCAGACACATGAGCAATAGGAATGCCAGAGGCAGGAAATGTGCAATTTCATGCTCATTAATTTCAGAGAGGATTTACAAATTAACCTGGCTCCAGATACGTCTCTTCCAGAAAACCCGCAGGCATCATGGAACAGCACAGTTAGCACAGGCCACTCCACGAGGTTAACCAGATGCTTGGGGGCCACTGTGATCCTATTTACTCCCAAGTGAAGATCATAGGTCAGGTTCTGTGCTGGAGGCCTTCTTTGCAGATGTAAGGAAGTGACTTTGTGTCTGAAGTAAAAAGAGTTTAAGGAGATAGTGCCTTGGAAAATGGAGCTTCCCTAGTGGCTCAGCAGTAAAGAATCCACCAGTCAAGCAGTTTCAATCCCTGGGTCAGGAACATCCCCTGGAGAAGGAAATGGCAACCCACTCCAGTATTCTTGCCTGGGAAATCCCAGATACAGAGGAACCTGGCAGGTCATAGGGTCGCAGAGAGTCGGACATGACTTAGTGACTAAACAACAGCCACCATAGAAGGTTCTTCTTTCACGTCCCTGCTGCAAGGTAGGATATGAGTTTTCATGTTCAGTTGTTCTTTATTAGCTAGGGGGTGGGAACTCAATGCTATTTTCTGTCTCCATTTTAAGGTATAAATTAACTAATTATTATTATTACAATCAATCAACTTCTCCAGGTAATCTGACCTTAGATATATCCAGATACCCCTGTAAATCAGCCATGTTAGGACTGTTAAAGAGTTTAAAGTGGATCTGGAGAAAATGAAATTCACTCAAAACCATAGCATTGGAGCAGTTTTCATTTTCATTTGAGAAATTCATTCCATAAGCAGTTTGATAATCTGATATTTGAGGTCTAGGGATAATATTGAGGCCATTTTGCCAGCTTCTTGGTGGGCTGCCGCTGACGTGGTCAGGTAACAGCACAGATGAATCCTCACTACCTGTGCCTATGCTGTTGGTCAAATCAATGAGAGAAGATCTTTCCAAACTTCTGCTAGTGGCAAAGAACCCACCTGCCGATGCAGGAGATGCAGGTTCAATTCCTGGTCAGGAAGATCCTGTGGAGAGGGAAATGGCAACCCACTCCAGTATTCTTGCCTGAAGAATTTCAAGGACTGTGGAGCCTCGCGGGCTACAGTCCATAGGGTCACAAAGAGTCGGACATGACTGAAGTGACTTAGCACACAATTCCGAACTTTAACGTGTGTAGAGGTCATCTGGAGATTTCATTAAATGTAGGCTCTGATTGCATAGGTCTGAGTGAGGTCTGAGACTCTCCATTTCTGATAAGCTCCTAGCTAATGCCAATGCCCTCATCTGTGAACCTCATTTTGAGTAACAAGGTGTTGGATGATGGAGCAGTGAGGGAGACAGACGGTCTTACAATACAGGCCAGTAGCAATACAGGTGTACGGTTGGTATTCTTTTTAGCTGTACTGTTGAATTCCCGAGATGGTGATGTGACTGTGATTAATATAATTTTAGAGGACATTCTGTCATTGTGAAGGTACAGCCAGACATTCCTTTTTGAAATGAATTTGTGCTGTTTGAATGACTTTTTTTTTTAATGTTCAAAATCAAAAGACCTGATCCCCTTTAAGACTATAAGGTACCTAGGTGTCAGAATTAAAAAACTGTAAGGAAACCTGCTGAGTCAAGGATAGACAATGATGCCGTGCAGATGCAAAACAAATGACCAAAGAGAGGAGGAAATAGAAGGTTGGAGAGAAGAAATCATCTCATAATAGGAAAGAGACTATAATGGAAAAGCACGCTACCTTCTGCCTCCTGCCTTCAAGCTCAGATCATTCTTGCTCCCTTCTGCTTTAAACCTAGTTGTATGGATCACTTTATCCCATTAGGGAAGGAAATGAAGTCAATTCATTCTCAAGAATTCATGCCAAAACAATAGCGCTAAAGCTATGTTGCACCCAGAATCCTCTGACTCTAGGGAAGATTAAGGGTGTGCATTTCATTTGCCCTAGAAAAACGGGGTCATTTTAATCAGGAATTAAGAACTATTTCAGATTGTAGAAGGATATTTGGCCATATGATTCTGTTTGCATTTCTTTAAATTATGCAGGACCCTGTGCTAGTAGTTATACCTTATTTTGATAAGTGGAGAAAGACAGAATTAAGTTCTATGATCAAAACCTTGTGACAGCCAGCCCTCAGGAAATCTTGCTTAAATTTTAGAGTACACCATCAAACCAGCAAGGCAGCAAACTGAACTAGAGGTCTGATGTCAAACAGAGAGAAACATACTATCTCTGGCCACTTTTTGGCTCCATTGTCAATCTCGGTTTCTACTACAAAACTGACAATGGAGCCAAAAAGCAACCAGAGATGAAATGCAAATAAATGGCTGTAGCTCTGTGCAATGTACTCCCATTTTATAACAAGGATGAGCTGCACTGTCTTAGGGCCACCGTTTGTCAACTGTTTTCAAGAGTAAAGATGCTTCTTTGTCTCAGTTTTATATCATGAATATATGTTGAATTTTATCAAATGCTTTTTCTGAATCTTTTGTGATAGTGGTTCTCTTTATCTCCTTCATTCTGTGAAATTTCTGAATTGCAGTAACTGATTTCAAATGTTAACAATGTATGCCTGGAGTATAACCCAATTAAATGAGATGAATTATTTCTTTAAAAAAATTTTTTATAGGTTTGCGTCTCTCTCTCATTAGTCGCTCAGACATGCATGTCTGACTCTTTGCGATCCTCTGGACTGTAGCCTGCCAGGCTCCTCTGTCCATGGGATTCTCCAAGAAAGAATACCGGAGTAGGTTGCCATTCCCTTCTCCAGGGGATCTTCCCAACCCAGGGATCGAACTTGTGTCTCCTGCATTAGCAGGCAGATTCTCTGCTATCTGAGACACCAGGCAAATAAAATATATTTTGTTAGTTTTTTATTTTGTTTGTCCTGTTTTAGATGTGCGGTGCTGTAATTTTTCTTCCTTATACTATTTTGTCTTTTCTATGAAGACCATGTTGATTAAACTTTAAAAGAGAGAGAGAGAGAAACAGCCAATCTGTAATATATTCCTGCTGGGCTGGAATGAGATGGTCACAGAACCCAAATACTGGAAAGATTATGGTTCCACACCACACAAAACTTCCACGTTAACTGACAATTAACATCACTTGTTTCTTGATTTTTCTGATTGCAAAGTTCTACATTAATTGATCACAGTGTTGCTTCCTTTCTTCTCCTATTCCCACCTCCACCAGTACTGTAAGCCCTTGCCTATTTCTATCCTCAGCTAATGAAGCACATGCTCCAGTCTCAATCCTGGGAAGTAATAAGGATTCCTCCATCACCATTCCACTTCAAGTCTTATTGTCTTATATCCACTTTCTTAGTTTGTACATATGCTGTACTTAGTCACTCAGTTGTGTTCAACTATTTGAGACCCCATGGACTGTAGCCCATTAGGCTCCTCTGTCCATGGGGATTCTCCAGGCAAGAATACTGGAGTGGGTTGCCATGCCCTCCTCCAGCAGATATTCCCAATCCAGGGATTGAACCCAGGTCTCCCACATTGCAGGTGGATTCTTTACCATCTGAGCTACCAAGGAAGCCCAAGAATGCTGGAGTGGGTACCCTATCCTTTCTCCAGGGGAACTTCCCAACCCAGGAATCAAACTGGGATCTCCTGCATTGCAGGAAGATTCTTTCCATGCTGAGCTACCCGGGAAGCCCTTGCACATAGTAGGCACTAAAATTTGTGAAATGTAATCGAATTCTATGGACACATTATTTCCTTCACAGTGGAAGTCATTTTGTTCAATCACGAAAAACAGTTTTCTACCCTGCTCTTAACGATGTACATGAACGTTGTGGCATGAGCTAGCTGTCTCCCTGCTGCTAGGAAATGGTCATAATGTGTAATTGCACAAAATGCCTCTTTTTTTTTCCTAATCAAAAAGTTGAGGGATCTGCTGGCTTAGCAGGTGCCTCAATTGTGCATAATTAGTTGTTAGAAATTGTTTAGCATAGGCTGATTAGTCTCAGCCAAAGGAAATTAAATTTTTTTTCAACAAAGCCCTGAACACAGCTAGAGATTCTTAAAACCATAGTCATATCTGGTTCCTCTGGGAAGAAGCCCAGACTCAGATTGGGAGAGGTAGAAGATGGAGACAAGGACTAGCCTGATTACACATGGGTGATATTTGATGCTAGGCAACCGTTCAAGGTTACAAGAACATGAGGGGACATGAGTCCATTCCTCAAGATGGGATTCTCCCCTTCCAGCATGAGCTTTGGTCATGATGCAGAATGAAGCCTGGCTTCTTGGGTCCCTGCTGTTTGCTTGCCAAGTTTGTAAATACCAGCTTCACTTGGAACATGTATCAAAACAAATGATCTGTGTTTGCCCCTCCTGTGATTAGTACATAAGGAGACTGGTCAAATTAGGAGGAATGAGAGGGACAGATGGTCCCCCCATTGTTCAACTTCTGTTTTAAGTATGCGCTTGACTAAGCCCTTTCTGTCTCTGTCACAGTGTCCATTCTCCATTTAATGGAGGGCATTTTCCCTAGCCTCTTGGGGAGTCACCATAAAGGGGATCCATGCTCTTTCTTGTTATGACCAGTGACAGTGGGCAGCCATCATATGTGACAGTGATTATCTAGCTGCTATGTTGCCATTTTAATAGGCCGACAGTTCTGATACCCTGTGATGCCTTGATGATTACTTGCCACGTTGACTCACTTGCTGAATGCCTCCTTTGTCCTGTAGTGACTTTCCATAAAGATCCCTTGTTAATAACCATAAAGTCAAGGCGGAGAGTCTGGTATAAAAATCGGAATTCTTTTGTTTAAAGGCATTATGTTAAAGGTTACTCAATAAACCTTCTGTAGTCTGAATGGATATTAAAGGAAATATATTTCAATATTAATTTTATAAATAGTCGCAAATTTTGAACATGCAATAAGGAAATACTTAATAACTAGTAGATGGTGATATGGCTTTAAAAGGAATAGGTGTAAACCTAGAAAATAGAAATCAGAGGGAGGAGGGAGGTTAGCTAATAACAAGTGTTTGACTTTCTTCATGTTGCTTGTTTACAATAAATGCTCTAATTTGAAAAGTTAAATACAATTTAATTGTCTATCAGCAAATGTTTAATGAATGCATACTAGGGGGTAAGCACTGTCCTAGAACTATCTATAGATTGATTCCTTTTTTGTTATTTCCCCTATTTTTTAATTCACTTATGGAATTAGTTGGAACTTGAAAGCCTATTTTGTGTCTTCCTGATAAATGAAAAGTATTAACATAGATCTTGTAATTCAATGAAACTTTTGAGCTCTTTACTGAGCAACAGTGAATTAATTGTATTGGCATTTATTTTATTTATTACATTTTAAATTGAAATATAGTTGATTTACAATGTTGCTCTAATTTGTGTTGCACAGCCAAGTGGCTCATTTATAAACATATGTACATTCTTATTTTATATTCTTTTCCATTATGGTTTATCCTAGGAGACTGGATATAGTTCCCTGTGCTATACAGTAAGATCTTATTGTTTATCCATTCTAAATGTAATAGTGTGCATCAGTCCCTTGTACTGCAAGGAGATCCAACCAGTCCATTCTAGAGGAGATCATTCCTGGGTGTTCATTGGAGGGACTGATGCAAAAGCTGAAACTTCAATACTTTGGCCACCTCATGTGACGAGTTGACTCACTGGAAAAGACTCTGATGCTGGGAAAGGTTGGGGGCGGGAGGAGAAGGGGACGACAGAGAATGAGATGGCTGGATGGCATCACCGACTCTATGGACATGAGTTTGGGTGAACTCCGGGAGCTGGTGATGGACAGGGAGGCCTGGCGTGCTGTGATTCCTGGGGTCGCAAACAGTCGGACACGACTGAGCAACTGAACTGAACTGAACTGAATATTCCATTGTATTCAGTTGGTGCAAAAGTAATTGTGGTTTTGCATTGTTGAACTTTGCCGTTTGATATTAGAATCCATTCTTAAATGTGGTTATATTATACATCATTTTAATGTGCATTTCTTGCTTTATGTTTTTGTGCTAATGACTTATTAAACTATGGAAATGATGTTAGACAAAAAAACAAATTTTTCTCTTATTCTGTGCAACAACAACGAACCATTTCTTGATTGAATTGTGACATGCAATGAAAAGTGGATTTTACAAGTCAACTGGCAATGATTAGGTCAGTGGATGGACCAGGAAGAAGCACTTCTGAAAGCCAAAGTTGCACCAAAAAAAAAAGTCATGGTCACTATTCGGTGATATGATGCCAGTCTGATCCACAGCAGCGTTCTGAATCCCGGAAAAACTATTACATCTGAGAAGTATGCTCAGCAAATCAATGAGATGCACCAAAAACTGCAATGCCTGCAGCCAGAATTGGTGAACAGAACGGGCCCAATTCTTCTCCACTACAGCACCCAGCTGCACATCACGCGAGCAACGCTTCAAAGTTGAACAAATTAGTCTACGATGTTTTGCCTATTCTACTATATTCACCTGACCTCTTGGCAACTGACTACCACTTCTTCTAGCATCTTGACAACCTTTTGCAGGGAAAATGCTTCCACAGCCAGCTTTTCCAAGAGTTCTGGAATCCCAGGACACTACGAGAATAAGCAAGCTTATTTCTCTTCGGAAAAATGTTTCTATTGTAATGATTCCTGTTTTGATACATAAATATGTGTTCGAACCTAGTAATAATGATTTAAAATTCACAGTCTGAAGCCACAATTACATTTGTACCAACATATTACTGAGGCATCAGCCACTGATTCATTCAGTGTCTTCCCTCCATTTCTATTTTCAAAGTTTGAGTCAAGATTTGACTTGGAACAAATCTTATCAAGAGAACTGATGCCCATTCTCTGATGGATAGGTTTTTATAAAAGGCCTATGATACCTCCTAGGGGTTTAAATTAAACAGATGTTCCTAGGAAAAGTTTCTTTAAAAATAAATGTTAAAAGGTGCCATGCTGCTTTGTTGCTGTGTTCACCTTAACTCTCCTGATGAAGGTTGCCAAGATTCTGCCTCATTTGCATTAGGAATTATTGCCTTCATCCTGACTGACTTCAGAAACCTATTCTTAGATAATATCGAACTTATTTCGGTCTGATCCTTCAACTAATGCAAATTTTGGCTTCTAGGTAATTGTTTACTTTCATCTGTGCTTAGTAAGGATAGTCTTAACATTGGAGTGCAGTCAGGGGCTGGGGAATGGATAAGCAGAGGCTGGCCAGGTGGCCATCTATAATTCAGTTTCAACCTTTAAGGATGTGCATAACTCGACTATCTCAGCTCTAAATCAAGGAAATGGTTCTCCAATATAAGTAAGAAAACAGTTTTGCCAGGGTTGACTACTTCTGTAACGCAAACTAGGTAACTTTCTAAAGACATAGCTCCTTAAAATAAAGCATCAAATGCAAAGCACTCCAGAGTCTCCTGGTTAGATCTCTTACTGCCCTGTAAGAAAATCCAACACTGGATTCAAGTCAAGACTTTAATTGGCTAGACTCTAGACAAATTGAAAACTTGAGAAAGCCTTTAGGCTTCCAAGATGCTGTCCCTGAAACTGATTGTTGTGATCTGTATCTCCTGACTCAGCACTCTGTACTCATAAATACATGGTTTCAAAGCTTTAGATAATAAAAAGAAATACATTTTTAAGTTGGTTTTATGAAGAATCCAGATTTTAGCATATAATAAGTTTGGTTAAGCATATGGCCTGGTTATTAAATCAATATTGTGAGCAAAGAGTTCAGAAACTCAGGTGGGCATGGAATGGCAAAGACTTTTGTAATATAAGGCAGGCATTTTGTTTTGTGGTTTGTGTTTATCCTCAAAATCGCATTTACCAAGAGAAGAGTCAAAGATCTAGGATATTGCTTCATAAGCATAAGTGATGCTGTTGATTGTACTGATATCTGAACGTTGGTAGTTTGTCTTAATGGTTGGGAGAATATAAAGAATTGTGTGACAAATGGAATATAAACATGAAACAGCGTGACTGCCATTTCTTAAGTTAATTGCAGCTTACAGTAGTGTTAATCTTCCCTTTTTGTCGTTGCTTCCAAAGACCTTGTTAGTTTTATGAAGAAATCGTGAATCGTTTCAACCAGAAGTACATCCTAAAGAGGAATTGAGTTCCTCAGTTTTGCAACATGACCTACTTAGTTGGGAGAGTTAATGTTTTCAGATGACAAAAGCTTGTTGCTGAATTAAATCCTTGTTATATTTAATAGTTTGCATATATAATATAATGCTGTTTTTAATCCTTTAATGATTTCTTGTTACAACAACAAAGCAGCCTGATAGTATGGCCAGAAGTAACCTTTGGGTCATCTAGCTTGAGTAGGTCTACTAGGTAATTATTGTACCTTATATATGCTCAGTATACATCCTATGCTTGAAAATGTTTAATGTCACTCAGACATCTCTTTTACTCTATACAAATGTCCTATGCCGACTAAAAAGAATATTTCCTTTCTATTTTACCCTAATATTTGCCATGCTGGATCATTACTCCTATATTCCAAGTCAGACTAAATCCTTTCCTAGATTAAAAAAAATCATTTTACTTAAAATTTGATGGATCTATCACTTGTGTGGTTTTTTTCACCTAGTGTTTTGCTCATTCAGCTTCTTGACTAACTGTCACAGATACACTGAGCTTTAGTTCTGTCTCTTCAGTTGCTCTTTTTCTGGTTCTCCAGGTTATTTCCATCTCTTCCTAAAAGGGCAAACCAGCTCATTGCAATGTGTCTTCTTTTCCCAAACCATCTTTCCTTCTCTCTTCTTAACCTAGCTTCTCTGGTCTTACTCTGAATGTCCCTTTCCCTTTATTTGCCACTGGATGCCCATTCATAATTTCAGTAGAAACCCACTACTTCTGTGTGTCTTTATTCCCCTGCAATACTAATACTCTGACATCTGCTTCTCTGAAATATAATATTTCTTTTCCTTTCCTTTGTTCTTCTACTAGTTTATTCTTAGTGCCCATTGAGCCATTTTATTCCTTCCTTGTCTTCCTGTTACTGATATTCATGGATATTTATTTATCAGTGAATATAGGTGACAGGCAAATCATCTGTGTACTGTTTTTACAAACTTCTTACAATTCTATGCCTTCATGTGCATTATAGCTTGATCCTGACAATCCTCAGAGATGGGTGCAAACGCATATCCCTCTTTCATAGGGGAGGAAACCTATGTTCAGAGCATATTTAAATGATTGGACCAAATCCCACTGCTAAACCCAGGTTAGGACCCAGGTCTACAGACTCTTTCTACCGTGCCATACCACCTCTCTCTGGCAGAAGGATTGCAATCCATTGAAAGACCTTCACTACAGTAGAAACTGGATGGAAATTAACCAAAGCCTTCATTGTACCTTTGCAGATGAGAGTCCCTACACTAAATCCGCCAGCCAGACAAAGCCGCCTGATGGAGCATTGGCTGTGAGGAGACAGAGCATCCCAGGTTAGACCAGACTGTTGGATTTTTCAGCTGTTTTACTTTTGATCCCTGTTATTTGGTGACCTGAATAGTTCCAACTTGGTTTTTAAAAAAAAGCAATGCTATCTCATAGAATGGAGACTGCATTCTACACAACTTGTTCAAATAACATTCATGAAAGCAAGACTCTGGAAAAGCTTGCCAGCTTGTGAAAATTCATCTTGTGTGCAAATCCTTTGTAAAATGACTTGATTTTATATCAGCTCTCACTCACTGACTTACTTTCACCTCTCTTTTCAGGGAATGATTCTCACAGCAGCATCTATCCCTTTACTAAGGCAAACCCAGCAGAACAAAGTGGTTCAAATTTGCTGTGGCAGATCGTATATATGCTGAATAACAAATTACTCCTTTCTTCTTGTCTCTTTGAACTTGGATTTACTTCCACTGAGCAATTCTTGTAAAATTCTGGGACTTTGTTTCTTTAGGAAGCTGTGATGAGTTTTCTTGTTTTACAGTATATAATACCTTTTTTCCTCCACAAAACATTTTGAAGAAATATCTTCAAATGTCTTTACCTCCAAACTTCCATAGTTTGAAATTTTGAATTTGTGAATGACACGCATTCTAAAATAAATGTAGGAAGGAAATTGAAAATATTATTCAATCTTTATCTGAATTAGGTGACTCATGGAAAACCTCTTGTGGTAGCAGCTGTCCTTAAGAGAAGTGTTAAAAGCATGAGTACATTTAGTATCAAAAGAATAGTACATTTAGTATCAAAAATAATGCCTGTCTATATTAAATACAATAAATTGAATACAGCTATAGTTTAGTGGCAGGGTTTTAGAGTGCAGTAGTTTAACAACTCAAGATAAAACAAAGCAGTGTTTCGAACATTAAATTGGATGCTTTGGCAAATCTGTCAGTAAAGGGAGAATTTTCCACTTGAGCAAAGAACAAGACAAGTCCAGTTTCTGCCCTGTTCATGATTATTGTTTATAAGAACTGCCTGTGGTTATTTTTTTCTTATTATGAAGACTGATTTATTATGAAAGTACGTGGCTTATAAAGAGGCATATATTGTGAATGATCCATATCCTTGTTTGTGTGCTTTGAAGATTCTAAAGTAATTTGAAACCTCTAATTATATGACTTCACCCAGTGCTGAGATTTCTTCTATTCCAGCCTATAAAATTTCATTCTTAGTGCCGGTCATGTTTAGAAAAACTACTGCAATCAGCTATGGGCCATGTTCTCTGGTTTCTCCTTGTCAGCAATAAGGAAGTCCCCAAAGTTTGAAATTCAAGAATGCCAGTTATCCATCAATTCCTTTTCGGCTTCTCTAATTAGCTGGTACTCAGTAATCCTCTGCTGGGAGGAGTAAAGAGACTTCCCACTGTCCTTCCCACTTTATATGGTACTAAACAAAAGCACTGCCTGTGTGTATGCGTGCTTGGTCATTCGGTCATGTCTGACTCTGTATGATCCCATGGACTGCAGCCAGTCAGGCTTATCTGTTCATGGGATTCTCTAGGCTAGAATTCTGGAGTGGGTAGCTATTCCCTTCTCCAGGGGGTCTTCCAGAGACAGGGATCAAACCAGGCTCTCCTGCATTGTAGGTGGATTCTTTACCATCTGAGCCACAAGGGAAGCCCTGAACTAGTTTCATATTTTCCTTTCATGGGTTTTCCAGTGTTACATACTAAATTACAACACAGGGTTATGGGCCAGGCTTTACCTTAAAATCAGTGAGTAGTTTTTAAAGTTACATGTTAAGTACACAGATGTTGTTAATTATAGTCCTTAGTTCATGACACTCAGTGATTCTTCATAATAGATTTTTTCCTTTTGTTCTTCCTTGTGTCAGGTTTTTTTTTTTTTTAATTGGTAGGGTTTTTTTGTTTGTTTTTATTGTCTGGCTGTGCCACACAGCACATGGGATCTTAGTTTGCCAACCTGGGATGGAACCTGCACCTTTTGCATTGGAAGCATAGAGTCTAAACCACTGGACCCCCCAGGGAAGTCCTTTATATCAATTTTAAATTCACTGAAATCAAGGAACTTTTTTTTTAAATGGCATCAGGGGTTATTTTCCTGGAGTTTGAACATGAACAAACACACTTTTGTTCTTTCTTAAAAGGTATCAGCCAAAAGGGTTGCACGTCTTCAAAGTCCTCTTAATTATTTAGAACAGTTCAAGAGAAAAAGGAGTTCACCAGCCAGAAGGCTAAGAAACCAAAGTGGTTAATAGGTGATTATGACTTACTGTTACATCTTAAGGAGGAAAATTTAGGAACTTCTTGGAAACTGCTTCTTGACTGAGTTCTGACAATTGGAGTTCTACAGTTTTACTGTCTTACTTAAAAATACTTGTTAATTCTTGTTCTGGTGAGAGAGAGAGACTGCAAAAGAGAGAAATGCACAGAGACCTGGAGAATACACCCTCTTTATTATTTGCTGAAAAAATCCCAAGGTGTCCTCCTGATAAATTAAGGTCAACACCATAGAGCTAACAGAGCAAAGTGCAAGTTTACAGCCTTTGTTCTTCTGTGCTCACCTCCCAACCTCTCTTCCCTCAAGAGTATTATTACCACCCTCAGTTCAGTTCAGTTCATTCAGTTCAGTCGCTCAGTCATGTCCGACTCTTTGCGACCCCATGAATCACAGCACGCCAGGCCTCCCTGTCCATCACCAACTCCCGGAGTTCACTCAAACTCATGTCCATCGAGCTGGTGATGCCATCCAGCCATCTCATTCTCTGTCATCCCCGTCTCCTCCCACCCCCAATCCCTCCCAACCTAGATAGCATATTAAAAAGCAGAGACATTACTTTGCCAACCAAGGTCCGTCTAGTCAAGGCTATGGTTTTTCCCGTGGTCATGTTTGGATGTGAGAGTTGGACTGTAAAGAAAGCTGATCGCCGAAGAATTGATGCTTTTGAACTGTGGTGCTGGAGAAGACTCTCTTGAGAGTCCCTTGTACTGTAAGGAGATCCAACCAGTCCATTTTAGAGGAGATCAATCCTGGGTGTTCATTGGAAGGACTGATTATTACCACCCTAGTGGCAAGGAAAGATGTGTCTAGACCAAAAATATACCAGCGAACTGAATGAGACCTTTAAAAAAGCTTGGATCCTCTACTAGCCCCTGGATCTTCTCAGTAAAAAGCATTTCTCAGGGCAGGTGTAGTCCTGAGGCCATTTTGGTGCCCCAGTTGCTAGGGAGTAAGCAAACACTCATAAGCTGAAACTATAAAGGAACTGTGGCTTTTCCTCGTATTTCTTCCCAATGAGCCAGTGATGGTGATTGAATTTGACCATTCATGTGAGCACTCTGTCTGATGGAGGGGGTGGAGGAAGAGTATAAGGTAGTAGAAAGCATATAAATGTTCTGTATAAAAGTTTTTATGAAAGATTAAGCTGTTCTTTTAAGCTAATTCTATAGAAACCTAATGTTTCCTGGAATAAATATTTGTACACATACAAATAGAGAAGATTTATTAACGTTGGTTCCACTATTCCCATGGCATAATAAAGGATAACTTTTAATAATTCTGACCCAGAGAAGTAACCTTGAATGTTAACAGAAATATAATTTGTTTTTCATTCATATCAAAATACACTACTGCTGTCTAAACTCGAAATTGTTACAGCAATTATTTTATAATCACAAGTCAAATATGTATCTTTCATTAAATAACAATTCTAACTGTAAATCCTTTCATCCCCCTGCTATCTCTTCTCAAAAAGAGAATAGATTAAACATCTCTTAGGACCAAAATGCATTTGCTTTGGATAAAGGGGAAATGCATTTTTCATGTTATTTGGGAACTTGTCATTTTAATCATGTCTCTTATGGCATAATGTGTAAAAAAGAGATTTTTTGGTCTTTCATAAGGTTTTATAAAATTTTCAGTAATGATAATAGTGGAAAAGAAATATTAATGTCTCTATGACACTAAAGTTTAAATTTAGATAAAAAATTTAACATTCTGTTAAAAAAAATTTTAACCTCATTTCTACTCATATTCTTTTTCAAAGAGAAGATGAATTCCAAGTATTTTGAACTAGCAGATTCTATTCCACATCTATGGTTATTTAAGAAAATCTGTCAGTCTAATCTTCCTTTGTTTGAAAGATTACTGGTGAATCAAAGTTTGACCACATGGAGGGTTTGTCCTAATTATTGCAGACTCTTGTTTTAACACATTTTACAATAATTTGTGACTTATCTAATCATGTCTATCTAATGTTCATGAAAAGACAGGATACCACACTAGACCTGAAAGCCTAAAGTTAATATATTATTTGTTTGATTTACCTCCTTTTTCTGGGTCGGATGGCTTTCTTTGCTTATTTTTTTCATGGCAAAGAATTTGGGGCAATTCACAAAGCAGAAAGAAGTCAAGTGTTCATATCTATTGCACTTCCAAACTTTTGGTGCCCCAGGAAAATTATCTTAACTCTGTAGCCAAAATGAGACCTCAAAATTTTGTGTGAGAATTTTTTTTTTCTCCTAGAATATGAGAAAAGACATTTATCAATTTGGTTGTAATAAGATAAAGATTTTCTTTCTTGTACCTCATATTTGGGTATTTGCAGAGGATATACAGATATGGAATTGAGAGTCTGAAATGTTAATAAGCCCAAGATGTGTACACATACACCGTTTCCAATACATCCAGGAAGCATCGACACCTACTGAAAAGTCAAAGTGTAGAAAATAATACATGCCCTTGGCCCCACACAGAAGCTGGCAACCTTGAATTAAGAGAGAAGGACAGGAATTTTTAAAGTTCTGCCCTCTCTGTTCAGCATTTTCCTCTTTGTTAACATACAATTTGATGCTTCATTGATCTAAATTTTCATTATTACAGCAGATATATAGAGTGACATTTACACTAGGATTTTATAGCTCTAATACTGTTCAGGTGGGTGAAGGGCATTTCCTCTGATTTTCAGGCCCAGTTCTCTGTCTAGTTCCACCATTGAGCCGCTCCAAGAAATGGAGCATGTCTCACTAATGGGAAACCAGTCAGTTGACTCAAGCAAGTGTGACATGTCATGCAAAGCATGGTGCTGCACAGTACATATGCGCATCAAATCGTCACATTGTACACTTTAAATGGTTAATGGCTTTGTCAGTTATATCTCAGTAAAACCAGGGGAATAGAGGTAAAGGGCCATTATATTTGCAATGTACACTCAAATAATGAAAAAAAAAAAGAGAGAGATGTCTCCGTATGTGTGTGTGTGTGAATGAAGGGTATCAAGGAATGAGTGCTTTATAGTGTTCCTGCAGCTCTCATACAATTTTAAAATTATTTCAAAAATTAAAACTTAAAGGAAAAAAATGCATGAGGGACTTCCCTGGCTATCCAGTAGTTAAGACTCTGTACTTTCAGTATGGGGGCATGAGTTTGATCCCTGATTGGGGAACTATTAATAAGATCCCACATGCCACATAGCATAACCAAAAAAGAAAATTAATAATAAATAAATTGATAAATAAATATTCTTTTTTTAAAAAAATGGTGCTAGGGTGCTGCAGATGTTGCCCAAAGATGCTGAATCAAACTCTGCTCTTAGTGACAGGATCACCCATATGGGAATATGCCAAGAGGCAAGCTTCTCAGCTGCTCAGTCAGGCTGTCCCCACATTCTCCAAGACAGCCCAGTGAGCCCAGGTGAGGACCACAGTATAGGGGGTGTCCTGCCAGAGAAGCATCAAGACCAACAGTCAGCATCAATAACTCAAAACGGTGATACAAGTGTTGTAATTACTGAATATTTAAGAAATTGTCAAAGCTATATCACTTCTTTAGAGACGAGTTTCTAAGATCATAAAATCAAGACTCTTGGCAGCATTACAAATATGTCTGAGATTCTGCTCGTGCCTCCGTTTATTTAATTTTCCATGATACTTATCACTCTCTGAAACTGACACGTTTTTTTTTTTCTCATTCTCACACTAAAATGTAAGATACCCTAGGTTAGGTTCTTTATATGTCCTGTTTACTACTGTTGTCTCTAGCACATAGAGCAGTGCTTAGCAAATAGTAAGGATTCAGTCAATACCTGCGGAATTAATGAGCAGACAAAGATCAGCAGGAAGGTTTTCCTTGTGCTGAATTGGTCACCTCATGAGTCGTATACTTTGCTACCAAAAAAAAAAAATCAACATAGTCTCCATTTACCGTGACTCATCGTACACCATACAACAGCTATTCACCCAGGCCTTGGGGCTGCACCAAACATGGCATTTCTAAGAAGATCATCTGCTGCCTAAGACTAATGAATGAAATATAGGTCAGTTGGAAGCTAGAGAATTTTAAAGACCAAAGGTCTCGCCTCAGTCTAATTTGTTCCTGTTTGAACAGAAAATGTCCCTGCAATCCTCTAACACCTAAAGAGAATATTTAAGCCCAATTTAACAGTAAAATTGACAAGATGAGACTGATTCATTTGAGAATGCATGCTGCTATAGAAAAAAGGCCAAAAAATATGTGAAAATAACTGAAGTCTATAAATAGAGTGATGCAAAGCAGAACTTATTACTTCTTATGGCAGGTACACATGAAGGATTTTCCCCCAGAGAGCTGATCCACTTTGCTCTGTGGCTGGTGGTACATACTGAGTTTTCAAATTGCGCTGGGCGAAAAATGAGCGGCTTGATTTGTGTGTTCAGCACTGCGGCTTTCATTAGCAATTCAGAGAAATGACAGTCTATTATGTTCAAACCTCTCTCCTGCCTTAGTAAACACGGGTGAAATATAATGAAGTGGTACATCGGCAGCAAATGATTTTTAAACAATCATTCTTCCAGCATGCAATTTACGGGAAATGATGTGTAATGAATTAGTCCTGTGCTTGGATCTTCCCCGAGTCCCCCTGTGTTACAGAAGTGGTAGCTGTTGGTCAATGTCGTGCTCTGGGTACACACAGTAATCAGAGTGACTCTGACGAGCCAGCACAGCCTCCAGTGTCTGAAAACATTTTATAAGGAGGCTCAAGGAGACGTGCACAAAGAGAAAGTCTTTTTTGTCTCCTAGGCCCTGAAGAAAAATGAATTCTCCTGCTCTCCAAGTTAGGGAGACCTCCAGTTAGGGGTTTTTTAATTAAGTTGCTTGAGAGAGTTCAGTTCAGTTCAGTTCAGTCGCTCAGTCGTGTCCGACTCTCCGCGACCCCATGAATCACAGCACACCAGGCCTCCCTATGACTGGGTAAAGTTGTAAGGATAAAATAGATAACCAGCAAAGACCTACTATATAGCACAGGGACTGCTACTCAGTAATCGGTAATAATCTATATGTGTAAACAGTCTGAAATAGAATGAATATATGTATATGTATAACTGAATCACCTATGTTGTACGCCTGTGTTGTAACACAATGTTAAACCAACTGAGAAAAGAAAGTTGTATGGATTGATTGACACTAGGGAAAGAAATCATATTTATATATTTAAATATATATATATTGCGCCAGCCAGCCACACTGTGCGCTTTTTAGGGAATCTCAGTTCCCTGAGCAGGGGTCGCCTCATGCTCCCTGCAGGGGGAGTGTGGAATCTTAACCACTGGACTACCAGGGAAGTCCCTGCACTAGGGAACTAGAAGGACCACCTTACCTAGTTTTCTATAGAACAGAAAGCATTCGGGCCTGTCAATACCCCTTTCTTATCCATCGGGCTGACATGACTTAGAACAACCTTCCCACTGCCAGTCACTCCCATGTCATCTTCATGTTTGTTATGTGTCTGTGTTCTACCTTGACTATATTTAATATGATTTTAAGTGAACGTAAATTGATTCACTTTTTTCCTTAGCTTTATTATGTTGAATTTATATGTTAATTATATTTTTCTAATATAAATTTTAAATTAATTTTTCTTGGAGGTTAGTTGTTTTAGTTAGTTTCTACTGTGCAGCAAAGTGAATCAGCTGTGCATACACATATGTCCCCCTCTTTTTTGGATTCCCTTCCTGTTTAGGTCTCCACAGAGCATTGAATAGAGTTCTGTGTGCTATACAGTATGTTCTCATTAATTCTCTATTTTATATTTAGTATCAATAGTGTATATGTGTCAGTCCCAATCTCTCAGTTCCTCCTACTTCCCTCCTTTCCCTGCTTGGGATCCATAGCTTTGTCTCTATTTCTGCTTTGCAGATAGGTTCATCGGTGTCATTTTTCTAGATTCCACATATATGCGTTAACATAAAATATTTGTTTTCCTCTTTCTGATGTACTTCACTGTGTATGACACACTCTAGGTCCATGCACGTCTCTGCAAACTTGCTTTTTTTAAAGGTTTGTTTGTTCCCTCAAATATATCCGTCAATGTTTATATACAATATCCTTCGGGAAACTCTGGCTTGGAGTGAGATTCTTCTCCAAAAAAATGACATTGAGAACCCCAGTTTGTCAGTATATTGATGAGTGGTTGTTGATTTATAGTGCAGCAACGGGGCGTGTGGATGGGAGTGGAAGGCACATGGGGCTTTTGCTATAAAATGACAACAAATACTGATGGAGAGGAGATTGAACAATATTAACCCAAAGCCTAGGGAATAACACAAATGCAGTGATCACAAGAGTAACCTAATCTAGAAAGAGAGAATGAAGGAAACCATAGATAATTAGAAAAATACTTGTTATCGTTCATTTCATGCCATATTCCAGGTATCGACCTAACCATTTTGATAAATAATGTTATATTTCTTCCACAACATCTCCAGGAATTAAGTTTTCTTCATTTCCCTCTTAATAGATGAGGGAACAAGTTCACGAGAGCTAAACTAACATGGCCAAGGTCACAGGGCTAGAAAGTAGTGGATCAAATAAAATCTTATCTAAAATTCATTTAGATAACAATGAATTTCCATCAGAGTCCTGAGCAGTGAGCGAAAAGAGAAGGTGATGAGGAGAATTCTTAATGAAAATGAGGTGAAAAGATTTTGACTCCTAGTGGCCAATTGAGCCTCTGCTCTCAAGTAACATAGGAAAATGTCAGGTGAGCAGGAGCCTTGGGTAGGAGTGGGCTCTGTCTGTCTAAGTCGCAGAATCCATCTCAGTCATCACTGACAGTCCCTTGATTACAGGTGGGTCAGTAAGTAGAGGCAAAGGTCATGTCATTGTTTCTCTAAGTAACTGAGGGCTAGCAGAAACTGAGGAGGCAAACTGATACTATGCTGTAGGCTGTGCTATAATTTTTTCTATACATTTTTGATTTTCAAGGAAAAAAATTGAAATTGGCCAAGCAGGTTTTTAAGTACTTGTTTTTAAGCTAGTAGCACCATGACTCTCTGCTTCATGTTTCCCTTCTAAAACCTTAGGATAACACAGAGTTTTAAGACAGCACTGAATGGATGAAATGAGTCACTTTGTTCTGCAGCAGAGCATTTCATCTTGAGAAGAGATTTCTAAAGTCAGAGCGTATATATCTCCCATTATCTGATTCAATGATTTAAGAATGACTCTGAGCCATGGGTGCAATATGTACATTTTCATTTCTGTTATTATTAAACATCCTTGCACATTTCTAAGGACTCTTACTGAGCTAGGTGATAAACTGATATTATGAAGATTTCTGCTTTGAAATTGCGGGTGGAGGGGAGGAGGAATACTTGATAGCACCTGGCAGATCTTTTTCTCTTTAGAAGTTTGATTGCGCCACTGGTGCTTTCCTGCCTTCTACATAAAATGTAAACTGCTTATGCTTTGATTCCACGCATTTCACCCTTGCCTGTTTCATCGTATCACTTTTTTTTCCCTCCAGCCAATCTTTTACTTGCTCCCTAAGTCCATTTTAACTGAATGATCTTCTCTTATTTTTTTGTATGTGTCTAGTAGTGTTCCCGGAGAAGGCAATGGCAAGCCACTCCAGTACTCTTGCCTGGAAAATCCCATGGATGGAAGAGCCTGGTAGGCTGCAGTCCGTGGGGTCGCTAAGGGTCGGACACGACTGAGCGACTTCACTTTCACTTTTCACTTTCACACATTGGAGAAGGAAATGGCAACCCACTCCAGTGTTCTTGCCTGGAGAATCCCAGGGATGGGGGAGCCTGGTGGGCTTCCGTCTATGGGGTCACACAGAGTCGGACACGACTGAAGTGACTTAGCAGCAGCAGCAGCAGCAGTAGTGTTCCAGAAGCTCGCAGTATCCTACATGCTTCTGTCCTTCTGGAGTTGGCATGCTAGTGGTGCTAGGTGCAATAACGTGAAATAAACTAGTACAGTAAATCCCCCATAAATGCACAGGTTCCATTTGCAAGTCCAATTTGTTCGTAAGTCCAACAGAGCTAACCTAGGTATCCAACTAACAACTATATAGTACTGTACATAATAAGTTTATAATACTTTTCACACAAATAATATATAGAAAAGAAGCATGCACAAAGCATAATAAGTGAAGCCACTTAGTCATGTTTGACTCGTAGCGACCCCATAGATTGCAGTCTACCAGACTCCTCCATCCATGGGACTTTCCAGGCAAGAGTACTGGAGTGGGTTGCCATTTCCTTCTCCAACAAAGCATAATGAAAACATTTTTTATCTTACAGTTCAGTGCCTTGAAAAGTACAGTAGTACTGTACAACAGCTGGCATACAGGGGCTGGTATTGATGAACAGGCAAGAAGAATTCCTGACTGGAGGAGGGAGATGAGGTGGGAGATGACAGCTTTGAAGGACTGTCAACAACAGGAGATGAAGAGCAAGCTGCAACATCACTCACGCCTGATGCCAATGGAACACACATTCACATCTTTGAAAGTTTGAAACTTGAAGATGCATCTGTAGGGGACTTACTGTGTAAGGGGGCTTCCCTGGTAGCTCAGCTGGTAAGGAATCTGCCCACAATGCAGGAGACCCCAGTTCAATTCCTGGGTCAGGAAGATGCCCTGGAGAAGGGATAGGCTACCCACTTTAGTATTCTTTGGCTTCCCTGGTGGCTCAGCTGGTGAAGAATCCTCCTGCAATGCAGGAGACCTGGGTTCAATCCCTGGGTTGGGAAGATCCCCTGGAGAAGGGAAAGGCTACCCACTCCAGTATTCTGGCCTGGAGGGAATCGCAAAGAGTCAGACATGACTGAGCAACTCTCACTTTCAGTTTACTGTGTAAGGAAGAGAGTGCTGGACAGAAAGACATGTGTTTGAAAAGAAAATCTAGGCTAGCCTCAATTAGTTGTTGTTATTTAGCCTCAGTTAGGATTGCAGCCATGAAATTAAAAGACGCTTACTCCTTGGAAGGAAAGTTATGACCAACCTAGATAGCATATTAAAAAGCAGAGACATTACTTTGCCAACCAAGGTCCGTCTCGTCAAGGCTATGGTTTTTCCGGTGGTCATGTATGGATGTGAGAGTTGGACTGTGAAGAAAGCTGAGCACCAAAGAATTGATGCTTTTGAACTGTGGTGTTGAGAAGACTCTTGAGAGTCCCTTGGACTGCAAGGAGATCCAACCAGTCCATTCTAAAGGAGATTGATCAATCCTGGGTGTTCATTGGAAGGACTGACACTGAAGCTGAAACTCCAATACTTTGGCCACCTCATACGACGAGTTGACTCACTGGAAAAGAGTCTGATGCTGGGAGGGATGGGGACGGAGGAGACGGGGACGACGGAGAATGAGATGGCTGGATGGCATCACCAACTTGATGGAGGTGAGTTTGAGTGAACTCCGGGAGTTGGTGATGGACAGGGAGGCCTGGCGTGCTGTGATTCAAGGGATCGCAAAGAGTCGGACACGACTGAGCGACTGAACTAAACTGAACTGAACTGAGGCAATAACAATTGTGTGAGTCTAAAATGAAGGATGAGCCCATAATGGTCTGGAGGAAGGGGATTCCAGGCCTCAAAGGCCCTGAGGTCAGAACAAGCTTTTCTTGTTCAAGAAACTGAGAGAAGGCCAGCATGGCCAGAAAGGGAGAAGCAATGCTGAGAGTGGTGAGAGATGAGGTTGGAGAGAGACAAAAGTAGATTCTGTAGGACTTGTAGCCAAGCTAAGAGCTTGAGTTTTATTCTGAATGTGACAGGAAACCATTGCAGGGATTGAGCAGTTGAGGTACGGATGCATTTTTAAACTCTCTCTAGCTTCTACGTGGATAAATAGACTTTAAGGAGGCAGGAATGGAGACAGGGAGGTCAGTTGCCATTGCAGTATTTCATTCAAGAAATAATAGTGGCTCCAACTAGCTTGATGGAGGCAGAGGTAGAAAAAATGGTCATATTTTGAAGAAAGAGTCCAAAGGCCTTACTGATGAATTAGTTGTGAAATATGAGAGGAAAAGAGAAGTCTGGGATGAATCCATGGTCTTTGCTCTTAATTGGGTAATTAGTGATGCCATTTACTAAGACGAAGACCCACTGAGGAAGAAATGGATCAGTGGAAACAGGGAATGGGGAACTCAGAGTAAAGTTCAGTGGTGGTGGTGATGGTGGTTTGTCGCTAAGTTGTGTCTGACTCTTGCAACCCCGAGGACTGAGGCCACCAGGCTCCTCTCTCCATAGGATTTCCCAGGCAAGAATACTGGAGTGGGTTGCCATTACTTTCTCCAGGGGATCTTCCTGACCCAAGGATCGAACCCATCCTTTTTATTGGCAGGCAGGCTCTTTACCACTAGTGCCACCTGGAAAGCCTACAAATTTTGGAGCTGTTTGTATGTACACCTGCTTGTATGTACCCCCTTGTGGTTGAGGCATAGATATCATCTTGGTAGTGCAGATAGATGGAGATGAGGTTCAAGGTCTGAGCCTGGGGAAGTTCAACCTTCAGAAGTCAGTCGTGAAGGAAGTTTCATCATAAGACTTGAAGAAACAGAGACAGTGCAAGGAGAAGCATGAGAATGTGGTGCCCTGGAATCCAAGTTAAGGACCACACGGGACTAAGGAGAGAGAAAAAAACTGAGTCAGGTGTTGATGATAAAAGGAATAAGATGAGGACTGAGAACTGGCCGTAGGATTCTGTTTGAAGAAAGTTTTTAGTGACCCTAACTCGAGAAGTTTCAGTGAAATGATGGGAAGAGCCTGCTTTGAGTGGGCAGAGGTGAGAAAAGGACCTGAGTGCAGAGTCAGAGAATGTGGACAACACCTTCAAGTTTTCAAAAAACTCTCTCTAACCAGAGGAGCAGGAGAATGGGACAGTAGCTGGAGGGGACAAGTGATCTGGGGAGACTCTCTTTCTAAATATGGGAGAGGATACAGTGTGTTTGTGTGCTGATGTGATTGAGTCAGTGGAATGAGAGAAATTGATACAGGAAGCAAAGGGGATGAAAGCCAAAGCATCATCTTTGAAGAGGTTCAAGGGGGTGCTGCCCAGCATGCAGCGGAGGTGTCAGCAGGAGGAATGGCAGATGAATCCAGGGTCACAAGGGTAGGAGGGTTATGGTAGATTCCTTCTAAGAAGACACATAAATCCTCTTCTGATGGCTCTGTTCTCTTCTTGAAATAATAGGCGAGGTCATCACAGAGGAGGGAGATGATACAGGCTTGTAGAGGAGCAGGAGGTGTCATTTCAAAGACTGGAAGAGTGTATTGCCTTAGGCAATGTCCAGGATTACCCTGCAGCCCTGTAGATCCCTAACTAAATAGAAACCTCTTCTCTCTTAAAACCCTCTTAAAATAGAAACCTCTTCTCTTTGATTTGACTTCGTCAAATCAAAAAGGGATAAAATGAACTCACACATCTGATGCTGATACCCCCATGTCATCCCCACATATCATATTCCATCTCCCCTATGGCCTTTCATAAGCATTTCTTTTTATGAACACCCAGAGTACTATGTGTTTTTATTAAACCTTTTGGCAGGTTAGCTCATCCTGTTTCAAGTTGCTCTGCAACTATTTTCCTACGTTCTAGACTTATCTCTAATTTAAAGTTGTATGAATGCATGCTCAGTCGCTCAATTGTGTCCTACTTTTTGTGACCCCATGGACTGTAGCCCATCATTCTCCTGTGTCCAAGTGATTTTCCAGGCAAGAATACTGGAGCGGGTCGCCATTTCCTTCTCCAGGGCATCTTCCTGACCTAGGGATCACACCTGCATCTCCTGCATTGGCAGGCAGAGTCTTTACCACTGTACCACCTGGAATTAATGTTAGAGTTCCCTATAGTCAAGAAAACATTTCTTCATTAAAAATTCTCCCACCCAGCAGTGTTCATAAGTGGGTGTGGTCCATGGTTGTTATATTAAAGACTTCTTAATTACCTACTTTAGGGTCTGATCACTGTTACGCATCAAACTTTACAAAATACTGAGATGGAATGATGAGGCATCATGCTCTTTCTGTTCCAAACACCAAAACCTAGCACAGTCACTCACATGTACACACACATCTTTCGTTTTATTTTCTTCTTTCAGTATAGGAAACTTCACATCTGACTCCTCCTGCTTCATTATTTTAGTGACAGGATATTTACCATCTACTAAAGGTAACCCCCACTTTTTAACACATTGTTGACTTGGGGGGGGTTTATGGAAACTAAGGCCTACGGTATTGATATGTCTCTGGTCAATAATGTGTTAAAATCTCTACCTGTTAGGAAATATTGCTTATGCCAACATTTTACCTTATACCTCTACCCAGTGGCTCTTCTAATTCTTCTGAACTTCTCCAAAAGTCTTTCAAACACTTGAATGTACCTATCAGTTCTTCCACGAGTCATCATTGTTATTTAACCAGGTAAACCACGTTCCTCCCTTCAACCTGGCCTTTTGTGTAATATTTTTCACACCCTGGGAGGCTCTCTAGCATGTGGCAGCAAAAACTGAATTCTTCTTCCAGTTGAAGAGCACAGAGTACTGGAAGAACACAACCTTGCGTGATCTGGGTATTCTACTCAATTAATGACAATTAAGGTTGTATTTTTCAATGAGCAAAGGATGTTCGTTTACATTGCACTTGTACTTAATAGTCCTTGCTCGCATGAGTTTCTCTCAGGAGCTAGGCTTCCTCCCTTCAGCGTATAACTTCATGTAACACTGGGCAACACGATACCCTTTGTTCAGTTTTCTATACATGTGTTTTGATTATATTCAGCTAGGAAGATTTGAGAAGAGGAACAGAGGAGGGATACTAACAGTTGTTGAGCATCTATTGTGTACCAGTCTTCTTTGTTCAGAGGAGATATTTAATGATACCAATTTTATGGGGGAAGAACTGAAGGCTCACAAGGCTCATGTAACTTGCCCAAGTTTGCCCAACAACCAAGCTAATATCTGAGTTTATATTACTTTAATCCAAAGCCCCTCATCTTTCAGCTCTTGTAGCCAGCTCTCAAATGATTCAGCTCATCTTTCCAACATAGTGGAAATCGTTTCTATTCCTGCACATCACCTATATTTACCACTGTTCTTAGCAGTGAATTAACCATACATTTTACAAGCATCTAACACTGTTAAGAATTTTGAGCATACCAGTACCAAGGACAGAGCTCTGCAGCACCCAGACCAGAAGCCTCGATGCTCCTTCATCAATAGTGATTTTCAGGATATCACTGTGGATATCATCCTCCGTGAGCTTCAAAGCCACAGACTTTTAGTTCACGGAACTCTGCACTGTCTGCAAGATATCAGAAGAGTTCTTTTTCAAAGCTCACTGAAATGCTCAAATATGTATTTACATTATATTGTGTTTATATGTTGGTATCTCTAGGAGACAGGACAGGTTCTATTCCAGACCGCTACAGTAAAGTGAATATCACAATAAAGTGAATCATATGAACGCTTTGCTTCCCATTGTATGTAAAAGCTATGTTTATACTTTACTGTAGTCTGTTAAGTGTGCCATAGCATTAAATCTTTTTAAAGTGATGTACCTATCTTAATTTAGAAATACTTTACTGCTAAAAAATATTAACCATCATCTGAGTCTCCAGCAAGTTGTAATCTTTCTGCTGGTGGAGGATCTTGCCTCCATGTTGATGCTTGCTAACTGATCAGGATGGTGGCTGTTGAAGGCTGAGGTGGTTGTGGCAGTTTCTTAAAATAACGCAATGACATTTGCCACATCAACTGACTTTTCCTTCCATAAATGATTTCTTTGTAACATGCAGTGCTCTTTGATAGCATATTACCCACAGCAGAACTTTCAGAATTGGAGTTAATCCTCCCTTATACTCTGCCTCTGCTTCATCAACTAAGTTTATATAATATTCTAAATGCTTTGTTGTCATTTCAGCAATCTTCATAGCATCTTCACCCTGACTAGATTCCATCTCAAGAAGCCATTTTCTTTGCTCGTCCATAAGAAACAACTCCTCATTCATGAAAGTTTTATCAAAGTTTATAGCAATTCAATGACATCTTCAGTCTCTACTTCTAATTCTGTTTTTCTTGCTGTTTCCACCACATCTGTAGTTACTTCTTCCACTAAAGTCTTGAACCCCTCAAAGTCATCCGTGAGGGTTGAAATCAACTTCTTCCAAACTCAGTAGTGTTGATATTTTGACCTCTTCTCATGGGTCAGGAACATTATTTATGGCATCTAGAATGGTGAATTCTTTCCAAAAGGTTTTCAAGTTACTTTGCCCAGATCCATCAAAGAAATCACTATCTTCCGCAGCTATAGCATTACAAAATGTATTTCTTAAATAATAAGACTCAAAAGTAAAAGTTACTTCTTGATCTGTGGGCTGCAGAATGGATGCTGTGTTAGCAGGCATGGAAACAACATGAATCTCATCGTCCATCTCCATCAGAGCTTTTTAATGACCAGATTCATTGTCATTGAACAGTCATATTTTGAAAGGAATCTTTTTTCTGAGTAGTACCTCTCCACAGTGGGCTTAAAACATTCAGTAAACCACGTTGTCAACAAATTTGCTGTCATCTAGGCTTTGTTCCATTATGAAGGCCCTAGGATTTGGGGAATGGTGGAGAAGGCAATGGCAAGCCACTCCAGTACTCTTGCCTAGAAAATCGCATGGACAGAGGAGCCTGGTGGGCTGCAGTCCATGGGGTCGCTACTAGTCGGACACGACTGAGCGACTTCACTTTCATTTTTCACTTTCACACATTGGAGAAGGAAATGGCAACCCACTCCATTGTTCTTGCCTGGAGAATCCCAGGGACGGTGGAGCCTGGTCGGCTGCCGTCTATGGGATCACACAGAGTCGGACACGACTGAAGCGACTTAGCATCAGCAGCAGCAGCAGCAAGTGAAAATTGGCTTCAACTTAAAGTCATCAACTGAATTAACCCCTAACAAGAGAATCAGCCCTTTGAAGTTTTGAAACCAGGCCTTGACTTCTCTCCAGGTATGGAAGTCCTAGATGGTAGGAAGCCTTCTTCCAATAGAAGGATGTTTCTCTATACTGCAAATCTATTGTTTAGTGTAACCACCTTTATTAATTATCTTAGATCTTCTGGATAACTTCCTGCTGCTGTTAGCCCTTGCTGCTTCACCTTGAACTTTTATGTTTTGGAGATGCTTCTTTCCTTAAACCTCATGAACCAACCTCTGCCAGCTTTAAACTTTTCTTCTGAAGCTTCCTCACCTCTCTCAGCCTTCATAAAACTGAAGAGAGTTAGGGCCTTGCTCCAAGGCTTTGGCTTAAGGGAATGTTGTGTCTGATTTGATCTTCTGTACAGACCACTACGACTTTCTCCAGATCAACTCGAAGGCTGTTTGGTTTCCTTATTATTTGTGTGTTCACTGGAGTACCACCTTTAATTTCCTTCAAGAACTTTTCCTTTACATTCTTTTTTGGCACAAGAGGCCCAGTGTTTGACCTGTCTCTGCTTTTGACATGCCTTCCTCACTAAGCTTAATCATGTCTATGTGTGTGTGCGTGCATGCTAAGTTATTTCTGTTGTTTTCAACTCTTTGCAACACTATGGACTGTAGCTTGCCAGGCTCCTCTGTCCGTAGGATTCTGCAGGCAAGATCTCCAGGATCTTCCCGGCCCAGGCATCAAACCTGCATCTCCTGCAACTCCTGCATTGCAGGCTGATTCTTTACCTCTGAGCCACTGGGGAAGCCCAATCCTGTCTATATTTCTTTTTAACTTTTTTTCTTTCTTTTTTCTTTTTTTGGCTGAACTGGGTCTTAGTTGCAGTATGCGAACTCTTAACTGTGGTGTGTAGGATCTAGTTCCTTAACCAGGGATGAAACCCAGCGCCTGTGCATTAGGAGCATGGAGTCTTAGCCCCTGAACCACCAGGAAAGTCTCCAGTCATGTCTATCTTTTGATTTTTTTTTATCACAGAGTATTTTCTATAAATTAGAGGATAATTACAATGTTGTGTTGATTTCTTCCATGCAACAACGCAGATCAGCCATAACCGTCTTTTGATTTAAAGCAATAGACATGTGAATCCTTTTGAACACTTGGAGGCTATTGTAATTCTATTAATTGACCTTATTTCAATATTATTGTATGTTTTAGGGAATACAGAGACCAAAAGAGGGAGAGAGAGGGCTAGTAAGTGGAGCAGTCAGAACACACAGTATTTATTAAGTTCACCATCTTATATGGGCACAGTTCTTGGCACCCCAAAACAATGGCAATAGTAACATCAAAGGGCACTGATCACAGATCATCACAACAAACATAGTAATGATGAAAAAGTTTAAAGTATTTCAAGAATTACCAAAATGTGATACAGAGGCATGAAATGAGCAAATGCTGTTGGGGAAATGGTGCTAAAAATCTTGATATAGGTTTACCACAGACCTTCAGTTTGTAAAATCTTAATAAAGCAAAGCACAATAAAATGAGGTATGCCTGTATAATGTTAGTTTGCATGCCTATTTCTTCAGTGGTATAATAATCCTTTCTAAAATGTTGCCAGGACCTGCCATCAATCCCAGAGATCTAGAATTTCCAAGCTCTTCATTGTAGCAATTTAGATGCTCACCTGTTCCCAGCCTTTTGGCATATCTTTCATTTTTATCTTTGTTTCATTATTATGTCTGCATATTTTTTAATTCTCTGAGAGGTAATTTACTGGACTCTGGAAACTCAAATATATTTTAATCACCTGAGGGATTATTTTAATATCACTTTACTTAGATTTAGCATAAGTTTCCTCTTACATTAAATTCTATCCTTTCTAGTTAGACTATTCTACTTAGAAGCTACTGGAGATGCATCATTGAAATTGGGTAGCTCAGCATTTCACCATGCTAAAAGTAACTTCACACCAGTTTCTACTAGAAGTAGCCTTCCTCCCCAGCTTCTTCTTCTTATGGCCTAGAGAACTTGGAAAAATTCTTCCAGCTGACCTTACCATCTCCTGTTCACTATAGTTCTTGCATGATAAAAGTTGTCCATGTTCTAGTAAAGCATATTCAAGAACTATTCTTTCTAGGAGGCCAGATGAAAGTGGTATTAATTATGGTGACAAGGACTCTTCTGCTCTCTATGCACAAGGAATAAAGGAGAGAAATAATAGGAGTTTTCAGCTGATATTACACAGAGTCAACACACTTGTACATATTTATCCTGTGTCAAGAAGACCATCTGCAAGAGAGACAAAGATGTGAGGGTACTGCTGCCCATTTAAAGGAGAAAATAGAAGACTGGAAATAGGAATCATCACTGGTTTCTAGTATTTGAAGCCATAAAGAAAGCTGAGTGGCTTGCCATTGCCTTCTCTGACCAAAGAGTTAATGATTTTGAACTGTAGTGTTGGAGAAGACTCTTGAGAATCCCTTGGACTGCAAGGAGATCAAACCAGTCCATCCTAAAGGAAATCAGTCCTGAATATTCCTTGGAAGGGCTGATGCTGAAGCTGAAACTCCAATACTTTGGCCACTTGACTCAAAGAACTGACTCATTGGAAAAGACCCTGATAATGGGAACGATTGAAGGCAGAAGGAGAAGGGGATGACAGATGAATGGATGGATGGCATCACCGACTCGATGGACATGAGTTTGAGCAAGTTCTGGGAGTTGGTGATGGACAGGGAAGCCTGGCATGCTGCCATCCATAGGGTCACAAAGAGTCGGACACAACTGAATGACTGAACTGAACTGATGGAAAAGGGGTCCATGTGTTCTCAGAACTCAGAAGCATAATAAGAATTCATATGTCTGAGGTCACCAGCGAACACCCTCCCACTGGTTGAAGGCAGCCTAGATGCACTTGGCCAGTGAATACCATGAGGTAGCATCTGTTGGTCTTCAGTCTGTTTCATGTCACACCCTACTGATCAGGTTACATACAACCTGTTCATTCATTGAATGTATCTGGTTTGTCGTTGCATTTGGATTTTTCACTCATGCTATAAGGATAATTTGTAGAAATCAGATTTGGAAGCAACTTGAAGTAGAAGTTTCTAAGAAGTACAGAAAGGCAGCATACCTTATTGGTTTGTAGCGTAGCTACTTCGGTATTTAGTTATTTGAGTTCTGGCCCTGCCAGAACTGTTCAGGGCCAGTTCTGGCCCTGCTCTGTAAACTCTGGCTGGTTGCTTATGTTTGATGCTTCATGTATCAGTTTTCCCATTGTGTGAAATGAGACAGTAATGAGGACTAAATGAGTTAATACCTATAAAGCATCTGTATTAGTTATCTACTGCTGTGTGACAATACTATTGCAAATTTCACAGCTTGAAAACAATACCATTCATGATCTCATAGTCTCTGTGGGTCAGTAATCAAGGCACAGCTTCTCTGGTTCTCCTTTTTAGGGGCTCACAGAGCTCAATCAGGCTGTCAACCAGGACTGCAGCCTCATCTGAGACTTGACTGGGGAAGGGTCTACTTTCAAGCTCACACAGGGTGTTGGCAGAATTCAGTTCAGGGCTTTAGTTTCTTGCTGGCTCTCAACCAAAGACCTTCAATCCTAACACAGCTTCTGGCTTTTCCAAAACCCACAAGGCAAGAAAGTCTCCAGCAAGATGGTTGCTACAACCTATGTGCATAATCACATACATGTAATCACATACATCCCAGCACCTTTGCCATATTCTGCTGGTTAGATACGAGGCACAGGTGACACCCACTCTCAAAAAGGGGGGATATACAAGGTCTCATGGTCAGAAGTTAGGTATCATGGACTTCCTTGGTGTTCTAGTGGTTAAGAATCCACCTGCCAATGCAGAAAACCCGGGTTCCATCCCTGGTCCAGGAAGATCCCACAAGCCACAGGGCAACTAAACCTGTACACCGCAACTGCTGAGCCCACCTGCAGCAACTAGTAAAGCCCAAGTGCCCAGGAGACAATGCTCTGCAACAAGAGAAGCTGCTGCAATGGGAAATCCATTTGCGGCAATAGAGAAAGCCCGCACATAGCGCCCACACATAGCACCAAAGACCAAGCACAGCCCAAACTAGCAAAAATAGCTAAATAAATAAAATAAATACTTTTTAAAATAAAATATTTTTTTAATTTTTTAAAAATAAAAGCAAACTGGTTTATTAAAAAGAAATAAATAAGTCAGGCATCATGAATGACTACCTTAGCGTCTATCTGACACAGCAAACTAAGTCAGGCTTGGTACCAATGAGGTGCCTAATATATGCAGTTAGTATTCATTCAAACTGCCTGAAGAAGACATAGGCGCTTTCTGAGAGGATTAGTTTCTCACACTGGGGCTACTCCAGACTGGATGGTGGCTGTAAAGAAAATCAAATGAGGTAGGTCTTGAACCAGATGAGCTTTAATATCACCTATGGTCTGATTCAGGCCCCAGACACGGTGAACTAACTGCTCTCCTCCTTCAGAGGCCCCTTCAGCATCTTCCAGGGTTTGTTGCTGCTCTTCTTGCATGCTGTCTTACCGTAAGTGGATGTTGATTTTATCAAAAGCATTTTCTTCATCTGTTGAGATGATCATATGGTTTTTATTCTTTAATTTAATGATGTCATATACCCACTGATTTACAGATATTGAAAAATCCTTGCATCCCTGGGATAAATCCCACTTGATTATGGCATATGATCCTTTTAGTCATAATGCCACATGTCGCATTCAACTGGCTAGTATTTTGTTGCGGATTTTTCTGTCTCTGTTCATCAATGATACTGGTCTGTAGTTTTCTTTTCTGTGGTATCTTTGTCTGGTTTTTGGTATCAGGGCAATGGTGACCTCATAGAATGAGTTTAACAGTGTTCCCTCCTCTGCAATTTTTGGGAGTAGTTTCAGAAGGATAGGTGTTTTGCTTGGTATCTTTTACATGTTTATACATGTTTACCTGAGTAAACGGGAACTGGAACATCCTGTTTGATTTTCTCTGAGAATTCTGGGAGTTGACTTTGGTCCTTCTTACAAGAGCCAAGCTTTAGGGGTGGGTGGGGAGGAAGGAAAGAAATACATTTTACCTTGACTAAGATTTGCAGAGGTGCAGGCCCTGCTCTCAGCGTCTGGGTCTCTCAAAACCCTCATCAGGTTTGTGTACCTAGACTGCAGTCAATAAAGGCAGAATAACATCACTGAGAAGAGGGAGAGATGATGGATTGAACTTCTAGGCTCTCTGTAGATCTTGCTGCTGACAAACAACGGTTTTTACCCATCTGATTCACTCCCCAGCTCAGCCTCCGCTGTTTGCCATGTCAGTCAATTAGTCAGTTCAGTCGCTCAGTCGTATCTGACTCTTTGCGACCCCATGAATCACAGCACGCCAGGCCTCCCTGTACATCACCAACTCCCAGAGTCCACCCAAACTCATGTCCATCAAGTCGGTGATGCCATCCAGCCATCTCATCCTCTGTCGTCCCCTTCTCCTTCTGCCCCCAGTCCCTCCCAGCATCAGAGTCTTTTCCAGTGAGTCAACTCTTCGCATGAGGTGGCCAAAGTATTGGAGTTTCAGCTTCAGCATCAGTCCTTTCAATGAACACCCAGGACTGATCTCCTTTAGAATGGACTGGTTGGATCTCCTTGCAGTCCAAGGGACTCTCAAGAGTCTTCTCCAGCACCACAGTTCAAAAGCATCAATTCTTTGGTGCTCAGCTTTCTTCACAGTCCAACTCTCACATCCATACGTGACCACTGGAAAAACCATAGCCTTGACTAGATGGACCTTTGTTGGCAAAGTAATGTCTCTGCTTTTTAATATGCTGTCTAGTTTGGTCATAACTTTCCTTCCAATATAAACTTTCTGTTTAGTAGCCCAGCTATGGAAGAGGACAAATAAATCAGTTCCTTTGGGGCAGCACATTTTTTTATGCCTGAGAACTTATTGATCTAAGACATACATAGCCTTGCATGCGAATTGCATCAGCCCAATTTCTACATCAGCCTCTGAGAAATGTGACCAAAGAACCACATGTGCTACACGTGCAAGCACCCAAGTACACCCTGAGCCACACAGACACCAGTACCTGGCTCTGTTGTGCTGGGGAGGGGGGAGGGGAGTGACTGAGGCACTCTACAGCCATGTGAGTAACTAAATGTTAGAAATACAATAACCATGATGTATCCCTGTTATTTCTTTAATTTAAGCAATTTCCCGGGAGAGCATTGAGGTGTTAATTGCTTCTGCACTTCTTTAGTTGACAGATATGTTCTTTTTCACCTGGGTAAGAGAACCAATTATTGTAATGCTCTCTTGGGCTTGGCGAGATATGCTTTAATAGATTTTAAAGGCATTGGTAGGGCAGTGTGCTTTTAAAAGGAAACTGTCCTCTGCCATGTTCATACTTGATAACATGTGTGGGTATTGTATTCAGACCACATGATGAATCTGTTAAAGAGGAATATGTAGTGGAGGAAGAAAAGACAGGAGTAATATTTTTTTCAGGAATTATGTATTCAGATTTCAGATATGAGAAAAATATTTTCCTGTGTGTGTGTGTGTGTGTGTATATCACTGAGTGGAACAAAGATTAAGCAAAACAGCAACAAAAGAAGAGTAAGCTTTTTCTTTCAATATTCAGCGGGGCGTATTTCTCATGAGCTTCAACACAAAGATGTTATTTTTTGGGACTGATGTGGCCTTCCAAATGAGGGTCTGGCAGGTCACTAACTCAGTACAAATCAGAAAATATTCTTTTCCAGTTGTTTAAAAGTGACTTCACAATCTGCTTGAACCGCAAGTAGTTTTATGTTTCATACTTATATTCGAGAAGAAAAAAAAAACAGGAATTTTTGTTAGAATTTGAAGCTTTATTTTGGCCAGAGTCACTCTGGCAACTTGCCGAGCCAAGGCACCCCTTGTTAACCAAGGTGGTGTATGAAAAAGAAGACTGAATTCATAGTGAGAGCACCTGGTTTTAAGTTCTAGCAAAATGGTTTGCCTGATAGGGTGTCCTTAGGCAAACCATCTAACCTCAAAAAGCTTCAGTGTTTTCATCTTTAAGATCCTGGGTTTCTGTGAGACTCAAATGAGAAAATATGTGACTCTACTAGGCACCTCTTCAAGTGGTATACAGATGTAAAGTGCTGTGATCAAAGAAAAATCTAGGTTTTCTGGTACCCAAAGCTTATACAATTTGAGGGAAGGCAGCTCTTTAAGGAGAAAAATACAAAAGTACATTTTTAAAATTTTACAAGACCATGTGACCATGTGAACACCTCACTAGGACCTCTTCCCCAGGCTTGGAAAGAAGCCTGTGGTAGTGAATGTCCTGGAAACTGATGAGAGTAGCTTTACCTGTGTGTTAGTATCGCAGCCTTACAGAATGCCAGAGCTGGGAGTGCTCATGCCTGCCATTTGATGGGGCTTCACACCTGTTTTTTCCCAGTAAAGAAACCTCTTTGGAAACAAAATTTTACTTGGAGGAACAGAAGAGAAAACAGAAAAGAGGAGCCGAAGTTAGGACAAGGGATTTAGTTATAACTGTGTCTGTGTGTTCTCCTCCTCCATGGGTACCTAAGAGCTTCAGCTGAAAGTGAATTTAGAGAAATAGTGTATTTCTTTTATTTGGAGGATGCCTCCCCTCATTTTAACCACTGTGAAACCAGGATGTACCTTATAGTTGTTCTTGAACCTGCAGTCATTGTTGCCCGTGCATGCTCTTCAGTTCAGTTCAGTTCAGTTCAGTCGCTCAGTCGTGTCCAACTCTCTGCGACCCCATGAATCACAGCACGCCAGGCCTCCCTGTCCATCACCAACTCCCGGAGTTCACTCAAACTCATGTCCACAGAGTCGGTGATGCCATCCAGCCATCTCATTCTCCGTCGTCCCCTTCTCCTCCCGCCCCTGACCTTTCCCAGCATCAGAGTCTTTTCCAGTGAGTCAACTCGTCGCATGAGGTGGCCAAAGTATTGGAGTTTCAGCCTCAGCATCAGTCCTTCCAATGAACACCCAGGATTGATCTCCTTTAGAATGGACTGGTTGGATCTCCTTGCAGTCCAAGGGACTCTCAAGAGTCTTCTCCAGCACCACAGTTCAAAAGCATCAATTCTTCGGCGCTCAGCTTTCTTCACAGTCCAACTCTCACCATGCGCTTACTTGGTTGTAATTCCTGATAATATGATTGGATAAATGCAGCCCATTGAAGTTTCAGGCAATAAATCATTTAAGGACCATTTGAGGTAGGAACTTGCATTGTTGTCTAAACCATTCTATTGACACTTTGGGGAAAGATCAAGGAAGCCTAAGCATCATAACTTGTCAGACGGGTCTCAGCAACTTGGAGGAAAAACCAAGAGACAATAGCAGAGCACTCTCTCAGATATCTGCATCATCAGTGTTCTTGATGTCCAGAGGACAATGTCATATGGCAAATAAGGGCTTCTGTGACATTAGGAGTGAATGTGAAGAAGATGTAGAAGTCCCTTAACTAACTTATTTAATGTACATTTTCCTTCTTATGTATGTACTTTGAGTTCCTTTGTAATTATAAAAAAATTTTTTAACTTAGTGAAAAGAAAGCATTATGTCGTAATTTAATTGGCAGCATTTCTTAGTGGTGAATAAAACAGCAGGGTTCCTTAAAAGTGATGGCAGTGAAGTCAATGAAATATGGTACTTCTAAAACTGTTTAGTTTCATTCTCTCTTTAGAATTAAACTAAATGCAGTGTGCCCAAGGCAATATGGCTGGCTTTTCCAGGACATAATGAACTAGTTGCAAATACTTTTCAAGCATTTGTTCCCTAGTTAGCCTCAGACTAGAACCCTCACTCTTTGTTTCATTAATCATATTTGTTATGATTTTGAAATGCTTAGGATCTGTATTTCCTACTAAAATATAAATTCCTTGAAGGCAAGGATTAAGTCTGTCTTGTTTACTGCTTGGTAGCAAGATGCCTAGTAGGAAATCATCAGTAGATTTTCCAATGGAGGGGTGGATGGGTGAATGAAGGGAAGGGTAAATGGAGAAAGGAGAGATGGATGGATGAATGGAGAAAGGGAGGGATGAGGAGAGGGATAGATGGTGGGGTAGAAAGGACTAAAACTTTTCATACTCAGATTGAGGCCACAAGATACTTGGACAAAGTGGTGTTATATATGGCAATTGATGTACTGATACAAGTAGGCACTGAGCGAAGGAAATAATGACTCTGGCTTGTCTGCTCACTACCTTTCTGCTCACCCTAATAGAGAGCCTTTCCATTGGGACAAGAATATGGTTGTTTCTCAAGGAGGGCAGGAGAGCAGGACCAAGAGAGATACCCTGCTTGTCAGGGTAAAGGAAGCTGAAAGGGAGGCTGTGGGTGTAGGTCGGGGAGGTGTCCTTGACGTGGGCAGCACAGTCTCCTCCAGTTCTGGTCTGGTGGGGCCCCAGTAAGGCTCTGATAGTGGAAACTGACTGCAGCAGGCTGCCTGGCTTCTCCACGGAGAGTTCACAGAGCTCCCTTGATGCCTTGCCTCTTGGTTATCTGCAGTGACTGCTCTATTAGTTTTCCATCTGTTCCTTTATTTGAAATGGATCAAATCTCGTAAAACAAGAGAAAATCATGTAAATGCCCCTGACATCTGTAAGAGAATGAGAGGGACAGATTTACTGATTTACTGTTGCCCTGGTGGCTTGGAGTCAGCCAGAGGCTGGCCTTATTTTTCAGGTCTTTCCTCAATGGTGTTTCATCTACACATTCTTGTGTCCATTAGTATAGCAATTATTTTATGACTGTCTGAACATGTATAGCAGTCAGTTTTATGAGAAGGCAATCTCATGCACCTAAAACGGATGCAAACTTCTACTTAAACCAATTTTCAAGTCTCAAGTTTCTTAATCTATGAAATGAAAGTGTTGTCCTGTTTACAAAGTTATCCTGAAGGTTAAATTAGAAGACAGATGTGAACCATTTTGAAAAATACTAACTGCTTTAAAAGGATAGATAATCTTAAATGGTGTCAGAGATTTCTTCATTTTAAGTTTTCTCTTCAATCCTGCTCTCACTCCTGGAAGACTCATGGGGACATCTCCGTGGAAAAAGGAGGCCAAGTAAATGTAGCTCTAAGTCCCATTTTGTCCTGAGTATTTAAGAAGTCTGATGTCCTGTTGAAATGTATCCTCCCTTCATTTCTTTTTCAGGCAGAATGCTCCGCACAATCATGGCTCTTTCCGTTGTGAGAAGCAGTGGCCTCTACGTCATGTTCCGCTCCCAGTGCTGGGCACTAGCTAAGCCCCTAACTCCCTGATGACCCGCTCTCACTAGCTACCAGTGCAGCCTTACCTGATGTCAGTCTGTCTCAGGGTTTCCCTTTGTTGGTTCTTTGGATTTTTGTTTTAAAATTTTATTGAAGTATTTACAATGTTGTGTTAATTTCCTCTGTACAACAAAGTGACTCCGTTATACGTATATCTACATTCTTTTTCATATCCTTTCCCATTTTGGTTTGTCTCAGGGTCTTGAACATAGTTTCCTGTGCTATACTGTTGCTGCTACTGCTAAGTCACTTCAGTCGTGTCCGACCCTGTGTGACCCCATAGACGGAAGCCCACCAGGCTCCCCCGTCCCTGGGATTCTCCAGGCAAGAACACTGGAGTGGGTTGCCATTTCCTCCTCCAATGTGTGAAAGTGAAAAGTGAAAATGAAGTCGCTTAGTCGTGTCCGACCCTTAGCGACCCCACAGACTGCAGCCTACCAGGCTCCTCCATCCATGGGATTTTCCAGGCAAGAGTACTGGAGTGGCTTGCCATTGCTATACTGTAGGACCTTGTTTATCCATCCTATGTATGAGAGTTTGCCTCTGCTAATCCCAAACTCCCATTCCTTCCCTTCCCTACCTCCTCCTGCCACTGTGGCAACCACATGACTGTTCTCTGTCTGTGCATCTGTTTTTGTTTTGTAGGTATGTTGATTTGTATCATATTTTAGATTCCACATATAAGTGATATCATATGGTATTTGTCTTTCTCTGTCTGACTTATTTTGCTTAGTGTGATAATCTCTTGGTCCACCCATGTTGCTGCAGATGGCATTATTTCATTCTTTTTAATGGCTGAGTAATATTCCTTTGTATGTATTAATATGTACCATATCTTCTTTATCCATTCATCTGTCTGTGGACACTTAGAGTGGTTCCTTATCTTGGCTATTGTAAATAGTGCTGCTGTGAACATAGGGGTGCATGTATCTTTTTTAATTTCATGGTTTTCCTTTGCTTGCAAGTGTTTCTTCTCACTCACACAGCTAGACAAGACATACTTCTCATCCCTTGTTGTTCAGTAGAACTCTCAGACCAAACCATCCGATCACCCTAGTCCTAGCATGGGAGCTCTGGTTTTTCATATCTAAATAGTCAATGTAAGATACTAGCCAAAAGGATATTCTAAAAGACATGCAAAAATAAAAGACTCTCACCCAACAATATCTCATTAATGTACTAAGCAAATTCTGATACCTCCATGTCTCCAATTATTAGACCGAAATGCTAGCAATATTTGCAAGTTATTTTCACCTAAAGAAAGAAATTAAGTCTCCAAATACACATTCATAGCCTGCAGGGAGTTTGCCCTGGACCAAAGGTTGAACTGTTTGTTATTCTTCAGGCTCCTAGGCCATGCTGTGCACCAGCCACATTTCACTAAAATTATTAGTATAGACCTTTGTCTCTTAGACATTTAGAACGTAAGCTACAGAAAGGTAGAGGCTGTGATTATGGGGTCTTGGAAATGCTAGCCCCTAGCAGAGTCTGAAAATAACAGATCCTCACAAAATGTTTTGGACCAAAATGATCCACAAGTAGCTGTAGAAATGAAGTTAGCTTCTCTAGGAAAACACTGACGATCAGAGTGATTTCAAATTTAGCCATGCCAGTTGCTTAGTTTCACTTGTAGAATCTCGGTTTCAATCATGTCAACAACTTAAAAAATTTGAGTACAACCACCTGCAAGTAAAAAGTGACAGATGGGGAAGTTTTCCCGAAGAAAAATTGCCTGGGGCTCTTGAGACAAGTGTAGTTATTGGATCTCCTGGCCAGTGCCTTTTGCTCATCCTTATGGATTCTCAGATATAAATGTCTACCTCTCAGGCCATCCCACTCAGGAATAAGGGGAATTTCACTGAAACAAGTCATCTCTTGTTTCTGAAAAATTGAATATGGTTTCATCTTGATTTTTAGATGACGCCATAGGAACATATCACTGATAGGTTTGACATTATTTGCTGTTTCATGACCCCACCTGAAATGCACACAGATTATAAAATGCCAGCCAGCAGAGGGTGTTCTTTGATTTTCACCTTGCTCAAATCTAATCTGACTTCAGATCTTCAGGATTTCTTAAGTAGAGTACATGGATGGAGTTTAGGGTATCCATGAATTCCCCTGAAATGGTAGCCACAATTTTACTGAGAATAGAACCTGTGGCTTTCATTAGATTCTCAAAGGAATCTATGTTTCAACAAGTGGGTAAGTACTGCTGGTAATTGTTTTGTCTTCTCTTCATAACAATCAAAATACAATAGAAGATTAGCAACCTGCATACCCGAAATTTTTCCTATATCCAAATAATAATAATGATGATAACAGTAATACCGTGACTAGCATATATATTGAATGCTATGTGGCAGGTACCTTAGTAAGTTGCTAATGAGAATTTCATTACTTAATCTTCACAACACCCTAAGGGTAGGTCATTTTTTTTTTTAGTTGAAGTATAGTTAGTTTCGAGCGTTGTCATGTTTCCAGGGCCTGCTTATCACGAGTGTGGGGTGTGGGGTGTGTGCTTGTCTGGGCCAGGTGTGTGTGTGTGCCCTAAGCACATGTGTGTGCCCATGTACTCCTGTGCACGGGAATGTGCATGTCTCAGCGATCCTGGACACCACCTCACAGTTCTCTGGAAGCCATGCCCTTGACTCATATTCTGGAAACAAATTCTTATGCTTGATCTAAAAGCAAGAACAGAGAATGGTGTATGAGAAGCAGTAAATGTTTTATAGCAAAAAGTATACAACTTTGAAAATAAATATATATAGCTTTTAATTTAAATCAAGTATAATTGACTTGCACTGTTGTGTTAGTTTCAGGTGTACAGCAAAGTGAATCATATTTTCCAGAATTTTCCCTTACAGGTTATTATAAAATATTATTGGTTATCTATTTCATCTACAGTAGTGTGTATATGTTAATCCCATCCTCCTAATTTATCCCTCCCCACATATTCCCCTTTGGTAACCATAAGTTTGTTTTCTTTGTCTGTGAGTCTATTTCTATTTTATAAATAAGTTCGTTTGTATCATTTTTTTAGATTCCATATAAGTGTTATTATATATTTGTTTTTGGTGTACTTCACTTAATACATAATCTCTATCCATATTTCTGCAAATTTCATTAGTGCATTCTTTTTATAGCTGAGTAATAATACTATTTTATATGCATATGCTGTGCTGTGCTTAGTCACTCAGTCATGTCTGACTCTTTGCAACCCCATGAACTGTAGCCCACCAGGCTCCTCTATCCATGGGGATTCTCCAGGCAAGAATACTGGAATCTGTTTCCATGCCCTCCTTTAGGGTATCTTCCCAACCCAGGGATCTAACCCAGATCTCCCGCACTGCAGGCGGATTCTTACCATCTGAGCCACCAGGGAAGCCCTTATATGCATATATCTGTCTCTCTGTGTGTGTGTGTATATAAAATGTGTGTATAAAATATATATACCACGCCTTCTTTATCCATTCATCCACCAATGGACATTTAGATTGTTGCCATGTCTTGGCTACTGTAAACAGCCCTGCAGTTGAACATTGGGGTGCCTGTATCTTTTTTAACTAGTTTACTCTGGGTACATGCCCACAAGTGTAACAGCAAGATCATATGGTAGTTGTATTTTTAGTTTTTTAAGGAACCTCTGTACTCTTCTCCATAGTAGCTGCACCAATTTACATTCCCACCAGTAGTGTAGAAGGGTTCCTTTTTCTTTACCTAAAGGTAGGTACTTTATTATCCTTGTTTCAGATAAGGAAGCTAAGACACCTCCCCCCCAAATAATTAAATAACTTATAAATTGTGACACTGGGAAACTTAGTAGCAAATTTTGACAGTTAAATCATTGATTTTGGAAAAATAGAAAGCTGAAAGAATCCTAGTATTGCAGTAATTTAAAAGCAGTGATATTTTTTCTAAATGCTTCAAGAGGCATATTTAAATCACTTACACCAAGAATCCATATGTCTGCTTTATCTATTTTTTTAAAAATGCTGAACTATACATCATGTACTTTCAGGGGTCTCAGATTTTTGTGGTTTATACTGCATATTTGTGTATCCTCTTTTTCTAGAGGTGACCTGAGAAACATGCAGATATTAATCTAGCCCACCCCGTCACTGTGGGAGATAAATACAGATCATAATTTTATTTCACATGAATATTTGTGAAAGGTAGTATTTATGTGCTGTACATCCCTGCCATGAATCTAACTTATGTTCAGATTCCCAGGGGATGAGAAAAATTCTGGTACATCCCTCATGTCACTAAACAAAGGTGGAAAGTGCCAGAAGACCTTTCCCTGCTAGTCTGGGTGGCAAGAACTGAGACAGAAAATGCAGCCATTCATCACAGAAACCCAGCTATGAGCCCAGCAGCTTTGCTGCACCAGGGGATGTTAGAAGGAACTTGAAATGAGTATTGGAAAAAGCATCTGTTTATTTCCTGAGGGGGATAAACTTCCCAGTGGCACCACTAAAAGTAATATACAGATAAAACTGTATTGTGAGCAATAATATTCTCTCCAATAGTATTCTGGTGTGAGCTTCAATCCCCCTTATGAAGGCAATGGTAAAAAATAATCAACCAAAGAAGCTTAGGGAAATAATTGTGTGCTCCTGCTTTATCATTCTGCCTTGGTGCCACCCAGCAAGTATTGTTTGCCACAAGCAGATGCTCATCTCCAGGTCATAATTCACTGTATTGGGATTGATGTACCCATTCATTCAGCAGCTCCCAGGAAGCACCTACTACGGTGCCAGGTGCCATTCTAGGCACTGGACACACAGGCAAGAAGAAAACACCATCTCTGTCACTAGCATCTGAAAGTTTGTGACTTTGTGTATTACGTTTTCATCAATAGCATTTCTATCTTACTGTTTATGATATATTTTTTAAAATCTGCTAGTGAATGGAAGTTCAATAAGTAAAGAGCTCCTTGGTATCTCCAACGGTAAAGAATCTGCCTACAGTGCAGGATACCCAGGTTCCTCCCTGGGTTGGGAGAATCCTCTGGAGAAGGGAATGGCTACTGGCACACTACAGTCCATGGGATTTCAAAGAGTCAGGCATGACTGAACGACTAACAGAAAGCTCCACCAGGGCGTACTTCGCTGAATGTGCCCATGATGGTTGCTTTTTTTTTTTAAGTTTTTAAACATTTTTATTTATTTATTTATTTTGGCTGTGTCAGATCTTATTTGTGGCATGCAGGATCTTTAATTGATCTTCAGTTGCAGCATTCAGGATTTAGTTCCCTCACCCAGGGATCGAACTTGGGCCCCCTACCTGAGGAGCATAAAGTCTTAGCCACTGGCACACCAGGGGGGCCCCAGTGATTTCTTTTAAAATGCCTTTTCTCTTTTTGTGATACGACTTCAAGGTGAGGGTCTTACAAACCCTTTGTTTGGGATGTGACAAAAACCATTCTAAGACTCAGTTTTCCCTGGTACTTAAATTTTATTTCAGTTCTCTGTATCTAGCATTATATCATGTGACTTCACCTTCTCCAATCAGTCTCAACAACACAAACTTCCTCTCTTTCCTTAATTCCCTTTTAGTGGCTGGTGTCAACACTCCAAATCAAACAAGATAGAAACCTTGAGATACACCATCCCTCCCAGTTCCTCGCTCCCCACACGAAAATGTGTCTGACTCAGGAAAATTAATCCTGGTATATCTGGAGTTGGTGCCATCCACACAGCTACTAATGGATTGCAGTTTCTTACATGTTACCCACCTGTCCCCTCAAGTCCATGCCTCCCTTTTTGCCTTAGCATCTGTCCACAGCATCTGTCCAGCTCTTTGTTAGTCATTCAGTCATGTCTGACTTTGAAATCCCATGGACTGTAGTGTGCCAGTAGTCATTCCCTTCTCCAGAGGATTCTCCCGACTCAGGGATTGAACCCGAGTATCCTGCATTGTAGGCAGATTCTTAGATCTATCTAAGGGAAGTTCTTAGCTTCCCTTGCAATTAGATGTGGATATGGAACCAGTTCTTGCCATTGGGATGTGAACAGAAGCAGGCCAGTGGTGGCTGTTAAGAGAGTTATTTGTCTCTTTCCCCCAGGGACATGCAGGCAAGATACAGTCCTAAGGCAAAAGTTTCCAAACTCCCTTTGTTCACAGAGCCCTTGACATCTCGATAGTTTTTTCACTGCATTTCTATCTAGGTCAAATGAAATATTAGTAGCCCCACTTATTAGAGTTTAGGTCTAAGCAATATAATCTATATTGTCTCCTAACCATTTTGTAGCCATTTGAAAAAATATACCATGTGTAAATTTAAAGAACCACAAGTACTTAGTAATGATATGTGTGCTTGTTGGGCATTGCAGTTTCTCAAACCTTCAAATCAAATGAAACATTGACAAGTTCCTTTCCTGTTCCACATCGTGCCACATGGAACTTCCTTTCTTGTCACAGAAACCACCACCAAAAAAAGAAAAAAGCATTGGAAAGATAGGCTATCAAGAAAAGCAGGGCTGTGTTCTAATGTTGAACAAAACTGCCTGTAGCTAGTAGGTGGTATTGAATCCAACTGATACCAAGTCTGGCTGTAATTCCCTCTCATTTTAAAGATAGTTCACCGTGGTTCTGTGAGTTCACTTTGGAACTGTGGGGCACCTTGTGCACAGTTTGGGAACCAGAGCTCTGGGGGATGACAGAGTCACAAAATGGAAGAAAGCAGAGATCCCGGAATCTCCATGTGAAGCAAAGAAGGCTGCTGATGGGGAACGCCCACCCCCCTCAGGCTTCTATGTGAGTGAGATAAGCTTCCTTTGTGGTTGGACCATTATTCATTTTTGCATTTGTTGGCACAGCCTGAGTGTTAAATCACTTCAGTTGTGTTCCACTCTGTGCAACCCTATGGACTGTAGCCCACCAGGCTCCTCTGTCCATGGGGATTCTCCAAGCAAGCATACTGGAGTGGGTTGCCATGCCCTTCTCCAGGCATTCTTCCTGACCCAGGGATCGAACCCAGGCCTCTTATGTCTCCTGCACTGGCAGGCAGATTCTTTACCACCAGTGCTACCTGGGCAGCCCTGACACAGCCTAGCCTAAGTTGTTAATATCTTAGAGTACTTCAGTGACCTTCTAATGGTTCTCCTTGAACCAAATCTAATGTCTTTTTAGATTCATGTTGTCATCACAAAATCTACTGCTTTACCCTTCAGTTCAGTTCAGTTCAGTAGCTCAGTCGTGTCCGACTCTCTGCAACCCCATGAATCACAGCACGCCAGGCCTCCCTGTCCATCACCAAATCCTGGAGTTCACTCAAACTCATGTCCACAGAGTCGGTGATGCCATCCAGCCATCTCATTCTTGGTCGTCCCCCTCTCCTCCCGCCCCCAACCTTTCCCAGCATCAGAGTCTTTTCCAGTGAGTCAACTCGTCGCATGAGACAGGCTAAACCTAAATAAGTGTTTCTCAATCTTGACTGCATGTTAGAATTACCTATGGAGGTTTTAAAAAAGATCCCATGCCCAGTTTCCCACCTGTAAGGATCTTCATCTGATTAAAACGGACCAATTCTTTGACGAGTACAAACTACCTCAACTCACCGAATCTCAAATAGATCATTTGAACAGTCCTTTAACTATTAAGGGAAATGAATTTGTAATTTAAAAACTCCAGACACAGATGGCTTCATTGAAAATTATACCAAATATCTTTAAAAAGAATAAATAGCAATCCTACACAATCTCTTCCAGAAAAATAGAAGAGGGAAGGGTGCATTTCTCAATTCATTTTATGAAGCTAGTATTATTACACTGATACCGAAACCAAAGGGGAAAAAAAAGAAACTACAGATGGTATTTCTCATGAATATAGATGCTTCTCTCATAGCTCAGTTGGTAAAGAATCTGCCTGCAATGTGGGAGACCTGGGTTTGATCCCTGGGTTGGGAAGATTCCCCTGGAGAAGGGAAAGGCTACCCACTTCAGTATTCTGGCCTGGAGAATCCCATGGGGTTTCAAAGAGTCGGACACAAGTCAGCAACCTTCACTTTCATAGGTGCAAAAACGTCCTTAGCAAAATATTAGCAAATGAAATTCAGCAATATTAAAAAAAAGAATTATATACTGTGAGCAAATGGAGTGTATTTCAGGAATGCAAGATTGGATCAATATTAGAAAATCAATCAATGTAATTCAGGATGTTTTCAGACTAAAGAAGAAAAATCACATCATCATATCAGTGCAAAAAGAATGTGGCAAAATTTAAGCTCATGATAAAAACTCTCAGGAAAAAAAAAAAGGAATAGAAGGGAATTTCCTCAACTTGAAAATCTACAGAAAACCTACAGGTAATATAATACTTGATGGAATACTGAATTATTTTCCCTTAAGATAAGGAACTAGGCAAGAATATCCATTTTCATTACTCTTATTCAACAGAGTACTGGAAGTTCTAGCCTGTGCTTTAGGCAAGGAAGGGAAATAAAAGGCATATAGATTGGAAACAAATAAAAACTGTCCTTTCTTGCAGATGACATGATTGTCTACATAGAAAACTCTAACTACAAAAAAATTCCTAGAACTCTTAAGTGAGTTCAGGAGGGCAACAATGTGTGAGGTAGATATATAAAAATCAATTACATACCTGTATACTAGCTATGGACATATGTAACATCAAAATTAATAATGCAATACCATTTTCAATTTTACACCCAAAATAAAATACTTTGGTTTGAAACTAACAAAGCATGTATAGGGCTTGTAGGCTGAAAACTACAAAATGCTGATGAAAGAAATCATAGATGTTTCTACATAGTTAAAAAGGCATATTGTGTTTATGGATCAAAAAACTCAACATAGTAAAGATGTCTATTCTTTCCAAATTGATATATAGCTTTAATCCAAACCCTATCAAAATATCAGCAAAATTTCCTATAGATATAGACAAGATTAGTCTAATATTTATATGGAAAGGCAAAGGAACTGGAAGAACAGAAATAATTTTTATAAACAATAAAACAGAAGCAATCAGCCTACGCAACTTCAAGACTTGTTGTGTGGATGTAGTAATGAAGGCTGCATGGTATCTGGGAAGGGACTGTGATCGTTGCTCAGTCGCTTAGTCGTGTCCAACTCTTTGTGACCCCGTGGGCTGCAGCACGCCAGGCCTCCCTCCTTTACTGTATACTGGAGTTTGCTCAAACTCATGTCCATTGAATCAGTGACAGACTGATTTTTCACAAGGTTCAAAAGCAATTTGGTGGATAAGACAGCCTATTCAACAAATGGTGCTGGAGTAATTGAACACCCATCCCACTCCCCGTCCCCCAAGTTATATGAACCGTGACTAAATCTCATACCTTATGTAAAAATTAACTTAAAGTGGATAACAGACTTAAACGTAAACATTATGGTTATTAGATAATATTATAGGACTTATAAGAACTTTTAGAAACTGTGGAAGAAACAAGAGAAACTTCCAGGCTCTAAGGCCCAGCAAAGAATTCTTAAAACTTGACAGCAGCATGACCCATAAAAAGAAAAACTGATCAATTAGACTTCATCAAAATTGAAACTGTTGGCTTTGCAGGAGACCTTGTTAGGAGAATGAAATAAAATCTACAGACTGAAAGAATATATTTGAAAACCACATATTCAACTGGGGACTAGTATCTAAAGTATATAAGAAACTCAAAACTCAACCATAAAAAAAGCAAACAATCTAATTAGAAAATGGGCAAAAGACCTGAAATGACATTTCACCAAAGAGGATATGCAGATGGCAAATAAGTACATACACATAAACTTCCACATTTCCCATTAGAGAAATGGCTCAATTTACCCAAGAATTAAAACCATAGTTGGATATCACTAATAGCCATGTATTGATTTAAGTAAATACATATTTATTTAAAAGATTCAATTAAATATCTCACACATATCAGTATGGCTAAAATAAAAACAGTAACAATCAAGTACTGGCGAGAATACCAGTGGATCATTCACATGCTGCTGGTGGGAATGCAAAATGGTACTGCTATCTAGGAAAACAATTTGACAGCTGATTAGAAAACTAAATATGCAACTACTGTATGACTTAGCACTTGTACTCCTGAGCATTTATCCCTGATAAATGAGTAATTATGTCCACACAGAAACTCATATATGAATGTTTGTAGCAGCTTTATTCATAGTAGCCCCAAACTGAAAACAACCAAACTGTCCTTCAACAGGTTGATGGTGATACCAACTTTGTATGTCTATACCATGGGACACTACTTAACAAGACAAGGAACTGTTGCTACGCACAACTTGGATAACTCACTGGAAAATTATCCTGAGTGTAAAAAGTCAACCACAAAGTTTTCACACTGTGTGACTGCAAATACTTAACATTCTTAAAATGGCAAAGTTATAAACACAGAGAATAGGGTAAGGAGTTTTAAAAAAGTGTTGGAATAAGAGAGTAGTGGGTGATCTATAAAGGATAATATGTGGGACCCTTGTGGTGATGAAAATGCCTGTATCTTGACTTCATCAAGATAAATATCTTACTTATGTATAATATAAGTATTATAGTTCTACACGATGTTACCATCAGAGGAAAACAAGGTAAAGGGGATCAGAGGCTTCTCTGCATTATTTCTTAAAACTGCATGTGACTCTTACAATTGAGATTCACTTAAGAAATTTCCCTGCTTGTCCAGTGGTTAAGAATCCACCTTAACAGTGCAGGGGATGTGGGTTCGACCCCTAGTCAGGGAACTAATATTCCACTTGCTGCAAGTAAACACAAGTGCCACAGCTACTGAGCCCACATGCTCTGGAACCTGTGTGTCACAATGAAAAAGATCCCAAAGGATGCAAAAAAGATCCTGCATGGCACAGCTAAGACCTGATGAAGCCACATAGATAAGTTAATAAATACATATTTATTTAAAAGATTCAGCACTGCAGGCGACATGGGCTTTGATCCCTGGATTGGAAAGATCCCCTGGAGAAGGGAATGGCAACCCAATCCAGTACTCTTGCCTGGGAAATCCTGTGGACAGAGGAGCCTGGCAGGCTACAGTCCATGGGGTCACAAAGAGTCCGACATGACTGGGCAACTGCACCGCCAGCAGGAGGATTGATTTGGTCTGGGGTGGGTCCACCCACTGGTATTTCCAAGCTCCCCAGGTGCTTCTAACATGCCTCCAGAATTGAAAAAGTGCAAATTGAACTGCATATCCCAAAGCCTAGGTCATCATCTACCATTTCTTGTTCCTCTGCCTTTAACACTGCCCTTCCATTTGCTGAGATGAGGCTGCCTTCAAGACCTCGCTCAGAAGTAGCTCCTCTGAGGAACTGTCCAGAGCACGACTTATCCAGTCTGGTGATGGATCCTCCCAGGCTGCGCCATGGTGACCTTGCACTTACTCTTGTCATCACTCTTTGCTGTAATTGTCATTTTTTTGTCCATCTCCCTGCTTTCAACAAGTGTTATTACAATTGTTCAGCTTGCAATTGCCTGATCATTTAGCCCCTGAATTTTAGGGACCTTCCAAAAATTACAAGTAACTCTCTTTTCCTGCTATTAAGCCTAATTGTACTTTTTAAATAATCAGTGAGGCAAGAATTTCTGGACACCAAGAGATTCACAGAACAAAACAAGATGATTATGCTATATGTTTATTCTATGCAAAACATTACAATCTTCATACTACAAAGCACTAGGATGGTCTGATCTGGGTTCTGTAGGCCCTATGCCTATGATACACCTTTTCCTTCTTTCTTCTTTAATCTCTCTCAGGGGCAATACCTTTGGTGGTGTAACATCTAGTCATAACCCAGCATCTCTTTCAGTAGCCTTCCTTCCTGCGAAGGCTCTTTCTGTTCTTTCATAGCAACATTAAACAGCTAGCTGGTAGACTTGAGGAATATAATTTTTTCACAGAAACTTCGCATGGATCCATTTTTGCAATAATATAAAATATTATTTTATATTATTAAATATACCTTGTGCCCCACAAATCCTATTGGCATTTTTATTGATATTGTGAACTTTAGAATTTAGGGAGAATTGACATCTTTTTTACGTTGGGTTATGGAATATCAGTTCCTTGATATCCGGGATTTTCTCTGTTTTGTTGAGTTCTGTATCTCCAACGCCTAGAACAGTGCGTAGTACATAAGTGCTCAGTTTTTACCAAGTGAATGAAGGAATGAATGGGATACCTTTTCTTTTGTTCTGGTCTTATATTCCCTCAGAAGTGTTTTAAAGGTTTCTTCACAGAGATCGTGTATATTTTTCATTAATTTTTTTTCTTAGGGATTTTAGTTTTTTGGCTATTATAAATGGAGTTTTTTCTTTTACAAGAACATTAACTAGTTGGTATTTGTTTATAAAAGGCTATGGTTTTATGCATATTAATTTTAACCACCTATGTTATTGAATTTTCTTATTCATTTGCAAGAATATTTCATACTTCTCTTGTTTTTGCCAGGTATCACTGTTACTTCTCTTAAAACTTTCCAGAGTTTAAAGAGGATTGAATTACAAGCCCAAAGAAAAACAGCAAACCACTAAATTTCATTCTAGCAGTGAGATTCTTATAGGTTGAGTGTGTACTGGTACAGATGTAAACCTGCAATTTCTTTTCGAAGATAATTAAACATGGTGATTAAGGAAAATGTCAAATCCACAACCGGCTCATTCCTTGCCAGTTGGGCATCATCTGTTCCCTGAGCTGCTTGCTAATATGGAGAGACTCCCGTCTTTGCTACAGAGTCCTCTTAATTTGGGGAGGGACATTTGCAGTTTAAATCACAAAGAAATTGTCAGTATATACTGACATGTTTCACTGAGAGCATTGTTCAGTACACCTTGCTATACAAGGGAATTCGTGCAAATGATTGCATCTGTCTTCATTTCTCCTTGCCATTAGGTCATTATGCAAACATTAAACACCAAAAAAGACATAAAATGATTGATTAGTGTAGTGGAGCGTGCAGGTGAGCAGAAAGCCAACTCAGGAAGCCTGTTCCTCCCTCCCCACACTGCTGCTTTTCTCCTCTCCCTTTCGGAAACACCCATAAATGATTTAGTCAGTCCTGCAGGGTCTGGAGATATTTATTGGCAGTGAACATTCTTGTGATTCAGCACATTTTCTTGCGACAATATTCTATCCTCACTCCTGAGTTTTGCCTAATTTAGGTTCCCCCTTTGGTCTGTTCTACTCTGCTAATCCTGATCGATAAATACAGACAGATTAGATAGAAGGCAGAATTGTGAAATTGATGTTATATTTGGAACAGCACGTCTTCATTTCTCACTGTTGCCAAGAACATCTCCTCTGTGGCCACCTCCCCAACAACCCGCACCGTGGCATGGTGCTCTCTGACTCATTGGCCTCTGTGGCTATGCTTTAAGCATCTCTGACTTTTTCCATCTTTGAGTTTCATCGTCTGGTTCATAGTAAGCACTCAGTAAGTGCTAGAATCAGTGAATACACAAATTACTCAGTTAAGTGGTATAGTACATTAATGTTTTCTTTCGTGTTATTAGAACTGACTATTGGGGACAGGTTTGAAATCTTTTTAAACAAGAGGGTAATTGATTATTACTAGTTTTAAAAGTAACCCAGATGGATTTGTATTTTAACAGAGATCAAATTAAACTCATTGAATTTAGCTCTTCTAGATTCTCAGATTCAGCCAAAGGTCTGGGAAGGACCTAGATACCTTCTGGAGAAAATTGCATTGTCCACATCTTATAAAGCTGCTTCTATGGGGCTTCCCTGGTAGCTCAGTTGGTAAAGAATCCGCCGGCAATGCAGGAGACCCCAGTTCAATTCCTGGGTTGGGAAGATCCCTTGCAGAAGGTCCATGGAGTTGCAAAGAGCCGGACACGACTGAGCAACGTTCACTTTCTTTTCATGTCCTACATCCCATGTTATTCAGAAAGGACACTCTTGAAAACATGAGTAGGAGTGAAGTTCTTATTAATTGAAACTTAATTCTCACTTGCTTGTTACTGTTTTAGAGTTGCTTCTCTTTGTATTTCTAATTGACCTCTAAGACATACCCTTAAAAACCAAGGCTCCCAACTCCTCAAGTACAGCTCTGTAATGAACTGCTTAACCAAAGGGAATCAATCTACATAGTTAAAGAAATGCGAACAATTCTTTCGTTGGGCAGAGTTGTTGAACACGTTATGTCTCTGTAATGTGAATAGCCATCATCTATTATGTAATTTTCATTCCTTTATTATGAACCTTATTTTTACCTAGCCTTTTGCCAAGGAGGACTTGCAGGGGTTGCTTGTTAAGTTGACCTCTTCAGCTATCAGCTGTGCTTGTGTATTTCTTTATGGTGTGGAGAGAGGGTTGCTTTGTTCTGTGTTGAGGGGGCATGTGAACTGCACACTGTCATGGACTTTTGTTACAAATGCACCTGGTCAATGAAGTGAAACGCCCTGAGCTTTTATATACTCGACGAGAATTTTACTTCTTGCTCAGTCACTAAGTCATATCCAACTCTTTGTCATCCCATGAACTGCAGCACGCCAGGCTTCCCTCTCCTTCACCATCTCCCAGAGTTTGCTCAAACTCATGGCCATTGCATTGATGATGCATTCCAAACACTGCATCCTCTGTCACTCCCTTTTCCTCTTGCCCTCCTCAGCGTCAGGGTCTTTTCCAGCGAGTCTGCTCTTTGCATCAAGTGGCCAAAGTATTGGAGCTTCAGCATCAGTCCTTCCAATGAATAGTCAGGGTTGATTTCCTTTAGGATTGACTGGTTTGATCTCCTTGCTGTCCAAGAAACTCTCAGAAATCTTCTCCAGCACCACAGTTCAAAAGCATCAATTCTTCAGCACTCAAAGAATTTTACTTCTTGAATTTCACTCATTATTTGATCTCTCATTCAAAATGTAGTAAATGAAGCTGACGTCACTCACACTCATAGGCTCTTCCTTGGGTTCTGTTTTAAATCAACAACTCAGGTATTCAGTGTCCTGAAACTGCCATGAAAAGAGAAGTATGCACGGCTGGCAATGCCAAGCCTGCTGCTGCTGCTAAGTCACTTCAGTCGTGTCTGACTCTGTGTGACCCCATAGACGGAAGCCCACCAGGCTCCCCCGTCCCTGGGATTCTCCAGGCAAGAACACTGGAGTGGGTTGCTGTTTCCTTCTCCCAAGCCTAGACTGACATTAATACATCGAAATCAGTGACCTGTTCCTGTCTTCCTTCCCCAGGTACTCTGTTCTCCTCACTAGACAAGATGAGAAATTATTTCTTTCCCTAACACAATTTGACTTTTTTATTGGCTAATTGGATGGTAGACCAGCAGCAATAATTCAAAAACCTTTATGATATGCATTCATAAAATTTTGAAATGATAATTAACACTGCCATATGTAGTTAAGAAAAGGGCAGAGGTGTGCAAATAATCTTTTCGCTTTTTTGACTTTGAAAAGGAAAGTCTATTCTTGCATTTTAACATGAGAATCTCTGATGTCCTAGGAGTTCATAACCCCTGAAATTCATAACCTGATTCAGGAAGAGTTGGAAAAGTGCTGAGTTTCCCCATTCCTACCCAGAGAGTGTATGCAGAGTTGGGGATAACAAATAGAATTTTGAAACAATACTTGTCATAGTTAACCTCTGGATGGGTAAATGTTGAGGCATTTCTATTTCTGAAAGCGAGGAGAGTCAAGTTTTCTTTCTGTGGTGCCTTCAATCAAAAGATTTGGGTTCTCTCTTGGTGTGTGGGGCTTCCCTGATGGCACAATGGTAAAGAATCCACCTGCCAGTGCAGGAGAGGCAAGAGAGGCAGGTTCAATCCCTGGGTCAGGAAGATCCCTGGAGTAGCAAATTGCAACCCCCTCCAGTATTCTTAACCTAGGAAATGCCATGGACAAAGGAGCCTGGTGGGGCTGCAGTCCCTAGGGTCACAAAGAGTTGGACCAACTGAGCATGCACGCACAGTTGGTGTGTAGATATGACCCCCACAAGATTGGTAAGATTTTAAAATTTCAGAAGGAGAGAATGAGAATTAACAGAATTCCTTGGGGATTCTGAGGACCAGCCCTGCCTTAATATAGTGTGACACATTTTGTAAGAAATTATGTAAGTTGTAACTTGACGCTATTGTACTTTGTTTTCTGAAAGACCAAAAAAACAAAAAACTAGAATCAATAATATTTTTCTTGAACTTGTAGAAAGCTCTTCTCTATGTCATTCATCTTCCTCAGCTAAAAGGTATCTCAAACTTGGAGTCTGCTGCTGCACTGTATTATTATTTAAAATTCCATTCCAGCCCCTTTACCTTATGATTCTCAATTGCTCCCTTTAGAGTTACAAGGAGAAACAAGAGAGAAAGTCACCTCAGAATGACAGAAAACAAAGGCGAATATTATCCTTGTACACAAGCCATGTCAGACTATTTATTGTGAATCTAGAATGAAGTACCCCACTGGTACCCATTTTAATAACCGTTAGTGGAATAGCTGCTCCGCTTTATCTGCATGCTCATCTTTACGAGACATTCTGCAAATTGCAATGGAAAAGAGGCCGCAGAACTTTTCCCACAAAAGAAAAATGCAGAGCGTTTATGGGGAGGAATCCCCTCACCACCCACAAAGATGACCCCTTGTGCTTCTGCTGTCATTCACTAAAGCAGATTATTTTCTTTTAACAGAGGAATTCAAGGGCTCCACCGTGGTTGAACTGATGAAGAAGGAAGGCACTACCCTTGGGCTGACGGTCTCAGGCGGAATTGACAAGGATGGCAAACCCAGAGTATCTAATCTGCGGCAAGGAGGAATCGCTGCTAGGTAACTGCATCGCAGGGAAACGTAGAAAAAGGAATGAAGGTGTAATTAATTCAGAACTTAAAGCTCCATCAGAAAAGGTCACTAATAGATAAATGACACTGCCATCTGCCAGGTGGAAACACGGGGGGTGGGGAGGAGGCAGATTTCAGAAGGATGGCTTTTCTGGCCCATGCCGAAGTCACCAGGGAGCTCTTGTGTCATCTCAAGAGCAGTCAAGTCCTGCTAAGATTTTAATTTTAAAATGCTTGTGTCTGGACTTCTCTGGCAGCACAGTGGTGAAGACTTCACCTTCCAATGCAAAGGGTGCAGGTTTGATCCCTGGCCGAGGAGCTAAGATCCCACATGCCTTGTGGCCAGAAAACCAAAGCATAAAACAAAAACAATATTGTAATAAATATTTTTTAAATGGACTACATAAAAAAAAAGTCTTTAAAAAAATACAGCCACCTGTATGGATTTAGTCCTCAAATGTGCCTCTACTGCAGTGGGAGTGAGACAGTCCAGTCATCTAACGGGGCATAGGTGACCCATATTCTGTGGACAGGGGAAACCCACATGACAAGCCCAGTCAGTGAGCGAGGCCCAGCTCCAAGTGTCTCAGTAACAATTTTACTTGTCCTACATATTCTCAGCTCTTCTACTTGTGAGATTTTCCTTTCATCAGGACAAAGAGATGATTTCCGAAAGGGCAGAAGGCTTAGCTGAGAAGGACTGGTTTTGTCCTTGTTCTTATTAGACCGCAGATTGCACTAGTTCTTGCTGACGACAGAGCATCCGGGTGCTGGCCAGGGGTGGGTTTGCTTTGTAGACAAGATCTAAATCTACCTCAGAAAGAAAGGGTGGAATGGTGAGGTTTCATTCAAAGTGAGGTTGCTGCTGCTGCTAAGTCGCTACAGTCGTGTCCGACTCTGTGCGACCCCATAGACGGCAGCCCAGCAGGCTCCCCCGTCCCTGGGATTCTCTAGGCAAGAACACTGGAGTGGGGTGCCATTTCCTTCTCCAATGCATGAAAGTAAAAAGTGAAAGTGAAGTCGCTCAGTCGTGTCTGACTCTCAGCGACCCCATGGACTGCAGCCTACGAGGCTCCTCCATCCATGGGATTTTCCAAGCAAGAGTACTGGAGTGGGGTGCCATTGCCTTCTCCCCAAAGTGAGGTTCAGTTCAGTTCAGTTCAGTCGCTCAGTCGTGTCGAACTCTTTGCGACCATTAATGTCCCTTAAATCCTGGACACCAGTATTCGTGTCCACAGAATCCCAAATTAAGTTTTAGAGTTCTTACCTTATTAAGTGCCACCTGAAATAGTAGTTATTTTCAATGATCAACCTATTTGTACAGTTTATAAGCTCAAGCCAGTTGATTGCTCCATGATCTGCAGTACTGTTTGGAAAACCAGGCTGATGTCAACACAAGCAACTTAGTCTCTTTCCGTCAGGATTTGTGGGTTGTTTTTTTTTTTTTTTTTGCATTTTTTAAAAAATTGAAGTATAGTTAATTTAAAATGTGTTAATTTCTACTGTACATCAAAGTGATTCAGTTATACATATTAATATATATACAGGACTTCCCAGTTGGCGCAGTGGTAAAGAATCTGCCTGCCAATTCAGGAGTCGCAAGAGATATGGGTTCAATCCCTGAGTCAGGAAGATCCCTTAGAGAAGGAAATGGCAACCTGCTCCAGTATTCTTACCTGGAAATTTTCATGGACAGAGGAACCTGGCGGGCTACAGTCCATGGAGTCACAAAGAGTCAGACGTGACTGAGCACACAGACACATACACGCACACATATATATGTATTATTTTTATGTTCTTTTCCAATATGGTTTTTAAGAGATTTCTTTCCACCATAGCCTCCTTTAATTTTTAACAGTCATAGCCAATTCGTGATGCTGGAACTTCGTGTGTCTCCAACGTTTGTTTGTATGTAGCCCCTAAAGCAAGCATGACCGGCAAGGGAGAGGGTGAGGATGTCGTTCACACATGTATTGATCCTATAATTAAAAGTAACACTCTGCCAGTTATAGTGAGTATTATTGATCACCAAATATTTATTGTTTAAGCCACTACCATTTCACAGGTAGTAAACCAAAATAACTCAAGATACCTGCCTTTAGGGGGTTTATATCTATTAAGGGAAATAGGGTATTACAAAAAAACATGAAAAGTCTGGGAGCAATAATCACACTGTGTAATAGTAAAAAGCAACAACGTAAGAGTTGTCACAGTACATGAGATAATTAAGTTGCCAAATAAGTGTCAGTCAGTAAACCTAAGTTAAGAGTGACCATGTGTACTGTAGACTAGAGAGGATTATGGAGGTTCTGAAGAGAGAATGATTGGAGCTGGGCTAATATAACACAAATGAATTCATTATTTTTATTTGGGGAGAACATATTATTGAATTAAGTCCTGTCATTGGTCTTGCTGCCTGCTCTTGGTTTAGAAGTAGAGTTTGACTAAACGCCCCAAAGGAGCCACAGTTCTATTACGATGGTGAGGAGAAAGGAGAATCCCCGTGCTTTCATTGTAATTTCTTCTTCACTGATACTTGTTGAAATCAGTCCTGCTCTATGTAATAAATAGCAAAATAAAATGACCTTTTATATGGCCCTGGACATACTTCTAGTGAAGATACTGGAAGTGGTGAAATGTCCAAAAGGCAAGCAGCAACACTGAAAGGGAATAAGAAGAAAGGAAAACTTCTAGTGTGTCCAGGATAGAGACAGTCTGCCCCAGGAGAACCAACTCTTTAGGGGCAGAGCACTGAAGATAATTTTCTCTTTATTTCACTTTTTGATGCTCTTTAAGAATAAAAGAGGTGACGGCTCAGGGAAAAAATCAGAGATAGCAGCAAATGCAGTAGAGGACTCGGAAAGTATACAGTCAGCACGAGTGAGCGGGATCCCGGAGCATCTCGTCCACCCTCAGCTGCACTCCTGCCCTTAGGAACCAGCTGCATCCTAGGAGGCAGGAACCCTGCTGTGTCGGCCTCCTGGGCTTGCATGTTTATCCATGATAGCAAAGTGGGAAACATGATCAGACTGGCCCATGGGGAGGAGAGCTCCACTGAAGCGACTCTTTGTTTTGCAGAAGTGATCAGTTGGATGTGGGTGACTACATCAAAGCAGTGAATGGCATCAACCTGGCCAAATTCCGCCACGATGAGATCATCAGCTTGCTGAAGAATGTCGGGGAAAGAGTGGTTCTGGAGGTGGAGTATGAGCTGCCGCCAGTCTGTAAGTCCTCACAGCCGGAGCCAGAGCAGCTGCACCATGTTTTTGCCTCAGACTCTTGGTTCTCTTTGTTTTTTCTCTTTTGCCATCATTGTCTTATTACAGGAATGGCAGAGCATACTTTCTTAATATTTAAAAAATTATCTAAATTTCTATTGCCTACTCTGGAAGAATGTAAAAGAGCATAAATGATGATGAAATTATCTAGGACTCGTATTTCATTAAAGCCATCTGTGAACATCAGAGCTGAACTTTAGTTCAAATAGACAGTCAATTCCTAGCTCCAGTTTTTACTAGCTACATGCCTTTGAGAAAGTTACTTAAGCTTCTTTTGTTTCACTTTGCACATCTGAAAAATGGGGATGATATTAGCAACCTATGATATTATTCATGGATCTGTTATGAGGATTGGAGTTAGCGTTTATAAAGCATTCAGGACAGTACCTGGCAATATAAAAATGTTTGATAAATAATACATATACAAATCAATCAAAACTATAAGGTAGGCATTATTATCATTATTATTCTCATTTTACAGATGCTTAAGGTAAATACATTTTCCCAAATTAGTAGGCACTGAAGTCAGAGCTTTGTTCTTCTGTACTTCTGAGAACTGAGATTGATTATTAATAACTGGTGATAATTCATTTGTTTGCTGCTGCTGCTGCTGCTAAGTCACTTCAGTCGTGTCCGACTCTGTGTGACCCCGTAGATTGGAAGCTCACCAGGCTCCCCCGTCCCTGGGATTCTCCAGGCAAGAACACCGGAGTGGGTTGCCATTTCCTTCTCCAATGTATGAAAGTGAAAAGTGTTGTTTAGTGATGACTTATTCAGCATGAACATGTTCCAGCCTGTCCCCAGATGACTGTCAGTAGAATTTACACTCTAGGAGGGACTTCCCTGGTGCTGCAGATGGTAGAGAATCTGCCTCAGTGCAGGAGACCCAGGTTCCATCCCTGGGTTGGGAAGATCGTCTGGAGGAGGAAATGACAGCCAACTCTAGTATTATTGCCTGGAGAATTCCATGGACAGAGGAGTCTGGCAAGCCCCGGTCCATGGGATCACAAAGAGTCAAACACAACTGAAGAGACGAGCACTACTACTACCACTAGAGGAAGACAGAAAATAAAACCACAATCAGTTCAGTTCAGTCGCTCAGTCGTGTCCGACTCTCCGCGACCCCATGAATCACAGCACGCCAGGCCTCCCTGTCCAACACCAACTCCCGGAGTACACTCAAACTCATGTCCACAGAGTCGGTGATGCCATCCAGCCATCTCATTCTCCGTCGTCCCCTTCTCCTCCCGCCCCCAACCTTTCCCAGCATCAGAGTCTTTTCCAGTGAGTCAACTCGTCGCATGAGGTGGCCAAAGTATTGCAGTTTCAGCCTCAGCATCAGTCCCTCCAATGAACATCCAGGATTGATCTCCTTTAGAATGGACTGGTTGGATCTCCTTGCAGTATAAGGGACTCTCAAGAGTCTTCTCCAACACCACAGTTCAAAAGCATCGATTCTTCGGCGATCAGCTTTCTGCACAGTCCAACTCTCACATCCATACATGACCACGGGAAAAACCATTGCCTTGACTAGACGGACCTTTGTTGGCAAAGTAATGTCTCTGCTTTTTAATATACTATCAAGGTTGGTCATAACTTTCCTTCCAAGGAGTAAGCGTCTTTTAATTTCATGGCTGCAATTAGCATCTGCAGTGATTTTGGAGCCCAAAAAAACAAAGTCTGACACTGTTTCCACTGTTTTTCCATCTATTTCCCATGAAGTGATGGGACCAGATGCCATGATCTTTGTTTTCTGAATGTTGAGCTTCAAGCCAACCTTTTCACTCTCCTGTTTCACTTTCATCAAGAGGCTTTTGAGTTCCTCTTCACTTTCTGCCATAAGGGTAGTGTCATCTGCATATCTGAGGTTATTGATATTTCTCCCAGCAATCTTGATTCCAGCTTGTGCTTCTTCCAGCCCAGCATTCCTCATGATGTACTCTGCATATAAGTTAAATAAGCAAGGTGACAATATACAACCTTGACGTACTCCTTTTCCTATTTGGAACCAGTCTGTTGTTCCATGTCCAGTTCTAACTGTTGCTTCCTGACCTGCATACAGGTTTCTCAAGAGTCAGGTCAGGTAAGTTAATTACAACTGATCCTTGAACAGTGAGGGGGTTAGAAGTGCCAGTCCTTCTTGCAGTTGAAAATCAATGCACAACTTATATTTGACCTTCCACATATATGATTCCTCCAAAACCAAGGTTCTTCCATATCCTAGATTCAACCAACCAGGTAAAGTGTAGTACTATAGGATTTACTATTGAAAAAATCCACAGGTACATGGACCCACAGTGTTCAAACCATGTTGTTCAAGGATCAGCTGTATGTAGTATGAATGTTATGGGTCATGAATGCTGTGGGGGAAAAAAAATAAAGCAGGGAGCGGGGTTGGGAGTGTGGGTTGGGAGTGGGATTGCAATTTTAAGTAGAGTGGTTAGGAACAGTTTCACTGAGAAAGTGACATTAATCAGTGACTTGAAGGAGGTGAGGAAATTAGCTATATGGTTTTCTGAGTTAAAAGAGTTCCAGAAAGAAGAAAATGCCAGTGCTAAAATCAAAAGGCAGGAATAATCTGGCCTTTTGTTTGGCCAGATTAGAATAATAATCTGGCCAATAATCTGGCCTAGTTCTAGAAACATAAAGAAGGACAGTGTGGCTGGAACAGAGTAAGCATGAAGAGAAGTGGGGGAGGTGGTAAGAAGTGTGAAGGATAGAGCATCCATGTAGGCCAATGGAGGGACCTTAAGTGTTGCTCTGAATGATGCAGGAAAGCATTGTATGGTTTGGGCAGAGTGACATGATCTGATTAACGTTTTCAAAGGCTCCTCTGGCTGCTATGTTGAGAATAGACTGCAGAGTCAAAGGTAGAAGCTTGGGAGACCATTTGGAGGACTATTGCACTGATCCAGGTGAAGAATGGTGGAAGAAATGGTGAAAAGCACTCATATTCCCCATCTATTTGGAAGATAGAACCAACAGGATTTCCTGATGAATTTAATGTGGGTGCTTCCGTCTATGGGGTCACACAGAGTTGGACACGACTGAAGTGACTTAGCAGCAGCAGCAGCATGCAGAAAGAGGGGGCTTCTCTGGTAGCTCAGCTGCTAAAGAATCTGCCTGCAATGCAGGAGACCCTGGTTCAATCCCTAGGCTAGGAAGATCCCCTATATTCTTGCCTGGAGAATCCCCATGGACAGAGAAGCCTGGTGGGCTACAGTCCATGGGGTCACAAAAAGTCAGACACGACTGAGCACCTGCGGAAAGAGAAAAGTCAAGGACCATCAGAAGGTTTTAAGCCTAAGCAACTGGAAGGAGGGAGTTGCCATTAATGGGGGTGGATAAGAATGTGGGCAGAGCTATCTTGTGAGGAGAAGATCAGAAGTTCATTGCTGGAGGGAATTGCCTTGTGGTCCAGTGATTAGGCATCTGTACTTCCAATGCAGGGTGCCCAGGTTCGATACCTGATTGGGGAAACTCAGATTGCACAAGCTGTACAGCATGGCCAAACTAAATAAAATTGAAAAAAAAAATTTTTTTAAAGAAGTTTATTGTTTAAAATACTACAATTGAGGTGCCTATTTGACATGCTAAGAGAAAATGTCAAGAAAATGCTGGAGATACAGTTTGGCATTTGTGAGAAAGATCTAGAGTAGAAATGTAAATTTAAGAGTAATGGGACTAGAGATGATGTTTGAGGCTCTGGGATTAGGAGGTAGCACTCAGAGGGTGAATGTATAATACATACCAATCACGAGTTATTATTCTTCACATAAGATCTAACACCGAAAATCTCATGGTGATTTTATAACAAAATCAACTGGAATCTGTGTTCTAAAACTTTGCTACGGCATTTTTCATTTTCAGTAAGAGCAGGCAGTAAAATAGAGTGTTGAGAGCTTGAACTATGTCACTAGTTAAGTGTCAGTTTTGTCCCTTTCTAGCTTTGTGACTTTGGGGAAATTATTAATAAGTTCCTGAGCTATAGGTTTCTCAGTTATAAAATGACTGTAATGGATGCAGAATTTTTGTAAGATTTTAAGGCTGTAATCATGTATTTAGATCATAAGCACAGACTCCGTAAGCCATAGTGTATGTTATCCATATTTCCATTATTATTGTTGTTATTATTATTACACTGAAAGTACTGTGTTTTCTTGAACTTAAAGTCAGTTTGTTTTGAAATCACTATCTTAAACCACTGCCTAGGAGTTAAGAGGAGTCAAATATCTAAAGTTAATGCTATTTGATTAAGCATTTTTATTCCACCGTGTACATACATATCAATGAAACACAGCCTGTTCCTAAGAGGAACTCTTAGTATTGCTCTCAGGGTAAGGCAGTTGTGGAGATTTGCTGAGCATTTTGGGTTGTCCAGAGCTAGGGATTTCACAGTAGATTAGAAGGCATTTATGCAGGTCCAGTAGGAAGACTAACATTCCAGGCATAGGGTATGGCAAGGAAGTATGAAGATAGTCCAGTTCACAGGTTGAATCTCCAGTTTGGAATTACTGGAACAAAAAAGGAAAGTGAGGGCCTCAGAGGGACGAGGTCAGTGAGGTAAATTGGAACAAAGTGAAGGAGGGCCTTGTGAGCCGTGAATGGTGGGCAACAAGGAGCCTTTTTTAAAAGGTTTTAAGGCCAAGGAGCAGCATCCTCAGATCAGAGTTTTTATTTTGGTTTTGGTTTATTCTTATGTTTTAGCTATGCCACACGGCACGTAGGATCTTAGTTTCCCAACCAGGTATCAAACCCATGCCCCCAGCAGTGGAAGCATGGAGTCTTAACCACTGGACCACCAGGGAAGCCCCCCAGATCAGAGTTTTTAGACTTATTTTAAGAGGTCAAATGGAAGCTATAAGCCCCCAGGCTATTACAGTTTTCCAAAAGAGAGGTAATACTCTGAATAAATATAGCATTAATAGAGTTGAAGAGGAGAGGGTGGACATCAGAAATATCCAGGGGTTAAAACCTCTCCTGACTTGGTGATTATACCTGCCTTTTCTCCCTCACACAATAAAGCTGATGGAAAAAGAGAAAATATTTTTAAACACAAAAGTGTGAAGTTTTTAGTAGAAATCAGATAGCAGAGGTCTATTTTCCAAGGATTATCTCTGTCTCTTTCTATTATGTTTAGATAAATTAATAAGATCTTTGCGTTCAGGGAGATCGAAGGGATTAATAAGCCTCCCTTTCACTGAGCTCAGACAGCAAGAGCAGGCACAAGCCAGGCCCCAGGGAGAGAGCTGCCTGCTGAAAGATAGGCCAGCGAAGGCCAAGACTGTAACTCCGTTAAGAATCACAGCAATTTGAGGCTTAGCCAGCCCCATAGTCCAACAGAAATTGGAGAAAGGTCTGTATGAGAGAGAGTGTGTGTGTGTGTGTGTGTGTGCGTGTGTGTGAATGAGAGAGAGGGAGAAAAAGATACAGAGAGACAGAGCAGATAGAAGCAAAATGGAACTGTGATCCTGGGTAAGCAACTCCCATTTTCTGATACTCGGTTTCTTAATGACAATGAAATAGTCAATCTCCATGAGCTTAGAGTTCTTTTCGACTCTAGAATTATGTGGTATTTCGAGACTGTATTTAGAGAGAATGTTACCAGACTGTATCTTGGGCATTTGTATGTTCAAAGTTGGTCTAGAGGAGTGCCTTCAAATTTTTTGTTCCCATAACCCCTAAAGAATTTTGAAATATTGCCTAATTCTCATCCACTTTTTAGTTAACACCTAAAATTCTTTATGATAAGCTTTAGTAGTTAGACAGCATGTAGTTTTGGCATGAGGTTTATTTTACATCTTTAAATACCATTTCCATTCAAATCTTAGAGCTACAGATTTACCTCATTCATTTTATGAAAAATGTCTGCCATGGAATTTTATTGTCAAAGGCAGTCCTTGCCGCTAAACCATCAGCTAAATCAGGCTAGCTTTTTATCAGGAGTCCTTCCATAATTCAAATAAATGTGTTAAGGCATGTCCCTGTGACAGCCTGATTACTTCTCATATCTAATTCTAACAGACACAGAAAGACTATAGATGATGATGACAACGGTGATGATGATGATATGGTTGGAAGGACAGGGGGTCATCCCAGGTCTTCTTCACATGGTTCATTAGGGGATGTAGTCTGAGGAACATCAGCTACCCAAGGGAAGCTCTTCCTGTGCCAGCTGCAGAAGGAAAACAAAACAAGCCTAACCACAGGAGCACATTTGCAGACTCTGCTCACATCTCCTAACACCCCATTGGCCAAAGCAAGTTAGCTATGCAAAACCAATGTAATGAAGTAGGAAAGTGCACAACTCCTATTCTCCTATAGGTGTAGGTGCTGGGGAGGTGGGGGAGTAGTATATAATTTAGAAAAACCAAACCTACCATAATAAAACAGAGTGTCACTTTATGATATAGAAATGCATGCATATGCACATACAGAAACAAGGGACATCAGAACAACTAAAATACTGAGGAGCAGTATTGTTGCATTATAAAATTGGTTCTACCTCGGCCTTTTCATGTGCTCAGTTTGATTCTTTGGGTAAGCCCCTTAATTGGATCTCTGCATCCACACACACACGTGAAGTTATGAATAGAATTCACGTGGCCAAACAGGATGTCTGGTGCTGAATAGGAAACCTCAGTCACCAAGAGCCAGTCACACAAATATAAATTATAAAGACCAAATCTATTTTGTTAAGTATATTAAAATGTAGTCAGGATTCCCATTTTTCTTTGCCCATGATGAAGAGCAATAGTGTGGATAATCTAAAGCTGTAGATAATCCCCAAAGTCTTTATATTGACTTTAGATTTGATTGTAAGATTTTGTGGTCAGCAAGATTTAGTTCAAGCAAAATTAAAATTACAGTGCTTTGCTTCCCCAGAACAGACATTCAGCCAACAAGGACAGGTGGCCCAGAATTAGAATTTGGTTGTATATAATTGAAAGTTGATTTAATGATTAAATTAAATACAATTTGTAAACCACTTTCAGAGTTTCTGGCACACAGAAAACATTCTGTAGATGCTCATTAATTATTTCTCCCCATATCTTTTCCTTAATAGAAACAGAAAGATCATGTTCTTAACCAGTTTTTTCAAGTGGCTTGTTTTGGGTCATGGAAATAAGAAAACATTCGGTTTGAACTCAAGTTTTTTTTTTATTTAATTAAAACTGTATCTCAATTCTTTCGACTCTTTGTATGCACTGCTCCTAGCTGATTAGAATAAACTGAAATTCCCCTGATAGCAAGAATATGACATTTAATTAAATCAGCAGTATACCAGAACATTTTGTTCAGCTGTAGATTTATATTGCTTTTTAGCAGATCCAAGTTATTGTACTTTGTGTTCCAGCCACCCGTGTCCAGTTTTGTGAATTTAACTTGTGCTGTTCATAATCGTGTCCACTCCTTTAAGGATTCATAATTTATGAAAATTAAAAAGTAATTGTAATTAATGCCTAATTTAAATTATTTTTTATTCCTATGAGTGGAAAGAAATGTTCTTTTCAAAGATGCCTTTAAATTTTGTCTATAAGTTTTTTGTTGATAGTGGAGTGGGGAGCCATTCCCTTCTCCAGAGGTTATTCCTGACCCAGGGATCAAACCCAGTCCTCCTGCATTGCAGATGGACTCTTTGTCTTCTGAGCCACCAGGGAAGCTCATAATATAACTTATCTCCTCATACTGTGTATAATGTAATTAGAGATAGCAGCTTGGCAATGCAATTTCATTTTGTGAAATGAGAGCAATAACCAAGCAAACATAACCTAAGCATGATGGTATCAAGTAAAATTAAGTAGATCTTCATTTTATTAGTTAGTAGTAATATTTTGAATGTACTTCAAATTTCTTTTACTCTCCAAGTTTCATTTGGGTCATTGATGTCTTTGTTTCATTGCTATGCATCATGTCAGAAAATCAATTTGCATCAGCTTAACCTATTAATGGCAATCTGAGAGTAATACTTTTCTTCTTGTGCTAGCTGCAAAAAAGATAATTATTAGTTACTCAAGAATAGTTATGTTTTATGAGTGTTATCCAGTTGTCATCACCAATTAGATTGATACTCAGATGTGTTCTTTCTATAAAACTTTGTAAGTAATAAAAAAGAAAAAATAAACATAAAACATTATCTTTTAAGTTTTACAAAAATTATATAACTTTTGCATAATACAAAGGGAAAACAATTCTATTTATCACATGAAGATTGTCTCTCTTGTTATATAGAGTTTTAACAATGTGAATATTATGCTCTAAAAACTGGCTACACAGGAGGAAAGGAAGTATCTCTGGTTTTGATTCCACCTGGACCTTAATTACATGAGTCATTTATGCAGGCAACTATTTTATGATATTTGTATGTCATTCCAATTTTTTTTCTAATATTTTCTTTAAAAACAGATTTTTTAACTGTTTAATTACTCAGTAAGAATTATTTGCAACAAGAAACCTGTAGTGTTTTATTCCTATCAAAAAAAATCTAGAAATGTTATTATGAAATAAGACTTATTTCCCTCTCTTTTTCCTGTTTACAGCTGTTCAAGGATCGAGTGTTATTTTCCGAACGGTGGAAGTCACGTTACACAAAGAAGGAAATACCTTCGGTTTTGTAATACGAGGTAGGTGGCAGTTAGAAAATAGAGCCATCAGATATTCTTGGAGAATTTGTCATTGAACTGTTCGGAGTAAACTAGAAAGTCATTTCAAAAAACTGATGTTTTCAGTGCCTAGAGTTACCTTATGTCTTCCCTGGTGGCTCAGATGGCAAAGAATCTGCCTGCAGTGCAGGACACCCAGGTTTGATCCCTGGGTCAGGGAGATCCCTTGGAGAAGGAGATGGCAACCCACTCTAGTATTCTTGCCTGGAGAATTCCATGGATAGAGGAGCCTGGTGGGCTACAGTCCATGGAGTCACAAAGATTCGGACACAACTGAGCAACTAATACACACACACACAATGTTACCTTATAATTTTGCATCCATTTTTCTTTAAAGAAATAAAGCAATCATTGGGAATCAAAATGGAGTCCAAATGATCTAGCTAATTTATTTCAGTTCATTAATACACAGTAAAAAGTCATTGTTTGTAAACCTTGTCAATACATAGTCATCCTGCTGCTTTGCCAGTTGTCAACATGTTTTTTGCTTCCCTTATATATTTTTCTATATCATTTATCATTGAGTCAAAAATGTTGGTGAATATTGCTTGATTTGATTGAATACACTAAGGGTTCAGCAACTTTGCTTAAATTATTTTTCCCTAAAATGCATTTTGTTATTGTAGCTTCCTAAAAAGGAATTCCAGATAATCTAATCCCTTGAGCACCTCAGTACATCAGTCCACCTTATTTTTGAATAATATTAATAATAAATATTTCAGGTGAAATTTTGTCCACAGTTTGTCTACAGGACCATTAATTCTGAGCTACAATGTTGGCTTTTAATGTTTTGTTTTTTTATTAGCAATTTCATCCTTGAAGTCTACACATGCATTAATAACTCACAATTTCTAGTATGACAGTGAGGTTCAATAGGAAACTAGGTAAGCATCAGGAATTTTTTTTAACATTTCCTGATTTTTTTGTTTGTTTGTTTTTACCTATTACATTTTGTACTTCACAGCAGCAAAACTATCAACATTTTTGACATTAATTAAAATTCACTAACCATCTTAAGAAATAAACATGCCTCAAGGAATGAAAGAGATGTATTCATTATACAAACTTGCCTTAGATGACTAAGCTTTAGGCATTAGGTTCAATTCTGTGTCAGTCATGTAGCAAATCAATCAATCAAATATTCATTAAGGACATGTCAACATGTCGGCATAGGGCAGAGTACTGTGGAGTCATGAGACAGAACCCTGATCCACAGGGAATTACAGTACAGTGAATTTTAAGACATAAGTTGATATAATGCCCAAATGAGTATTAGAGAAAACAGGCAACTAGGATCCCACTAAGTGATTTAGACCGGTAGTTATTATACTTTACTGACCCAGTCCTACATTTAGGTGGAGCCACAAACCCCAAGATCATTTACCTTAAACATTTTCTAATTTCTGTGTAAAAAATTAGATGAATGTAATGAAAAGTTCGTGTACAAGTAATTTTAGCTTGGAGGGTGGTATATTCAAATCTAGTTTTTCAATGTAAGTATGAAAGAGAGGTATACTTGAATCACATGCTTACAAGTCTAATTATTGAAATGCTGCAGTAAAAAACACTGCTGGTGCAGATATTCATCACTAGTTGCTGTCTGGTTAATCAATAACAAATCAAATTGCTAATGAAAGAGCTAAACCAACAGTAATTTATCATTTAAGAACTAAAAAGAATAGAAGCAATTTCAATCTTCAGTCACCTCAAGACAACTGATGGTATGATGGTAACAGATGTCCTTCCCACCGTTTGCAGGAATTTCAAATATCTGTGTGTTCATGCTTAGTAAGAGTTTTTAAAATATGAGCCTAGACACCTACCTAGTACATCGTAGGCATTTAATAAATGAAAGAATGGATGAATGATGCCTAGATTTGTGTGGACATCAGACTTCTTGGTATTGTACTGGTTATAAAACCTTAGTAATAATGAGCCAATTTTAGTTTATGTCATTCAGTCATGTCCAACTCTTTGTGGCCCCATGGACTGTAGCCCACCAGGCTCCTCTGTCCATGGAATTCTCCAGGCAAGAATACTGGAGTGCATAGCAATTCTCTTCTCCAGGGATCTTCCCGACCCAGGTATCAAACCCAGGTTCTCCTGCATTGCAGGAATATACTGTCTGAGCCACTAAGGAAGCCTTTTAGTTTATGAGTACCAGATTTTTTTAGGTTTTAATAACTCCCTTAGTATGTTGGTTGAACACAAAAGTTTGTCAAATTTTGCAAAATTTTTAATGAGCATAAATAAAGAACTTATATTTGAAACCAATTTGAGGCCCATCTGGAGGGTCTTCCGTGCTCAAAAGGTGGCCAGTACCCATCCCCTTAAAGGTTATTGGTTAATCACAAAGAGGGTTGCAAAATGAAAAAGTCCTGTGGATAAATGCTGTCATGGCAGAGAAGACGTTATGTCATAGGTGGGATATGAGCTTAACTTAGATCAATGGAGAATACCAGGGCATTTGAAGAAGGAAGAAGAGGATGATATTGCAGATGAAGCATGTTCATTTAGTGCTAGAGAATTGCTTCTTATTCACTTAGGATGGGTCTTTTAACAGTAAGCCAGGCCTTTAGCTAATGAATTGAATTATCTTTCTCATGCTGTATGTCACGATTCAAAAACCTTGACTGCATAAACAGTAGAACCTTGCATCCATAAAATAAAAAATGATGTTCCAGCCTAAATCATGGAGAGTTAAATTTCTGTTAATTTCTTTGCCACCAAGCAGAAGATGGTTTAGATTAACAGGAAGAAAATCAATGAACTTACTTACAAAACAGAAATAGAGTCACAGATGTAGAAAACAAACTTATGGTTACAAGGGGATAAGGAAGGAAGAGAAATAAGTTGGGAGACTGGGATTGATATATATACACTACTATATGGAAAATGTTGTTCACTTGCTCAGTCCTGTCTGACTCTGCAACCCCATGGACTGCAGCACACCAGGCTTCCCTGTCCTTCGTCATCTCCCAGAGCTTGCTCAAACTCATGTCCATTGAATTGGTGATGCTATCCAACTATCTCATTGTCTGTTGTCCCCTTCTCCTCCTGCTTTCAGTCTTTCCCAACATCAGGGTCTTTTCCAATGAGTTGACTTTGGGCATCAGGTGGCCAAAGTATCGTTACCTATATGTCAAAGTATTAGTTACCTATTTTACATATAGGTAAATAAGGACTTACTATATAGCACAGTAGGGCTTTTCTGGTGGCTTAGAAAGTAAAGTATCTGCCTTCAATGCAGGAGACCCGGGTTTGATCCCTGGATCAGGAGAATCCCTGGGTTGGGAGGATTTCCTGGAGAAGGAAATGGCAACCCACTCCAGTATTCTTGCCACAGAATTCTTGAATTCTGTGGACAGAGGAGCCTGGTGGGCTACAGTCCATGGGGTCACAAAGAGTTGAAAACTGAGCGAGGAATACTTTCACTTTCACTGTATAGCACAGGAACCTCTACTGAGTACTCTGAAATGACCTATATGGGAAAAGTATATAAAAAAAAGAGTGGATATGTGTATATGTATAATTGATTCACTTTGATGTACAGCAAAAACTAACACAACTTTGCAAATCAATTCTAGTCCAATAAAAATTTTTAAAAATAGATAACATTTTGTGATAAATGTTAGGAAAAATCACTTGACTACAATTTGCTTTCCACTTTGGATGAGGCAATTTCTCTAGTCATTTTCAACTGTAAAAACTGTAGCTACATGTATTAATTTAACATATGGAGCCCAAATTCAGATTTGGTCTACATTGTGTCCCTGGCATTGATATTTTTAATAAAGCATGCCAGGTGGTTGATGTTAATGAGCAGCCAAGATCTAAAATGCCAGTGGGCTCTGAGTGGTCTTTATTTTGCTTTGTAGCTCCAAACATCTAGCACCTAAGTGAATCACAAATTCAACTTGGCTCATTATTTCAAATAAGGAGAAAATGTCACATATAGAGTTACCGCTCTCACATTTTGACATGTATCCACTGTTAACATACTTGTATTTGGACCTTCAAATCAAAATAGTGGAAAAGTTTCTTGCTGCCTTCAGCCTTTATCTTTTTCTGAATCAAAACCCTTCAAAGGAAAGCAAACCTATCTTTTTATAATTACCTTGCCAAAAAGAAGTTGCATGATAGTATTTATATAAATATGGTTAAGCATGTGCTGTAACTTATTGTCATAATTTTCATTAAAAATTTTCTTCTGAGAAAGTCATGAATTTCCTATTTTAAGTAAGGGGGCTCAAAGAAGCAATCAGACTGAATGTTCCTTCACACAAAACTAAAATGTATTTCAGTTTCTCCACTGGCATTTTGTAAGTGCCAATAAAGAGTGTTTTTTAAAGCTGTATTCCTTTTCTTTGCTAGGGGGAGCACATGACGATAGAAATAAATCTCGTCCAGTTGTAATAACTTGTGTTCGTCCAGGAGGGCCTGCTGACAGGTAAACTTCTTTCTTTATCACAATCCAAATAAACTAAGTGAAGCTGGAGACTTTGGCAGAGAAGTTGATGAATTAAAAATTTCATAGTAACAAATAGATATTAAATAAATATGTTGGAATGTGAAAACAAAAGCGTTCAGGCTGAAGAACCAGAAGAAAGTAACTCTGACCCCAGATTCAATGCTTACCACCCTATGTTTTTGGCATGTGACTTAACAGTTCTCCGCTCAGTTCCCTCCAAATGTAAAATGTAGAGGATAATGCCTACTTTTCAAGGTTTTTCATTTTATTAAGGATTAGAGATTTATGGTGCATTGCAGGGGGCCTGTCATACTGGAGGCATTTAATCTGGCCCTTTTACAGCAGGTCCTTGAGATGTATCCTTTCCGATTGCTAATCTCCTAACTTGGAAAGATAGATGATGGGGTTCTGACTCTTACTATTGCCAACATCCTTGTCATGATTATTATGTCTTCTTGATGACTATGAATGTCAGAATAGAAGTGACTTTTAGTAAAAGGGAAGGAACATTGTTGGTGTTAGTGTTTCTTCCTTGCTAATTTGAAGATTTCCTACATAAACCTTTTGATGGGGAAGTCCCAAATGAACTCACAGCTTAGATATCTCAAGAGATACTTATCTTTGTATTAACTTCCCACAACAAAAGTCTGCTCCATAATGGTAGGGAACACAACTCCTGGATAGAAGAGGAGAAGAGGAAAATGCACTGATTACCCCCAACTCTGCACAGAATGTTTCAGCCTAGAACGGATTTTTTAAAACCTTTCATAAGCACTAGATACAGCAATAATAATAGTAAATACTGCTTGTTGAGTGATTACCATGGGCCAAGAACTGTGCTAAGTACTTAGCAGACATTATCTTATTTTATCCTCACAACCATTCACTAAATGAGGTATTTTTGTCCACATTTACAGATGACTAAACTGAGGAACCATATGCTTAAATGACTTGCCAGCTAGGACAGGAATTTAGATTTATTTTCCTTCAAAGCTCATACTCTTAGCTCACTTTTTTTAAAAACTTGAAGTTTAATATACAATAAGAAAATATGAAGACACTTGGGTTTGCCCCATGCTAAAGTTATTTGCCTTTGTGGAGGTTAATACAAAGTTGTTTTTTTTTTTTTTTTCTTCTCATGCTTTTCTTGTGAATTATTCTTCCTTGAGCAAATAAGAATATTTCCATTTGTTATTAACACTGTGAGTTGGGGTTGGCAGAAATGTCAAGAGCAGGCTACTAGTTTGTGAACATTTTACAAAATTAACGTAAAACTAAAGGAAACCCTGGTGGCTCAGACAGTCTGCCTGCAATGCAGGAGACCCAAGTTTGATCCCTGGGTCGGAAAGATCCCCTGGAGAAGGAAATGGCAGCACACTCCAGTGTTCTTGCCTGGAGAATTCCATGGACAGAGGATCCTGGCAGGCTACTGTCCATGGAGTCATATAGAGTCGGACATAGTCGAGCAACTAACACACACAAAGGAAACCAGAAATTTTAAGATAAAATTTTAGAGTTAAATTACATGGAGAGTTGTCTTGGTGAAAGATGTTTAAGACATCATTTTTATTCTTCCCAAAGCCTAAACTTGTAATCCCCGCATTTGATTTTCTCTTCTTTGTTGACTCTCCCTCACCGGAGGGTTATAATCTGGAAGCCTCTCTGGCTGCACTTTAGTGGTGTCAGTATTGTGCTGAGGCATCTTCTCCCACTGCCTTGAGTGTCTGTGTCTACAGAAGGGAGAACAGTATTTGCCTGCCTTTTCCAGGGAATATGAGACTGAATCAATTTAATGATCATCAAATGCCCTTATAAATCAGTAAGAAAATGTAGAGACTAGGGAAATTTTTCACCAGCATTATCTCTCCAGCTTGGGTTCACTGGTGATAAATAGAATGGAATCAGCAGGCTTTTCTGCTCACCAAGCTTTGGGAAAATAGGTGAGTGCTATTTCCTGGGCTTTAATAAATCAGTTTTAGACATTTTGGCAAAAAAAAAAAAACTAGAAAAGAGAAAATGTGCCCTTATTACTCTTGCACCCCAAGAGTTCATCGTGGGTGACTTGGTTATTTGCTATTGTGTTGTTATTTTCTTATTACTGATTTTCATATTGCAGCAATTTTCTGTTCAGGGTTCCTTCTGTTAATGTCACACTTGATGCTTAGAAGGAAATGCAAATGGAGTGGATGGTAGACTGTGTGTGAAAGAGCCACTTTGGCTAAGTGACTATTAATGTTAAGCCCCACAATGCTAAATTAATGACTGTTTTCTTATTCTCCCTTCAGAGAGGGCACAATCAAACCTGGTGATAGGTTGCTCAGTGTGGATGGAATTCGACTTCTTGGAACCACGCATGCTGAGGCCATGAGTATTCTGAAACAGTGTGGGCAAGAAGCAACGCTGCTGATTGAATATGATGTCTCGGTCATGGGTATGTCAGATACTGAGGTTGGGATCTCGAAGTCTACATTGTGTCACTCACTGTCCATTCCTGATAAGCCACTTTGGATCAAGAATGAACTGTTATGTCCTCCTGTAGCAGACAGAATTTCATCAATGCTATATTAGTCCTCTGTTTGAGTTCAGGAAAAGGTGAGGGTCACTTCTCAGCAATTTAGAGTTCTTGTGTCGATAGAATCTATAAAAGCATCTCATTCTGTCAGCATGTTTCACCTAGCAATCAGCTCTTATACGTAGATTACCCTTTGGCAGGAAAGGATTTTCTCCCTCAAATTCACAAAAACAGTATTATTAACTTAGGGGATGGTACTTTTTCTTTTACTACATGGAGACTGGAAACAGTAGGAGGTTCCTTTCCTTCTTGTAACTTCACACTGTGAAGCCAGCTAATCAGCATTAATAGAAATTACCATTTTATCATCAGACTTAAGGACAAAGAAAGGAAAGGGGATACATCGTATCCTTGACTAAAATGAGAAGTTGAATACAGTATCCTCTCCTGAAATAATGATTCCAATAAAAAGTAATTCTATTTCTACCCTCTCAACTATAGTAAAACTGGCAAGGTATTCTCACATGCCTTTTCAATGGGAAGAGAGTGTCAACGTTTTGTGTAATGTTGACTAAGGCAGAGAAATTCTGAGATAATGAATTGGAACCTGAAATTGAAACTTAAATCATGCTGTAAATACTTCTTAAAATTTTCAGACTTGATTGTGTGCCTGACTTAACTAGCTAGTTCTATGTTGGTAAAATGTAGCTGAGCAAAAGAGACTTACTCTATAACTGCAAACTCCTTTATTTCCCACTCTGTATGATTCATGTAGAAGAATGTTGCTTGAAAGTGTTCTCAATCTGTCTGCCGGCATACTGGTATGAGGTATGAAGCATCCTGGCATACTGATATGAGGCATACTGGCATACTGGTATGAGGTGTGAGGCATACTGGCATACTGGTATGAGGCATACTGGCATACTGGTATGAAGTATGAGGCATGCTGGTATGAGGTATAAGGCTTCCTAAAAGATGTAAAGTTTGAGAGTTAAAGGGTTCTTAGAGTAAGTGGTATGATATGCTCTTGAGATGGAAAGATCAGGGATGAATGAGCTCTCCTCCCTCTGTTCTTCCTTTCCCTAGTTTTCTCTTTCTTCCTCTTCTCTTACTCTTTTTACTTTTATATGTCTTTTGAGTTAGACAATTTGGGTTCTGTTTTCAATTCTACTGATTTCTAGCTATTAGCTTAACCATGTTAACTTATTTCCCTGTACCTCAAGTTACCTTCTTTGTCAAATGGAGGCTAGCAATGCCTATTTTGAAAGGCAGTTAAGAAGATAAAATAAAATTATACAAATAAGATATATTTTAAATGATGATCCAATGTATTATTAATGTTAAAAATTGAAGCAAATGTTTGACATGTTTAATTTATTCATTCTACAAATATTTCTTTTTTTAATATTTAAACTAAGTGACAAGGGGGGCTTCCCTGGTGCCTCAGAGGTTAAAGCGTCTGCCTGCAATGCAGGAGACCTGGGTTCGATCCTTGGGTCAGGAAGATTCCCTGGAGAGGGAAATGGCAACCCACTCCAATAGTCTTGCCTGGAGAATCCCGTGGATGGAGGAGCCTGGTGGGCTACAGTCCACGGGGTCACAAAGAGTCAGACACGACTGAGTGACTTAACTAACTAACTGACAAGTACAAAGACTAGAAATAAACAAAACAGACCTGGTTTCTGCCTTTATGAAGCTTGAAATTGACAAGAAGGAGAGGTAGTAAACAGGTACATGCCAAACAAACACTCAGAAAGTGTGATCACAGCAGAAACTAACACAACATTGTAAAGCAATTATCCTCCTGTTTTTAAAATTTATTTTCAACTGGAGGATAATTGCTTTACAATGTTGTGTTGTTTTCTGCTGTACAACGGTGTGATTCAGCTGGAACTGTACATATATCCCCTCCCTCTTGAGCCTTCCTCCCGCCACACCCCCATCCCACCCCTTCTAGGTCGTCACAGGGCACCAAGCCGAGCTCCGTGGGTTACACTTCCGTTTCCCACTTGCCATCTGTTTTCCATTTGGTCGTGTGTATGTTTCAGGGCTGCTCTCTCAGCTTGCCCCACCTTCTTCCCCTGTTGCGTCCACAGTCCTTTCTCTACATCTGTGTCTCCATTCCTGCCATGCTAATAGGTTGATCAGTACCATTTTCTAGATTCCATATAAATGTAATATACAACATTTGTTTTCTTCTTTCTGACTTACTTCATTCTGTATGACAGATTTTAGATTCATACACTTTACTTCCCAGGTGGCACTAGTGGTAAAGAACCTGTCTGCCGAGGCAGGAGACACAAGAAATGCGAGTTCAGTCCCTGGGTCAGGAAGATCCCCTGGAGGTGGGCATGGCAACCCACTCCAGTATTCTTGCCTGGAGAATCCTGTGGACAGAGGAGTCTGGTGGGCTGCAGTTCACAGGGTTGCAAAGAGTTGAACACAATTGAGGTGACTTAGCATATAAATATGGAGAAGGAAATGTCAACCCACTCCAGTGTTCTTGCCTGGAGAATCCCAGGGACAGCGGAGCCTGGTCAGCTGCCGTCTATGGGGTCGCACAGAGTGGGACACGACTGAAACGACTTAGCAGCAGTAGCAGCAGCATATAAATAAACACACAAAAGTTGAATGTTCCCATTAGATATGAACATTGATACGGATACAGATATTCATATATGTAAAACAATACTTAATAAGGGCCTGTGTCGTAATCTTGAGTGGGAAGTTTTAATATCTAAAATATATCATTTCTCTCAAACGCATCCATAAATTCTGGTCAAAATCTCAGAAGGGTCTTCGGAGAACTTTTAAGAGCTATTTCTAAAATGTATATGGGGTAAGAAAAGTGGAGAGGGGGAAAACAGCCAAAATGTTTTTGAAACAATATAAAGGTAGAGAAATTTGTTGCATCCAACATCAAGACTCATTCTAAAATTGTGCCATTAAGTCTGTGTAATATTTACATGGGGTTATAAATAAACTGATGGAAGAGAGTCCAATGCCACAGACCACTGCAGAAGTATATAGCCTTACATTAGTGGGGAACAACTGAGCTAGTCAGTCAATGATACTGGGTCAATTAGTTAGCTGCATGAGAAAAAATTCAATTAATTTCTTACTTTATACCATACCCAAAAACAAAGCCTTTATTTACATAACTGTTTCCCAACAGAATGCTATTATAAATAACTTTTACCCAAATCTTTGTATTTCTGACTTCATTAAGTCAAAGGGCATATTTCTTTTTTAAATATTTGATACATAATTCTGGTTGTCTTCTGTAAAGATTACACTATTTTATATTACTGCCAGCAGTGTTTTAAATGTACCTATCTCATCAGAGCACCAGATACAACTTTGAAGAGTATGCTTTTAATTTTTTTAAGTAAAAAAATTGCATTTATGTTTTAATTTACTTTTAAAAAATTTTCTAGTGCAAGTAAATGTTTTTTCACATGAACACTAGCTATTTTTGTTTTGCATTGTCTGCTTATGTTCTGTATTCCTTTTTTCTATTGGAGGCACTCTTAGTTTTCTTTTTCCTATTGGAGTTTTTTTTTTAATTGGTTTATGTAGCTATGTATCTATTAAGGATACTGGTTCTTTTCAGTATTTTGTAAAAATTCTTTTTAGTTGTTTATATGTCCTTTCTGACATATGCAAGTTTCTTTTTTTTAAACTTAGATCTAGTATTTTTCTTAGATTTTAAATATTCATTTTTTCCAAAGTTACCTAATATCCCTGAATTATTTAATAAAGATTCCATCATATATCCACTAACTTTTAAAATCATACCCTAAGTTGTTAAATATAACTGGATTCCACATCTGGGCTAGCCAGTCTGATTATATCTAGTTTCAGACCAGATTTCAGCATAGGACTTTTGAATTAAAAGTCTTAGCATCAGAGTTCTTATTGTCATAAAAAGACATTTTTGAGGAGAAAATTATTTATTCATATAGTACATTTATTATATTACTCTTCTGAGTTTTGCTAACTGTATATGGCAGGTGAGCAAACTTTGATTTTGATTTTCTGATTTCTTTTTAAACCCCTTCTTCTCTTTTCTGCTCACCTCTCTTGCACCTGCTGGCTTTCTCTCCCTCGTCCTTTTCTCTGTCATTCTGTTCCTCATTGTCCGTCTCCCTTTCTTCCTCCTTTCCTTTCCAGCCTCCCCTTTCTTTTTTTGCATTCTACTCTGTTTTTCACGTGTCAATACTTTTCACTATTCTAATTGTCTTACTTAGATTTTTTCTGATATTTCTCTACTGTTATTCTCCTTTTTCTCTGTTTTTTCTTTCTTTTGCTATTTCTGTTTTACTAATTATGTTAAGAGGGCATTAGGCATAGATCTGGTCAGATAATTAAGAATGACAATTTGTGGAAAGAAGTAAAAATGGCCCCTTAGAAAATCAGACTGAGATACTTTCAGTTAGAATGGCTGTTCATCAAATACTAACCAATCTTTCCTTTTATAAAAACAAAAAATTTCCTGTTTTTGCAACACTTTTTTTTGTTGCTGTTGTTTATTTTTGCAGCTTTTGTCATTCTTTCTCCTTAAAAGGACTAAAATGAGCGGCTTATACAACGCAGCCTGCTACTTACTTTGAGAGGTCCAGTTGGCATTTCTTTCAAACTATCTGAAAGTCAAAGTCCCATTAAAAATAGTTAACCACTGTCATTTTTTGTTTTTGAGAAAAAATTCTAGTATTTTTAGGATACTTGAAAAAAAATTGAGAAGCCTGGTGTGCTGCAGTCCATGGGATCTCAAAGAGTCGGACATGACTGAGCAACTGAACTGCTCTTTGGTAGGGGAGGGTGCAATGTATGTTGAACAAAATGAGTCAAAAAATGGCACTTCCCCAAAGCAGATGATGTTGAGTTGATGAAGGTGATAGATGCCCATTCAAAGACACAGTCAAATGTTAAATATTTATTCCCACTAACAGCATATGAAAATTTTCATTAATTTCACACCCTCACCAATACATGGTATTCTGTCTGTTTTATGGTAACTATTCTGATGGGTATGTAGTGGGGTCCCATGGTAAACTGAATGTATGTTTCCTGGATGAATCATGACATGAAGCACCCTTTCATTTGCCACTCAGAACATTCTTGATGGTTTGATTTTACTGAAGCAGGTGTATGTCTATAATCATAAATATAAATAGATTGTATTTATGTATATGCTACTAAAAATACACAAATTATTTTGCAGGAATTGCATGCATGTGTGTGTGTGCAGAGATATTAATATATCATCCCTCTGACTCATTGATATTAATCAGAAATATTTTTTAGTAAATCTCAGCTCAAAAATTTTACCATATTCAGTAGTATATTTGGGAAGGCTGTTGAAACTATCAATTTTACTAAAGTTGAATTTAGTTGGTGATAAAATTTTCAAGAAAATTTATTGCAATAAGACAGGTAAGACAGGGTCTAGGAGGAAGTAAGGCTTTAGTTTATCGTTCTTACAACTAATCATTATTAAGTGGGTGTGTATAGAATAAAGCAAAATATCAATGTTTATCTTGTAGGTTTAAAATGAAGTTACTTCATGATATCATCTTACCTGAGCAAATGACATTATGAATCTTTTAAGTCACAAAACCTCTTAAACTACCTGTGGTGTTTTTCTGAGTTCCTGTAAGTCATGACTGTTGACTATTTCTCTGCTTGGCTTCAAATTTTTCCTTCTATTTCTTTGGACTAAATCAGCATGCAAAATCAAGAATACTGAGAAAGATGTTACTCTTTCCTTAGAAATACTCAACTGTATTACATCTTTGCCCAGCTGTATGGCTAATCCTTACTTACATTCCTTCCTAAGCAAACATAAAATAATATTAATGATTTTCAAGTGATTGTTTCATCAGGGATGGATTTGAATGTTATGAGTCGTCAGGAAAGATGATTACTTTTGTTGCAACCAAAAAGTTATATAGGTTTATTGGTGTTACCACACTGAATCTTGGCTGTGCTTTGCATTTCATTTTTCCAGAATATGAAGATCAAGATATATAACTTCTACTAGTCACTTCTGAGTCATAAGTATCAAGAATAAATTGACCCCTATGTGTATTTTCTAGGGGCAAATCAGTTTCTTCCAGATGATCTCAATTTACTAGAAACTGGATTTTTCAAGGGTCTTCAAAGTATTTATGATCCACATGCTTCCTTGTGAGTCCCCAGCATAACCTTCTCCTATTCATAGAAAATATCATAAACAGAAGCCCAGGGAGTTTCCTATATAAAAGAAGTCTAATTTTTAAATGGCAGCAGCAGTTTATTAAGCATGTTACTTTTCTATGATAGATTTTCTTATGCTTTGTCCATTTTTATCTAAAAAATGAATTTCTGCAGAATCCTCTTATACCTACTCACCTCACTCACTTTTACATATTTGAATTCAGAGCCACTTGTCCTATTTGGGAAATAGAAGAAGTAGGTAATGGGAAAGTTACCCTAAGCTTTAAAAGCTAGATTTTTTATTTTCAATGAATAGATTTGTTTTTAATTTACTTTCATAGTTTAGTAATACACAAATAGAAAAGGGCTAAGATTTTACTTGTACAACTTGCTGAATTTTCACTTATATATTTTCTAGCCAGGTCAAGAAATAGAAAACAGCAATCATCATCACCAGAATCCACACTGTGCCTCCTCTCAATTGCTACCACATCTTTTCTACCAGTTTGACTCCTGTCTTGACTTCCGAAGCCTTAAATGTATTCTCCTAATTCTTGAACTGTCTGTAACAGGAATCATATGGTACATTTCTTGGGTATCGGGCTTCTTTTGAAGCAATTTAGATAATCTGATTTGAGTGTAAGAGGTACTCATTGACAATACCTGAGTAACACCAACGTAAGAATGGAATACTTTGAATGTCATTCGGGGGCTACTTCTAGAAGTTTAGTATTACATCTGGTATGAAGGGGATGAATAGTGGTATCAGAGTGGGAATGACATAGAATATTAAGTTAATATTTATCTTTTCCTTAAGGGCCCATTTAACAGTATTTTAGGTGATATCCATGTGATAGAATCAGAAGGGTCTTTCCAGTCTTTTGGGCCATTTGTAAAATGAGGGGACTTAGACTATGTCATTTCAAAGGTTTTTCCAGCTCCAATATCCTATGACTCTTTGAATTTACTAGTGTCTCTTAAAAGATTTCAGAAGTTAACCTTTTTTTATTGATGTAATCAAAATAAAATATTATAAATAAAAATAGTTTAAAATAACATTTAACTCTTGTTTAAACTGAATTAAATTGGCTTCCCTGGTGGCTAAGACAGTATAGCATCTGCCTGCAATGCAGGAGACCCAGGTTCAATCCCTGGTTGGGAAGATCACCTGGAGAAGGAAATGGCAACCCACTCCAGTATTCTTGTCTGGAAAATTCCATGTATGGAGGAGCCTGGTAGACCATGGGGTCGCAAAGAGTCGAACACGACTGAGCGACTTCACTTTCACTTCGCTTCACAGGTGGCACTAGTGATAAAGAACCCGCCTGCCAATGCAGGAGACATAGGTTCAATCCCTGGGTTGGGAAGATCTCCTGGAGAAGGGAATGGCAACCTACTCCAGTATCCTTGCCTGGAGAATTCTTGGAGAATCCCATGGACAGAGAAGCCTGGTGGGCTATGGTCCATAGGGTCACAAAGAGTCAGACCCAACTGAAGCAACTTAGCACACAAAATGATTACAACTTAAACCACTATTCTAAAAGGAAAGTTGGTCATTTCCTTTGTTAATCATGTCAAACAAAGCAGTCCTACTGACAGTTACAAATTTCCCAGAGATTATTTTCCATAATTCCCAGAGTAGGCATAAGGCCACAATGCTGCTGTGAAGTCATTATCTGCCAGGATCTTGATACTGGCATTCTGAGACATTTAATAAATTAATGAAAAGTTGGTTAAAATTCCCTCACTTTCAGATTGCATATTATACTTTTAAAATTAAACACATCCCTGAAGGGGGAAAATTAGCCCTTTAATTTAGTGTATTTTAAAAGATGAAAAACTGACTGAACCCCATCAGGGGAAATCTCTCATCGCATGGTAAGTTTCTTTGAAGTCATGTACATGTATTAGGTAGACTAGAATTTCATTTCCTTTTCAGAAGAGTAGCAGACAAGCACTTCAACTGACTGTAAGGGCAGTTCTAGGCCATCTTTTTAGAGTACTACCAAAGTACTAGTCAAGATTACTTTTCTCTGTGGTTGGATACTAATTGTATATTCCACTTTGTAATATGAACTTAAACAACGTTTTTTTAAAAGAAATTTTATTGAAAAATGGTTGATTTACAGTGTTGTATTAGTTTCAGGTATAAAACTGAAACTTTTTAATATATGGTTTATATATATATATAACTGTATATTCTGTTATATACACATATACATACACACACACACATATGTATATATGCGTGAGAGTTAAGTTGCTTCAGTCTTGTCCAACTCTCTGCAACCTTATGGACTGTGACCTGCCAGGCTCTTCTGTCCGTGGGATTCTACAGGCAGGAATACTGGAGTGGGTTGCCATGCCCTCCTCCAGGGAATCTTCCTGAACAAGGGATCAAATCCGCATCTCTTATGTCTCCCACATTGGCAGATGGGTTCTTTACCACTAGTGCTATTTGGGAAGCCTATATCTATATATATAACTTCCCTGGTGGCTCAGACGGTAAAGCATCTGCCTACAATATGGGAAACCTGGGTTCAATCCCTGGGTTGGGAAGATCTCCTGGAGAAGAAAATGGCAACCCACTCCAGTATTCTTGCCTGGAAAATCCCATGGATGGAGGAGCCTGGTGGGCTGCAGTCCATGGAGTTAAAAAGAGTTGGACATGACATCAAACCCACATCTCTTATGTCTCCCACATTGGCAGATGGGTTCTTTACCACTAGTGCTATTCTGAAAGAGATGGGAATACCAGACCACCTGACCTGCCTCTTGAGAAACCTGTATGCAGGTCAGGAAGCAACAGTGAGAACTGGACATAGAACAACAGACTGGTTCCAAAGAGGCAAAGGAGTACGTCAAGGTTGTATATTGTCACCCTGCTTATTTAACTTATATGCAGAGTACATCATGAGGAATGCTGAGCTGGAAGAAGCACAAGCTGGAATCAAGATTGCTGGGAGAAGTATCAATAACCTCAGATATGCAGATGACACCACCCTTATGGCAGAAAGTGAAGAGGAACTAAGAAGCCTCTTGATGAAAGTGAAAGAGGAGAGTGAAAAGGTTGGCTTGAAGCTCAACATTCAGAAAACGAAGATCATGGCATCTGGTCCCCTCACTTCATGGGAAATAGATGGGGAAACAGTGGAAACAGTGTCAGACTTTATTTTTCTGGGCTCCAAAATCACTGCGGATGCTAATTGCAGCCATGACATTAAAAGATGCTTACTCCTTGGAGGGAAAGTTATGACCAACCTAGATAGTATATTAAAAAGCAGAGACATTACTTTGCCAACATAGGTCCGTCTAGCCAAGGCTGTGGTTTTTCCCGTGGTCATGTATGGATGTGAGAGTTAGACTGTGAAGAAAGCTGATCGCTGAAGAATTGATGCTTTTGAACTGTGGTGCTGGAGAAGACTCTTGAGAGTCCCTTGGACTGCAAGGAGATCCAACCAGTCCATTCTAAAGGAGATCAATCCTGGGTGTTCATTGGAAGGACTGATGCTAAAGCTGAAACTCCAATACTTTGGCCACCTCATGCAACTAGTTGACTCACTGGAAAAGACTCCAATGCTGGGAGGGATTGGGGGCGGGAGGAGAAGGGGAAGACAGAGAATGAGATGGCTGGATGGCATCACCGACTCGATGGACATGAGATTGAGTGAACTCCGGGAGTTGGTGATGGACAGGGAGGCCTGGCGTGCTGTGATTCATGGGGTCGCAAAGAGTCGGACACGACTGAGCGACTGAACTGAACTGATATATATAGGCTCAGATTCTTTTGGGGTTTCTTTGGGATTCACATATACACACTACTATATACAAAATAGATAACCAACAAGGACCTACTCAATATGTTGTTTTAACCTATAAGGGAAAAGAATCAGTCTTTCACTGGGGAAAATGACCCTTCTTTAGATCTTCCATTAACCGTTATAGTCTACCACTATAGGATATAATATCCAAAGAAATAGAGACCATTAATTTCCTTTTTAAGTATGAAACTCTTCTACCTCTTTTCTCCATATTTTAGTTATCTTTGTTCAGTGCCTGGTTCATAGTAGAATTATTATTTGAGTTATTATGTTTTTGGAATTATTTGTGGTATGCCAGAAGGTAGGTATTAAAGTGTCAAGTTGACCCCAACAGTGATAATATCAAAAGAATAAGTCACTTATATATTACTAGTGGTCTCTGTAGTTTTGACACTGAAAATGGCTAGCAGATGCCCTAGTCCTATCACTCAACATGGTGTCATTGCTCATGTAATAACACTCACTATTAAGTCCTTTTTCCCCCTGGATCTTAAATGACAGGCTTCTTAACCACTACATTATGGTAGAAACCTCCTTGATCTGTCTTCATGAAGTCAGAAGATCAGAGCATTTTGGTAAGGATCCTCTGGTTCACTTTAAGGTGATTGAAGAATTTCTGTACTATGCATTCTCAGAAGCAGATTGAGGTCAAACTCTTAATATAAGTTTCCTTGAGAAAGTACCAATACCGAGCATCCTCTTTTTGTAGCATCTAGTTCTCATCACCAGAAGATGTATTGGTAGCAGCAAAATAAGGAAGGAAAAAAAGAAGGAAAAGCCAGTAGGCTTCTACCTTATCTCGATGGGAGCACCATATCCTGGCATTAGTCCCACTTGAAATTACTGTGACATCAAATGGAGTAATTCACAAGAAACAACTAATAATTAACTACTGAACAGACCACACATCCTAAAGAATTACTTTATTTTAAAACAAGTAAGTTGCAGGGGACCATCGCAAAATTTTTCCCTCAACCACTTTACTTTTCCTGTCTTTAAAAATACTCTCTTACAGCCTTGTCATCTATTCCTACAATTTCCCCCATCTCTGTGTGGACATCTCCCCACCCTGTAAAATAAAATCCAAAGTCTTTAGTCTGACACTGAGACTCTACCCAAGTTTTTCCAGACCAACCATTCTAGTTTTGTTTTTTGTTGTATTCCTGGAAATCCACATGCTTCAGCCTCCTTGGACACTGGATGATTTGTGAGCAGTGTTTTACCATGTGTGTGCTTTTCCTCATGACTTTCATCCTACCTGGACACATTATAGTATGGTGGTTACAGGACCCAGACTTGAGTCTGGCTGTCAGCCTCCTAGATGTGTGACCTTTTTAAGTCTCAGTTTTCCCCTCCATTAAGTTGGGATTAGTCATGGTGGCTTCTTCTCATGGATACAGTCATGTTTAAAGTTGTTAGGACATTCAAAGTACTTGGCACATTCCTAGAACACATAGAAATTTTAAAACATGCTTCTGATATCATTGTCTTTATTAGTTTTATTTATTTATTTACTGTTATACTAGGTCTGTGTTACTGTGCACACATTTTCTTTAGGGGCTACAAGTGGTAGCTGCGCTTTGTTGAGGTGGCTTCTCTTGCTTCAGAGCACAGGCTTCAGGAAATATGACTCATGAGCTCTACGGCTCAGACTCAGTAATTGTGGTGCACAGGCTTAGTTGCTCCACAGCATGTGAAATCTCCCAGACCAGGGATCAAACCCATGTCCCTTGCTTTGGCAACTGAATTCTTATCCCCTGTACCATCAGGGAAGTCCTGTTGTTGTTGTTTTTATGTAAGCTTTCTCAGTCTCCTATTTACAGCCTTTCAGATTTAATTCTGTTTCTTGAAAACAGACCTGGTAAGCCAGCTGAGAGCAACTCTCTATCATCTTAACTCCCATAATGTCTTGTCCATACACCTCAGTCTTTACCCATCAGTGTAGTCGTCTAGTTATTTGTAGACGTGACTGTCCTCCTCTATGAGGTTATAAACTCCTTAAGGACAAGGACTGTTTCATACCCATACTGTATCCTCTGCAATACATGGAAGATACTCTTTATTTCTTGGCGAATTTAATAAATGAACAAACCAATGAAGAATATTTGATGTTGAGATTATCATTCTCCTAAATTAATAATGTTCAAAATAATTTCTTATATATTTAGAGCACTTTTACACTTCACTGCTGTGATCCTATTTTATCCTTCTATTACCTGGAAGGAAACCAAGCTTCCTCTTGTTTTTTTGTGAAAACTTGAAAGGATTATATTGATCACAGGAGTCTGGCACTTTCTGATTACAAGAATCTATATGACTTCTATGATAGGTCAGTTCACACAAGGCTAGTGAATTCATTTGCAATTTAATCAAACACATCAAAATGTATTCTTAAAAAACATAAAGGGTTTTCATAGGTTTCATGGTCATCACACATTTAATGTTTAATATTGAAGGTTATAGTTCCAGAAAATTAGATAAGACCTTTGTCTTTAATGTTTGAACATCTTGGACACTTTTTGTTCCTTCTCAGTGAATGTACATGAGACTGACCTTAAATAAGGCCTTCCCCACAGTTCACTCTTCTCTTGTCAGAGCTGTTTTTAGGGGCTCTTTTAGGGTGTTTTTTTTTTTTTTCTTTTTTAAAATTTTGTTTTTATTGAAGGATAATTGCTTTATAGAATTTTGTTGTTTTCTGTCAAACCTCAACATGAATCAGTCATAGGTATTTCTCTTTCTGACTTACTTCACTAGGTTCTAGGTTCATCCACAGCATTAGAACTGACTCAAATGTGTTCCTTTTTATGGCTGACTAATATTCCATTGTGTATACGTACCACAACTTATTTATCCATTCATCTGTTGATGGACATCTAAGTTGCTTCCACGTTCTAGCTATTGTAGATAGTGCTGCAATGAACAATGAGATATATGTGTCTTTTTCTATTTTTATTTCCTCAGGGTATATGCCTAGGAGTGAGATTGCTGGGTCACATGGTGGTTTTATTCCTAGTTTTTTAAGGAATCTCCATACTGTCTTCCATGGTGTCTGTATCAGTTTACATTCCCACCAAAAGTGCAAGAGTGGACTGTGAAGAAAGCTGATCGCCGAAGAATTGATGCTTTTGAACTGTGGTGCTGGAGGAGACTCTTGAGAGTCCCTTGGACTGCAAGGAGATCCAACCAGTCCATTCTGAGGGAGATCAATCCTGAGTGTTCATTGGAAGCACTGATGCTAAAGCTGAAACTCCAATACTTTGGCCACCTCATGCAACGAGTTGACTCACTGGAAAAGAGTCTGATGCTGGGAGGGATTGGGGGTGGGAGGAGACGGGGACGACAGAGAATGAGATGGCTGGATGGCATCACCGACTTGATGGACATGAGTTTGAGTGAACTCCGGGAGTTGGTGATGGACAGGGAGGCCTGGTGTGCTGTGGTTCATGGGGTCGCAAAGAGTCAGACACGACTGAGTGACTGAACTGAACTGATGACCTTTACTCCACACCCTCTCCAGCATTTATTGTTTGTATACTTTTTGATGATGGCCTTTGTGATCAGTGTGAAGTGATATCTCATTGTAGTTTTGATTTGCATTTCTCTAATAATTGAGAGTCCCTTGGACTGCAAGGAGATCCAACCAGTCCATTCTAAAGGAGATCAATCCTGGGTGTTCATTGGAAGGATTGATGCTAAAGCTGAAACTCCAATACTTTGGCCACCTCATGCAAAGAGTTGACTCACTGGAAAAGACTCTGATGCTAGGAAGGATTGGGGGTGGGAGGAGACGGGAACGACAGAGAATGAGATGGCTGGATGGCATCACCAACTCGATGGAAGTGAGTTTGAGTGAACTCTGGGAGTTGGTGATGGACAGGGAGGCCTGGCGTGCTGATTCATGGGGTTGCAAAGAGTCGGACACGACTGAGCGACTGTACTGAACTGAACTGAACTGAATAATGAGCGATGTTGAGCATCTTTTCATGTGTTTGTTAGCCATCTATATGTCTTCTTTGGAGACATGTATATTTAGGTCTTTTTCCCACTTTTTGATTGGGTTGTTTGTTTTTCTGGTATTGAGTTGTATGAGCTGCTTGTATATTTTGGAAATTAATCCTTTGTCAGTTGTTTCATTTGCTATTATTTTCTCCCATTCTGAGGGTTGTCTTTTCACCTTGCTTATAGTTTCCTTTGCTGTGCAAAAGCTTTTAAGTTTAATCAGTTCCCACTTGTTTACTTTTGTTTTTATTTCCGTTACTCTAGGAAGTGGGTCATAAAGGATCTTGATTTGATTTATGTCATCAAGTGTTCTGCCTATGTTTTTCTCTAACTGTTTTATAATTTCTGGTCTTACATTTAGGTCTTTAATCCATTTTGAGTTTATCTTTGTGTATGGTGTTAGGAAGTGTTCTGATTTCATTCTTTTGCATGTAGCTGTCCAGTTTTCTCAGCACCATTTATTGAAGAGGCTGTCTTTGCCCCCATTGTATATTCTTGCCTCCTTTGTCAAAAATAAGGTACCCATAGGTGCATGCGTTTATTTCTGGTCTTTCGATTTTGTTCCCTTGGTCTGTGTTTCTGTTTCTGTGCCAGTACCATACTGTCTAGATGACTGTAGCTTTGTAGTATAGTCTTAAGTCAGGAAGGTTGATTCCTCCAGTTTCATTCTTTCTCAAGATTGCTTTGGCTATTCAGGGTCTTTTGTGTCTCCATATGAATTGTGAATTTTTTTGTTTTAGTTCTGTGAAAAATGTCATTGCTAATTTAATAGGAATTACATTGAATCTGTAGATTGCGTTTAGCAGTATAGTCATTTTCACAATATTGATTCTTCCTGCAGACAGTGCTGTTTCTTCACAGAGCTCCTGTGGTCACAGACTGCAGACATTCCTGATCGTCTCTTCCTCATGGTTCAAAAAAAAGAATCTTTCATTCCAAAGCTTTTTATCACCTGTCAGTGGGACTGTAGGATCAAGACTAAATCAAAGATGTTAGAGTATAAATTGTTGTTTTTATATTTGCTATGTTGTAGGAAAAGAGAGTAAAAGGCTGTTTTAAAAATTAGAAATGTAAGGTTCCTTATTTGCCTGGATGACTGAGTTTATAAATGTCAGAGTCAAAATTCATCCTTTTCTCTAACATAATATGATGCTATTAGCAAACTGCAATAATAGTAACTGCCATTGTCTAAGTACCTATTATGTGCAAGGCAACTTTATAAACATTATCTCATTGTGTTCTTACCGTAAGGGATGGGTGTAGGTATGCCTATTTCAGGAATCAGGAAATAAAAGAACTTGCCCTGGTAGAAAAGAACAGAGCCAGAATTCAAACTGTTATGTCTGATTCTAGAACCTTTGCTTAAAGCACCTGAACCAGAACAGTCTTGTCTTTTTTTTTGCTTTCAATTGAAGTATCCCTGTTGGCTCAGTGATAAAATTTCTGACTGCCAATGCAGCAGACACAAGTTCAATCCCTGGGTCAGGAAGAACCCTTGGAGAAGGAAATGGCAACTCACTCTAATATTCTTGTCTGGAAAATCCCATGGAAAGAGGAACCTGGTGGACTACAGTCCAGGGGGTTACAAAGAGTCAGACACAACTTAGTGACTAAACAAAAACAATAGTTGATTTACAGTGTTGTGTTGATTTCTGCTGTACAGCAGTGATTAAGATATATTTATTATATATATATATTCTTTTTCATATTCTTTTCCATTATGGTTTATCATAGGATATTGAATATAATTATCTGTGCTATACAGTAGGACCTATTGTTTATCCTTTCTATACATCATAGTTTGCATCTACTAATTCCAAACTCCGAGTTCTTCCCCCCCTGCCTCCCCCTTGGCAACCACAAGTCTGTTCCATCAGAGCAGTCCTAATGCACCATTTATATGATAATTCTTAAAGCTAAACGTTTAGAACTGAACTTGACTTCTCCCCTTAGCCCATTCCCCTCCCATCTTCCTCATCTCAGGCATTAGTGCCTCCATTGGAGCAGCTCTCAAATCAAGAGACTAGGTCATCCTTTGTTTTTCTTCACCCCGCTTATACCTAGCTCTTCTAGAGAGTGCACCTCTCCTCTTTCCAGCCACCCTCCTTGTCTGCATTTTTACTTTCTCTGCACTTGTCCTCACTTCTCACACCCAGAAGCCACCCTCTCTCCCAGCCACCTCTCAACATGTGCCCTCACTCCCATTCCATTCAAATCCATGCTCACATAGAAGCCCAAGAGACCTTTACATAGCTCTCATGGAATCATATCACTCTCATCCAATGTCATCCACTAAATCTCAGATAAAATTAAACTCTGTACTGTGTCCATGAATCCCAAGGTTCTTTTTTTTTTCTTTCCTAGCTCCTCCCACCCACCAGGCTCCTGCCCTCAGGGACTTTTCAAGTTCTGTTCCCTCTGCCTCAGAAGTGATTCTTCAACCCCAACACATGAACAAACACACATTCTTTACCCAGCTATTTTGTACATATCCTTTAATGTCACTACCTCAGAGAAAACTTCACTGACACTCTCTTTAAATTAGGTCTCCCTGTTTCACTTACCCAGGGAACTCTTACTTTCCTTTCACAGTAATTATCACCAGTAAAATGCTAATTTGTTGGTGAGCTAATGTACTATCTCCTTCACTAAACTATAAACACTATAAGGGCGGCAGGGATAGGGAGATAATATATATATTTTAACTACTGTATGTACCATATATGCCTGAGGCACAGAAAGTTCAGTTCAGTTTAGTAGCTCAGTCGTGTCCGACTCTTTGTGACCCCATGGACTGCAGCACACCAGGCCTCTCTGTCCATCACCAACTCTCGGAGTTCACTCAGACTCATGTCCATTGAGTTAGTGATGCCATCCAGCCATCTCATTCTCTGTTGTCCCCTTCTCCTCATGGTCTCAATCTTTCCCAGTATCAGGGTGTTTTCAAATGAGTCAGCTCTTTGCATCAGGTAGCCAAAGTATTGGAGTTTCAGCTTCAGCATCAGAGGCACAGAAAAGTGCACATTAAATATTTGTTGATGGAATGAAAGGCAGACAGCTTAAAACTGGCATGTCCACTTAGTTCACCAAGTTGAAAGTAAATATTTACTCTTCTCTGAAGAACTCCAAAAGTAGTAGTAAAAGATGCAGTAAAGCCTTAAGTAACCAATTTGCAGGGCTATTCTGTTCATCTTCTTTATTCTTTCCTCCCCTTCTCTTTTCTCTCCTCTCCCCTCCCCTAACCACCCTCTTCCCTTCCTTTCCCTTCCCTTCAAGAAGTATTTCCTCCAGTTATCAGTAAAAGCATCAGGGTGCCTGAGTCCCACAGAGCTACATGGAAGGGCTTTCTGTGAATCACTGGCCCATAGCCACAGTTAATTTTCTTGCCCAGAGTTTCGTTAGCCATTTTCAGTGATTCCAGAATACCATAACTCCAGAGTCTAACAGTAAACATTAGTCTGGAGATCCAGACTGTTAGGGAGTTTACCAGACTCCCCCAAAGAAGGTGCACTGGTGTACAAGAAACAAATCATTTCTCTCCAGGTCTTTGAAGATTAGGAAATACTGGGATCAGAGCACAAAGTGGCCATTATCACCATGTGCCCAGCTCTTCTCTATTTTAGAAAACCCTTGTTTTCACCAAGCAGCAAATATGAGTCTTCATGACTAAAGTCTCTCATATATGGATTTTGAAAGCTGCCCTGCTATGGTATGGTGGTTGGTTGAAAGCTTGGTGTTCTGTAGCTCATTTGAGCGACTTCACTTTCACTTTTCACTTTCACACATTGGAGAAGGAAATGGCAACCCACTCCAGTGTTCCTGCCTGGAGAATCCCAGGGATGGGGGAGCCTGGTTGGCTGCCATCTTTGGGGTCACACAGAGTCGGACACAACTGAAGTGATGCAGCAGCAGCAGCTTCTCTTTAGTAACAACTGTTGTTCCTAGTTGGGAGTATAAGTCAATTATATCATCCAGACTCATTGTCCAAACCCTGTTATGCCCAGACCATTCACAGAGGCCTCATCCTTGTAAGCACTGGTACAAGGAAAATTCTCTTCGACACGAGGGCATGGTTTCAGACAAGCATAAGCATGGTATGTTTGAATCAGCAGAGTATTGAGACCTGACTCACTGTAAACTTTCATTCTGGCAAGCTTGTGCCTCTCAAGGGGTAAAAAAAAAAAAACCTACTAAGCCACACACACATTCTCTCGGAGAGTGGGAAGGAGTGGTGGTTATTAATTCACAAGCACTCGAGTAATATTTCAGCTGCACCCATGTAAAATCCCACTAGCCCTTTCGCCTTATATAGTTTGGTTCATTCCTGTTGGTTGCCTACTTCTTAGGACCCTCTGAGGTTCTACTGCAGACAGATTGTTTGAGATGTCTCACCCTGTGGACACCTGCAGTGGGTGACCCTAGGACCTCCTCCTTCTCAGAGGTGATTTCCACAACTTGAACACATCTTTTGAGCTCCTTAAAAGACAGTTTTGTGCTGAGTGGTACATTCACCTGTGGAATCGGCTTCACTTAAGCCTGATTATCCAAACAGAATTATAGTAAAGGCTTGGCAGACTTCCCAGCAGAATTCTCACACTTGGGAAGGCATATGGTGGGCGGGGGGGATCTAAGATAGGTTGAGGCTGGTCAATCAAGTTGAAGATATCATTTGGCAGGAATATTAAATATGCCACCTGGTTAAAAAAAAATGAAAATTAGTTTAATTTTTGTAATTTGTGTCATTGAAAGCCTTCATGTATAGTTTTTTTAGTACCTTGTCCAAGATATAGATTCATTAGTTATAGATTATAAAACTCAATACATAAGTAGTATAGTGTGGATAATCTGAAATTGCAGAGAGAGTTAATATTGAAATAATTTACAACACTTAAAGCTAAGTAAGTGGAACAACACATGAAAATCTAACTAGTGATACACTACACAGCTGTCCAGCTCCCTCATCCTGTCCTCCTTTCTCTTTCTGTTAGAACATTCTCTTGATGACATTACTGTATCTTCAGTTCAATTCAGTTCAGTCGCTCAGTCGTGTCTGACTCTTTGCGACCCCATGGACTGCAGCACGCCAGGCCTCCCTGTCCATCACCAACTCCTGGAGTTCACTCAAACTCGTGTCCACAGAGTCGGTGATGCTATCCAGCCATCCCATTCTCTGTCGTCCCCATCTCCTCCCACCCCCAATCCCTCCTAGCATCAGACTCTTTTCCAGTGAGTCAACTCGTCACATGAGGTGGCCAAAGTATTGGAGTTTCAGCTTTAGCATCAGTCCTTCCAAAGAACACCCAGGATTGATCTCCTTTAGAATGGACTGGTTGGATCTCCTTGCAGTCCAAGGGACTCTCAAGAGTCTGCAAATACTAAATGTTTTGGAGGCATGTAAATCATCATTTAATTTTTTTGATTTAAGAGTCTTTTGTCTAGGTTTTTCTGGTCAAGTAAAAAAAGTAATTTTCTCAACATCTACCAGAAAATTAATTAGTCAGCATAGATACTAATGACATCAGCATGTCCTGGATTTAACCCAAGAACTAGTAGAGGAGGAGAGAACTAACAATGTATGTGATTAGTTTCTGCCTAAAGTTGTGCAAGGTACTTTGTACATTTTATTAACTCTGTCATAGCAATTCTGTGACATGTACACTATTATCCTTATTTTTCATAAATGAAGTAATGTCTCGAAGAGATTACAGTAATTGCTCCAAATAACACAGATAATATCATGTTAATATCATGGATTCGACGTTAAAAAGTCTGCCTGCGGTGCGGGATACTTGGGTTCAATCCCTGGGTTGAGAAGATCCCCTGGAGGACGGCATGGCAACCCACTGCAATATTCTTGCCTGGAAAATCCCATGGACAGAGGAGCCTGGCAGGCTGTGGTTCATGGGGTCACAAAGAATCAACATGACTAAGCGAACATGTCCATGCGTCCCAAATCTAGGATCAACCTCTTAAGTCTGATAGTGTACCCACAGAGGATTGAGGTTAATTATAGCTAATCTGTGAAACAATAAATGTTTTAAGAATGGATGCAAGTTCTGAAAGCAGCAGAAAAACTAATGGAGCATGTCTTTGTTTTATTCTAAACTTAAGATTCTGAAATTGAAATGTAAGACTCAGTGAATATTCTTTCAAAAATAAAAGTTTCACAGGGAGTACTTTAAAGATGAAATCTTACCATTTAAATTATAAATTGTTTTAGGCCCAAATTCATAATTGAACCCCCTCCACTAAAAATCCCAGAACATCAAATATTTAACAGTAGGTACCTAAGAGAGTTCTGAATGTGAGAGAAGAAAGTGAGACGCTGAATTAATTATCTACTGGTGTTTAATCATTCAGGCATTTTTATTGATTTGAATTCAGGTAAAGTTACTTGGACTAAAGGAGTGAGACATATTTCAGAAATGCTCCTACTTTTTTCATTTAAAACACAGTGTTTATTTTCTTTTGTTTTTTTTTATTGGAATGTAGTTTATTTACAATTTTGTGTGAGTTTCAGATGTACAAAAAAGTGAATCAGTTATACATATCCACTTTTTAAATATTCTTTTCCCATATAGGTCATTACAGAGTATTGAAAAGAATTCCCTGTGCTATACAGTAGGTTCTTATTAGTTATCTATTTCATATACAATAGTGTGTATATGTCAATCTCAATCTTCCAATTTATCCTTCCCCCGACTCTTTCCCTGGTAACCATAGATGTGTTTTCTACATCAGTGACTCTGTTTCTGTTTTGTAAATAAGTTCATTTGTACCATTTTTTTTTTGCAGTCCACTCCTACATCTTTTTTCTTTACTGTCTTAATATCTTGAATATATTGACAGACATCATCAGAGATTCCTGGGTGCTACATCGGCAGCCCAGATTTCTGTAGAGAAGCAGAAGTATTAGGCTCTAGCTTGTCTCCCAAGTGAGAGGAGGAATAGATAGTCCAGGAAAAGGCCACAAGTGTCCTCCCAAAGCAGAGTCTGTGTTCACTTTTTAACATAATAAAGATACTGTGAATGATGTGGCGCCATCATCAAAGTTGGGGTTCCATGATGAAAGGTTTAAAATGGAGCAGTCTATTAGCTCTTGACTTTGACAAAAACTCTCACCTTCCCTCATTCTATAGATGTGTCCAGAAACTACGTGGGCTCCATTAAATTCTTAATTTCCCACAAAAAGAGTGAGCTCTACTTCCTGCTGTTTGTACTGGTTTAGGGAAGTTTTCTACTCTCATATTTCAAAATATTTCAGGAGTTGTTTCAATTTCTGTTAATAAGAGTGTGTCTTATAGTAGCATGAAGTGCTATTTATCACTTTCAAATGCCCTCCCTTGTCAAGAAATGCATGCCTATAGAAGATACTACGTAACCCAAAAGATAAAAAGATAATGTTCAAAACATGCTTCTGAAGGCATGTAAGGCTCCCAGGAGACCCTGTTCTTTAAAGTTGACAACCCACAGTAATTGAATCTCAGCATCATTTGTTTGAACCCCTATGTAATGCTAGAATTTCTTCAGGACTTTTCTTGCCAAGCTCTACTTGAACACCTCTGATAACCAATATCTTCCTGCCCATCAAGCCTGTATCCCCAAACAAGAGCCCTGCACCATCAATGCATGATGGAATCACTTGGAGAGTATTTAAAATGCCCAGGCCTGTACCAGAGAGCTGTGGTGACAAACAAAACAAGAAATACATGAAATCACCTTGTAAACTATAACTTACAGTAAAAACAGAAGGCACATCATCATACATCCTGTTACAAATAATTTCTAAATATCCACCCATCATTCCAACCTGTCTAAATTTTTTTAGATCCTGATTCTGACATCCTACTTATTTTGTATCCCTTCCAGCCATATGTCACATTTTCTATTAAAATTTCATTCCCTTTATGACTAATAAATGAGTATTATTGAGGACCTACAAGATTCAAGACACTGGACAATGAAACTAGTATTTCCATCCAGTGGTCACATTGACCCAAGCTGGGGACCCTCTTAGTGCCCCTGCTCTGTTGATGCCCTGATCAGGCTTTCCTTGCTTCTTCATTGACATGGCATTGGTCATTTTAATACATAGTAATCAAATTGTTTTTCATTTTTTAAATCTAACCATTCCTTTAGACCTGTACATTTGCCCCATGTTGAGTGTGTGTGTGTGTGTGTGTTTTTTTTTTTTAATATTGCATTTCCTTCCTGTCAAGCTCAAGGTCAGTCAAGAAATACAGATGCTTTAAATATTTCTGGGCTTCCTTTTGGCTCAGCTGGTAGAGAATCCACCTGTAATGAGGGAGACCGGAGTTTGATCCCTGGGTTGGGAAGATCCCCTGGAGAAGGGAAAGGCTACCCACTCCAGTATTCTGGCCTGGAGAATTCCATGGACTGTATAGTCCATTATTTTTGGCACCTTACATGTAAATTGGCTTTTAGGATGTCTGCATAGTTTGTATTCATTTGTCTATTTCAGATCTGTTCCTAGAGAACTAGAATGCGTTTTTCAAATGTAACCATAAAACCAAACCTAGCGCAGGATGCCAAGGAGAGCCGGCTGCTGCTGCTGCTGCTAAGTCGCTTCAGTCGTGTCCGACTCTGTGCGACCCCATGGACAGCAGCCCACCAGGGTCCTCCACCCATGGGATTCTCCAGGAAAGAGTACTGGAGTCGGTTGCCATTGCCTTCTCCAAGGAGAGCCTGAGTCTTGCCATTAAGCCATTAACTCTTCCTGACAGTTCCCTCCCAGTTTTAGGAGATTAAGAACCCTTAGTAGTAAGAATTCTTTGTCTATCTTGTAGGCACTTAATCCTACTTAAGTAGTTTCTCTCCTTCAGCACGACCTAGTGGAGGTTCATCCCATTTTCTGTGGGGATCACTTATCCAACTCAGAAAAACCTGACACTGGAGGAGGAATCAGGCTTTCTGGAAAATGATGATACGGAATATGATGATCGTGCAGTAGCCGTGTATGTATGCCGAAGCATTTAAATAACCAGGCCAAAGGATTTTTCACTTTGTGCCTGATGTTTCTATTTTCCCATTGGTATCAGTCACTTAAACGCCGGCTTCGCCTGGCTGTTTATGCCTTTTACAGCAAGCAGGATGTAAACCTTTTGAGTTTCCTGAAAGCTTGCTCCTGGTAGACAGAATTATGCCCTTTAAAAAAATAAGTCCTCACATTGGTACTGACAATGGAAATGCAAACTTCCAGAGCTTGTGCAGGAGAGGGGTACAACCTTGTTTACAAGGAGTGCCCAGGTCACTGGGCCTGAGCTCAAAAACCTCTGTAAGGAATTGTGTGACCTGATTTTTCTCACCCTCTCTTTTAAAAGTATAAAATCTCTCTATCATTTTTCTCTGCAGGATAAAATTAGAGCCCTAGGAAGTTTTTAAAAATAGTTATTTATTTATTTAGCTGAACTGGGTGTCTTAGTTGCAACATGTGGTATCTAGTTCCCTGACCAGGGATCAAACCTGGGCCCTCCGCATTGGCAGCATGGAATCTTAGCCACTGGACCACCAGGGAAGTACTGAGCCCTAGAAATTTAAATTGGAAGATTTTGCTAGTATTCTAAAAAAAGAAAAATGTTTAAATATCTATAAAAACTAAGTCAGACTATCAATTTTAATACTGAAACCCACCATGTAAATTCTAACATGATTATTTCATATGTTATTACTCACTTAGCCAGGAGCCTTAACTCTCTCACCTATTTGACTAATGTGTTCTAGTTTCCCTTGAACTAAATGCATAATAATACATCACTCTACAAAAGACCAAGAAAAGCCAAGACAGTCTTAAAGAAAAATAACCAGAGAACTTATACGACAAGGTACCAAGATCTATTAACAAGCTGAAGTAATTAAGACAGCATCATCCTGCCATAAGGACAGACAGATTGATCAATGAAACAGAGCAGAAACAGAACTGTAGGTATGTATTCATCTAATTTATGACACAAGTGACTTTGTAACACACTGAGGAAAAGCAGTCTTTTCAAAAAATGATGATGGGTCAGCTATATCCAGCTGGAGAAAATATATGGTGACTCTCCTTATCCCACACCATACACAGAAATCAATTCCAGATAGACTGCTGATCTAAATGTGAAAATTAAATAGTAAATCTGGTAAAAAAAAAAAAAAAAAAGGTCTAGGAGAACATCATCATGACTTTACAGCAAGCAAAGATTTCTTTTTTTTTTTTGCAAAGATTTCTTAAAGAGACACAAAGTACTAACCATAAAGAAAAGAAAAGAATAAGAACTTCTCTTCATAAAAAGACACCATTAAGAATCTGAAATGGTAAGTTACAGAGAGGAAAGATATATTTGCACAACAAATATCCAAAAAAAGACTCGTATCAGATTATGTTTGTTTGTTTGTTTGTTTTCTTAATTCCCACAAACCAATAAGCCAGACAACCTAATAGAAAGTTAGAAACAGAGATTTGTGCAATTTGTAAAAGAGGGCTTCCCAGGTGGCGCTAGTGGTAAAGAATCCACCAGCCAATGCAGGAGCCATTAAGAGCTATGGGTTCGATCCCTGGGTTGGGATGATCCCCTGGAAGAGAGCATGGCAACCCACTCCAGTATTCTTGCCTGGAGAATCCCATGGACAGAGGAGCCTGGAAGGGTACATAGTGTCGCAAAGAATCGGACACAACTGAGCAACTAACACATATACACACTAACCTATGCTGCTAGATGTCAAGATGGTGGTTACCTGTGGGTCAGGGAGGTGATTTAAAGGAACATGTGATACAGGAATTCTTTGATGCTGGTATTGTTCTATTTCTAGGTCTGGTTACACAGATCTGTTCAGTTTATGAAAATCTGTCAGGCTTCACACTCAAGATTTATGCATTTCTCCATATGTCTGTCATGTGTGCTGTGTGTTCAGTCCCTCAGTCGTGTCCGACTGTTTGCAACCCCATGGCCTCTAGTTCGCCAGGCTTCTCTTTCCATCAAAGTTCCCAGGCAACTTGGAGCAGGTTGCCATTGTCTCCTTTAGGGAATCTTCCCAACCCAGGGATCAAACCCGCTTCTCTTGCATCTCCTGCATTGGCAGGCAAATTCTTTACCACAGTGCCACCTGGGAAGCCCTATGTTTATTATACTTCAGTAAAAAATTTAAAAGCAGTGTAGGCCAATAATCAAGGTGCAAAAGAAAGATGAGTCCCATAAAATGGAAGGGGCAGTGTCAAGATATTCCAAAGTTAATAAAATTACTAGGGTAAGGCTGATGCAGAGAATGAAAGTAATCATCAACCATGCTTTAGCCAAACTCAAGTTAACATGGGTATATTATTGAATTCCACTTGTGTTGTTTGGACTCTTCTTTCAGTACAATAACTGCATTCAAGATTTTCCCTTTAACTTCCCAAGAAAAACTTAGGATTTCAGATAAAGCTCATTTGAATACCGAAGGTATACTTTTTGTTGTATGGATGTATTTTCTGAGTAGTGAATTTCAATTGACAAAACTAAACCAGCAATTTTTTAAGTTAAGAAATATTTATTAGAGTTTTGCTCATCTGAAAAAGGTTGAAATTATTAGTAGCATTATTTGAAGAGGATATCACTGATAAAAATACTTTTAACTAATGGGTAATTTGAAAAGCCCCCCAAAGGTACTTTTTATCTGAAGGAATGTACAGCCGACAAAACTACTGTTACCAAGCACAGTCTTTCCACCACCCCTGGGAGGTTCTAATCAAGCCTGGAGCTCTGATTGAAATGCTGGGCTCAAAGTGGGAAAACTGATTAACAAAATAAAAAATCCAAAGTGTTTCCCGTGCAAACAGTCATCAGCGTATCTTATGTAATTATGTAGCCCATAAATCAACACAGCGTGCAAGGGCTTCACTCAGGGTGTAAATATCTAAATGACTGAGACGTCTTTAACCATGAATAATTTATATCTACATGATCCATTTTTCTCAGCCATGCTTCACTTCAGCAGAATAAACTAATCTTCTGTCAGGGGATGGGCTCTTGATTATTTCTTCCTGATTTTTCTTCTGTTAGTTTTTCTCATTTTGACACAGTCCATTTTTTTCTCTTGCACTTTCTTTAGTAAGGGTGCCTCATTCATCTACCCTGTCTGCTCGCTTTTATTCTTCCCATGCATCTTATTAGACATATTGGAATAGAGCCAGGGCTGTTGGACTCCAGCTTTTTTCATCAGACCCTCTGTGGATGGAACTGGATGGCAGCTAGGGAACTGGCTTAATACCACAAGGCAGTATGAGCTTCCCGATGTTGCTGTGTGGAAACATGTATTATGGAAAGCAATTGCTAGAAAAGGCTAATGATCAATTAAACGTGAGCATTTGTAGATCCTCTTCTCTGATGCGAAGAGTAACTGCCACATGGGTAATTCTGGAAAGCAGTACTCACTTAAAATAGTTTTGTTTTCCTAGAGCCCATTAAGATAAAGGCAGCTGAGAAGCATTCAGCTTCTCAACTAAGAAGCTCATCTCGAGCATTCCATCTCACCATGCTCAGTCTCCTCAGACCCCCATAGGCCTCATATCATTGCCATTCCCTTGACTTGTACCGTAAATGTGTTTGTGTGTGTGTGACTCAGTCATGTCCAACTCTTTTCAACCCCATGGACTCTTGCCTATCGGGTTCTTCTGTCCATGGGATTCTCCAGGCAAGAATACTGAAGTGGCTTGTCAATTCCTTCTCCAAGGTATCTTCCCGACACAGGGATTGAACCCAGGTCTCCCACACTGCAGGCAGATTTTTTATTATCTGAGCCACCAGGGAAGCCCTGTACCATAGATACTTGGTAATAATTGCCTTTCTCTGGACAGTTCTATGGACAGGGAGCTTCAGTCACATTCTGTGGATGGCGGCATACTTAAGTAAATCTTCCTAGAAAGCTGGAAATCATATCCTGTTGGATAACCCAATATTTTATAAGCACTTTGACACTTACTATATTAAAGTTTTTCATAGGGTTTGGGAGGATTGCAGACATTATGTGTCCTGTAGTTTTTTAAAAAAGTAGAAACTTCATGAGGTTCATCAGAATAAATTTCCATAGTGGAATCCAAAATTTCTATCCCAACCCTCTCTCTTATTGGCATGGACCCCAAGAGGTTATGTGAAGGAAGGGATAATATATTTTCATATTTGAGTCCCCGGTGCCTTCTGAGGTTCCTGGAATATATAAATATACTCAATATATGTATTTTAAAATTCATGTTGTTGCAGGAATGGTGATGTAACCTGCAGACTTAGAAAGCCCAGTTGTGTGGGAATGTGAAGTGGGTGATCTTCTATCCTGGCAAGAGTCTAGTTAGGTTTCCCCAGCCTCCTGAGACTACATGACTCCTTCCTCTGACTCATCCGATGGCCAGAGCATTTGGACTGGCCTAAGTCATGTATATGAAAGCCAGCATACCAGGGTCTCCTCACAGAGGACCATTTGGATTATCTAGTATCCAGCTTTTGCTGGAAACCTGAAGGAAGATAAAAGATTGCTGTTTAGGTAGGTCCCTAGAGAGACAGCCAATCTGTCTGCCCTGGGGTCTGGCTTTTGATCAAGCTAACCATCACATTATCTTGTCTCATTATAGAGACAGCATCACTGATTTGCTTTTTAATCTTATGCCTCAAGAAACAGCCATTATGAAAATACACTGAGGACATCACCCCATTATATCAGCACCATCTATTAACATATATGGGCTTCCCTGGTGGCTCCGTGGCAAAGAATCTGCCTGCAATGCAGGAGACCCAGGTCAATACTTGGGTGGGGAAGATCCCCTGGAGAAGGGAATGGCTACCCACTTCAGTATTGCTGCCTGGAGAATTCCACCTACAGAGGAGGCTGGCAAGCTACAGTCCATGGGGTCTCAAAGAATTGGGAACAACTGAGCAATTGACACTTACAGAACTCCACAGAAGAGACGTTTTAGAGCTCCCTGCTACAGGAATCTTTATCTCCACTGTAGGGACTAGAAGACTTCCGCTTTTCCAACAGTGCATGATTGACCATGGGTTCAAGGAAGCTTAGTCATGTTTTTTAATGGTAACAAAATTCACATAACGTATAATTAACCACTTTAAAGTCTAAAATTCAGTAGCATTTAATACATTCATAGTGTCATGCTACCATCAGCTCTGCCTGGTTCTAAAATGTAAGCAGTCACTCTCTAGTCCCCTCTGCCTCCAATCCCTGGCAGCTACCAATCTACTTTCTATCTCTGTGAATTTCCCTGTAATTTAAAGTCATTTTTGTAATTCAGTCAAAGTTGTTCATAGGTCTTTTTACTCTTCCCGATTGCTCCTTTATAATACATTTGTTTCTTTGTTTGTTTAAAGCAAGCAGCCTCCAGACTTCTGTGGAAAGAAGCTGAGTGGAGATATGTACAAATAAGGATCCCTCCTTTGAACCTCCAGAACCATTCATACCTGAGTGATGGCAGTCTCTTTTAAGAGCTCATAATCCTAGGGGTAGCTCATTTGCTTGGCCATTTCTAGCTGCTATGTTGTTCTTGTTCAGTCGCTCAGTCATGTCCAACTCTTTGCGACCCCGTGGACTGCAGCGCTCCAGGCTTCCCTGCTGCTGCTGCTAAGTTGCTTCAGTCGTGTCCGACTCTGTGTGACCCCATAGACAGCAGCCCACCAGGCTCCACCGTCCCTGGGGTTCTCCAGGCAAAAACACTGGAGTGGGTTGCCATTTCCTTCTCCAGTGCATGAAAGTGAAAAGTGAAAGTGAAGTTGCTCAGTCGTGTCCGACTCTTAGCAACCCCGTGGACTGCGGCCTACCAGGCTCCTCCATCCATGGGATTTTCCAGGCAAGAGTACTGGAGTGGGGTGACAGGCTTCCCTATCCATCACCAACTCCCTGAGTTTGCTATTCTATGCACTTATAGATGGGAAATGACCAATAAGTTCAAGTTCCATCTGGAAGAAGGTGGGTTACCTTTCTTCCAGTAGGCTCTTCTCTAATTCTTTTGCTATCAGATAAATTCAAACACTTCTCAGTCCAATATTATGAGGCATTGAATACAGATCATTATGCAGGTTAGAATTTAGACAAAGGAAAAATATCCCTCCTCATCAACATCATCTGGGTATGCATAGGCACTCTGTTACAAGAACAGCCTTTCAAAGGATTTAATCATGGGGTTAACATGATTTCAACCACATTAAGAACTCTCAAGCACAAGAATGTGACTTAAATGTCTGCATCATGACTAAAGTAACAGACCTTCATTCTTTCACTAATTCCATCAACAGATCACACTGAGCACCTACTGTGTACATAGATGCTATATAGATACTGTAGAGAGTCACAGTCATAACCCAGACATACATAGCCCCTACAGCATGGAGCTTACATTATTCATCAAAGAGCAAAGAGGTAATTGAACAACTAATTGTTGAGTCACATTTATTAGATGTGCAGTGAAGGGAAAGCATAGGGATGCTATTAAAGGGTATAGCAGGCAGGTTGACGTGGTTTGCAGGGCAGGGCAGGCGTCCTGCAGAAGTGACATTTGAGCAGAGCAGTGGTAAAGAAGCGGGTGATGCAGGGACCAGGAGTTGGAGAATTCCAAATGGAACTGTATATATAAAGGACCAGAGGCAGGAAAGTATGCTTTTTTTTTTTTTTGAAGAATTGAAAGAGGAGTAGGAAGCTGGAGCAGAGAGAACAAGGACAGCATGCTGGTAAAGAAAACAGGTGAGGTAAGCAGGAGGCAGGTCCTGTAGGTCCTTGAAGACTATGATAATGTATTTTACCCTGTTATAAGAACAGCTGTTGAAGGGTTTTAAGCATAGGCTAACACGAATTGATGCTTTTGAACTGTGGTGTTGGAGAAGACTCTTGAGAGTCCCTTGGACTGCAAGGAGATCCAGCCAGTCCATTCTAAAGGACATCAGTCCTGGGTGTTCATTGGAGGGACTGATGCTAAAGCTGAAGCTCCAATACTTTGGCCACCTCATGCGAAGAGTTGACTCACTGGAAAAGACTCTGATGCTGGGAGGGATTGGGGGCAGGAGGAGAAGGGGATGACAGAGAATGAGATGGCTGGATGGCATCACCGACCCGATGGACATGAGTTTGAGTGAACTCCAGGAGTTGGTGATGGACAGGGAGGCCTGGCATGCTGTGATATATGGGGTCGCAAAGAGTCAGACGCGACTGAGCGACGGAACTGAACTGAGCATGATGAGATCTGCACTTTTTAAAAAATGGATCTGGATTGGGGAAGGTGGGAGCCGTGGAAGGATTGGGATGTATCAGACGATGGTATTTGGACAGAAATGGTCATTGTGGAGATGGAAAGAAGGAATGAAATTGAGATCTGTTTAGGAATTAGAATCAAGAGGGATCTGTGAGAGTGAGGAGAAGATGGAATTGGGGACTTCTCCTGAATTTCTGGTTTCCATAATGGAGTAAAATATGAGCCATTCACTAGGAGGATACCTGGAGAAGAACCAGTGGAGTGGGGTGGACTTGCCAGTCAGTTTGGTCATGTCGTGTCTGATGGGCTTATGAGACATTCAGGAATTGTTCAAGGTATCAGTGAAGGATGTGTGCTAGTGAATGAAAGTCGCTCAGTTGTGTCCGACTCTTTGCAACCCTGTGGACTATACAGTCGATGGAATTCTCCAGGCCAGAGTACTGGAGTGGGTAGCCTTTCCCTTTTCCAGGGGATCATCCCAACCCAAGGATCAAACCCAGGTCTCCCTCATTGCAGGCGGATTCTTTACCAGCTGAGCCACAAAGGAAGCCCGAATGTGTGCTGGACACAAGAATTTGAGAGTGATCATGGTGAAGTAAAATTCTGGGCTGCTAAAGAGAGAGACCAGAGGGCTGAGCTCATATTCCTTAAACTGTTATCAACAATCTATGATCATCTGTACATAAGATAAGCACCTTCTTTCCCTCATCATTTTTTTTTTCTGCATAAGAACTCAGTATGACACAGTTTTGATAGAAAGTTAAAAATTGTGCCCTAAGAAGTCCTTCATACTATGCGATGAAGGACAATCCCTCAAACTCAGTCTTTAAAGGATGTTATCATTGCCATCAAAATATTTAAGGGTCCGAGATTTTGCATCCCATCTTGATAAACAATAATTATCTAGAATCACTTTCCTATCTTGCAGCTCCCCTCTGCTAGCCATTAATTAGTAGGATGTGCTCTGCTAAGTCTCTTCTGTCATGTCCGACTCTTAGTGACCCTATGGACGGTAGCCCGCCAGGCTCCTCTGTCCATGGGATTCTCCAGGCAAGAATACTGGAGTGAATTGCCATGCCCTCCTCCAGGGGATCTTCCTGAAGCAGGGATCAAACCCATGTCACCTGCATCTCCTGCACTGGCAGACAGGTTCATTACCACTAGCACTACCTGGGAAGTCTACCTGGTTAGTCCTGGAAGCACTACCTGGTTAGTAGGATACCAGAATTTAAATTCAGCTATTGTATATTTTCATAAAGTTTATTAAGTTTCTCTAATTTTTGATTCCCAGTAGGCTACTCCATACCTAACATTGCTATTTCTCTGAAGAGACATTGATTATCAGGATTAGGGAGCTTTTACTGAAGTCCCCTAATTTTACAGAAGAAAACGAGGTCCAGGGGAGATGATGGCTTGGGCCACATGGTAAGTTGGTGGCATAACTAGGACCACACCTCCAGGCCTCCAGACCTGAGCCCAGCTTAGACTCACACTGCTTCTTCCTTTAACCATGAGTTTATGGTTCTCTTTTCAGAGCTCTAAAGCTTTCCATTTTAAATTAAAAAAAAAAAATCATTCCTTGCACATTCAATTCAGTTCAGTTCAGTCGCTCAGTTGTGTCCGACTGTTTGCAACCCCATGAATCACAGCACGCCAGGCCTCCCTGTCCATAACCATCTCCCGGAGTTCACTCAAACTCATGTCCATCGAGTCAGTGATGCCATCCAGCCATCTCATTCTCTGTCGTCCCAGTCTCATCCCACCCCCAATCCCTCCCAGCATCAGACTCTTTTCCAGTGAGTCAACTCGTCACATCAGGAGGCCAGAGTATTGGAGTTTCAGCTTCAACATCAGTCCTTCCAATGAACACCCAGGATTGATCTCCTTTAGAATGGACTGGTTGGATCTCCTTGCAGTCCAAGGGACTCTCAAGAGTCTTCTCCAGCACCACAGTTCAAAAGCATCAATTCTTCGGCGATCAGCTTTCTTCACAGTCCAACTCTCACATCCATACATGACCACAGGAAAAACCATAGCCTTGACTAGAAGGACCTTGGTTGGCAATGTCTCTGCTTTTTAATATGCTGTCTAGGTTGGTCATAACTTTCCTTCCAAGGAGTAAGCATCTTTTAATTTCCTGGCTGCAATCATTAGGCTCCCCTAAATGGAAATATTTCATTTGTTGTTCCTTCAAAGCCTTAATGGGACAAGTACTCTTTAAAGAGAGACTGTTATTCTATTAATAGTTTCCATTCCAAAGGTGTACCAGAACAGCTGTGAGTACAGTCTCTCTCCCCCTCTAAATTAATGATGGCAGAAAATATGATACCCTTTTTCTATGTTTCTTAATGTTCCCATTCCTGTCATTTCCTCCTGTGAGAAAAAATTAATATTAATTTTTCACTGTAACTGGAACTTTTGAACCTTACAAAAATATAATTTTTAACACCTTGACAAATATATAGACCAGGAACAAAGAATAGCACTGTAAGAGTTTATATTTAAATAACTTTTACCTCTGCTGATAACCTCTTTACAAACTCTGATCTTGAATCCTGATGTAATACTTTTAAGAGACATGAAAACCTAGTGGTACTGGGTCATGACTGATTGTGGCTTAATAAAATTTATGTTTTCAAATAGCTATTAATAGCTGCTTCTTAGAATAAAAATTCAAGAAAGGTATTTTTTGGGGAATAGACTCAAGTGAAAAGGCCTGTCAGAATAAAGATTCAGCTGGCAACAAAAATTCACACTTACCCTACTAGCTTAAATGTGATAGTTTATTTCTCGGGACAGTAAACAGTCTCTGGAGATAATGATTTCAGGGATCTAAGGTCCTCTCTCTGGTGGCACCATGCCCATGTCTGATGGTGGAAGATGGTCACCAGTTTTGGGCCCACAATGCAACGTCAAGAAGGGGGAAATGAGACAGAGGAGGGCACCACCATTCTTTTTGAGAATGTATCATGTCTCACTTCTGCTCACTTCCTATTGGCTGGAACTTTGTCACATGGCTGCACCTCACCAGAAAGGAGGCTGGGAAATGTTGTCCTTAGCTGGGCAGCCATCCAATCAGCTAAAACTTAGAAAGCTTATTACTAAGAAAGAAGGAAAAATGGGATATCAAGACACAGTTCTTAATTTTTGTCATTTGTTAGAGGTTAGGTTACAAGTAACAGAAAAGTTTATTACTTTCATCTGGGAAGCCCCATGAATTTATGTTTAGACAGAAAAGTGTGTGGAAGAATATAAGTGATTGTCTCCTCACAAACCTATCTGTTAAAATCCTTCAAGTCTTTGGGATATCTGTCCTTGTAAAATTAGTCGTCTCAATCCTGGGTGTTCATTGGAAGGACTGATGCTGAAGCTGAAACTCCAATACTTTGGCCACCTCATGCGACGAGTTGACTCACTGGAAAAGAGTCTGATGCTGGGAGGGATTGGGGGTGGGAGGAGACGGGGACGACAGAGAATGAGATGGCTGGATGGCATCACCGACTCGATGGACATGAGTTTGAGTGAACTCCGGGAGTTGGTGATGGACAGGGAGGCCTGGCGTGCTGTGATTCATGGGGTCGCAAGGAGTCGGACACGACTGAGCGACCGAACTGAACTGACTGAACTGAAAGTTCTGTAAAGATAATGTGAGAAAAGACTCCACTAGGCCAGAGTTCATGTGAGATTCAACCTGAACAGGAAGAGACATTGCAAGGGAGCAAACTCCAAGAAGAGAAGGACAACAGACCTGGGAGTGGAGATACAGGCATCAGATTATGTGCATTTGTTTTAGCAATAGAACTTTGACTATTAGAGCTGAGAAGTAGGAAGAATCGCCTATACTTGTGATGGAAGGATAACTCAAACAGGGGTGACAAGGACTGACCAGAATTCTTTACTAAGAGGTCCCAGTGAGTAGGGAGAGGTGCAAACCACTGTTTCAGACAGGCCTGGGGACTGCTGTGTATAAACTCCAAGACGAGAGTAAGGCAGGTCCCTGGGGAGCATATGACCACGAGAGGCACTGGAGAGAAACAAACTGGGAAACAAGGGAGGAGAAGCCAGATGTTGTCAATGGCCCGAGGTCAGGCTGTTAACACAGCAGGGTGAGCAGAACCAGAGAGTAGCCACCACCACAGAGTTAGATTCATGGGAAAATTATAGCCAGCACACCTCAGAATCACAAAGTCTTCTTACTGGACTAAGACCCTTGGCTCCTCCCAGCTATTATTAATGAGACTCTCCCCTGAAATTGACAGGAAGAAATACAGGCCCTAATGGTCTCTTAACTTTTTCTAAGACTAGATATTGAAGAAACACAGTGCATACAAGAATCCTTAGGCCTGGAGTATGAATGTGGTTGGGATGACTGTTCTCATCTTTACCTTATTTAACAAATATCTTGCTTCATCTGGGACTGAAGATGACCCTTCCCAGGGGTCTTTCAGCTTCCAGAGTTAGCACATACTGTCTGATCTTCACTATAGGAATACATTTTCTAGTTCACCATTTCTGAGTGCTGGCTTGTTGATATGAAGATATACTTTCAGGAAGACAAAGTTGTATTAGTACCAAACCCCAGAGTAGTAGAAAGTCATAAAAATACTATCGAAAATATAGTCTTAAAAAATGAGATGATTCAAAGGCTTGAGGTCAAAATAGGCAATAATAATATTCTCTGTGTACAGCACTTTGTAAAATGCTTTAACTATACATTATTTCCCATTGCAGTAAACGCTGAGGTAAGGATAACACTTTCTAGGTAAGCAAGCAGACTTAGTTTTCGTAACTGGTCTATGTTACCATGACCAAAATATTGTGAAAATAAGAAGTACAGGTATTATGAATCCACATCTGAGGCTCTTTCCATATGATCTCTTCCTCCTCTGAGCTTTAAGTAGCATCATGCATTGTCTCATTTATCCATACGCTCATTCAACAACTATATATGCACAAGTCTCTGTGCCAGGCACTGAGGATGCTGTGAGGGGCGGAACACAGGCTCTGTCCTTACGGCAAGCTTGCTGTCTGGCAGAGATCAGAGGAATGTCATCCACACAAGCCATTAAGAAAGAATGAGATGTGTGCAACAAAGCAGGAAAACAGCAGGAGAAAAGGTTCTCACCAGATCATAAGTCAGGAGAGGCTTCCCAGAGGAATTGAAGTTTATACCCCCAAGGGTGAGCACCAGTTGACGGAATGAAGAGTTCCAAGCTAAAACTAAGGCAAGCACCTGAGGGAAAGATGACCCTATATCAGATTCAGAATAGGGAAAGCCCAGAGGATTCACGAATTCAACTTGGTGTATGCCTTCCTTCGTGTGTGTGTGCTCAGTCATTCAGTTGTGTCCAACTCTTTGCAGCCCCATGGACTAGAGCCCACCAAGCTCCTCTGTCCATGGAATTTTCCAGAAAAGAATACTAGAGCAGTTTGCCATTTCCTACTCCAGGAGATCTTCCCACCCAGGGGTCAAAGCTGCATCTCTTGTGTCTCCTGCACTGACAGGCAGACTCTTTACCACTGCGCCACTCGGGAAGCATATGCCTTCCTACTACTCGCCCACTTAGAGACATTGTCTATTCAACCTTCCTTCCCACCCAGCCATCCATTCATCTATCCATCCATCCATAGAAGGTGCTAAGAGATTTATTGAGTTAATTAATTTTTAAAACCTTTCTTCAGAGACCCAGTATTTGTCAGGCACTGTATCAAGCGATTTAGCATGCACACAGATATCAAGTAATGTAGAGGGCATAAAGAAACATAAGACATTATCCCAACGGATGTGAAGCTTAAATTTGAATTGAAGAGATAAACCCAGGCACTTATTAGTGTAATACAGGCTGGATAGAACAGGCATCCTAAAAGATGCCCTAAGAAGTTACCACTCACTGGACATGGAGATGTTAAATGGAGGGAAATCTAAAGTTTTGACAATAACATTAATAGATCAACACCAGACTGAACCTTCTCCACCTTTTTTCTGTGTCTGTTTGCTTATTTTTCTGTTTTGTTTTCTGAAATTTTCTTCTGTAGATTCTGTGGCAACAGCATCCGGACCACTACTAGTTGAAGTTGCCAAAACTCCGGGTGCCAGCCTTGGGGTGGCCCTAACTACCTCAATGTGCTGTAACAAACAGGTCATTGTCATAGACAAAATCAAATCTGCAAGTATTGCAGACAGGTGAGTATCACAGAAAGTGCCTACTTTTCCAGATTGCATGCGTGTTAAACTATGTAGAGATATATTCATATATGTATACACACATATGTAATACCTACATACATGCACACACAGGTAAAACAAAACAGCTCTTCTGCCAGTTTATACAAGCTTCATATACAAAACAAGTTAGTATTCTAGAGCTTAAAATTTTACCTTCCTTATCAGCTACCCCATGAAGTAATGTTACTTCACCCAAATGTTTGGTGTGGCCTTTAGAAATGAGAAAAAGTCAAGCAACTATGTACATTCACCTACTGTGTCCTAGAGTAATAGCCCATTTTTGGTTGAGGGTAGCTAAGCAGATCTTTATTATGCTCCATGCAGAGAAGTCATGTGGTTTCTTGAATTGCGAACAATTAAATCCTGCCACCATACAATCTTATTCCTTTTTTCTTCAGGAAGTAAAACAACATTTTGAAAATGATATAGTCTTTAAAGAAAGGCCCTCCACTGTCATATGTTAATCTTAGAGTTTCACTGTATTCAAGGGTCCCCCAAAACATTGTTCATTCTCATGACATAAAAATGCCAGACTTTTATCCCGAATTCTTCTTCTGATAGATTTACGAATGGGGTGGGGGAGACTACCTTACCACCTAAAAAATTATTTAACCGCTCCTGGTAAGAAAGCCCCCTCCCCCCATAGCCGAAGCACTCCAGGTGCACCCAAGTGGGATTTTATTTTTAGATGGGAGGGATGACTTGAAATGCTTTCGTCCTGAGAAGGAGACTGTGGTCATCGTGCGAGTGTTTAGATCTACCCCAATGCCCAGTCTCCCTGCATGTCTCCAACCCTCTTCTCCCCTCCCTGGTTTGAACTTCTGACTCTGCAGCCACCCCTGTAGTGGTCAGGCTATAGCTCCACTGTGCTCTTAGTTCCATTCAGCCTTTAACAGTGATGGTAATGGATTCAGGGATGCCCTCCCATTCAGTGGTGCAGGATGCTTTCCTGTTCTCCCTCTGTTTCTCTCCTGTTGCAGAGGGTAAGCAGTTTAAGCAGCTGCCCACTTGACTGGCACCTCAAGATGCTGGCTGCTGTGTGTGCTGTTCTCAAGTCACCCAGTCTCTTGAGTTCAGCAAGGTGTAGCAGCCTGCCCCGCCTCCTCCCCAGCTTCCCCCTCACTCACCACAGAGGCTTCCTTTGATTACTCTTTGACGCCTGCCTCATTTCCATCATCTTTGAGAGCTTTTGCGCTAATAAATGTTTATCTCCAGAATAACAAAATAATCAAGAACTGGTGATCTGGGAGCATGTGTGAGATGATTCCGAGCAAGCACTAGCTGAATCTTCCTCCCAAGTTATTCTCCCAAGAAAATAGTTGTAAATGACCCAATTCCCATTCCGTGAGTCCCATCTTTACATTCTGAATATTTACCAACTCGTATTTATAGATATAAAAACTCAGGGGGAAAAAAATCACAGAAAAAAAGTCAAAGGAAAACATTTTCCTATTCTTCACTCCTTGCTTGCTCACTTCCCCTCAACTTTCAATACTGCCACCCCCAAAATAATATATTTTTTATAAAGGACAAGGAAAAACCTTTCCTTGAGTTTTTCTGTATTTTCTACAAGGTTTTACATTCCTCTTCATACCCAAGATAGTTACTATTTGACAGGTAGTGTTTCCTATGACGTTCAAGTGTTTCCTTTTTCCCTTAAGTAAATGAACACTGTGTGAAGTTTTAAGTATGAGGATGTGAAAGTCATAATCCAAAGAGAAAGGCACGCCATCATCTTCACCTTTTCACAGGTGCGGTGCTCTGCACGTGGGTGATCACATCCTGTCCATCGACGGCACCAGCATGGAGTACTGCACGCTCGCAGAAGCAACCCAGTTCCTGGCCAACGCCACCGACCAGGTCAAGCTTGAGATTCTTCCCCATCATCAGACCCGCCTGGCCCTGAAGGGACCTGACCATGGTGAGAGGATCTGTCCAGATAAACCTCTGTTGTCTTCCCCTTGTGATGATTGCTTCTCCAGCAGAGTTAGAAAGCAGAGAGAGGCCAAGTTTAATTCTGCCTCTATCATTTCTTTTCAAACAACAGGCAATCTTTGTTTACTCCTCTTCATCTTCCCAATCCCTTTGACCAAGCCACAGGTGTTTTACGTGAAACCCCCAAATTGAGGAAACACTGAAATAGAATTTTCATGTTTGTACTATTTGTTTGTTTGTTTTTTTAAGCCTTCGGTACAAATTGAGTGTGGAAAGAAAGGAAATAATTTGACTTCCTGTGATTTGCATTGAACTTCCACTCTGGTTTAAGGACAGTAAAGGCAAATACTAAAACTCCCACTGTTTAAAAATAGTTATGAAGTGGGCATTCATGCCAGATCCTTCAAATATTTCAGGGGGAAAACAGTTTCATGCGAGATTTTGTCTGTTTTTCAGAGTAGTTTTTTTCCTTAGGATGGAGAACAAACTTCTGACCAAGTATTTTTCCCAGGAGTGTCAGAATATTTGACTAGGATTATGCAGTAGCAAGTTTCACCTGAGGGAGTCTGAATTTTCACTGACTTGAAGCTTACAGATCTTTTGCTGAGTGTTTATACACTGTCCCACCTTGGCATCCTTAAATAAAACCCAGTGCAAGAAAAAGGACTTTGAGCCCAAAATCAAATGAAGAACGACTCTCCAGTGGGGTCTTTGTTCTAACCTCTCCCTTGCTCCTCTTCCTTAAATCAAGCACTCTCCTTTTTTATTCCTTGAAACCAACTTCTGAAGCCCCACCAGTATTATCAGGCTCCCTAGAGGTGAGGAACACATTTCTTTATGTTTAGAGAGAGAGAATTTTCTCTGGAACCAAAATTTTGCTTCTGAGGAGGTTGTTTGTTTCCTATGTCTCCAACCTTCTAAAACGCACTGCACTTTTCCACAGTTTGAAAAAAAAGAGGCACGAAATAATTTTCATACTCAATGAGTCAGCTGTATGCAACCTTTTTTAATTAAATGGAGCTTAGACAGCTCTGGAGCTAATGAAAATCTCCAATACAGCATTCCCTTTATCAGATTTTAATTTTGCACATTGGAGTTGGAGAAATGAGGCAGCGGAGGCAGGTTATGAACAGAAATTCTGCCTCGTTTGAATAGAAATGATAAGGGGGTACGATTCATGGGACTGTTCCGTTCCTGTCAGGAGGATGTGCGGGCCTTTCCTGCTCACTGACTGAGAAGGGAGATTTCTGAAGCTGTTAAGTTTCTTCTAAATTAATCTGAAGGTGCCCCTGGATTTGGAGCCCAGCAGTCATAACAGTACACACTGCCCAGTGCTTTTTCAGTATGAGATTTTGCTTGGTAAATTCTAGTATCAGAATCAGAAATGTGAACAGACCCTATAAAAATGTCATTGTCTTCAACAACCTCATTTTCCCTGCCTTTTATTTGCCATGTAAACAAAACATAGTTCAAATAGTTTCCACTCATGAAATATTAAATATTTTTATCTGTCAAGACAGTTTGAGAAGATGAATTTATATATAAAGGGGACGGAGACCAAGAGCTAACTTTTTTTCTCTTCACTGTGGAAAAACTGATGTCATTTGTGATTTTGCAGTGGGGTGAAGGGCTGAAGGGGGAGTTAGTAGTTCTAACTCCCGCTTCTGACCCTATCATCCACTATTGAAAATTGTTCAGCATCTTCTTTATCTAACATGCAAGTATCTCCCTACATTTTACATTAAAATCAGACTTGTATTTCCAAAAGGAAATAAATAATGGGTCTTAAACATAATTAAATCCCAATTAAGAAGAGAAAATATACCCCAAAATTGTTATAATGTTTATGATTCTCAAACTTCTCTTTTGAGATGTAGTAGAGTTGTTATATAGTTTTACCTTTTTCCATAAGAAAGTTCTAGTTGTTGTTTTTTTTTTTCAAGATTTCTGACGCTTAAACAGCATGTCTCTCATCCCATGGGTAGATGGAGATAAAACATCTTTCACAGATTTTGCTGAGCAAGAAAGCATTCGCCATAGTATTTTCAGGGAAATATAGAAATGGACACATCAACCAGGAATAGATTTGATGCCTTTTGCTGGGAAATAGCAGCATTCAAAAAGCCATAAGAATGAGTTTTTAAGGTCAGAAATTGTGCCCCTGAGGGTCTTTGGGAGACATAGTCTTGCTTGGAGGAAACTTTGAAAAAGAAAATGTGAGCAGAGTCTTGAGGTTCTGTAATTCAGTACCAGGAGAACTACCATTTCTGAGCAACCAACAGTGTACCTATTGCCTATACCTTTGAACTCCTGGACTAGATAAGAGGGTACAGTTAGAGAAGAGAACAAAAGTACCTCCTATGTCAGATACCTCAAGATTTCAACAGCAATGTCACCATGGAATGATAGAAAAAACATTATATTTTCCTTACTGTTTATTTATCTGTAACAAAGGACTTAGGAACATACATAGGAAGAGGCAAGTATAGTGTGGTGGCTGAGGGCAGGGACTCAGAGTCAGACTCACAGAACTTTAATTCTGGCTCGACCACTTGGAAACTTAGCAAGTTACTCAACTTTTCTATACCTCAGTTTCTTCATCTGTAAAATGGGTGTTATTATAGTACATACCTCATAGATGTGTTATGAATATTGTCTAGGTTAGTCCATGTAAAATCACTTAGCACAGTGTCTGGTATATAGTGAACATTCAGTGAAAGTTGACTGTTATTAATATGATGGGGACCATTAAGTGGGAGAATATAAATGAATTTTTTTTCAAAATGAAAGAGTATGTCAAAAATGTGACATCTTATTTTTAAACTGAAATCCTTGCCTAACATATGAGAATAAAATACATCACCATAAAACACAACAGATTTAGAGTTCACATTCAAAATAGGCTACAGCTATCTTCTCTGGCCAACATTGTTTGCTGAATGCCTTTTAAATTCATTATACATGGCAGGCAGATTTGTGCCTTATCTTACATAATTTGTCTCTTAATTATTTTATGTATATGAAGATTTAGTCCCCAATAATAGTTCAAGTCAAAGTAAGTATTATGACCTACATTTCAGTTCAGTCGCTCATTCATGTCTGACTCTTTGCAACCCCATGGACTGCAGCACGCCAGGCTTCCCTGTCCATAACCAACTCCCGGAGCTCATTCAGACTGATGTCCATCAAGTCAGTGATGCCATCCAACCATCTCATCCTCTGTCATCCCCTTCTCCTCCCGCCTTCAATCTTTCCCAGCATCAGGGTCTTTTCCAATGAGTCAGTCCTTCACATCAGGTAGCCAAAGTTTCAACTTCAGCATCAGTCCTGCCAAGGAATATTCAGGACTGATTTCCTTTAGGGTGGACTGGTTGGATCCCCTTGTAGTCCAAGGGACTCTCAAGAGTCTTCTCCAACACCACAGTTCAAAAGCTTTAATTCTTTTGCCCTCAGCTTTCATTATAGTCCAACTCTCACATCCATACATGACCACTGGAAAAACCATAGTTTTCACTAGATGGACTTTTGTTGGCAAAGTAATGTTTCTGCTTTTTAATATGCTGTCTAGGTTGGTCATAGCTTTTCTTCCAAAGAGCAAGCATCTTTTAACTTCATGGCTTCAGCCACCATCTGTAGTGATTTTGGAACCAAAAACTATAAACTGTCTCACTGTTTTCACTGTTTCCCCATCTATTTGCCACGAAGTAATGGGGCTGGATGCCATGATCTTAATTTTCTGAATGTTGAGCTTTAAGCCAACTTTTTCACTCTCCTCTTTCACTTTCATCAAGAGGCTCTTTAGTTCTTCACTTTCTGCCATAAGGGTGGTGTCATCTGCGTATCTGAGGTTATTGCCATTTCTCCCAGCAATCTTGATTCCAGTTTGTGCTTCATCCAGCCCAGCATTTAGCATGATGTACTCTGCATTTAAGTTAAACAAGCAGGGTGACAATATACAGCCTTGACGTACTTCTTTTCCAACTTGGAACCAGTCTGTTGTTCCATGTCCAGTTCTAACTGTTGCTTCCTGACCCACATACAGGTTTCTCAAGAGGCAGGTCAGGTGGTCTGGTATTCCCATCTCTTTCAGAATTTTCCACAGTTTGTTGTGATCCACACAGTCAAAGGGTTTGGCATAGTCAATAAAGCAAAAGTAGATATTTTTCTGGAACTCCCTTGCTTTTTCGATGATCCAACCGATGTTGGCGATATGATCTCTGGTTCCTCTGCCTTTTCTAAATCCAGCTTGAATATCTGGAATTTCACAGTTCATGTACTGTTGAAGCGTGACTTGGAGGATTTTGAGCATTACTTTGCTAGCATGTGAGATGAGTGCAATTGTGCAGTAGTTTGAACATTCTTTGGGATTGGAATGAAAACTAACCTTTTCTAGTCCTGTGGCCACTGCTGAATTTCCCAAATTTGCTGTCATATTGAGTGCATCACTTTAACAGCAATGTCTTTTAAGATTTGAAATAGCTCAACTGGAATTCCATCACCTGCACTAGCTTTGTTCATAGTGATGCTTTCTAAGGCCTACCTGACTTCACATTCCAGGATGTCTGGCTCTAGGTGAGTGATCACACCATCGTGATTATCTGGGTCGTGAAGATCTTTTTTGTACAGTTCTCCAGTGTATTCTTGCCACCTCTTCTTAATAGCCTCTGATTTTTTTAGGTCCATACCATTTCTGTCCTTTACTGTGCCCATCTTTGCATGAAATATTCCCTTGGTGTCTCTGATTTTCTTGAAGAGAACTCTAGTTTTTCCCATTCTGTTTTTATTCTCTATTTCTTTGCACTGATCACTGAGGAAGGCTTTCTTGTCTCTTCTTGCTATTCTTTGGAACTCTGCATTCAAATGGGTGTATCTTTCCTTTTCTCCTTTGCCTTTAGCTTCTCTTCTTTCCTCAGCTACTTGTAAAGCCTCCTCAGACAGCCATTTCTCCTTTTTGCATTTCTTTTTCTTGGGGGTGGTCTTAATCATTGCCTTCTGTGCAACATCACAAACCTCCGTCCATAGTTCTTCAGGCACTAGGTCTTTCAGATCTAATCACTTGAATTAAATGACTTACATTTAACCTGCCACAAATGTCACAGAGCCAGAAATACAACAGGTGGTCAGAATCTTCCTTACTGAGTTATTAATTTGGTTTCATAGCACTCAAAACTGCCCAGTAATTTTAACAGCACTCCATAAAGAACTGGGTCAAAAAATGAGTGGAGAATTCTGAAGTTCACACACTGTGTTGTTCAGTCGCTAACTCATGTCAGACTCTTTGCAACCCCATGGACTGTAGCATGCAAGGCTCCTCTGTTCTCCATTATCTCTCAGAGTTTTCTCAGATTCACGTCCATTGAGCTGGTGATGCTATCTAGCCATTACTCACTGTACATCATTTGAAACACATGATACTTTACAGAGCTCAATAGAGTGGCTATGGGTGTAGATTAGCCAGACCCAACACTGACTGCATCTTGATAAAAAGTCTCCTAGTACACCCAAAAGTAAAATGAGGATGGCGATAGAGACTTGCCTCAAAATGCTCTTTATCACAAGGAAAATGCTGCTACGGTGTGTACATGGACCCTCTGGCTGATATTCACTCATCCATGTGTGCATTCCCCCATTCATTCGTTCATCAGTCATTATATGCCAGGCTGTGTTCCAGTTGCCACAGTGCATCTAGTGAGCAAGGCAAGCAAAGTAGATTCCTATCCTCATGGGACTTACATTCCAGTATAGAGAGACAAGCATTAAAAGTATATTAAATAAATAAAACCCTTTCAACTATGAAGAATATATTAATAAAAAAGCAATGGGATAACATAGGAGGGACAACTACTTCATCTAGGGAGGTCAGAATGACTTGGCACCTGAGCCAGCCATGTAAACAAGTAGGAGAAGAATATTAGAAGTAGGAAGTGTGAGAAGGGGTGAAGCTAGCGAGATAAGTAAGGCTCACAACTTGATTCTCTTTGTAATTGTAACCCGTTGAAATACCTTAAATGGGAGTTGCATCATCTAATTGACATATTTAAAATATTATTCTGTACTGTGGATCCTGGAAGGTAGGTATGTCAGAGATGAACCAGGGAGCCAAGTCTGAAGATTTGGCAGTGGTCGAGGTGAAGGAGGTGGTAGCTTGGTAGCTTGAAAGTAGACTAGTGGAGAGGAAAATAAACCCCAAAACTAGAAACTGAAGTGTATAGAAGCAAAAGACCATATGTTCAGGACTACAAAATGATGGTGGCCATGAAAGTGTGCTGCAGATTTCTCAGGCTCTTAACTTGTGTCCAATGAATGAAATTTGTCGAGTGAGAGATATACCTGAGAGATATACCAAAAGTATTCATTGGCAAGTAGATAGAAAGTAGATGGTATCAATGTTATTAAATAAAGAGTCACTAGTTTTTATTCTGTGTGCCAGCACCATGCTAAGCACCTTAGGTACATATTCTTAACACTTGGCCTCTGGGATAGATGCTTTTGTGATCTCTACTTGACATAATGAGGAAACGGTGGCTTAGAGAGGTTGAGTAACTGGTCAAGGTCAGATAGAGAAGATGGGTTGGAACCGGAACAGAAATACTGGTGGCCTCAGCCTGTGGTGATCTGTTCATGCTAGTGCCTTTGTTCCATGATCTGTCTCATTCCAGAAAGGCTGAGATGTGGTCAATGAGGCTGATGTCACTGATGGTATAATTTTAACTCTTACCCAAAGAACTCTCCTTTAAATACTTACAGAGTATCTGACCTCACTTCATGAATAAATACTGTAAAATCATTCATATGTAAGGCACCTATCTTAGAATCATGACAATAGAGATAAAAGTTCATATTTTATTTTTCATTCTTTAAGATAGTTAAGTGAAAATTTTCAGATCAATATAGTGACAAACATAAAAGTGCTCATACTTTCAGACCACTGAGTAGAAAATCAAATCTAAACAATATTGAAATTAGAAGTATGATATACATTTTTTAAAACATAAAGAGGACACCAGAATTTTGAAATTAGCTTTATTAAAATTTTGTGGCATCTTAAAGAAATACAAGAATATTTGACATATTTTTAATAACTAAATGCCTTCTTTCAAATATAAATACAGCTTTTAAAAATACCCCCCAATTTGTAAAGTATATTGAGACTTGCCTCTTCTTCTTAAGGTATGGATAAGATCCTGATAGAGTAGTTTATTGTAGTTCAAGTGATGAATAGTAGTGTAATTAAAATGTCAGAGCAGCAAATTGTGATGTGTGACTAGTACATCCTTTGAATCAGGAGCCAGTATGATTTATCATTCATTCTTTTCTTTTTCTCAAAACAAGAGCTACTAACTGGCCAAGATTTGCAAATCTCTAATTACTAATCTTGTGCCATAGATCTTGCGGGGTTGACTTTTAAGTTTAAAAAAAAATGTTTTGATCTCTGCTGTGAAGCACAGGGGGAGATTAGAAATTGATTCAGTAGTCATCTTAAAAGGAGAAAAAAATGCGCTGGGGAAAGACATGCATTATTGTTGGGAAGATGAAAAGTTACCATCCCTGGTGTTAATCATAGGTTTTGCTGACCACTGAGAAAAGGGTGAAGCCAGTTTTTTTCCTTTTTTTTGTGCAAGCAGCCTTCATTTTTTTGTTGTTGTTGTTACTTTTTATTTGTGCAGTTCAGTTACTTTTTCCTCTTTTTTGGTTCTTTGTTTGTTTTTTCTTGTTTCTCATCATCACTTCATGTGGGCAGTGAAAATTCAGAGGAGCGACAGGCAACTTCCCTGGGACTCCTGGGTCAGCAACCACTGCAACCTTCACACCTACCATCACTATAATTCGTACCACCCTGACCATTGCAGAGCGCCGGCCCTGACATTCATGAAAGCACCTCCTCCAAACAGCCCTCGTAATGTTCCAGGCTTTCTCCTCCTGGTCTTTTACTTAAATTATATTCTTCTCATGCCTTCTTCATCTGATTCATACCATATTTGGTTTCATGGGTGTGGTGTCCTTTTTTTATTTTGTAGTAGCAACTTCTCATTTCTGTCATCTCTTAAATCTGTCCTTTCCATCAGAAAGCATTTGTTGTTAAGAGAGGATGTAAACGTTCAGAATGCTTTATGTGTGGTCAGGAAATTGCAATGCAGAATATTATACAGAGATAATGTTCTCAGACCTTATTTGTGTATATGGAACCACTTGTGAAATTCATGCCAGAAGCTGTCTATGAAAATGAGATTATGTATCCGAAGCATTGAGTTGTTATTTATGGAGAAACTTGCTTTAATGTTTTCTTTTTTTGTCTAAAGCAAAACTCATACAGCCTCTCTGTATTGCATTGTACTTACGGGGATCAATGCTGCTCCTCAGGCATTTCTGGGCTCTTATAACACAGGTTCTAAAGCACTGTCTCCGCGGCTCCTGAGACTTGGTCTCTGATTGGTTGGAGCTACCTACTAGCCTTTGCTGTGCATCTTGTGTGTCTTTCTGGATTGTTACTGGTTGACAGGTGTGGCAGGCTCACACCCCACCTGAGAATGCTCTGTGCCAAGTCTCCGCTCTCTTACAGCAGCTTTGGTGTCTTCATCCTTCTCTCCTACCTCCATGAGTGCATACAGCCTGAGTTCCCTGAACATGGGGACTTTGCCTCGAAGCCTCTACTCCACTAGCCCACGAGGGACCATGATGAGGAGGAGACTGAAAAAGAAAGACTTCAAAAGCTCATGTAAGTGAAATGTTACCCAATGTCTTTTGGTCTGAAAAAACCTGTGGGTCCATTGGCATCTTGGATGTAAGGAAATGTATAGGAAGAGTGTTTTACAGGAAGAAGATAAGTAGCTCACTATCCTGTGCCAAAGACCATTGAAATGATATCCCTTATCGACATAACAATTGCACCAAATACAATTTCAAACTGGGTTAGTTAGTTTGTACTACCTTTGCCTACAACGTTTTATTTGAATTTTTTTCTTGCTCTTTTGATCTGCTAAAATCAAAGATGTAATTTTTTTCTTTAAGACTCCTTCCTTATATTCTGGGTACCTTTGAACATGAAACCATTGTTCTTTGTTTCTTATTGACTAAAGCTGGGTCCACCTATTCACTTTGAAAACTGGATCCCCTTTTGGTAAATATGAGTCCCATGTATTTGTGTAGTATTATTATGAATTTCCGGAGAAGGCAATGGCACTCCACTCAAGTATTCTTGCCTGGAAAATCCCATGGATGGAGAAGCCTGGTAGGCTACAGTCCATGGGGTGGCTAAGAGTTGGACACGACTGAGCAACTTCACTTTCACTTTTCACTTTCATGCATTGGAGAAGGAAATGGCAACCCACTCCAGTGTTCTTGCCTGGAGAATCCCAGGGACAGAGGAGCCTGGTGGGCTGCTATCTATGGGGTCACACAGAGTCGGACACGACTGAAGCAACTTAGCAGCAGCAGCAGCGTTATAAATTTCATGCACCACCCCTGCAAAAATAGACAATAATAAGTTTAAACGTGCCTTTCAAACTACAGTTTATTCCCCTTAAATGTGCCTTTTCAATCTATATTTCATGCCTAAAGATTCTAATACTTTCCCAGGGAACCTGCTCCACTGACAAGCGCTGCCCTAACATATATCTGTTACCCACTCAAGTGTCAGGAAGATTGAAAGGATGCTTATCTTTACAACAGGTATCCTAAAGGCTAGTAATTTCAACTACAACTCTTAGAACTATGATCTTCTGGGACAGCCAAACATGTTATTGACTAGGCAAGACTAGGAAGATGTGGTTGGCAGCCTGCTTCTGGATAGCTGCTTGTCCATGTAAAGAAGAAAGGGTGATCAAATGCCTTAGGGAAAAAGGGAAGAAACACATCACTCCTGAATTTTTTTTTTGTGGGAGTGGGAGGGCAGAACATAATCTCTCATCATAATCATTTAAGTTTTAAAGGAAGAGAACACCTGGTTTTCCAGCCAGATCTAACCAGTGTAAAGAGAGGTAAGTGTTTCTTGTGTTGTTTTTTTTTCTGGTGGCCATGATTGTGATTCCCATAAAACAAATAAAAGAAGATGGGATCTCTTCTTGTGTTTACCATGGAGATAAATTAAGGAACACTCTTAAGCTACCTAAAGATAGCCAAACCCAAGTACTTCAAGACTGGTGTTAAAGACAAAACATTCTTGTGAAGAGAGGTGGTTGGATCTATTGGCTCTTCAGCTAGTTTGCCAGAGAGTCATCTTCAGAAGTGGGTCTGTGGCCAGGCCTCCCAGCACCACCAGCAGTGTGGGAGACCGGCCATCACCCATACTGGGAAATGGTCTCTTCATGTTACAGGAACCCGAAGGTTTCCTTACAAAGGAAACCATGGCTAACCACTGCTGTGGTGTATTCCTGCTTTTGATGTGCATATCCCTTCAAATATAAGATTTGTCATCTTTAATATAGGTAAATGGAAGGAAGATTGAGTTTAGTCAAAATGAGAACAAGGAGCTTCTAGATGTTTCTTAGCTAACACTAGAGGGTAGGGTAAATTATTTACTCTTGAAAGAAACGAGTTGACGGCAGCATAGTGAACTGGTGATGAGCCCAGATTCTTCTCATCCCCGTGTCATTCCTTTGTAACAGTAGGACCTTGAGCAAGATTTTTAAGCTTTCTATATCTTGGCTTTCTTAGCAACAAGTGAGGCTAATTATAGTGCTTACCCCATTGGGTAATTGTGAAGATTATATGAAAAAAAATATATATATATACTTGCCACCAAAAGAGACATATAGGACAGGAAATATATTCTCAGTTCAGTTCAGTCACTCAGTCAAGTCTGACTCTTTGTGACCCCATGGACCACAGCACACCAGGCCTCCCTGTCCATCACCAACTCCTGGAGTCCACCCAAACTCATGTCATTGAGTCGGTGATGCCATCCAACCATCTCATCCTCTGTCGTCCCCCTCTCCTCCTGCCCTCAATCTTTCCCAGCTTCAGGGTCTTTTCAAAGGAGACAGCTCTTCGCATCAAGTACCCAAAGTATTGGAGTTTCAGCTTCAGCATCAGTCCTTCCAATGAACACTCAGGACTGATCTCCTTTAGGATGGACTGGTTGGATCTCCTTGCAGTCCAAGGAACTCTCAAGAGTCTTCTCCAATACCACAGTTCAAAAGCATCAATTCTTTGGCACTCAACTTTCTTTATAGTCCAACTCTCACATCCATACATGACTACTAGGAAAGAAAACCATAGCCCTTGACTAGACAGACATTTGTTGGAAAAGTAATGTCTCTGCTTTTTCATATACTGTCTAGGTTGGTCATAAATTTCCTTCCAAGGAGCAACTGTCTTTTAATTTCACGGTCTGCAGTGATTTTGGAGCCCCAAAAAATAAAGTCAGCCACTGTTTCCACTGTTTCCCCTTATATTTCCCATGAAGTGATGGTACTGGATGTCATGATCTTTGTTTTCTGAATGTTGAGCTTTAAGCCAACTTTTTCACTCTCCTCTTTCACTTTCATCAAGAGGCTCTTTAGTTCTTCACTTTCTACCGTAAGGGTGGTGTCATCTGCGTATCTGAGGTTATCGGTATTTCTCCCAGCAATCTTGATTCCAGCTTGTGCTTCTTCCAGCCCAGCGTTTCTCATGATGTACTCTGCATAGAAGTTAAATAAGCAGGTTGATAATATGCAGCCTTGACGTACTCCCTTCCCAATTTGGAACCAGTCTGTTGTTCCATGTCCAGTTCTAACTGTTGCTTCCTGACCTGCATACAGGTTTCTCAAGAGGCAGGTCAGGTAGTCTGATATTCCCATCTTTTTCAGAATGTTCCACAGTTTACTGTGATCCACACAGTCAAAGGCATTGGCATAGTCAATAAAGCAGAAATAGATGTTTTTCTGGAACTCTCTTGCTTTTTCCATGATCCAGAGGATGTTGGCAATTTGATCTCTGGTTCCTCTGCCTTTTCCAAAACCAGCTTGAACATCTGGAAGTTCTAGACTATATATTCATATATATATATGATATGTTCGTATGTATGTATGAATAATGATATATTCTCATATAATCTTCACACTTACCCAATGAAATAGGTATTATAATTATATATATGCAATATATAATATGATATATATATACACTACAATAATACATAGTAAATAGAAGCACTATTTAATTGTTAGCTATTTTGAATAGTTTACATGTTTGCTATTATGATGCCTAAATTTGAAATATTAACACTGCTCCAAGACTTAGGCATATTTCACTGCGTTTCCATTTAGGCATAATATGTAAGTTGAATCTTCCCATGTAATGAATCAGGATTTGTAGTGGATATTTGTAGATGAAATTTTTACATAAAATGGCTTCATGTGCAGCACCATTTACTGAGAAAGCAGGCTAACAGCCCTCAGCAGGGAAGAGCAATTAAAACAAATACATTCATGTTTGCACTTCTGCTTTAATGGCTAAACATTTGTTTGTGTTAGGTAAGACTGCTAGGTTGATTAAGAACATTAGTGATGACAAATAAATGATAATCTGTTTGGCTATTGCAGGTTGATATTTATACATCTTGAATTTTGTAGTAGGAAACAAGGCCAAGGCCACACTGTCACCAGTACCCATAACCTAGTGATAAATTCTCTCTTAAAACAGCACGTTATTCTCCAGCATAATAGAAGTATAAGCAGAAACCTGGTTCTAGAAATCTGCTCTTAGCATTTGCTGTAGACATTAGCCGCTAGAGCACCACTGACCATATATCTACCAGAATTTATGTGTATCTCAGGAAATCATACATTTTGTATTTTAATCAAACAAGAAGATTCAGAAAGCTATAAACTTGTCTTCCCACTTCAGAAAGACCTAAGAAACTAATGTTAATTTTCCAAAATCAGAAGAAAACTGAGGATTTAGTTTTTGGTTTTCTTTCTCTTTCTCTCTCTTTTTTTATTTTTTGCTTGAACTTGGTATGGTCATGTTAGAGGTAAAGGTTTTCCCAAATAACTGATAATAAAAGTTTTATTGCCACTCTCACTATATTATGGTTTATTTCCACCACTTTATTTATGTCTTTATTTGGTGCCACCATTTACTGCCCATTTTCTAATACTTACGTTCCTATAGCAACCAGGCCATTTGTATGGATGGTGAATCATAGTAAAGTCATAACAAATATAATAAAACTCTCTTAGCTGTATTGGTGATCAGTTGAGGCCAGAGCAAAACAGAAAGAAAAAAAAAAAATCTTACTTATGTTTCTAATACAAAGGAAGGACATGACCAAAAAAGAATGAAATTTTCTCACATAAATATTAAAACATTCTCTGTTATTGACCAAGGAGGAAAATACAGGAAGCCTATTACAGCATGTTACAAGGATTAAAAGAGGAAAGTCATGTTTGTGTCACAGGGAAAATGTTAAGTACCCCCAGCATCGGCTTCCAGGAGTGTCACAAAGCCCTGGGAGGGTGGCAGAGCCATGTCACAGAGGGAACCCACTTGTCACCTCCTCCATATTCTTACTGACCTTTCCCCCACAGCATGAGCTGCCCCTTTTTCTGCCACAGAGAATCAAGGCCCCTCCCAGAAACCCTTCATCCCCTGTGATGGCGGGGCATGACTGAGCAGTGGATCTGGCTATTGCCCCCAGCTTCCTGCTCTGGTACACAGGGCCAGTGTAGACGCTTTCCTGTTTCCAGCCTGCCTGAATTGCAGCAAAGGGTAGATCTTAGAACCCGTTCTCAGAATGGTCTTTGCCTCTTGTGTGGTCATCACTTACTACTAGGGAGGGCACCACTGAAAAGAGTTGAAAGGAAGAGAATGAAACTACCTAACAATTTTTGTGCCTGCCACCAGCCCCTGAAAAACAACCGGAATTCAAAGGCAGCTCATGGTAAGTTTTTAAATTGACCATGCACAGAGCTCTCGAAGGGGTCAGCTTAAGAGCTGGCCATGCCCCTATTTGGAGGCGGGAGCTGTTGACCACTCCGACTATCTCCTGAACTAAATCATGTGATGCACAATGTGGACTCTAATGTGGAACACTTTAGTGAGATATAGGTCTTCAGTTACAGAATCCAATCATTGTAGGCATAGTTTATGAGTAAATCTTTGATAATTATCTGGCAGGGGAGATACCATGATCATGAAGGTGGACTTCCCAGGGTGGGGCTTATCCATTGTAGTCCACATACACTGACCCCTGCAACTTCCCCAAATGAGGGAAATTCTACTGCATAATTTGTGTTAGTCGGGGGACTGTATTTGTGCTTTAACTTTAAAAAATAAAAAGAATCTTTGAGGTCCATTTCTCGATATAATTTTCAAATGCTTTTTGTATCTGACAAATTTCACAGCTGTCTAAATTAAGGAAACATTTGGCAGATTTTTAAACTTCAGAGTTAAGGAGTCATCTTTGGCCTCCCATTATTTGGCCTTTCCTTACAGTGGGAAAAACAAGGATTGAGAAAAACACAGAGTGAACTCCCGCAGAACCCTCCAGAAAGGAGTGAGAAGAGGATAGAGCAGATGTAAATCCTGAACACAACCTGGCACACACCCATTAGCAGTGTTCAAACACAGCATGTCAGCAGTGTGGTCATTTCCATCTTCACTTGTGAGTAGAAGTGGGCACACCACAGAGCAGAGCCAATACCTGGCAGGAGTATTTGCTGCTTTGCTGCTGGAGAGAGAGAATGCATTATACAGAAGTTTAAACTACCAGGTTATAACTCATAAATAACTTTTGTTTTCTCCTACTTTTTGACCACATTAATGAAGCAGGATAATCAAATTCATCTTTTTCTCCTCCAAGTAATATTGGATTTTTTTTTTCCTATCATCTTTAAATCTGTAGTTTATCTTCTTTATCTCTGTTGGTCATTTTCAAGACTTTAATATGTGTGAGTAATCAGTACATGCAATTTCCAATGAAACTGTACTATTTCAAAGAACAGATTCTAGTACGTCAGAGGACTTTCAGAGTTAAAGGTAAAATCCTAGGTTATTTAATATAATCCTGTACTCTTCATAAAATTATAAAACCAATGTTTAATACATTTTTAATTCTAAATTAAATGTCCTCATAATTTCTATCATCTCAGCTTGCCTCCAGGTAGAGGTTATAGATTTAATGATACCCATATGAATTAATACTTATTTCTATTTTCAAAACCTTCTAGAAAATGAAATTCCTCAACTGTTTTCTGTTTCAGAAAAATATAGCACATCTTTTCCCTCAGAAAGTCTTTGCTTTATCTAAACTAATCCCCCCATTACTGTTAAATTGACCTATTCCTTCTTGATTCTTTCTTAGTGGAAATGGTAATCAGCTGACTTAACAATTCAGAAATGACTTTTAACTCCAGTTGAGTAGTCCAAAATCTCTGCCAAATTGGGATGGTAAATGGAAAAAATATTAATGTGGACCTATAGAAAGTTCCATATAAAGTAAAGTATACTTGTTGACGTCTAAAAATCTTCACTCAGAAGACAGACTGCCGGTCATCTGCCCAAGGGTGATGTTCTACCATTATATCCCCACCTGCTATGAGTACTAACTGGAAAGAAATGCAACCCTCCAGATCTTTGCTGACATGAAATGGTATCTTCTACTGGTTTTGTGCCACCAATAACAAAATGTGTGATCTGGAGAGCACTCAGAGTACAGTTGATATTAAAGCCACACTAGAAAACATGATCTGAATTGATATTTGATAGTTTATGTGTCAGATCTTAGGATTGTAAGCCACAATCTATAGAAAGACGTGGGTTGGAGGCTACTTTCACCCCCTAAAGCGGGCCACTTTAACCTCAGTGACATTAATCCTGCTGGGAAAGAACCGTGACAGTGCCTCTTAAGAAGCAGATTTTCCTTACTCCTAATGGGAAAAGGATACATCTCACCATCCTCTGCAGTGTCAGCCTGAATGCTGGAATGATCCACATGATAGAAAAATGAGGGTCCTAAAGGACCAGCATCTCGTTCCTTAACTCAGCAGACCAAGAGCTGATTCCAAAAAGGAAAATATTGATGTTAGAGAACTGGATTCATCCCACATGGCTTTAGCCATGGAAATTCCAGGCACTGGAATTTCAGAGGGGGAAAGATCTGGTTCCGATCTTTAAGGAACTCAAGAGTCTAGTGAAGAGACAAGAAGGAAAATAAAAAACTGATAAATACTGAAACAGGACCACGTATTAGAAAAGTGAAAATGTAGAAAAGTCATTTAAATGACTCCATCACGCCAAGCCAGTGATAGATGAAGGTTGATGACCAGTACATCCTTACCACCTCAGGAGCCAGACTTAGATCAATTGTTTCTTCAAAGCTGAAGGTCAAGTTTTTGTAAAACCTAGAAACTTAGGTACAAATATCTAAAGTAGAGGGGAAAAGTTAGATCAGTTAGCCCAACCCTCTTTCTCCTAGATAGGAAAGAGATTAATGACTTGGTCCCAAGGTCACCCAGCTGGTTTCTCAGTGGTTGAGCCAGGACTAGATCCCAGGTACCCTGACCCTAAGACCATGCTCTTCCTAGTTGCCATAGCTGTCCTTGATACTGGGGGTGGATGTGAGAAGGGGGCTACACTGATGCTGACTTAGATGTGACAGATATTGGGAGATTCATTTACCCCATTCAGCTCTAGTTAGACTTTCGCTTAAAGACTAAAACCTCATGTCCTACCATTAACAGTGAGCTTTTTTTTTTTTCAGAGACATGATCTGCTTTAGAAACACTGGCCTTCCTGGTGCCTGATCCAGTTTAAAGTCATTTCTGCTGTGTGTGTTTGTTCCTCTAGTGTCGTTAGCCTCTAGCACCGTGGGCTTGGCTGGGCAGGTTGTTCACACAGAAACCACAGAGGTTGTGCTGACCGCGGATCCTGTCACAGGATTTGGGATTCAACTGCAGGGCAGTGTGTTTGCTACAGAGACCCTCTCCTCTCCACCTCTGATTTCCTATATTGAAGCTGACAGTCCAGCTGAGAGGTGAGATCCTTTCTTTCACAGCATCATTTTCTGCCCTGCATTTCTTGCTGGCTATCTTTGACTGGCTAATAAATTATGAAACAGTGTTCGATACAGGAAATGCAAGACAGGATGAACTCTCTGTTCTGACAATAAAATTTTATGTTCTTGATCAGGTTTGAGAAAAATAGCGAGCCTGGGTGGTGCCTTTAGCAGATTTTTGTCCATCGGGGACTAGAGGCCAAATTAATTAAAAAGGAAGAAAATCCATTACAAAAAGCAAATCTCTGAAGTCAAAACTTCATGATAATTTCTCTGCCATGGGGGAATGCGCATTCATCATTACTGTATATTGGTTCACATCAGATTATAATAATATCATGGTGCTAAATTATTCATTACTTCTCTGGGATATTTCAAGATTCCTTTGTTCACATTGGTAGCCATGAAATACAAGAATGTAGGACTTGCATATAACTGAATCACTTTGCTGTATACCTGAAAGTAACGCAGTATAATAAATCAACTATATTTTTATATAGGAAAAAAGAATGTAGGACATTGCAGTTGACCTAATAGGATGCCCCACAGCATTGAATAAACAAGAACAAATGCTATATTGAAAGGATCTTGGCAATGTCAGCTTGAAAATCATTTACTCTGTCTACAACCTGTAATGTCTGGTTCTAAATTTAGATGTGGGGTGCTTCAAATTGGAGACAGAGTGCTGGCCATTAATGGAATTCCAACTGAAGACAGCACCTTTGAGGAAGCCAATCAGCTCCTCCGAGACTCTTCAATCACAAGCAAGGTCACGCTGGAAATTGAGTTTGATGTTGCAGGTATGATCATATAATCTCAAGTCAGCTGCATAGTGGGGAGTGGACTGCATGTGAATTAAGTGAACTATGTGGCAGAGAATGTGGGAGGAATGATCGTTTTTTATATACCGAATGTGTTTTTGCTTAGCAGGTTTGGGGTGTCATTTTGAATTGTGCATTGCTTTTGTATTATTCATTAAAATGTCACCACAAGAACAATTGAAAATAAATGTGACAAAATGAATAAGTAATAGCTTCTGTAAAGGTGATAAAAAAAAAAATCATGTAGCCTGTATTCTTCCTGACTTTTCCCGTATATGCTAGAGAAACCATAGTCTTCAGTCATCAGGACAGGAAATGCCTCTCTTTGACTCTTCCTACTGCAAAAAAAAAAAAAAAATTGAAGGTTCTGTAGGGAACAATGAAAATTCATTAGATGAATTTATGTAAGCCGTAGGTAAATATTGGTCTGTGGTGTTAAAGAGAAGCTGCCACCAGACACTTGTTAAAAATGACAAAGAAGACTTTATTCAAGACTATTTCCATAGTCATCAAAACTTGCCATAGAAAAGAGAGGATGAACTTAACATCAAAAACAGCAAGGGTGTTTATGTTTAGTCATGGAGGTGTTTGTCGGTAGCTAATAGGTATACAGGTTTTAGAGGTAGGTGCTAGTTCTCATTTAAGAAAGTTGTCTTCTCTTAGTGAAGTGTTAATACTATCTCACAGACCTAATAACCATTAGCAATCAATAAAGATATGCCTTTGGGCATGGGGATCGCATTATGCCAACAAATATTTGCTTAATGGTTATCATAGGCAAGTTTTTCTCCTATGCAACAGAGGTGCAGCAGCAGACAGGAAAGACAAATAGCAGTATAGAAGTTCATTTTTTTTAATATAAATTTAGTTGGCAGTGATACTCTGAGGGAAATAAAGCAGAATGGGAGTTAGAGAATGACTGTAGGGAGTTTACTTTCATAGGGTGACTCTCTAAGGAAGAGACATCTGAGCAGAGATTTGAAGGTTGAGAAGGAGCAACAAGAACATTGCAGGCAGAAGGAGCAGCCAGTGTAAAAACCTGAGCCAGAATAATAACCTTGGTGGATAGGAGCAACAGCAAAAGAAGAAAAAAAAGGCTCATGCTGGAGCATATAAGGGAGTTGGGGATAGGAATCAGATTTGGTTTTGGAGATGGGGTAGGAGAGGTTGGAAGGGGCCAAGTAATGATGTAGTGCCTTGGTAAACTTTTAGATTATATTCCAAGTGTAATAAAGCCGTGGAGCATTTTGTGGAGGGGAGTGAGATAACCTGATGGATATTTTGGAGAGATCTTTATGAAGTGCAGGGGGGACAGCAGCAAAATCAGAACAAACAAAAGGTGGTGGCTTGGACAGCATCCAAGGTGGTAGTGCTAGATATGGTGATAGAGAGTGGAATTTAGGACGTGGCTTGAAGCAGAGCTCGCATAACTTCCTTATGGATCAGATATGGACGATGAGGAAAAGGGAAGATCCTAATGATTCTGAGTTATGAGGGTGCAAACGGTTGAGTAGATAATGATTTTTTTAAACTGAGAAGACTTGAAGCATAGAAGTTTGGGGATTACAAAGAGAGTTCTATTTTAAACATGAGTAGACAAACCCTACTCATCCTAGTGGGGGAAAAGAGAACAAGCACATCCATTACTTGCTCAAAAGAAGTTACCAAAAACCAGTTCCTAAGTGCTAGGCACTGTGCTATGTTCAAATCATTGAAAGACATAATTGAAAGGCTCGACATATTCAAGGACCTTGTAGCCAGTTAGACATGAGAAAGAATTGCAGAAAGATAAGAACAGACTTGCTAGAAGTGTTTTGCCACTGGGATGCAGAAGGAAGTGCCCAGAGACTGCAGGCTATACCTCCCAGAGCCTAGGATTGGGGTCTGTGCTAAAGAGCAGAACAGAGAAGTGACCAACACAGTGGTGATGGTTAAAGTCATTGGAATAAAGGACACCACTAAGGAAAGAGTAGTGATAAGAAGGGGACTGAGGTGAGAATTCTGTCTGAGGAATACTGAGATTTAAAGGGAAAGGATGGTAGTCAAGGAGGTGATGAAAATGATATAGGAGAAGTAAGAGGAGAACCAAAAATGCTGGCATTTTGGAAACCAAAGCAAGAGTTTCAAGGCAAAAGTCATGGTCAATAGCATAAAAAGGCTATGGAGAATTCAAGCAATAAAGGCAAGAAAGAAAATGTCCACTGGGTTAGGCAAGTAGGAAGAAAGTCATGGCAGAGAAGTTTCAAGGAATTTGGGGACAGAAGTCAGCTTGCAGGGAGCTGAGGGGTGAGGAAGTACAGACAAGCTATGCCTGTTGTCTGCCAAGAAAGTGGGTTTTGGAAGACTAGTTGGCAGGACAAATGCAGTGAATAGATGATAAGGACAGGAGGCCATTGTGGGCTCATCTTTTGAGAATTTCTGCAGCATTTAGTTACATACTTTGTGCCCTACTTTATACTGTCTTATCTTCTAATCAGTGGTTCTCAATCAAGATCAGTTTTGCCCCAGGGGACATTTGGCAACATCAAGGGATTTAGCTGTAGGGCCTGGGCTTCCCTTGTGGCTCAGCTGGTAAAGAATCTGCCTGAAATGCAGGAGAGCTGGGTTTGATCCCTCAGTTGGGAAGATCCCCTGGAGAAGGGAACCGCAGCCTACTCCAGTATTCTGGCCTGGAGACTTGTATAGTCCATGGGGTCACAAAGAGTCAGACACGACTGAGCGACTTTCACTTCACTACTTCCCTGTCAGGTTAAGAATCTACACTTCCATTGCAGAGGGCATGGGTTCAGTCCTGGTCGGGGGTCTGAGATCCCACATGCCATGCAGTGCAGCCAAAAAGTAAAAAATAAATTAAAAAAAAAAAGGAAGACATTTAGCTATAGATGAAAGGAGATAGAGGGGATTCCAGGTTCAGATGGGTGTTATTTTGTTTTGTTAAGATTGGAGAGATTTGAGCATGTTTGGGGCGCAAAATAAATGAGAGATAAAAGAGATAATTGGTAGTTATGAGTTTCCAAAGGGATGAGAAGGGAAGTTATGCAGAGCATAGGTAGGTAATTTGTCTAAGGCAGAAAGTAGAAGACCTTTGCCTAGAAGTGTGAAGAGAAGGATATGAGAATATAATTACATTTTAGCTGTGCTTAGGAAGATCATGTAAGAACTGTCAAACAAGGGTGAAAAGGTCAGCACCTTGGGGAGCTGAAAAGAATGATGAAGGTTCAGAATAACTAACGGGGAAATGAATGAGATAACCAACCAGACTCATGTAAAGGGATTTTCAAGGTGGGTGGTAAACCAAGCAGAATCCAGAAGCTCTCAGTCTATAGCAACATCAGTCTTTGTGGTCAAGTAGTTTTTTGTCAGGAGACCTCAGGTGCTCAAGAATAAAAACAGAGGTAGTAGATGATTATATTGATCCAGAGACTAAAATTTCCAGGGAAGTTTCAAAGAAGGAGCACGTAAGTCACAGAGTTTTAAATCATCGCAGGAAGAGTAGAGAGATAATTATGGTAATCACATGAAATTTATCATGATATTTACCAAATGCTTACTCTATGGCTTGTTACTTTCCTGTGTGTGCATTAGCTCATAGTCTTTAAAACAGCGGTGGAGAAGGTTACCATTGGGTTGGCAAAAAAATTTGTTCAAGTATAGAAAAAATCCAAATGAACTTTTTGGCCACACGAATATTCCTACATCCCAAGTAAACAGAGGCTCACATTAATGGTGGGGCTGGGATTTTAACACAGGCAGTGCAGCTCCAAAGGCCACGTTCCAAGCACTACATATACTGCTTGTGCTTGAGAGAATGTATAATAGGTTAGAGAGGCACGGAAATCAATATAGGATCAGCATGAAAGACCAGACGGAAAGGGAGCAGTTAAGGAATTAGGAATCTTCAGGGAGAAGGCGATGGCACCCCACTTCGGTACTCTTTCCTGGAGAATCCCATGGGCGGAGGAGCCTGGTGGGCTGCAGTCCATGGGGTCGCGAAGAGTCAGACACGACTGAGCAACTTCACTTTCACTTTTCATTTTCATGCATTGGAGAAGGAAATGGCCACCCACTCCAGTGTTCTTGCCTGGAGAATCTCAGGGACAGGGGAGCCTGGTGGGCTGCCATCTATGGGGTCGCACAGTCAGACATGACTGAAGCAACTTCGCAGCAGCAGCAGCAGGGAGAAGAAAGTGGGGGAGTGAGAGAAAGGGGATGTGAGAGCTAACAGCTGGGAGACTGAGGTCAAATGGCATATTAGAGTTTAGGATTTCAGACGTAAAGCAAAGTTCCAGGGTAGTGAGTTGCTAAAGGAAAGCAGAATGGAGGCAGTTATTCAACCCAGAGGTCTGGGTGTTGGGCATGCAGTGTGATGGGAGGAGCACTACTTGGTGAAATCTCTCAGAAGGAGGGCAGGACTTGGAATGAGGAAGGCGTGTGAACTGGCTGCCCCTGACACCCAGGTACAATCCCGTCAAAGAATCTCTGCATTTGCTGTTCCTCTGCCTGGGCAGCTCTTCCCCAGCATGTTTGGGTAGTTTGTTCACTTCACTTATATCTTTGCTGAAACATCAATTTCTCAAAGAAGCCTTCCACGACATTTATCACACTCAGTCCCCTTACCCAGATTTGTAGCTCTTCTTTGCCCTTCTCATACCCTGATGTTATGTCGTATACATAACGTACTTATTGTTATGTTGTATACAAGTATTATTATTGTCTTGTCTTCTCCAGTAGAAATATCTGTGATGTCTGAGACTTAGTGCCTTTTGTTCAAGAATGTACCGCAGCACGCAAAATAGTGCTTGGAATTCAGGAGGCTCTCGGTCAATATTTGGTCGATGAATGAATGAGGTCCAGTTGGCTCTCCTGAGGGACTAGGATCAGAAACTTCAGTTTGCACCGAGAATTGACTTCATACCCATTGCATCTCTGAGGTTCCTGCGCTCTCTGTTTCTTCATGGCTGCTCCCTTTGTACAAGTTTTCTCTGATTTTCTCAAGTTTTTTCTGATTGTACATAGCTGCCTCATCCTTGCTAATGTGCCCAGCCAAGACCATCCAGTTTTAACTTCTGATTCCCAAGAGAGAGCATCTACTGGCACAGTCTAGGTGTCGCATCTTCCCTTTCTTGTCCATAGTGGCCAGGAGTCAGTAAAAGACCTTGTAAGGATCAGTAAGATACACTGAGGGTCTAGTTTTCAAATAAGGCTGTCCAGTGGCCCCAAAATGTATTTACTATAATCATAGAGCATTTATGATGGGAAAACTATTATAATCCAATACCTTCATTTATTTGTGACAGGAAAATTGAGATTCAAGGGCGGAAACTCAAGGTCATAGAGTAAAGTGAATGTTAGGTAGATCCTGCGTCTGTTGACTTGCACCTGTCTTTTTCTATATCATATTACACTGCCTCTTCAAAGAGATATTAAGGTTCCTAGCATGAAAGAGTAGGATTTCTGAGCTTCTGCCCTACTGACATTGTTTGTGGAATGGCCAGCACAATTGACTTTCTCCACAGCAGTATCCACTAAGTATTTACTTGCACTATACATGTGTCTTTATCTTATGTGTATCCTCAATATTTGTTCATTATTTATTAAATCCATTATATATATTTATCTAATCCATTATATATATAATGTGTATACAAATATAAGTGTATATATGTTAATTAAAGTATTTAGGTCTTAGGTTTAAGCTCCTAAAAAACAGGAACTATGAATATTCATTGGAAGGACTGATGCTGAAGCTGAAGCTCCAGTCCTTTGGCCACCTGGTGCAAAGAGCCGACTCATTGGAAAAGACCCTGATGCTGGGAAAGATTGAAGGCAGGAGGAGAAGGGAGTGGCAGAAGATGAGATGGTTGGATGGCATCACCAACTCAATGGACATGAATTTGAGCAAACTCCAGGAGACAGTGGAGGACAGAGGAGCCTAATGTGCTGCAGTCCTTGGAGTGGCAAAGAGTCTGACAGTGACTGAACAACTATTAAACCCACTTTGCTTAATGCCAACTTGCTGGGACTGGAAAATGGACCTAAGGCCATCTTCCCTGTCTACCATTGTCCCAGGAATCAACCCATTTCATATGAATAGAAATGATATAAAATAGGGCCAGGAAAAATATTTTTCCATCCTGTCATTCCCTCCTCCATTGCTCATGGCAAACATCACTAGTTGATTTCTGTTGAGCCTAGACACAGCATCAGAGTCTCAATAAAACACTCTAATTACTCATTACCAATCTACTGGTATATATTGAAACTGCTGGAATCCAGATCATCCTTTTTAGCCAATTGAGAACTTGAATATTTGTAAGATAACACTGCATGAGACATGAGCTATTTCAAGACTGCCCTACCCTTTTGGATTCACTTCTGATTGTCTGAATGTGAACCACCATCCATTTCCAGTTCTTCCTCAGATATATACCCAGATACTAATTCCCAAACTATAAGATCTCTGAGATTACCTGTCTATTTTATAAATATCCTAAGTGACGCAGACAGTGGTTAAAAAGCTTGATTGTGAGTACACTTTTGCCTAAATCTATCTCTTTACATGGGCACCACTATCCAAAAAAAATGTAGTAACAGTAAAGAAATTTTTCTTATGCTAAAGTTGCTTATAATCCCATCACTCTAATAAACAGAAATTTTGTATTTGTCTTTTCAAAAGTCCTTTACCATATATATAATTTTGTAAAGCTATAATCATATGCACAATTTACACTATGCCTGTACTATCTTTTAAATACCAGTGCACAATATCATGAATTCTTGAAGTTTCTACTTTAATGCTGAAATTATTTTGTTGGAAAAAATACAACATTGTCTTTGAAAGAAGCCTCAACGAAAAATTCTATCAAATGATGTTTGTCATCATTACTAGAGTCCCCAGTGTTTTTCTCTGAGTGAGTAGAACTTAAACATTCACATTTACCCACCTTATAGTCCCTTTATTTTTTCGAATCTCACAAGGTGTCCCGGTTGATGAATTATGATGTGGTGGTTATCTAGTACTGTGCCAACAATGAACGTTTCAGGTGGAAAAAGCAGACCAATTGGAAAGAAGGAGGCCTTTGTTTACCCAAATGTGTTTTTAATTATAGTATTAACAAAGATAAAGCAAAACCAGGGAAGCATAAAATAACCACATGGGAGTCTAAGAAGATAAACATCCTGTTTACTTATTCTTAACCTAGTGTTTCTCCAAATATTGGCTCTTTTTCTTCTTTATTAGCGTTTCCTTAAGAAACCCCAAATTAAATGTGCCTTCACTTTAACAGCCAAATAATTGTATGGGGGGGAAAATAACCAAATAGAAAATAAATCATGTTGACGTTTAAAGATTAAAATGAAGCCACAGCTTGATCAAAGAGATTCATTTGTTGATATTTGTTCATCATTATAAATATTTCAAATCTTATGTAGTCAAAAGTCATCTGTTACTGTTTTCCAGGAAGTGATAATGTCTCCTCCCGCGTCATTAACAATATTAATCTTGGTCAAGATTCCCTGCATTAAAAATTTAAAGCGAAATGTTGCTATAGTAACTAATTTAGATCTGTGTTTTCCACCCTTATGAATTAAAGACTCACTGTATAGCATCTTGGGAAAGATGTCATAGACATACATGGACACATATATACAAACAATATATTGCCCACCCCTTTCACAGAACAGAGACATCACTTTGCCAACAAAGGGCCATACAGTCAAAGCTGTGGTTTTTTCAGTAGTCATGTATGGATGTACATAAGAGTTGGACCGTAAAGAAGGCTGAGTGGTGGTGTTGGAGAAGACTCTTGAGAGTCCCTTGGACTGCAAGGAGATCAAATCAGACAATCCTAAAGGAAATCAACTCTGAATATTCATTGGAAGGATTGATGCTGAAGTTGAAGCTCCAATACTTTGATCACCTGATGCAAAGAGCCAACTCACTGGAAAAGACCCTGATGCTGGGAAAGATTGAGGGCAAGAGGAGAAGGGGGAGGCAGAGGATAAGATGATTAGATAGCTTCACTAACTCAGTGGACATAAATATGAGCAAATTCTGGGAGATAGTGAAGGACAGGAAGCCCAGTGTGCTGCAGTCCGTGGGGTTGCAAGGAGTCAGATACAACTTAACGACTGAACAACAACCCCTTTCACAGAGAATGTTTTCATAAAACCAGCAACGCTAAAACAAACCTACATGAAATGAGTTTTGTAAATAGTGAAGCTGTTTGTTCCTCTAAAGCTTCTAGGACATTTACTTATGAATGCCTGGTGTACTTTATCCAAGTAATAGAATAATCTATTCCTGTTACACTCATGAACACTTAGGTGGGGGCTGTCTGTTTGGCTCCCATCCTGTTTCCTCTACTGGATCAACGTGTTCCTAAGAGATCTTTCTGTTGCAAGCCACAGAAAATGCACACAAGCTAATTTAGACGGAAAAAGATGTTTCCTAGAAGCATACAGGTGTTTCACAGCCTTTGAGGACAAGGAATGTAGGCAGTCCCAGAGAGGGCTAGAACCAGGAGCTGTCGAGGCCAGCCACTGGCTCTCTCCAAGGCGTTACACAGCACCTCAAGTACATTTGTTTCTGTTTTCTTCTTCCAATAGCAGCCTGGCTACTGGGGCATTTGGTCTAAATGAGCTTCTTCCAAATGCCCTCTCTGCCCCCAGTCTGCATGCTAATTCCAGATTCTTAAACTTTCTCCTTTGGTGGTGGGAAGAAGACAACAATTAGCCTTCACAGAGACTCAGGAAAGTGACGAAAGGAAGAGACTGAGAAAGCTTTTAGAAATAAATAAACAAGCCATGAATGGAAAAACAAACAAAAAACCTGCGGAATAATTGTTGTTGTTCAGTCACTAAGTCATGTCCAACTCTTTGCGACCCCATGAACTGCCGCACATCAGGCTTCCCTGTCCCTCACTATCTCTTAGAGTTTGCTCAAACTCACGTCCATTGAGTCAGTGATACTATACAACTATCTCATCTTCTGTCACTCCCTTCTCCTCTTGCCCTCAATCCTTCCCAGCATCAAGGTCTTTTCCAACAAGTTGGCTGTTCGCATCAGGCAACCAAAGTACTGAAGCTTCAGCTTTAGCACCAGTCCTTCCAATGAATATTCAGGGTTGATTTCCTTTAGGACTGATTGACTGGTTTGATCTCCTTGCTGTCCAAGGGACACTCAATAGTCTCCTCCAACACCACAATTCAAAAGCATCAATTCTTCAGCACTCCACCTTTTTTATGGTCCAACTCTCACACCCGTACATGAACTACTGGAAAAACCACAGTTTTGACTATAGTGACCTTTGTCGGCAAAGTGATATCTCTGCTTTGTAATATGCTGTCTAGTTTTGTCATGGCTTTTCTTCCAAGGAGCAAGCGTGTCTTAATTTCATGGCTGCCATCACCATCTGCAGTGATTTTGGAACCCAAGGAAATAAAATCTGCTGAATGATAAACTCTGGAAAAAATAAAGTTGGGGAAAAAAGAGTGTAACTACTTTTGGTCCTTCAACTTTACCTAAGAATTACCTGTAGACTGTGTTTGAAATATAGATTTCTAGTCTTTATCTTCAGCAATTCTGATTCCATAGATCTGGGATGTCTCAGAAATCTATATTTTTAACTTGCATCTTAGGTAAATTTGATGGAAATGCTATCTGAATCACACTTAAGAGATACTGGAATCGACTGTTATTGTGAATTACACACTGTTGCCTGTGGGTAGGATGTCTGTTCCTTACCAGAAGCTTAGTTTAGCAGGATACAGATGATGACGATACAAGTATTCCTGATGCCTTATCATTGACTGGGGCTCCATTCTTCCTCATCTTCTATAAACACCTTCTTTCTTGTTTTGAAATTACAGAGTCTGTCATCCCCAGTAGTGGCACGTTTCACGTAAAGCTCCCTAAGAAACACAATGTGGAACTTGGGATAACCATAAGTTGTAAGTAGAAGTGACTTGTTTTTTTAACTTAGAATTTTAAAGAGACATTAGAAAGTTGTCTTGTCAAATGATTTACAGGTGTGGCCAGCATCTTAAGTGTCATTGCCAAGTTTCACCTAATGATACAAAAGCGTGGAGCCACTCACTCGCCAACACTTAATAGCCGTGTAGCCAAAAAGAAAAGCAGAACATATAAATGTGTTTAATTCCCTCTTTTGCTCAGACTCTAGATTTATAACTGCTTTGGTAAAACAGCTTTGAAAATTTCAGCCCCCTGGAATTCTATAGAATGGAAATTGAGGTTTCTGTGCTTTTAATATCCATAAGCTAAGTTCATCCATAAATGCTCCAAGAAAATGAAGGAAATGATTAATGCATGAAGACCAAAGGAGACTTAGAAGCAACATCCGTGACCAAGGGGTGTCCGTACTGGAGACCATGATGAGGCTAAATAAAGGTGCCTCACTATATGCTCTGTCGGAAAGCATTTACATCAGTGGCTAAGGCAAAAATAAAGAGTTCTCGAATGATTGTATGAAATGGGATCTGTCCAAGTCAATGCTTGGACAGTATAAATTTAACACTGAAAAGGAAGTCTTCTTAATAACTGATGAATCACACATACATAATGCATGCAGCACCGAAAATAGTGCTGCTGTAATACACAATCAATGAGAACAATAGGCCATGTGCATGAGGGCCTCTATCTCCCCCAGTCCCCTTAAATGGAGAGAAAAGTAGGACCGATGTATGTGATGTGTCTCTGTAGCATAAGCAAAGAGATGAAATAGGATTTCGGAGACTCCAGACCTGTGCTGCTGCTGCTGCTGCTGCTAAGTCACTTCAGTCGTGTCTGACTCTGTGCGACCCCATAGACGGCAGCCCACCAGGCTCCCCCATCCCTGGGATTCTCCAGGCAAGAACGCCGCTGAAGTCATTTATGCCTTTCCTTGGGTCTCTAACCCCTCAGTTTATTCATTATGAAGCAAAGATGGTATGCTGTTGTTCTGTCAACAGCTGTGCTTGCTGAGATTAAGAGAGAGTTCATCAGAACTTACTACTCTAAAAATACTTGGCACTCTGGGTGGCTTCTGCGACCCCCATGTAACTTTAACCCTGCTCTCATTTATTCTGTTTATTCCATTCCATTCATTTAATACATCTAATTAGCCATGAAAGTGGTACCCCTGGGAGTTGGGCAGTGCCTAGCTTGCTGGCTGCATGCTGAGGCCCTGCCTTCACCACGTTCTTTCCTCCCCTGCCTTCATTCAGCAGACACTGACTGCTGAGGCCCAGGCTGTTTTGAGTCTTAGAAATGCTCACTCCTGGTGCACATACAGAAGACACCGATTCCTCGGAAGCTTCTGTTACCACATGTTTTGACACACTGTTATTTTACTCTCAATTTTACTCTCAAATTTTGCTTAAGAAAATGGTCTTTTTTAATGCAATAGATTTATTCTTTTTCTGAAGAGCAATTTTATTTATTTTTATTCTCCACTATGGCTTATCACAGGGTATTGAATACAGTGCCCGGTGCTATACAGTAGCACCTTGTTGTTTATCCATTCTATATGTAATAGTTTGCACCCGCTAATCCCAAACTCCCCATCCATCCCTCCCCCAGCCCCTATTCCCCTTGGCAAACACAAGTGTGTTCTCTACATCTTTGAGTCTGTTTCATAGATAAGGTCATTTGTGTCATATTTTAGATTCCATATATGAGAGATACCATGTGGTATTTGTCTTTCTCTTTCTGACTTGCTTCACTTAATATGATAATGTCTGGGTCCATCCATGTAGCTGCAAATGGCATTATTTTATTCTTATTTATGGTTGAGTAGTATTCCATTGTATATATGTACCACATCCTCTTTATCCATTCATCCATCAATGGACATTTAGGTTGTTTCCATGCCTTGGTTATTGTAAAAAGTGCTGCTATGAACATAGGGGTGTATCTTTTCAAATTAAGAGTTTTGCCCAGATACATGCCCAGGAGTAGGATTGCAGGATCATGTGGCAACTTACAATAGATTTATTCTTAAAAATTAATATACATAAAAATATAATTTAACTATAAAGGAGAGTATCCCTTTAAAAACTAATCCTGTGATAAATTCTTTTTTTTAAGTCAATATTTTTCATGTTCAGTTTGTTTCAGGTGTGGCCATATACACACAACTACAAAATATTTTATTCACATAGAGAATCATATAAAATTATGCTTTATGATGGTGTTATATATGTACTAAGTATTACTTCTTCTAAAACTGATTTTAATAGCAATCATGAAAAAAAACCCAAAACCCACACAAGAACTTCCTGAATTTTAGCAGTTGTGAGCTAAAGCTATTCACAGTTAGCAGTGGTGAGCTAAAGCTATTCATGGAAGCTAAAAGTCCTGTGCTGTTCCTGGATGGAGACTGATACGTAAGTTTGTCACACATGCCTATCAGCCCTTCCAGAGCTCCAGCTCCATTTACACAACTAATCATCACCATCCTGCGTTTGTGTCTTCCTGTAGAAAATACTCAGATTTTGCCAGTTGAGAAAGCAGAATTTGCTGAAGGAAAAAACGGAATCCATTTCATTGTTATGAAATAGCAAATTCCTGAGGTCTAGCACAGTTCCTGGAGAAGGCAATGGCACCCCACTCTAGTACTCTTGCCTGGAAAATCCCATGGACGGTGGAGCCTGCTTGGCTGCCATCTATGGGGTCGCACAGAGTCGGACACAACTGAAGCGACTTAGCAGCAGCAGCAGCACAGTTCCTGGCACAGACAAGGTGCTTGTTTAACTCCTGTCTTTGTTGAGGGGGTGAGTGAGGAGTCTGTCTGTACACAGTGTTGTTCTAACCTGTGTGCGTTCCAGGATATGAGCCTCTGAGGGAGATGAGGAATATAGATGTGTATGCAAAGGCTACTGCATGAACTAAAGAAGGGAGAATGTAGAAAATGATGACTAGCAAGGACTCAGAGCCCCAGGTGCCCCACTTTCCAACCCTCTTGACCTCTCTATACTGTTTCTTTGTCTATAACATGGTGTACTCCTTACATTCTTTGTAGCTTTATTGTGAAGATTTAATAAGTTGCTACATGTAAGGTGTCCAGAATACATTGTGAACCGTAATGAATGTTACTTATTATAATAATCGATATTTCTTTTCCTCATAGAACCTCATGAAATATTTTAAACAAATCACTACCTCACAAAACTTAGTGCTGATCATGATTATCCTACCTGAGTAGGAAATCAAAGGACCCTCCTCTCATACAGATGCGTAGGCACGGTAGGAAAACTAAGGCACTGCAGGGGTTCATGGATGTTTCTCACTATCTTTATACAAAGTCCGTTTTCTGCATCTCCATCTTGTGAAAGCTCTGAGTAGTGTGAAGCGGGCCTCCTTCTTAGAAGACATGCCTTCAGACCCTTCGCACTTGGCTTAAGGCTCACTCTTCATACCTAATTGACTGAGAAATGAGTCCCTCTGAGTTTGGATATGGTGAGCAGTTTTAGACTAATTTTCTTAAGTTCCTGATGAGACATTCATAGCACATTAGCATCAGGCATTACTTTTATTGAGGTTATTGCTATAATATGGAGTCATTTATAATGGCAAATAAAGCAGAACAGCCTAGCAGAAGGGTGCAGTTTGCAACCCAAAACAGCATCCTGAAGCTCTGACACCTCAGCCAATCAGAAACCAGAGCCCATACCTTTCAACACAGCTCACCTGCCCTTCAAGTCAGAGATCTGTGGTTGTCTCTGCCATGTCTAGTTGTCAGTAAAGACCTTTTGGTATGGATGTTTTCTTTTGAAGTTTTATTACATAGGAGTTTTATCTGCTTTGTACCATGCATGGCAGTAAATAGTTTATGTGTGTTTTCTCATTTCATCCTGAAAGTGTCCTTGTAACATCTGTGCCCATTTTACAAAGAGGAAAGTAAGACTCAGCCAGATAACCTGCCCAAAGACCCAGAGCTAAGAAAAGGCCAAACAGGGATTTAAACCGTTTCTGTTTGACTTCACTTTGGCTGTGCTGTCAGACTACCACTCATCCCTGTCACCCTCTGATTGATGAATCTTCCTGGATCCTAAATCACAAAAGCAAAAGACAGCATTTAGGGAGCACAGTTAATTTGTCAACTTTCCTTTTTAGTTGACTGAACTGTTTGTAGGAGCAAAGGCTTGCTTTATTTTTTGTAAAATCATAAAGCAGCCTTTCTAACAAGCACAATAAATCTGTTGTTTTTGCCTTAAATTTCAAATGTATTTAGAAAAGAAAGTTTCATGTTTTTTTGACCAATTTTGCTAAATACTTTCCTCACTGTTCCATTTCAAATCAAATAACTAGTTTTACTTGTTAGGTACTATATATTTTAATGTATATGTATATATGATTATAATGAAAGTAAAACTGAATGATTTTGTGAGTTTGTGTGTGTGTGTATGTGTGATTACATCTCCAGTGTAGTTTGGACAATTTATCAAGCCCTTTGAGCAAAGTCCTTTGACTAGCAAAATAAGTTCCATGAATGACTAGACATTATAGAATGCTCTTGAAATGATTCACATTTAATTAGCTTCAGACTTCAAGAGATTTCACCTATCTTCAGATACAGAAAATTTTGAACAAAAGATATTTGTTCAAAAGATATTTTGAACAAAAGATAGGAACTATCATTTTCTACCTCTTCCAACAACTGTTTGAGAAGAAAAGAAGCCACATTCACTGTAAAAGCCAGTTTCTGACAGTGACAGACAACCAGTGATTAAAACTTGAGGAGTCAAAAGATGAGAGCTTGACCACATGCGTTTAGTTGTGTTCCTACCCCATATCTCCATTTTAAAATGGCACTATAAGCTTTTTCAAGAGGCAAAAACCCATAAGGAGAAGAGGAAATGAAAAATTGATAACAACAACCAAATTTGGAAGTGGCAAAGAAGATGGAAAAAAATTAAAGAAGCAGGAGGAAAAGCTGACAATGAACTTGATTTGCATTCTGAACTCCCGACAAGTCTGAATGGTGGAATCAGGATAGGAGAGCTAAGAAGACAAGGGGACTGACTGAACCTCTGTTAAGAATCAGTGAGTCCCGGGACTTCCCTGGTGATCCAGTGGTTAAGACGTCTCCTTCCAGTGCAAAGGGTGCAGGTCGAGTCCCTGGTCAGGGAGCTAAGATTCCACATGCCTTGCAGCCAAAAAACCAAAACATAAAACAGAAACAGTATAGTAACAAATTCAATAAAGACTTTTAAAATGGTCCACATCAAAAAAAAAAAAGTCTTAAAAAATGAAAAGAATGAATGAGTCCCTTAGATGCCTTCCCCCACTCAGAACCACCAACCATCCCTCCCATTCCTGGCAAGCCCAGTGTTATCCTCTTGAAAACGTGAAAGGGAGGGTCTGTGCATGGGGAGGCATAGCTGAGTGTCCCAGTCCTGCTCTGAAAGCAGAGATCCAGTGAAACACTGAACGCGGAGGCTGCTGTTCTTCTCCCTGAGGCTCTAAGAAGCCAGGTAGCCAGGCTTAATCCCCTCTGAGCAGAAGGAAGAACCATGGCCATCTGACCCAAAGAGACAACGGAGTGACTACCGTACTCCAGGAGCCCCACTTTGGAGCACCAAGCTTTCAAACAGCTACTTTGCAGGGCCATCTGTAATGTGAACAGACAGCTAAGAAAAGCACAAACACTTGGAAGAAAGAATCTAAGATGCAAGACTATCACCAAAAACAAAGAGGAAACACAGAAACAGCACATGCAAGAAGAAGAAAACTTTAAAAAAGAAAACAAGAAAACACTCATTAACGTCATCTGTAACCATGGATGGGGGCAATGAATGCTGTTAATCAGTCATCACTAGACAGGGAACCAACAGCTCTTGAAAAGTAAGAATATGGCAGAGATAAAAAAGTCCAACAGAAATATTGGATAATAATGTTGAAGATTTCTAGAAATTAGGACAAAACAACAAATAATGAAGACTCTGGAAGAGACAGGAAAATTATACAAGATGAGCCCAAATAACACAATATCCAAATAATGGGCATTACAAAAAGAAAGACAAAGATCATAGCATCCAGTCCCATCACTTCATGGCAAATAGATATGGAAACAGTGTAAACAGTGACAATTTTCTTGGGCTCCAAAATCACTCCAGATGGTGACTGCAGCCATGAAATTAAAAGACACTTGCTCCTTGGAAGAAAAGCAATAACAAACCTAGACAATGTATTAAAAAGACGAGACATTACTTTGCCTACAAAGGGTCATATAGTCAAAGCTATGGTTTTTCCAGTAATTAAGTACATGAGAGCTAGACAATAAAAAAGGTTTGAGCAAACTCTGGGGGATAGTGCAGGACAGGAAAGCCTGGTGCTTGGCCTTTTTTGTTATCCAGCCTGGCATGCTTCAGTCCATGGGTTACAAAGAGTCGCACACGACTGAGCAACTGAAAAACAGCAACAATCAAAATGACATCAGGCCTCTCAACTCATAGCAATTCTGGAATCTAGAAACCAGTGGAAGAGTGCCTTCAAAGTTCTGAAGAAAAGGAATTTCTAGCCTAGAATTCACCATCTAGCAAATTTGAAAGTGAAACAAAGACAACTATGAAGGATTCAAAATACTCTCTTTCCATGCGCTCTTCCTCAGGAAGCTATTAGAGAATGTGTTGTTGTTGTTTAGACCCTAAGCCATGTCTGACTGTTCTGTGACCCCGTGGACTGTAGCCCTCCAGGCTCCTCTGTGTACCAATCACCGAAAGAGTAAAGCCAGAAGGAGGGAAAATTGGATTCAGGAGGCGAGGGCTTCAAGGATGCAAGAGGGAAGTGTTAAAAGATAAAATGAGGCATATTAAAAAATTTAAGAGTCTATTTGAGCAAAAACTTGATTCATATCTTACAGTGTCAAACCAGAAATAGTTAGGAACACTCTCCCAACAGGAGTCCAGAAATAGACATATACAGGAAGATTGGAGGCAAAGAAAACAAATGATTTGATTGGCTATAAACTCTAGTTGGCTGCTTGTGACTGGTTGTCCTTAGTATTTTGATTCATAACCTTGTAAAAGCTTATATTTTGGTTGGCTTCCATGGGCCAAGAAAGACAGGTGAGATTGTTGGCTGGCATCACTGACTCAATGGACATGAGTCTGAGCAAGTTCCGGGAGTTGGTGACGGACAGGGAAGCTTGGCATGCTGCAGTCCATGGGATCACAAAGAGTCGGACACAACTGAGGGACTGAACTGAACTGATATGATATCACTTTATGTACCATGCTAAGTCGCTTCAGTCATGTCCGACTCTGCGACCCTATGAACTGTACCCCACCAGGCTCTTCTGTCCATGGGATTCTCCAGGCAAGAATTCTGAAATTGATTGCCATTCCCTTCTAGAGGGAAACTTCCCGACCCAGGGATCGAACCAGCATGTCTTAACCTGCTTTAACACTAGTGCCACCTGGAAAGCCCAATATCACTTTATATATAGAATCTAAAATATGATACAATGAAGCTATTATGAAATTGAAACAGACTCATGGACATAGAGAACAGACTTGTGGTTGCCAAGTGGGGAGAGGGCTGGGGAAGGGAGGGAATGAGAGGTTGGGGTTAGCTGATGTAAGCTTTCATGTATCAGATGAATAAACTAGGTCCTACTGTATAGCCCAGGGAACAATATTCAACATCCTGTGATAAGCCATAATGGAAAAGAATATTAAGAAAAAATGTGTGTGTATGTATAACTGAATCACTTTGCTGTATAGCAGAAATTAATACAACATTGTAAATCAACTATAGGTCAATAAAATTTTTTAAAAAGAAAAAACATGGTGCTAGAGTGTGCAAACCATGACTGAGCCCTCAAAGCCCCAAATCCACGGCCACCTTTAAACGTGCATAGTAAGCATGGTAGTGACAGTGTCAGGGGCTCTTACAGATTTGGACCCACTTCTGGGTTCAGTTTCATCACTCCAGTGGGAATCCACCCTGATGAACCTTTCAAACCTCAAGTTGGAACTTGATTAAAGGAGGAACAGAAGAATGTAGTAAACATGAAATGGCCACCATACATGTCTGTAGACCATTTGAAGTTTCAAACCTCTCTGCAAAGCTGTGTGGGTTTATTCAGAGGTCAGGGTTATTTTTCTCTGTTAGAAGGATGACAGAAATGAGTTTGATGGATTTTGTTGCCTATGCTATTATTTTGTTTTAGCCCATTTCAATGGACCATGAATTTTTTAAAAAACCAAAGGAAGTATCAAGTACTCTTTGATGGTCACTAAAGCTTGGGAAAATACTGTATAAATTCATTGGCAGATGGTAGGAAAGCTGTATTTACCGGTCAAAGTTTTTGTTTTTGTGCTGTATGCCCAGAACAATTGGCTGTTCTGAAATATAACATGAGTTAAAACTGCTGAGTGTTTATATTTCTCTGGTGAAATTATAGCAAATCGTTGAGTAGAGATTTAAATCATGAATTAATTATAGTGAACAGAATGTTTTGCATTCTTTGCTAGAAGCTAAGAATAATGATTGGATGAAGTCCCATTAACATTTACTGTGGACTAACTCAGTGGGTAAGGTATTGGTATATGTGTTTGCTTTTTCTTTCAGTGATGTGTTGAGATATTAAACCATCTGTTCTTGTGCATAAACGTTTTCCTGGGATTCAGATGGGATTATGGGATATGATATGGTTCTACGATTATTATGGGGTGATCAGACTGTTTATAATAAAATCTTACTTTAGGGGCCTTTTAATGATGCTTAAAAGGAAATCACTCCAGGCTTCAATGTTGGCAAAACATCTCCTCTTGGCGGCATATTGTTATTTACAAATGTTGGTATGGTTCATTTTAATCATCGAATTCCTAAATTAAATGTAAATTTTCTAGGTCAAGATGATACTTTTGTTCTTACATGTACTATAATTCATTTTGAGCATTAATTCTAAGACTAATTCCTAATTACTTTTCATTATTATTATTTCATTATCACCAAATGGAAATATTCATAAGAAAAGTTATAAGTCCATAACTGACCCCTGTGCAGAATAATAGTTTTAAACTCAATAAAAGTTGCATGTACATGTTTAGAGTATTATATAAAAATATATACTATCAGTCACATTTCTGAACATTTTTGGAGCACTCTAGGTATGAATCTGTGAACAAAATTTTAGGATTTACAGTCTATCTAGCAGATTTCCTTCTGGGGAAAAATAAATTTACATCAGTGATTCTCATCCACTTTCCACACAGTACACTTGAGTAGTATGATGGGGTCCCATAAAAGAGTGGCATCTCCTCATTGGTAAGGAGTGAAAGAAGGGGTGGGAGAAGGGATTACATGTAAGTATCACCAAGGGGAGCCCCCAATTGCTTTTAATACTGTACTGCTGGACTCTTCGCCCTTCACTTCACTCTGCTGAGAATCACAGATTGAAACAGATATAATCCTGATGGACAGCTTTTCACTTGCTTTCTCCAGTTGGAAATTTAAAATAACTTTGCTTGCATTTTTCAAGTTTCTAAGCGCTTTAACACAAACATATTTTTATATCAAGAAGGGATAATGTGCACATTTTTAAATTCATTTACTGATTCTCTTTGCTTTGCATACAAATTGAGCTTGCACTAACAGTTGCTATAAAATGAGACTTTTACAGTAATGGGTGAATCGTGAATATAAAGGTGTGACTGTTCTATCCTCATTATTACAGCACCATCCAGTAGAAAACCAGGAGACCCGCTGGTTATATCAGATATCAAGAAAGGCAGTGTGGCACACAGGTAAGAAAGATGGATTTACTGGTTCATCCCAAGGTATTTCTTAATTACAGCAGGAATGACTTCTTCCACACACGAGACAACCTTGTTAATGGGCCATGGTATTCTCAGTATTTTCCAGGCAGCCACAATTAATTGATAATATTTGACATCCCTAATGTCAATGGCATGTAGAGCTTTTCCTCAATGTCGCTTTATTTTTGCACCTATTTTAGGGTCTTTCATGAGTCAAACATAGCCTGATCATCTTCCACCCTTCACTTTTACAGCTAAAAAACTGAAAGTGGCCTCAATTGTGAGAGTCACCTCACATGCAAATAATAGATTTGGAGAGAGTTTTACTAGATGCTGGAACATCCTCCCTAGTCAAGTCAACATCCTCCCTTGAGCCTCAGACAACGTGTTTGTCTCCTATTTGATCCATTGACCTTGAAAATCAAGGACTCTCAAATTTTCAGTTTCACAGATCAAAATATTTTTAATTGATTCGGAATATTGATGTAAGACTATTAACTTTCTTTTTGTTTTTTAGTTAAGGGTTTTAAAAATCTCATCTATTGTTACAGTCATTTCATTAGAGGAACATTTTAATACTCAAAAAGTAGGAAGGGCATTAGTTTAGGTATATAGATATAGGTTCAGATACTGTGATAAGAAACTCATAAATAGTTTGTTTCTCATACAGCAGTTGGCAGGTAGGCAGGCCACACGGGCTGGAGAAGCACATCTGCCTGTCCTTTCCAGCTTGCTCTGGTTGTTGTGATTTTCCAACCCTAGGGAGGAGAGGTGTTGCCCAGAGAGTCTGGCATGTGCGTCTTTAGGGGACGACCCAGAAGAAGGAAAGGGAGAATGTAGACTAGGAAGCAGTTAGCAATCAGAATCATAGATGCAATGCATAAAGGATGGTTCTTACCAAAACATAACCTTCCTTACAAATATGTGTGCATATACATATAGAAGCACCTGTAAGCAAATATACATTCTCATTGTTTTTCTCATCTCATGATAGACCTTAAAAATTTTCAAGACCTGAAGCAGTCCATAACCACTATGAGACCCTCAGTGGCCATTTTCCAGTTCACCTTTTCTCCCCACTGCAGCCACAGTGAGTTCCCTGGTGCAGGTGGAAATGCAGAGACACCAAAACTCTGACCTCCCCTAAGTCCATCCCACTTGACTCCCCTCACTCCCTCTACCCTCTCCTATATCTGGACTGCCAAGGACCAAAGGTGTTGCAACAATGCAAAGAAGCATTAGGACAACTGGGCCGTGTAAACCCAGGCTCATTACACACCTTCCTGGGAACCTCAGAATTCCTGAGTGACAGTTAAATGGTTGTCCTGATCTAATTAAAGAAAGTAAAATAAAAATGTTTCTTAATAATCTGCAATTGAATGTCACAGCAGCCATCCAAAATAAGACTGGAGAAAGGGGATATGTCAATAAAATGCAATTTTTCTAAGTTGAAGAATCACATTTCCCCTAAAGACTACCATAATGCTACTTTATGCTGAATGCCTTTTAAATAACCTGGTTAAGTGTTCATCATTAAGCATGCATTTGCTATGCCTTTACTAACAGAACAGGAACCTTGGAACTTGGGGATAAGTTACTAGCCATAGATAACATCCGGCTGGACAACTGTTCCATGGAAGATGCAGTTCAGATCCTCCAGCAGTGTGAAGACCTGGTGAAGCTCAAAATCCGCAAAGATGAAGATAATTCAGGTATTGATCACCTCCGCAACTAAGACTGATTTCTCTAACTGCCCATCTGTCACCAAAGATATTAGCTTGGTGTTTTACATACAACAGCTGGTTAGTGACATTGCAGCAGTGTTTTCTATAGTTAAGAGAGTCTTTAAATTGGGCATTAAGTGTAGTTTGAATTTTAAATAATAGGGTTTTTTAATGATATAATTAAGATATTTACATTATATAAATGTTACAGCTGTATTAAAATAATTTTTAAAGATGAAAAGTAAATCATCACCCGATACCACCCTAATAGAATAGAAGTAGTCATTTTCTAGTTGATGTTATATTACATCAACTAGAAATAATAACTGCAGTGCATGTTCTATTTTTTATGTACCTATATATACCTGGTACCGCTTTACAAATCCTTAATACCTATTATTTTAATTTACTGCCCATAATTTATTTACCTTACTTTTCTTCTCACTCAGATTGCTCCCATTTGTTTCTTTAGTGTAGGTGGCACAATAGTGGATATTTTTATGTGTAGATATCTTTATTCAACTTTTCTTCTTTTGAATTATTTCTTTAGGAAATATTCCTAAATAGTAGGATGGCTGAGTCAAAATAAAAAGGGAATTTTTATGATTCCTGATGAGTCTTATGCCATGTTGCTTTCTTAAAGGGCTATATCCATTTTTAGTGCTTCCAGTAATGTGTGACTACAGAGGTGCAGTGCTTCTCAAACTTGAGAAAGCTTCAGATTACCTGAAGACCTTGTTAAAACACAGTCCCTGAGCGCTAACCCCAGGTGGGGACTGAGACTATCTTTCTAGCAAACTTCATTTTGATGCTGCTGTGGCCAAGACTCAGTAATCTGAGTAGCCCCCTGCAGATGCCCTTTTATCTGATTTGGATAAGAACAATAAAATATGTGACTGAGGAAAAAAAAAAAGCTCAAAAGATTAATTAGATTTCATAGTGCAAATAAAATCAACAACTACAACAGAGGGTGGGAAATAAAAGGAAAAAGAAAGGAAAAAAAATCCAAAAGAATATACAGAGCAAGTCAAAACATAAGAATAACAAATGTTTTTCTTGAGTCAAAAAAAAAAAAAAGAACCCAAGTTAATCAAAACCAGAGTCAACTAACACGGGGATTTCTAAAAAGTGACATATATCTATAACATAAACATTTAATTTAAAAATGTACCAGTCTTAAGGGTGAAGCCAGCACTTTCTGCTGCCTATAGTTATAAATCTTGCAACTTGTTTGCCTAAGTCATACCCATAATATACAGTGTAAGATTTCTAGGTTTGGCAGTGGGCGGGGGGGGGTTGTGTTGTTTTGCTTTAATACAGTGAGGATTTAAAGAACTTAAAGCAATCTGAATGCTTACTCCAACTAGATTTTTATCTCCCTAATGTTTTCAAGTTTTCCCTCTATTTAATTATTAGTTGACTTTTGCCTAATAATCCCCCCTTATTGAATCTTTCCAAGGCATTTGACTTTTTCATAGTTCCAGTATACTCATATTTCATAGGTTATATAAGATTCATCAAATTATACAGTTAAAATAATAAGTGAAACCGGCATAAACAGGCTTGGGAATAAACCTAATTGACTCTAAATATTAAGCTTTTGACTCAATTGGTAGCAGAAACAGAGGTACACAGGGTGCTGTTGATACAAAGGGAAACATTATTCTGAAGCGTTCAATGGCTTTGTTTGGTATATTTTACAAAGAGGATGGAGAGTCACAGTGAATCCAGTAAATTGGTTAAAGGGAGATTGGTTAAGAGAGTTTCTACTGAATAATTTCATCCCAGCCAATAATGAGCAGTTGTCAATGTCCTGCAGTCTCCTGGAATCTAATCCTCTAGATCCAGAGTTCACGGTCATATCAGGCCATGTGTTTGTGATTACTGTTCAGAGCCAAAACAAGTTGGTAGTTACATCCATCAGTACCACTGGTAAGGATCATTATATCCAAATATATTTTATAATGAACCTTTAAAAATATGCACAGATTTCTTCTAGTTATTTCACAAGCAACTGATTTTCCTCACCAACTTTTGCATTTCTTTCCTAACAAGCATACCTCAATGGTACTTTTGGGGGTGGATTTGTTTTAAAAGAAAGATAAAGCCTCCAGCATCAGGCTGGGTTCTGTCCTAGTAAAGAGGCAAAGCCCTGTGGAGAAACCCATTTGGCATGATTTGCCAAGCTAAGCAGATCTTAGCTACCTTCCTTGCAGAGTGCAGAAGCCAAGCCAGAGATGAATATGTATGATGTTTGTGGCTGGCAGTGTTCCCAGTTCCAAAGCCAGGCAGTGCAGACACACACTGAGAACTTTCAGAAACAACTGAGCACTTGGAGGCCCACATCTTACTTCAGTTGCTTCTTTCCTTTGGCTCATTTTTTCCCCTTTTAGTCCTTTCCCCCTACAATCCTTATGCCTGATACTATGGTAAGGATCATGCTTGTTAGGTACTTTTTTAAAATTTATAAGTGGTTTCAATTTTTAAAATCTTAAAATCTTGCATTGAAAACCATTCACCTAGCCAAAATAAGACTCTAAATATAGGTGTTAAGAGATACTTACCCAAACCAGATTTTCTTAAGTCAGCATTCTGAAACCTATACTCAGACACATTTTTATAACAGACCACTAACTCAGATATGCAGATGACACTACCCTTATGGCAGAAAGTGAAGAGGAACTCAAAAGCCTCTTGATGAAAGTGAAAGAGGAGAGTGAAAAGGTTGGTTTGAAGCTCAACATTCAGAAAACAAAGATCATGGCATCTGGTCCCATCACTTCATGGGAAATAGATGGAAAAACAGTGGAAACAGTGTCAGACTTTATTTTGGGGGGCTCCAAAATCACTGCAGATGCTGATTGCAGCCATGAAATTAAAAGACGCTTGCTCCTTGGAAGGAAAGTTATGACCAACCTTGATAGTATATTAAAAAGCAGAGACATTACTTTGCCAACCAAGGTCCGTCTAGTCAAGGCAATGGTTTTTCCTGTGGTCATGTATGGATGTGAGAGTTGGACTGTGAAGAAAGCTGATCGCCGAAGAATCGATGGTTTTGAACTGTGGTGTTGGAGAAGACTCTTGAGAGTCCCTTATACTGCAAGGAGATCCAACCAGTCCATTCTAAAGGAGATCAATCCTGGATGTTCATTGGAGGGACTGATGCTAAAGCTGAAACTGCAATACTTTGGCCACCTCATGCAATGAGTTGACTCACTGGAAAAGACTCTGATGCTGGGAAAGGTTGGGGGCGGGAGGAGAAGGGGACGACAGAGAATAAGATGGCTAGATGGCATCACCGACTCTGTGGACATGAGTTTGAGTGTACTCCGGGAGTTGGTGATGGACAGGGAGGCCTGGCGTGCCGTGATTCATGGGGTCGCGGAGAGTCGGACACGACTGAGCGACTGAACTGAACTGAACTGAACTGAACATTATCACCTGATCATTGATTTGGAAGAATTTGAGTGTTTTCATATCCTTCTCCACCATGAGAATACAAGTATAATTTGAGTAACCAAGTTCTTTTTTATTCAGAGCAAAGCAAGGAGGGGATTATTCAATGCAAAACTTGGACGTCGACTAGTTCAAGGCTGACTACATAGTCATAAAGAGCACACTTTTAAATCAGACCTGTGTTTAAAGTTCAGTTCTACTACATTTGAGCTGCATGAGTCTGGGCAAGTTACTTAACCTGCCTGAGATTTGGTTGTACTTTCAGTAATATGTACAAAATAATACCCCCCTTGGGGTGCAGCTGTGGCTTGTTGAGAGAATTACTGGCACAGTCAGTATTCAGTAACTTGGGACTATTTTGTTATAATTATTATATTCTGAAATGCCTCTCCCCACATTAGTTCTGATCCTAGGTCAAGATATAAAGAGTGGAAAATAAGCACTATTCATGACAATAGTCACTGATTTTGAAAGTTTGACACTGTATTTAATCTGAAATTAAGCTGGTGATTTAAAATTGAAGGCAGGAGGAGAAGGGGACAACAGAGGATGAGATGGTTGGATGGCACCACTGACTCGATGGACATGAGTTTGAGCAAGCTCTGGGAGTTGGTGATGGACAGGGAAGCCTGACATGCTGCAGTCCCTGGGGTCGCAAAGAGTCGGACACAACTGAGTGACTGAACTGAACTAACGCTGCTTAATCTGAAATTAAGCTGGTGATTTAAATTGTCTCAATATTTGAATTGTAATCAGAATGGTAATATGCAGTATATATTCTTCGCTCTCTAAAATATTACTTACACGAATATTGGACTTTCTATACCAGTAGACTTCGGGAGTCTTCCAGTTCTCTGTTATTTATTTATTGACCTTATTTTATTTGGTCGAGCGGGATCTTCATTGCTGCACGTGGGCTTTCTCTAGCTGCGATGATCGGGGGCTAGTCTTGGTGGTACACAAGCTTCTCATTGGCAGTGGCTTCTCGTTGCAGAGCACGGGCTCTAGGGGCATGGACTTCAGTAGTTGTGGCACAGGGGCTCATTAGTTGTGGTTCTCGGGGGCCCTAGAGCTCAAGGGCTCCAGCAGTTGTGATATACAGGCTTTAGTTGCCCGCAGCATGCGAAATCTTCCCAGACCAGGGATTGAACCCATTTCCCCCCGGCATTGGCAGGCAGATTTCTATCCACTGTACACCAAGGAAGTCCCCAGTTCTTTCCTTAACTGTCTGCTCCTCTCCATCCTTGGTTCTGTCATCAGTTACAGCAAATTTATAATTGTACTTGATATAACTTGGTTTCCTAAACTAGTAATACTGCAGTTGAGTTTAACAGATGTTGTTCAAAATGTAAGTGTGTCCTCCAGCTGCAGCAGTTTCATTGCTCTGCGTTGCAGGGAGATGGCAGAACTGTTTTCAAACATTGTTAAAGTGTTCGTTTCTCATTCAGTCATGCCACTGGCATTTATTTAGTGTCTGTAAGGTACTAGAGACTGCCAGTCCTTAGATTAAAAAGGACACAATCTCTGCCCTTAAATCAGTTACCACCTTATAGAGAAACAGAAGAAAATAATTAGCTGTATGATGAATGTTCTAGGTGTGTGTACAAAATGTTAAGAGAATGTGAAGTCACCCATTTGAGACTGGGGAACTCAAGTAAATGCTTCTAGCAACCCTGATTTCAAAGGTATTTGGGAGGTGTTGTTAAAAATTAACAAGAGGAAGAGTAGGAACCAGAGGAAGTCAGAGAGCATGGCACATCCTAATAGCACATACACCTGAAGCAGAAAGTTTGTGTAAGGACTCAGTAGTAGGTGAGGAGACAGACACACTGAAACCAGATCATTATGGTCCTTCTAACCTACAGTTTAAATTTTAAAACAAAAGCAAGATAAAATATTATTCCATTAAACACATTTTTTTTTCATTGGACTACATTTCACCTATTAAGTGTGGAAATTTTAGCATCCAAATTGAGACACTGTAAATATAAAATGGGCTTCCCAGGTGGCTCACGGGTAAAGAATCTACCTGCCAACACAGGAGTTGTGGAAGATCCCCTGGAGGAGGAAATGGAAACTCATTCCAATATTCTTGCCTGGAGAATTCCATACTGAATTTTTCAAGACTTAGTACAAAAAATATAGAATATCTCAGTAATAATTTATTTAGATTGATTATATGTTGAAGTAGTACTTTGCTACATTGGGTTAATTATTAAGATTAATTTTTTTAAAAAAAAAGGGATTTGAATTTTATCCCAGAAGCCAATGGGGAGCTATTTTGCTGAGGAATGAGGCCTGAGTATTTTGTCAGTGAACCAGTGATTGCAATCACTTACTGAAGTATTGAAGATGCATTTAAGAGAGTCCGGATTAACTCTGTTTCTAGCCCAGGCTGGGGGAAGCAATAGAATATAATGACTAAAAACACTAGACTGACTTCACAAATGACAAGCTGGCGAACTCGGGAAAATTAATTTCTTTATTAGTATCATCCATAACGTCTATTGCATGTCTCCTTCACATGACTGTTTTAGGGATCAAACGAGGTGATATATTTAAGCACTCAATAATGTATGGCACTAAGTAAGGCCCAATGAATACTGACTCCCAACAGCCATTATTAGGATGTTTTTAAAATTAATTTTAGCTTTATTTTACAATAGCCAAATTTTTTGAAACACTTAGGAGTCTAATGGTTCCCCTCCTATATTCTATTGTTGCTGTGCCTAGAGGAGCTTTTGCATTTGTCATCGTTTCACTACTACAGGAGAATAAATCAAGTAGAGCCAATGGATGGGTGGGCTTCCCAGGTGGTGCAGTGGTAAAGAATATGCCTGCCAATACAGGAGACGCAAGAGATACCTGAGCCTGATCCCTGAGTCAGGAAGATTCCCGGAAATAGGAAATGGCAACCCACTCCAGGATTCTTACCTAGAAAATCTTATGGACAGAGGAGCCTGGCAAGATATAGTCAATGAGGTCACAAAGAGGCAGACACAACTGAGCGATGGAACACACACAGAGCCAATGGGTGCTTTTCTGGGTTGAGCATTAAAACAACGGCTGTTACCTAATCACCAAGACCTCAAAGATGCAATAACCCCCTTTAAAGATCTATTGCCTTGTCTGCATCTAGATCCAAATGTGTATGAAGAGGGGAGTGTTTAGAGCTCTGAGAGCAAAACAGTAGAGAATTTTGGGGAAGTTGTGGCAAGAAATAGAGGGGGGCTTCCAGATCCCTCCCAGATAATTTATAAGGGTCTACTTTGTGTCACTGCCTTTGTGCCAGTCAAACTCATAGCTGCTAATGATATCTCTCTTGATGTAGAGCGCCTCACTTCTAATATACAGCTTGTTTCTAGAGACCATAAATTCAGTACTTTCCCTTCACCAGCTCTAATCTGCATAGAGAAACATTTCCAGGCTGCAACTTGTCCTATCTGAAGCAAATGACTTTTTCCACATTTCCAAATAGAGTCTTATGCAAATATAGCCTTAAGTTCACTTCAGTTCAGTTCAGTCGCTCAGTCGTGTCCGACTCTCAGCGACCCCATGAATCACAGCACGCCAGGCCTCCCTGTTCATCACCAACTCCCGGAGTTCACTCAAACTCATGTCCACAGAGTCGGTGATGCCATCCAGCCATCTCATTCTCTGTCGTCCCCTCCTCCTCCCGCCCCCAACCTTTCCCAGCATCAGAGTCTTTTCCAGTGAGTAAGCTCGTCGCATGAGGTGGCCAAAGTATTGCAGTTTCAGCTTTAGCATCAGTCCTTCCAATGAACACCCAGGATTGATCTCCTTTAGAATAGACTGGTTGGATCTTCTTGCAGTCCAAGGGACTCTCAAGAGTCTTCTCCAACACCACAGTTCAAAAGCATCAATTCTTCGGCGATCAGCTTTCTTCACAGTCCAACTCTCACATCCATACATGACCACAGGAAAAACCATAGCCTTGACTAGTACCAGTTAAATCTGCCTTTCAAAGATTTGGCCTTTCATTTTTTACTTTTTCAGTTCATCAGTGTTAAGCCAGCTAAGTAATTTTCAGCAGCTTTTTTCCCATCAAATCTAGATTGAAATAACAGAATGCCCTATCATGAGCAACCAAGAATGATCCTGGCTGTGCAAGGTGTGGTAGGGGTTATTTTGGCAAGCGGCTGGCTGCAGGAAAAAAAATCCTGATAGATTTTTTTAAAAAATACTCTTCCCTTGTTTCTGCTTTATCTCAAAGCAGTAATGGCTTTCAAACTGAAGTCAACATCACAATCACCCAGAGGACTTGCTGAAATACAAGTGACTGGGTCCCACTCTCTCAGAGTTTCAGATTCTTACAAGTCTGGGATAAAGCTGAGAATTGGTACTGCTAATAAATTCTCAAATAATGCTGAAATTACTGGTCCCAAAACTATACTTTGAGAAGCACTGTCAGGAAACAACCTAATTTGGAGACTTACAAATGATCACTTACATGAATTTAGCAGACTCCCCTCATGGTCCAGTGGCTAAGAATATGCCTTGCCATGCAGGGGATCCAGGTTCAATCCCTGGTCAGGGAACTAAGATCCCACGTGCCACAGAGCAGCTAAACTCACATACCCTAACTCCTGAGCCCACATGCTCTAGAGCTCACACACCACGACTAAGACCAGTCGCAGCCAAATAAACAAACAAAGAAAGGAATTAGAATTCTACTCTTAAACATTCAACAACTCCTTGGAGCATTATTTTGATAAGGCCAGGTCACATGACTACACAACAGTCAGGCAGCTGTTATTGTTCAGTGGCTAAGTCGTGTCCGACTTTTTGTGACCTCATGGATGTCAGGTTTCCCTATCCTGGAACAATGTTTATTTTTTCATGTGACTATCTAAGTTAACCAGCACTATTTATGGAAAAGATTGACCTTTTCTCATTGCATTCAGTGGCAATCATGTCATAATCCGTTGTTTCACAAATGAATCTTTTTCAGATTTCGTCATTTAATTCCATGATTATTACTGTTCAGTCACTCAGTCATGTCCAACTCTTTGCAGCACCATGGACTGCAGCTTGCCAGGCTTCCCTGTCCATCACCATCTCCTGGAGCTTGTTCAAACTCATGTCCATTGCGTCAGTGATGCCATCCAACCATCTCATCCTCTGTTATCCCCTTCTCCTCCTGCCCTCAATATTTCCCAGCATTGGGGTTTTTTCTGATGAATCAGCTCTTTGTATCAAGTGGCCAAAGGATTGGAGCTTCAGCTTCCGCATCAGTCCTTCCAATGAATATTCAGAGTTGATTTCCTTTAGGATTTGCTGGTTTGATCTCTTTACTATCCAAAGGACTCTCGAGATTCTTCTCAAGCACCAAATTCAAAAGTTCTTCAGCACTCAGCCTTCTTTATGGTCCAGCTCTCCCATCCATAAATGACTACTGGAAAAACCAGTACAGGCAGCTGTAGAGGATATTTTTTAAATGCTTCATTTTCTCAGGTCTGCCCCCTCCAAGAAATATAACCGTGCTCAATGACATGAGCATGTCATTGAGTGAACTTTAATTGACCTGTATATTTATGAATTCCAAAGGCCCTCTCCCAAATCCAAGACTCCTATTTGGCCACATAAGCAGATGCCATGATGAATTCAAACTAGATAGTGCTCGTTTTCTTAAACAGACGCTACTCAAGAAGCCCGGGAATAACATTGCAGATAAGTAATGCTGCAATTTTGCATCTGTTCCATGGTCCCATTAATTTCCTTAACTAGGGAGCTGAGCAGAACAAAGAAGTTGGCTGGCCCCCTTTCACGTCTTTCATTAATAGTGGTAAACCTTCTGTTTTGATATAGAAGCTGTTTATAATATCATTAACATCTGTTTAGGCTCTCTTTGCAACTTCCTGGTGATCTACATTCTTCCTTCTCAGAAAGTTTCTGTTCTGGTTCAACACTCTAGTTGCTCCTTTCTTAGTTGGAACAGCCTCAAGGAGAGAGAGTGTCTTGGAGGGCTTCCACCTCCAAAATGGTCTGAGCATAAATGGCAGTTATCACCCTCTTCACAAGCTGCAGGGCTGTACAGCTGCCAGTTGGGCTGCTGCCTGAGAAGGCAGATGGATTTGGAAGTGCAGCCTGCAGCTAACTCCAGCAGCTCAAGCTGTATTCTCTCTCTTTGAATGAGCTTGATTGGGTTTGCATCACCTTGGAGAAGGAAACTAGACCTTGGAGCAGCCAGAATGGTGACTCCCTGTAACTTCCTGCTAACAGGTATTTGTCCTTTTGCTCTTTTGTTCAGGCACTTAACTGTAGCCTCTGTGATGCTAAGCATAGTTCTAGGCTCTGGGCACATGGAGACGAAAAATACTTCACACATACTAGTGTATATGCCAATCCTAATCTCCCAGTTCATCCCATCCTTCCTTCCCCTACTGTGTCCACATGTCTGTTCTCGACATCTGCGTCTTGATTCTGTCCTGCTCATGGGTTCATCTGTAGTAGTTCTCTAGATTCAGCATGTTTATGTTAACATATGATACTTGTTCTTCTCTTTCAGCTTTCCTTCACTCTGTGTGACAGACTCAGTCCATCCATGCCTCTACAAGTGACCCAATTTCTTTTCTTTCTATGGCTAAGTAATATTCCATCACATATATGTGCCACATCTTCTTTATCCATTCGTCTGTCAGTGCATATTTAGGTTGCTTCCATGTCCTTGCTATTACACTACCATGTGTAAAATAGATGGCTAGTGGGAACCTGCTGTCTAGCACAGACAGCTCAGCTCAGTACTCTGTGATGACCTAGATGGGTGGGAAGGTGAGGGTGGGAGGGAAACGCAAGAGAGAGGGGCTATATATATTCATATAGCTGATTCACTTCATTGTACAGCAGAAACTAACACGACATTGTAAAAAATTATATTCCAGTAAAAAAAAAAACACATGAATTTTCAAGGTGATCCTATTCTGATGAAGGAGACATGTAGAGAGAGAATTAAAACATACAGCAGAAAGCATATACTAGATCATGAATTCCCAATGGGGGCAAAAATTGGTTCTCAGGTAGAAAGGAAAAGAATCTGAACAGAAAAGATATATATGTATATATAACTGAATCACTTTGCTATACACCTAAAACTAACATAACATTGTAAATGAGCTATACTCAATTTTTAAAAAACTGGTTTTCAGGGAGCAAAGAATCTTAAATGTTACATTACAATGGTGTGTGACCCTCCAAAGCTCAACCTGACCAAACCTTATTCCTTCCTGTTTAATTTCTCTAATTAGGAAGAATTTAAATTCAATTTTTCTCCTCAGTGGGAAGAGAGGAGGCAAAAAATTTTTATAAAGAAGTATGGGAAAACTGCAAGAATACATAAGAGCTGTAGGATCTCATGGAAAAGGTCTCTAGTCTCAGCTAAGGAGCTTGGAAGGTTTGCAGAAAGATAAAACAGCTAAGCCATGTTCCAAAGTGAGGGTTGCTGCTGCTGCTGCTGCTGCTGCTGCTAAGTCACTTCAGTCGTGTCCGACTCTGTGCAACCCCATAGACGCAGCCCACCAGGTGGTGATTGCAGCCATGAAATTAAAAGACACTTACTCCTTGGAAGGAAAGTTATGACCAACCTAGATAGCATATTAAAAAGCAGAGACATTACTTTGCCAACCTAGGTCCGTCTAGTCAAGGCTTTGGTTTTTCCAGTGGTCATGTATGGATGTGAGAGTTGGACGGGGAAGAAAGCTGAGCGCCAAAGAATTGATGCTTTTGAACTGTGGTGTTGGAGAAGACTCTTGAGAGTCCCTTGGACAGCAAGGAGATCCAACCAGTCCATCCTAAAGGAGATCAATCCTGGGTGTTCATTGGAAGGACTGATGCTGAAGCTGAAACTCCAATACTTTGGCCACCTCATGCGAAGAGTTGACTCATTGGAAAAGACCCTAATGCTAGGAGGGATTGGGGGAGGGTGGAGAAAGGGACGACAGAGGATGAGATGGCTGGATGGCATCACCGACTCAATGGACACGAATTTGGGTGAACTCCGAGAGTTGGTAATGGACAGGGAGGCCTGGCGTGCTGTGATTCATGGGGTCGCAAAGAACTGGACACGACTGAGTGACTGAACTGAACTGAACTGAATGAACCATCCTACATCACCTAGCATTAATAGCTATTAACTTAGAATCAATATTGCTTTAGAGCTACTCCCACCCTAATTTCCCCATCCCGCCCATACACTGAATTATTTTCAAGAAATTTTAGACATCATATCATTGCATGTTGCAAATATTATTAACGTATCCCTAAACAATACTCTTTTTTCTGTCTTTTTTTTATTTTATTTTTTTTATTGGAGGCTAATTATTTTACAATATTATATTGGTTGGTTTTGCCATACATTGACATGAATCCACCCCGGGTGTACATGAGTTCCTCCTCCTGAACCCCCCCTCCCACCTCCCTCCTCCCTTTATCCTCCCTCTGGGTCATCCCTGCACACCAGCCCTGAGCATCCTGTAACATGCATCAACTCTGAACTGGTGATTCGTTTCACATATGACAACATACGTGTTTCAATGCCATTCTCCCAAATCATCCCACCCTCACCCTCTCCCACAGAGTCCCAAAGACTGTTCTATACATCTGTGTCTCTTTTGCTGTCTCGTATACAGGGTTATCATTTGCATCATTCTAAATTCCATATATATGCGTTAGTATACTGTATTGGTGTTTTTCTTTCTGGCTTACTTCACTCTGTATAATAGATATAATAACAGTACTCTTATAAAAGACTTCTAAAATTCATAACTAAATATCATCGCAATAGCAATAATTTTTCAGTTCAGTTCAGTTCAGTTGCTTAGTCATGTCCGACTCTGTGACCCCATGGACTACAGCACGCCAGGCTTCCCTGTCCATCACCAACTCCCAGAGCTTACTCAAACTCATGTCCATTGCATCAGTGATGCCATCCAACCATCTCATCCTCTGTCGTCCCCTTCTCCTCCTGTCTTCAATCTTTCCCAGCATCAAGGTCTTTTCCAATGAGTCAGTTGTTCACATCAGGTGGCCATAGTATTGGAGTTTCAGCTTCAGCATCAGTTCTTCCAGTGAACACCCAGGACTGATCTCCTTTAGGATGGACTGGTTGGATCTCCCTGCAGTCCAAAGGACTCTCAAGAGTCTTCTCCAACACCACAGTTCAAAAGCATCAATTCTTCGGTGCTCAGCTTTCTTTATAGTCCGACTCTCACATCCATACATGACTACTGGAAAAAACATAGATTTGACTACCCGGACCTTTGTCAGCAAAGTAATGTGTCAATTTTTTAACATGCTGTCTGAGTTGACCATAACTTTCTTCCAAGGAGCAAGCGTCTTTGAATTTCATGACTGCAGTCACCATCTGCAGTGATTTTGCTACTGCTAAGTCACTTCAGTCGTGTCCGACTCTGTGTGACCCCATAGACGGAAGCCCACCAGGCTCCCCCGTCCCCGGGATTCTCCAGGCAAGAACACAGGAGTGGGTTGCCATTTCCTTCTCCAATGTGTGAAAGTGAAAAGTGAAGTCGCTCAGTCATGTCCGACCCTTAGCGACCCCATGGACTGCAGCCTACCAGGCTCCTCCATCCATGGGATTTTCTAGGCAATAGTACTGGAGTGGCTTGCCATTGCAGTGATTTTGGAACCCCCCAAAATAAAAGTCTCTCACTGTTTCCATTGTTTCCCCATCTATTTGCCATGAAGTAATTGGACCAGATTCCATGATCTTAGTTTTTTTAATGCTGAGTTTTAAGCCAGCTTTTTCACTTTCGTCTTTCACCTTTATCAGGAGGCTTCATCAAAAGGCTCTTGAGTTCTTCGCTTTCTGCCGTGAGTGTGGTATCATCTGCATATCTGAGGTTGTTGATATTTCTCCCATCCATCTTGATTCCAGCTTGTGCTTCATCCAGCCCAGCATTTTGCATTGTGTACTCTGCATATACATTAAATAAGCAGGGTGACAATATACAGCCTTGATGTACTCCTTTCCCGATTTGGAGCCAGTCTTTACTCAATGTTCCCACCTCCCTGATTTTCATATACATGGATAGATAAGTTTTTCTAAAAACAGTTGCTCTACATTAGAATCCAAAAAGATGTATTCATTGTTTTTGGTTGTAATGTTTCTTAAATCTTTCCTTAAGTTTTTGTTTCCAAAAGTTTATTTGTTGAATAAATCAGAAATCAGCTACATTCTTGACATTGTCTAAATATAGCTTCACATCTTTAATATACTGCCATTTTCTTGACTTGCATCTCATCACTATTTAAACTCACTGAGTGTTAAAATAAGTGCCTTTTGTTATTGAAACACCTCAGCTGCCTGATTAAAAGTGTCCCCCTACATAAAGTGGCCTGAAACTGTCCTAAACACGTTTACTCCTTTCCTGGTGTTATTTTGTCATCTTAGTGATACAAGTTGCAAAACTGTCCAGAAATAACACAGGGCACTCACTGTTATGTGGGTTCAGATAACTGGATTACCTGAAGAACGAGCTAACTGGAGTCAGTTTCTCTCCACTCTCCTAGTGAGTGGGACTGCACCCCAGCTCAACTTCCTACAGGCCAGTGGTGGTTTTCATCTGGACTGAAGTTTCAGTGGAAACTTCCCACAGATTTCTGGGCTCTGGGCAGCTGGGTTCCATGTACTTGGTAACTGGCATTTCCCACAACTCCCGTAAAGAGCTGATGGCCAGATCCAGAATGCTTGGTGCCCATTGGCATGCCAGTGTTCATGCTTGCCCTGTAAGGAAGAAGGGCAGTAAAATGGCCAGGTCTTCCCACTGGCAGGCACATCAGAGTGCCTCCTTGGTAACTAATATTTACCATACCAAGGTTTACTAATCAAATAGCTCACCTAGAATTTTATGCAGGATATAGTTGTTGGCAGAGATTGCAAAGTACGTGTACTCTTCCAGTAATACCCTTATCGCTTATGTAAAACCCAGCTCTGATGTGTAATGATGTGTCGCAGTGTAGAAAAAGTTAGCCTGTGACTCTGCCTCCGGTTTGGGTTACTCTGTATCCTGGTGTTTCTTTCAGCAGCTGCCTGGCAGGCTAGCGGCAGCCTATTGACCACAAGTAAAATAGAACCGTGGAAGAAGTGTGTAAACCACCAGAGCTGCTGAAGGCTTGATGTGGAGGCTTCTCAGCTGCCAGTATAAATTCGAGTCTAATGTTGAAGATGTTTATACCCTAGATGTTGATTGAAGCATTGCAGTGTGGGAGATGGTTTTTGTTCTCTATGTATAGAGCTGCTTCTGAGTAGATGGAGCAGTGAGGAAGAAGAGGTGATGGGTATATCCCCAAACTCCTAAACTGTGGCCAGAAGTGAAGAAAGTGCTGGCTGGAGAGTACACATCGCTTCCTACATTTCTCTACAGACCATTCTATTTTATATTCATTGTAATTCTTCACTGCACATACAGATAATTGAATTGTTAATTCAAGCTTTTCTATTCCTCCTATTTTAGGGCCTCATATCATAAATGAATAGCTGCTCATTGCAGAAATGTGACTGTGTTAATGCTTCACTGGGATACAGCCTGACTATAAAAGCTGACTATTTTGTTAAAGTATCTACTGAACCATTTCACTATATCCTTTGGTACAGCAATGAACAACTCCTTAACCACTCACAGCTTCCAGGCCCAAGGAATAAAACAAGAAATACTCAGAATATCTTGTTTCAGCATGTCATCAGCAAATAAAACCCTCTGAATTTTGGGACTTCATATTTGCAACCTTGACACGGTCAAAACACCCGACCGTGTTGAAGGTGTCCCATGATACCTTTCAAGCCAAGGCTTTAAGCAGACCATACTCACAAATATTTTCCTTCATACTAACATTAAATGGTAAAAATTAGGTCACTACAGTGTGGCAACATGGTATATACTACTGAAATGTTATTTACATGACTCCTAGTCTCAAGAACAGAGGGTAAAAAAATCATTCAAACCTGTATTTTGGGAAAAGAATCTAAAAAAGAGTGGATATATGTTTAACTGAATCACTACTGTACAACTGAGACGAACACAACGTCGTAAATCAGCTACAACAAACAATTTTTTAAAAACCCTCTGTTTGAATATCTGTGTATTTGTGAATAAGATTCACATTTTAAGACACAATCAATGAAATGATAGATAAGGGTCTGCAGATTTCCAAGCCCCACTTAACCACGCATATATTAAAGTTTGCGCTAACCATGAGTAAAATCAACTTTTCTCTATTGAGAGTTAGCTTGCTTGTAAAGCCTGAAAACAGAAATTGCATGGCCCAATCTCTTTGTTTACTGCATGACTCTCTCCACCCATATTGCCTCCTTAGCCATGTGTTCAGTCCCCAGATATTTATGACACACTCACAAAACACTAGGCAAGCACTGTGCAAGACAGGAACACCATATTAAAAGGCCTGCAGTGCCAGCTGGGTAGCTCTCTCACAGGTTTAAAACGTAAGTCATTAGGCAGAGAACCCCTTCCTTGACACTTGATGACAGCAACCCCCCTATATTAGAATGTTATAGTCAACTAAGGAAATGCTACTTCCCAAAATAATTATTTTCTGAGACATAATGCTTTAATGATGATGTTTTGAATTTCTTATTTCATGTATGAAGATATGTGTCTTTTTACTCTGCTTCTTCCAAAGAAACCAATTATGATTCATTGGCATTTATTGTAGATGAACAAGAAATTTCCGGAGCAATTATTTACACTGTGGAGCTGAAGCGCTATGGGGGGCCTCTTGGCATCACAATTTCAGGAACTGAAGAGCCGTTTGATCCTATAATCATTTCAAGCCTCACTAAAGGGGGATTAGCTGAAAGGTACCGTTTGAATCAACTGCTAAAATTACCTGTGTCTGAAATGGGTTTCCTTCCTCACAGCCGCATAAAAACATACTTCCCTCTCCTGCTTGTTTATCTGTTGACTTTTTTAAATCGGCACAAAGGATTGATTTCAGAGCTTGAGAACTCTCAGGCAGAGCTCTGACTTGAAGGGCATTTTATAAGCAGTAAAAAGTGTCCTGGGCTTAGCCTTGATATTAGTCTCCAGAAACGTATAAACTGACCACAATCGACTAGAGGTAAATTGATCTTGTGTCCATTTTGAGAGGAGGAGACTAAAAAGTTCAAGGAGGTTAAGAGGCTTGTCTGATTCAATTCAGCAAATGTTTACAGAGCCTCTGTTACCTGACAGGTACTCAGCTTAGCTGCTGAGAGAATGACTGACATAAGCTTCGTCTTCAAAGAGTTCAGACAACAGTGTAGGGACTTAATAACATCTTGAAATTTGGAATGCCCATTTGTCCCTTTGGCAATTTGTTTCTGTTTGCATGCATCCCACCACCACCCCTCACACTGATTTCTTTCCCAGACAATGTTGTGGGACATATTTCAAACTCCATAACCAGATCTATCCTCCAGTAACCTAGCTCAGGTGTGCACATACATTGCTCACACTGACACTTGGAGACAATGGTTTGCAAAATAGAGATGCAGCATCACAGAAGTTTGGAGCTGCAAGGCACCTTAGAAATCAGCTCATCCAGCATCCTCATCTGGTAGGTGAGGGCACTGAGGCAGCTCCAAAAGGGTGGTCTGTTGAAATTTTGCATTCTGATGTTGACAGAGACACCTATGACATGGTATCCTCCAGCCATCCCTCTGTCCTAGGTTTCATCTGTTAAGAGAGACAAGAGGAAATGATTAATATTGATCTGATTCGGCAACCTCCTAGTCAGGTGTTCTATGGCTCACAGTATGGCTCTTCCATAAACTAGAGATTTTTTTTTTTGGTCAGATCTTAGTTGCCAACCAGGGATTGAACCCAGGCCACAGCAATGAAAGCATGTCCTACTATTGGACTGCCAGGGAAATCCCTGGAGACTCCTTATGAAAGAATGAATTGATTTTTTTTTTTTCAGGAAAAAAATATTTCTCAAGAGTAGGTGCATCAATAGACTCATTAGGCAGCCCCTTATAATCTGTGTGACCAGTGTCACCTCTGTTGCCCCGGTTGCTGCTGCCCAGCACCAGTGATGCCCACCACCCCCAGAGCAGGCTGGGGTCAGATCGCTCAGGCACGAGCAGCCTGTGAGTTGGCTTTCTTCACTCATGTGTTTAAAGTGAACCAGCACCACAGAGGCTAGCACATGGGATTCCCACTGTATATCCTTCAGCCCAGGTCAAGAGATCTGAAAGTTTAAACCTTTCCTGGGGGGACTTCCCTGGTAGTACAGTGGTTAAGACTTCGAGCTCCAGCTGCAAGGGACATGGGTTTGATCCTTGATTGGGGAACTAAGATCCCACGTGCCGCATGGTAGCCAAAAAATAAAATTAAACCTTTCCTAAGTTTGACTGCTATGAGTCTGTTCCTTCCCCACCTGTGCTTCCAAACAAAGATGGATATGGTGAATATCAGAATTATAACTTCCAGTCTGCTAGTTCAGAATTGGGTGAAGATGGGAAGAGAAAGGAAAACATTAAAGGTTTGTCTGTTGATCAGTAAATTAATTTTCTTTTTCCACATTTCAAGCAGAATGATAATCCCTTTACATGTGTTTTTCTATTTAGTCCTCAGAGCTTCCCTGTGAGATGATTATCTCCATTGTAGTGATGGGGAAACTGACACCTAGACAGGTGAAAATAAAGTGCCCAAGTCACACAGCTGGTAGGTGACAGAGTTGGCATCAAACAAATTGATTCCTGGGACCTCTCTGGGAGTTCAGTGGTTAGGACTCTGCACTTCCACTACCGGGGGCACAGTTTCAATCCCTGCGAACTGGGATCTAAGATCCTGCAAGCCACATGACATGGCCACAAAAAGAAAAAAATGTATTGATTCCTGAGTTCAACCTTTTCAACCCTTGGAATCACCACCAGGGTCTTTTGTCTAAGCCTTGCTTCCAGTAAGCTGGGACACTGACTGTGTTCAACATTTCTAAGTCTGTCTTAGAAAGAAGGACTGCTCCATGCTAAACATCACTATGTTGATTGACCAATATTGTTTGTTTCCTTGGGATTTTGAAGAGTGTTATCAAATGACTCTACTTTCTTGGAATTTAAAAAGCAAACAAGTCCTTTTAAAAAACTAATTAAAACATTTTTTTAAATTTTATTTGAAACTGAAAAGTAATTCACAACAGAAGCAGTCATCTTATAACATTGCTCAGGAGAAGGCAAGGAGTGACCTCAAGAGACCCTGGCCAAGTCCTTATTGTTGTGAATATATGAAGTATGTCATGGAATTTACATTCAGTAGCATTCAGGGATTATTTCTACCTTTCCTATTATTATTTGGTGTTTCAGAACTGGTGCAATCCACATAGGAGACCGAATCCTAGCCATCAACAGCAGCAGCTTAAAAGGGAAGCCTCTGAGTGAAGCCATCCATTTGTTACAGATGGCAGGAGAGACTGTCACCTTGAAAATTAAGAAGCAGACAGACGGTGAGTGGATCAAGAGCCACAATTAAGGATTTTCAGTGCATTTCCTTCCCTAAAAGAATGTGCAAATATCTACGTGTGTATTTCTGGGAAAATGACTCCTCAGCCAAGGGGTGTTGGTGTATCTTTGTATTTATATTTACTCTGATACTTAAGCTCTTTTCGTTAAAGCCCAATCAGCATCAAGTCCCAAGAAATTCCCCGTTGCCAGCCACTTGAGTGACCTGGGAGATGTGGAGGACCCATCTCCAGCACAGAAGCCAAGCAAACTCAGCGACACATACCCCTCCACTGTGCCCAGCGTGGACAGTGCCGTGGATTCGTGGGATGGCTCTGGAATAGAAAGCAGCTATGGGAATCAAGGTATGTCCTAACCGTGGGGAACCAGAGATTTGTCACTGGTGAAGCTCATGTTTCTCAAAGATCCACCTTCTGCTCCATGAAAACAATATTTTACTTGTGTCTACATGAGTGCAAACAGAGCAAACACATTGAATATGGTGGCCTTGAATTTCCTCCTCTTTCATGCTAAAAGGTTATGAACATCTATTCAACACTAGGAGACCCCCATTAGATCTGCTGCTGTCCAAGTGTTCGATCCAGGGCTTGTTCTTCGAGCATAGATTAATATAAGGCAAACCACACGATATGTTGGGTCAGTGAAGACCAGCTGCATTGTCTTACTTTGTCAGCAACCTCTGCACAAAGATGGGATAGAGAATGCTGGAGGCATGCAAGGAGATGAGCCAAAGATTTGTGACCCCATATAATCCTGCCTCTTCCTGACTTTTCATAGCAACTTGTAGGGGTTTCCTCCAATATTCATCCCTAGAGTTTTCTACACTGTTAATCATAGTTTGAAAAGTGAAAGGTGCTCGGTTGTGTCCAGCTCTTTGCAATCCCATGGACTGTATAGTCATGAATACTGGAATACTGGAGTTGAAATTTAAGAAGCAGACAGATGGTGAGTGGATCAAGAGCCACAATTAAGGATTTCCAGTGCATTTCCTTCCCTAAAAGAATGTGCAAATATCTACGTGTGTATTTCTCCAGGCCAGAATACTCTAGTTGGGTAGCCATTTCCTTCTCAAGGGGAATCTTCCCAACCCAGGGAATTAACCCAGGTCTCCTGCATTGCAGGCAGATTCTTTACCAGCTGAGCCACGAGGGAAGCCCTAATCGCAGTATGCAAAAGTATATAGTAGTTTTTCTTCACAAACCTGATCTTCATGTGTGAAGTGTAACCTGTATGAAAAGTTAAACCTCAGTAACAGAGTCTGTTACTGAGGACCAAAAAGTATTAGACAGAAGACAGAATATAAGCGCTTACTTTTTTTTCAATATTTGTTTATTTATTTGGCTGTGCCGGGTCTTAGTTATGGCACACAGGATCTGTAGTTGCGGTATTTGGGATCTAGTTACCTGTCCAGGGGTTGAACCCTTGCTACTTGTGTTGGGAGCGCAGGGCTTTAGCCACTGAACCACCAGGGAAGTCCCTAAAGGCTTCATTTAAAAATGTTTCCTTCTCAATGCTACTTAGCATCCAGAGATAAGTGAGTCAAAAACTCTCTATATTTATTCTCATCTAAGCTTTGTGTGTGTGTTGTGCTAATCATTCAGTTCTGTCCAACTTTTTGTGACCTTCAGTTCAGTTCAGTTCAGTTCAATTAGGTTCAGTCGCTCAGTCGTGTCCGACTCTTTGCGACCCATGAATCACAGCACGCCAGGCCTCCCTGTCCATCACCAACTCCCGGAGTTCACTCAAACTCATGTCCATCGAGTCGGTGATGCCATCCAGCCATCTCATTCTCTGTCGTCCCCGTCTCCTCCTGCCCCCAATCCCTCCTAGCATCAGAGTGTTTTCCAGTGAGTCAACTCGTCGCATGAGGTGGCCAAAGTATTGGAGCTTCAGCTTTAGCATTAACAATAATCAAAATAAAGAATTACTACCTTAATTTCAGACAGAGAAGACTTCAATACGGACCTTGGTTGGCAAAGTAATGTCTCTGCTTTTTAATATACTATCTAGGTTGGTCATAACTTTCCTTCCAAGGAGTAAGCGTCTTTTAATTTCATGGCTGCAGTCAGCATCCGCAGTGATTTTGGAGCCCAAAAAAATAAAGTCTGACACTGTTTCCCTTTACCATCTCTCTAATGCTCTGTGTAAGTTCCAGTCTCCAAATCCCTTTTCTGCTCTAGGTTTAAGTCAATCAAATAGATAAATGGTTTGGAGAACACGTGTGGATGAGAGAGTTGTTTTATAAATTAGGTAGCTACTTTTGAGGAGAATCTGTATCCAGTTTGCTCTCTTCCTGGTTCTAGTTTTTTCGTCTCAGCCCACTTCTGCTTGTGTCACTTTCTTTTAAATCCTTTGAAGGGTGGAGAAGAAGGAAAAGAAACGATATTTCAAAGTTGTCAAGTCATTACTTGTTAGAGATGATATTGGAGTTTGGTGGAGAAAATATTTTGAAGACCCAAAAGAGGATTGGGACTTTCATTTATCTGGCAAGTAATTTTTCCAAGTCCAAATACCTTGTGAAAAGTTAGTTATGCCACCAAATAACAGATAATATTATTCCCAATGAGTTCATGAGACCCCAGAGAGCACTCTGGATAAAGGGCCCAACTCAAATTCTGTCAATGTAGACTGAAGTTTATTTATTAATGTGTTTGTTTATTGATTGTTTATTTACTAATGTGGAAACTTTTTGTTGCACAGATTGCAGTGAGCTATTGATTATAAGGATCTCTGCCCCTAAGTGATGTGTGAGAACTTAGCTACTCTGTACTTATACACAATAAGATCAGGCTCAGGTTTAGCATGTGGAATGTAAGGCCTTTCCCTTATTTATAAAAGATGAAGAACTATTTATTATTTATGAGGGATTTTGAAAATTTGAAATCCTAGATGGGGAATAGTAGTCATCATAATAGGAAATTTGGCATTTATAAATTAAAAATCATTACGGGTTTGAAGAGAGAGAACAGAGATATAGAGAAAATGGCAGTTGGGATAGAACTGACATCTGACAAGATGATGAAAAATTAATAATAATACCTTGTATTGGTAAAACACTTCAGAGTTTATAAAGCACTTTTACGTAACTCATTTCAAGTGATTCTTATAAGGAACGTGGAAGCTGAAACCACAGGATTTCGATGTTGGGAGCAAATCTGAAGTCAGCTGGTCTGACACCCAGTGCAGCCCGTGATGGCCTATCCAGCCTGGCTGCCCGCCGTCACACGACATGGGCTGCAGCGCCTGCAGTGACAGGCTGCTCCCTAACTGCTAAGGCAGCTCTCCCAGCTCCCTGTACCAAGACCTGACGGCTTGCGTGCTCACTTGTATTGAGCTGAAATGTGTCAGCATGTAGCTTCAGCCTATTAGTTCTAGTTCTGCCCTCGAGGTCATTCAGAACTAAAGCCTCCTCCACTTGACAGCCCCTTAGCTGCTCAAAGACAGCCCCCGTGCCTCTTTTGAACTTTTCCTTCTCTGAGCAAAATAGCCCCGGTTCCTTTCACCGTTCCTCACATGACTTACTTTTGAGCATCTTTATCATCCTGGGAGCCTCTCTTCTGACGAGGTTCAAGTTTAACTCTGTACAAGTGTAGCGCTCAGAAAGGAAAGTCATACTACAGTCTGGCAGGCCAGAGCCACTCAAGTAACTCGAGTCTGTCACCTTCATCACTGGAGACTGTAGAACCCATGAGCGCAGTCTACCTCAACATAAGAATTCTGGTGATCACTTCCTGTCACTCATTTTTGGGTTTTTTGGCCACCCCTTGTAGCATGTGGGATCTTAGTTCCCTACCCAGGGTCAAAGCTGTGCCCCCTGCATTGGGAGTGCAGCGTCTTAACCACTGGACCACCAGGGAAGTCCCCATCTGTTGCTCATCTTGAGCTTGTTGTTTACCAAGATCTCAAAGTCTGTCTTTTTCCCCTTTCCTTGTGATTTGAGCTTAAACTTGATCTCTCTCGATAGTGCTTGTGAAGTTGACTTTTTAAAGGAAAGTATAGAAGCAGACCTTTTCCCCCCATGATGTATCATATTGTGAGTTATTCTCTCTGCATCCTGTCTGCACACCCTCTCAGCAGACCATATCTCAGGAAGACTTTTACCTTCAAGTCTATAATAGTTGTCCCCTTACCAATAGGATATTGTACCTCCATCACACAATTCTTCCTCCACAGGCCAGGAATTCTTTTCTGTGTCGGCACCTTTCTTACTGGTCTCTGCTTCTAGTCCAGAAATGTCAAGCTTGCCGCATGCATTCATTCAGCATATAGGTAATGACTGGCATAATAGAAGGCCAGTACATGATGGGTATACAAGGTCGCACAAAGAGACAGCTTCCTGATTCTTATGGAAGAGGGTACCCAGCTGAAGGACCAGACAGTTAACAAGTACCAAGTGTGAATTTTTACTTAGTTAACGAAAAGGGAAAAAGGATGGCATAATCAAAGCTGGTGGAGAAAGGAGTGAGTTTAAAGAAGTCTCACAGTGGGATGACCCTCAATTCTATTGATGCAGACTGTTTCTAACCTGCCTCTGGGGACCAGCTTCTTTCACACCTCATTCTCTTGACCCTTATATTCATGTCCTTCTGCCTTATCAAGAGCTTATGTTTATGGGCCCCTTATAGACCTTTATTCTTCCTTCAAACTCTAAGAAAAGCCTATAATTGCTTTCCTTAGAATTTGCAAAGGTCAATCACTACAAGAGGAGACTGACAAAAAGTCCAGTGGTACCTGGACTCTGCCAGACTCCTAGGTAGTGAGACTCTTGTGATGTCTGTATTTCTTGACTCTTAAGTCAGGCAGTCTTATCCTGTTGTACATGTTCTTTAGATAGTTCTCTCATTTGAGTTCATTTTTTTTAGCTTTAATGAGGTATAATTGACAAAATTATGTGTATTTAAGGTATGCAGTGTAATGACTTGATATCCATGTATATTGTGAAATGATTACCACCAAGTTGATTACCACATCTGTCACCTCACATAGTTACCCTGTGTGTGTGTGTGTGTGTGTGTTTGGTGAGAAGGTTTAAGGTTTACTTTCTTTGCATCACATATACAATACAGCATTATGCCAGTTCTGATCCCCAGAAATTATTCATCTTATAAATGAAAGTTTGCATCCTTAGACCCATATCTCTCCATTTCTTCCACTCCCCAACCCCTGGCAACCACATTCTATTCTCTGTTTCTATGAGTTTGGCTTTATTTTTAGGTTTCACAGATAAGTGAGCTCACACAGTATTTGTCGTTCTCTCTCTGGCTTATTTCACTAGCATAATTTCCTCCAGGTTCATCCATGTTGTTGCAAATGGCAGGATTTTCTTCTTTGTTATGACTAAGAAATTTCCCTTGTATGTATACATATATCCCACATTTTATCCATTCATTCATTGGCAGGCACTTTGGTTGTTTCCATATCTTGGCTATTGTGAATAAGAATCCAGTGACATAGGAGTAAAGCCATCTCTTCTATACAGATTCTATTTCCTTCTGATATATACACAGAAGTGGGATTGCTGGATCTTTTTTGAGGTCATTTTGATCATTTGTAGTCTCTCAGAAAAAAGAAAGCAACTCTATTTCATCCAGTTTTTCAAATGTATTTGCTTATAATTACATAATCTCTTGTTTGGATCTTGTCATTTTTTCTTGGTTTCTATAATTATATTCCCAATATGGTTCTGATTCCAGTGTATTTGTCTTTTATTCTTTTTCCCCATGATTATATTGGTAGTGGTTTATTTTTATTTAGCTTTTCTTTTGTACAAGAAACTGGCTCTTGCATTTATTTAATTTCACTCTGATTTTTTTAAATAAGCCTTTGCTTTCAATTTGATTAACTTTATTCTGTTCTTCTTAGATTTTGTTCTGCTTATGATTCATTTATCTCCATACTATCTTATAGTTTTCATACAAGACGATGATGATTTGTCAGAAAAAACACCAACATGTACAGTCAGAGAGTCTAACTTTCCTTGAATGTAGTTAGGGAACACAAAATGGTACATACAAAAAGTAGCACAAAGCAGGAAACTCAGCAGGATTTTCTCCATTGGGGGAAGAGAAGGGGCATTTTTCTTTTCCATTTGTTTTGTTATCTCTATAAACTCATGTTTCATCTCCTTCAGTGATCTTGCCTTGCCCAGTTTTTCTTGATCTCTCATGTCTATCATCTCTTGTTTTATAGAGACGTGTATTTTGTAAATTTTGTGATAATATATTTGGTCATATTTATCATTTGCTCCATAACAGTCTTTTTCTCATGAGTGTCCTTCAGCTGCTATCGCTTTGTTTTTCTATTCCCTCTCTCTTTTTGTAATATTAACTTAGTATATGTCTTATAGTTCAGTTCAGTTGCTCAGTCGTGTCCGACTCTCCGCGACCCCATGAATCACAGCACGCCAGGCCTCCCTGTCCATCACCAACTCCCGGAGTTCACTCAAACTCATGTCCACAGAGTCGGTGATGCCATCCAGCCATCTCACTCTCGGTCGTCCCCTTCTCCTCCCGCCCCCAACCTTTCCCAGCATCAGAGTCTTTTCCAGTGAGTCAACTCGTCGCATGAGGTGGCCAAAGTATTGCAGCTTCAGCTTTAGCATCAGTCCTTCCAATGAACACCCAGGATTGATTTCCTTTAGAATGGACTGGTTGGATCTCCTTGCGGTACAAGGGACTCTCAAGAGTCTTCTCCAACACCACAGTTCAAAAGCATCAATTCTTCGGCAATCAGCTTTCTTCACAGTCCAACTCTCACATCCATACATGACCATGGGAAAGACCATAGCCTTGGCTAGACAGACCTTTGTTGGCAAAGTAATGTCTCTGCTTTTTAATATACTATCAAGGTTGGTCATAACTTTCCTTCCAAGGAGCAAGCGTCTTTTAATTTCATGGCTGCAATCAGCATCTGCAGTGATTTTGGAGCCCAAAAAAATAAAGTCTGACACTGTTTCCACTGTTTTTCCATCTATTTCCCATGAAGTGATGGGACCAGATGCCATGATCTTTGTTTTCTGAATGTTGAGTTTCAAGCCAACCTTTTCACTCTGCTCTTTCACTTTCAACAAGAGGCTTTTGAGTTCCTCTTCACTTTCTGCCATAAGGGTAGTGTCATCTGCATATCTGAGATTATTGATAATTCTCCCAACAATCTTGATTCCAGCCTGTGCTTCTTCCAGCCCAGCGTTCCTCATGATGTACTCTGCATATAAGTTAAATAAGCAGGGTGACAATATACAGCCTTGACGCACTCCTTTTCCTATTTGAAACCAGTCTGTTGTTCCATGTACAGTTCTGACTGTTGCTTCCTGACCTGCATACAGGTTTCTCAACAGGCAGGTCAGGTGGTCTGGGATTCCCATCTCTTTCAGAATGTTCCACAGTTTATTGTGATCCACACAGTCAAAGGCTTTGGCATAGTCAATGAAGCAGAAATAGATGCTCTTCTGGAACTCTCTTGCTTTCTCCATGATCCAGCGGATGTTGGCAATTTGATCTCTGGTGCCTCTGCCTTTTCTAAAACCTGCTTGAACATCTGGGAGTTCATGGTTCACATATTGCTGAAGCCTGGCTTGGAGAATTTTGAGCATGACTTTACTAGCGTGTGAGATGAGTGCAATTGTGCAGTAGTTTGAGCATTCTTTGGCATTGCCTTTCTTTGGGATTGGAATGAAGACTGACCTTTTCCAGTCCTGTGGCCACTGCTGAGTTTTCCAAATTTGCTGGCATATTGAGTGCAGCACTTTCACAGCATCATCTTTCAAGATTTGAAATAGCTCAACTGGAATTCCATCACCTCCACTAGCTTTGTTCGTAGTGATGCTTTCTAAGGCCCACTTGACTTCACATTCCAAGATGTCTGGCTCTAGGTCAGTGATCACGTTATTGTGACTATCTTGGTCATGAAGATCTTTTTTGTACAGTTCTTCTGTGTATTCTTGCCACCTCTTCTTATAGTAGTTCCCTTTAAATTATTTCTTATCTTTAAATGCAATGACTTCTTCATGAATTGAAAGTGAAAGTCGTTCATTAGCCGACTGTTTGCAAGCCCATGGACTATACAGTCCGTGGAATTCTCCAGACCATAATGCTGGAGTGGGTAGCCTTTCCCTTCTCCAGGGGATCTTCCCAACCCAGGGATCGAACCCAGGTCTCCCGCATGAAGGTCTCCTTCATGATTGGAAGGGTGCAAACTTTACCCCCAGTTCATAGTTCCTGTGATGAGTGCATTCTTTCTCTGCCAGCAGAGGGCAGCACCTGCAGGCCAACCACATGCAGAATTTCTCTCTGCCACCCTGCCTCACTAAGAGATTGCCTCCTGCAGTCTGTGGCTCGTCTGGAGGTGCTCTCAGCCCACCTTCCTGGCTTTTCTTTGGTGCCAAATGGGCTCTAGGGCATTTTCTGCTACCAGTCATTGCAACCATTCTAGTGTTCCAAACAAAACATTGTTTTGTCTCGTGCCAAGGCCCCTGCTTTGGAGGACTGGGCTTTCTCCAACATCTCTGGATAGGGACTTCCCTGGCAGTACAGTGGTTAGGACTCCATGCTTCCACTGCAGGGACTGCGGGTTCAGTCCCTGGTCTGAGAAGTAAGATCCCACATGCTGTGTGTAGTATGGCCAAAAAAAAAAAGAAGTTTCTGGTCAGAGATGTCTCTCCACCTCTCATTTGCCTTTCACTGAACTTAGTAAGTTTCCCTATGTATTATGGTTCAGTATTGTAGGTTTGCTGAAGATAGAGTTTACATTCTGTTATTTGCCATCCATTTTTGTTTTGAGGTGATTACTAAGAGAAGGTAGAACTATTTTTACTCTGCCTTTCTAGCATTGGAGAGTGAGCCAGAGTTCACTCCAGTTTTGTCTAAACACTTTGAACATTTCTTGGCAAGTGCAATTGCAAATAGTTACACAAATGTATGATTTGATTTTCTCATTTTTAACAAAATTGGGGCTGTAGGAAATAAATTTGGCAGGAAATTATCTGGCTCACTCTCCTATGCTAAAATCGGCTTCCAAAAATCAATGGCAGGAGCTACAATCACAAAATTGTAGAGTTGAAGATTGATCCTCAAAACCATTTTCTGATTTTAAACTTTATGAATAAGAACCAACATTGCTTAGTTCACTTTTCTAAATTAATAGGAATGTGAATTAATAGCTACAAATGGAAGATATTTATCTGCACAGTATTATGGTATTAAAAACAAAGTAGTATAATATTGGAGTGTCCAAACTTTACAAATTTCTCTGAGGTGTAGTTGCACTAAAAATAAAAACTATTATACCAAAATTCCGTCAACATTTAAAAGTACCTACATTTGTGAAGACCTATTTTTCATCATGCAAGTGAATAAAATTAAACTCTTAAAACACTAAAATTAAACATGTAAAATTAAACTCTTAATGAAAAAAATCTAGACTGATTTTTTTTTTCTTTTGGCCACACCTCAAGGCATGCAAGATCTTGGTTCCCTGACCAGGGATCAAACTCGTGCCCTCTGTAGTGAAAGCATGGAGTCTTATCTGCTGGACCATCAGGGGTCCCTGACCTCCAGGATCTAATGCCTAATGACCTGAGGTGGAGCTAATATAATAATAAGAGAAATAAAGTGCACAATAAGTATGATGTGCTTGAATCATCAGGAAACCATCCCTGCCCCCCTACCCCATCCATGGAAAAACTGTGAAACTGGTCCTTGGTGCCTAAAAGATTGGGGACTGCTGCCCAAACTGAATTTTATACCTTGTGTTAGTTTGCTTGGGCTGCTATAACAAAACACCATATACTGGTGGCTTAAGCAACAGAAATTCTTTTTTTTATTGTCTGGGAGGCTGGAAGTCCTTGATCAGGTGTTGGCAGGTTTGCTTTCTCCTGGGGCTCCTCTGTCCTTGGTCTGCAGATGGCCACCTTCTCCTTGTGTCCTCACATGGCCTTTGCTCTGTGTGCATGCACTCCTGCTGTTTTGTGTGTGTCCACATTTCCTCTTCATAAGGACACTCATCCCGTGGGACCATGGTCCCACCCGCAGGACCTCATTTACCCTTACTTACCACTTTAAAGGCCCAATTTCCAAATAAAGTCCCATTAGGGCATCAACTTATGAGTTGGGGGAACATAATTCAGTCCATCACACCTTCGTATTATGACACAAAGAGTAAGACCAGATGCTGAAACCCGGATGTGAAAGAAAGAAAGAAGGAAGGTCAAAAGGGAGAGGAGGGGAAAAAAAAAGAAAACCGTTTACGGTTCTAAATAAAAAGAATAATTACTTAGGAAATACATTCTTAATTACTTCTATCTTTCCATTTTTTAAGCGATTTTGCATTTTAAAACTAGTTTGCAGTATCATACCTGTTAATTTTATGTGCTTACATCATCACTCAATAAAAACAAAGTCTAATTATACTTCTGGCAATTGATTTTTCTGACACCTGGGCTGCCTCATTTATTTTATTCTTTTCATGGCTTTTAAGTTTGGCGTCTGGTGTAAAGCTATATTCCTCAGAGCCTGTTAACATCTTCTCAGCTATGGAAACCAGCCTGCCTTTACCCAAAACTAATTCCCCTGAGATAGTCTCTATTTTAAATTATGCTGTCATCATCTACCTGCATCAGTTAAGGAGTAGAATCACTTACATAGAAAAGAAAATACAAGGACAATGTTTAAACAAGATAGAGGGTTATTTTTCTCCCACTGTAGAAAACAGCATAGGGAAGGCAGGTAGCCCCACAGTGTTATCAGGACCCAGGCATCTTCCTGCTTTCTACTATCTTAACGTCTCTTACTGTTATCAAAAATGTGGGGTCCGGCTGCTTGCCCCTCCAAAGCCAATAAACAAGCCAGGTTGGTAGAAAGGAAAGTTTGCTATATTTCAGATGCTGGCAACTAGAGGGGGTAAGGGTGGACATCTGTCCAAAGGCCGACTCCCCTCCACTGACAACCAGTGGGACCAGAACTTTCAGACTGAAGGAGGGTGCTACATGCAGAAACGGCACAGTCAGCTCTGTCATCTTCAGATTGGTCATCAGTGATCTGACCAGAGTCATCTTGGTTGTTTTAGGTAGTTAGTCTTCAGTTCTAGGGTCAGTTTGTTTCCATTTCTTTGAGGCCAGTTCTCAGAATTGTGGCAGCTTATGTCATGCGTATAGTCTGGTCATCATGTAGTTAACTTCTTGCATCTGATGGGGGTTTCGTATTTATAAGATAGCTCACAGGATATGGCTCAGAGGATTATCTATAGCCCTTGAGAAGGAACTAAAGGTCCTTGGCTATGCTTAATGTTGTTGTTCAGTCACTTAGTCACATCTGACTCTGCGACCCTGTGGACTGCAACATGCCAGGCTTTCCTATCTTTCAGTGTCTCCCGGAGTTTGCTCAAGCTCATGTCTGTTGAGTCAGTGATGCCATCCAACCATCTCATCCTCTGTCGTCCCCTTCTCCTCTTGCCCTCAATCTTTCCCAGCATCGGGATCTTTTCAAGTGTGTTGGCTTTGTGTTAGGTGACCAAAGTATTGGAGCTTCAACTGCAGCAGCAGTCCTTCCAAGGAATATTCAGGGTTGATTTCCTTTAGTATTGACTGATTTGATCTCCTCACTGTCCAAGGGACTCTCAAGACTCTTCTCCAGCACCACAGTTCAAATCCAGTAATCACGTACAGATATGAGAGTTGGACCATAAACAGAATGAGGACCAAAGGATTGATGCTTAATGACTACATTATTGTTATTTTTGGTCTCCTTCAACTGTTTTCCTTTGTTTCTGCATGTTCTCATTTCTCTGATTAAACTTATTCTTTGGTTACAGTTTTCCACAAAGGACAGGCAGCAGACATGGGGGTGGCGGGGAGGGGTGCGCAAGAACCATAGGGCCCTGCTCTGCTTCATTCCTCTCTCCATTCACTGCCGTTGCCTTTGTTATAAAGCCATCATCAGGCTTGAAACAGTTATTTCCTCAGTCATCTTACTTTGAGCATCTTACCATTCTGTATTACGATCAATGAGCTTTAGAAAAATTAAATCAAACAATGCCACTCTCTAAAAACAAAGAAACCAAAAAAAAAAAAACTTCTTTTGATGATTCCCTGTTGTTCAGTTCATTTCAGTTCAGTCGCTCAGTCGAGTCCAACTCTCCGCGACCCCATGAATCACAGCACGTCAGGCCTCCCTGTCCATCACCAACTCCCGGAGTTCACTCAAACTCATGTCCATAGAGTTGGTGATGCCATCCAGCCATCTAATTCTCTGTCGTCCCCTTCTCCTCCTGCCCCCAATCCCTCCCAGCATCAGAGTCTTTTCCAGTGAGTCAACTCGTCGCATGAGGTGGCCAAAGTATTGGAGTTTCAGCTTTAGCATCAGTCCTTCCAATGAACACCCAGGATTGATCTCCTTTAGAATGGACTGGTTGGATCTCCTTGCAATCCAAGGGACTCTCAAGCGTCTTCTCCAACACCACAGTTCAAAAGCATCAATTCTTCGGCGATCACCTTTCTTCACAGTCCAACTCTCACAGCCATACATGACCACTGGAGAAACCATAGCCTTGACTAGACGGACCTTGGTTGGCAAAGTAATGTCTCTGCTTTTTAATATGCTATCTAGGCTGGTCATAACTTTCCTTCCAAGGAGTAAGCATCTTTTAATTTCCTGGCTACAATCAGCATCCGCAGTGATTTTGGAGCCCCAAAAAATAAAGTCTGACACTGTTTCCACTGTTTCTCCATCTATTTGCCATGAAGTCATGGGGCTGGATCCCATGATCTTAGTTTTCTGAATGTTGAGCTTCAAGCCAACTTTTTCACTCTCTTCTTTCACTTTCATCAAGAGGCTTTTTAGTTCCTCTTCACTTTCTGCCATAAGGGTGGTGTCATCTGCATATCTGAGGTTATTGATATTTCTCCCAGCAATCTGGATTCCAGCTTGTGCTTCTTCCAGCCCAGCATTCCTCATGATATACTCTGCATACAAGTTAAATAAGCAGGGTGACAATACACAACCTTGACGTATTCCTTTTGATGATGCCAAAAATCCTTAGTTTAAAACACCGAGTTCTTTTCAGTCTAGTCCCCAACTGTTTTATGGATTTCATCTCCTGATAGTCCCTTGCAGTAACTTGTACTCTGCATCTTGAATTTTTCACTCTTCTCTAAGCAAGCTTTGGTTTTTAGTACCTTAACAGCACTAGATGTTTCAGTGTTAAACAATCCCTGCCTTTATCAGTTCTAAATCTGTTGGGAAATAGAAACTGGAGTCAGCAGTAGATTAAAATATCAACTTTTTACTTTTTATTTTTAGGCCGAGTCGGGAGTTGTTAGAAAAGCTGGGTTGAATGTACAGCCAGACTCAGGATTCTTATTTCTCTACCCCACCCCAAGTCTGATGTTGGGACTTTAATAAGGGGGAAGTCAGATCTACAAGGGCTTCCCTCGTGACTCAGACAGTAAAAAATCTGCTTGTAGTACAGGAGACCCGGGTTGGATCCCTTGGTCAGGAAAGATCCCCTTGAGACAGGAATGACTACCGACTCCTGTATTCTTGCCCAGGAAATCCCATGGACAAGAGGGGTCACAAAGAGTTGGACACAACTGATTGACTAACATTTTCACTTTTCAGATCTACAAAGCAAACTGTAATCCCAGCTTGTCAGTTGGATTTGACTTGGCTGAATAGAACTAAAAATGCTAGTATCAGAGTGACTTAAATCATAAAGAAATAGGCATTTCAGAGCTAGTATATAACTCCACAGTGTCATGAAGGACCCATGCTCTTAAATATTTCTTCTCTAATATCCCTAGCGCTTGGTTTCCATCCTTGGGTTCACTCCATGGCCCAAGATAGTTGTTGGGGCTGCAGCTGTTTCATCTACATTCCATCTACATTCCGGGCAGCAGAAAAGAGGGTTGTAAGGAGCCCTTCCAGAAGTTTCATTTACATGTCATTGGCCAGAACTTTTTACGTAGTTAAATTAACACTTAACTTCAAGAGAGGTTAGGAAATGTCTTTCCCTGAGCATCTCCAAAATATGCACCCTCAAAACTGGTAAAAAGATGAAGAGAAGAGTGGATGTTTGATAGGCAGTTAGTAGTCTGCCACAGCCAGAGCTGCAGCCTTGGCCTCCCGCCACCTTTGAGCTCAGTGAGCCTCAGGAGTGGAACTGGGGTTGCCTTACCTCACGATGCTACAGCAGTGCGAGAGAATGAGTCCGAGGAGAGCCGGAAAGGGCCCAAGGTTGCATTCCCAGGGCTCTTTTCCAGAGCTGGGCCAATTGGGTAAATCGATGCTTAACCTCTGCGGAGGAAGAAGTACAGATGGTTAGAGGGACCAGAAGACCCCTGGACTGTCACTCATGCCTTGAGAGTGAAGCAGGCGCCCACTGGCGGAACGTAAGGCTAGGAAGCGAGGTTTACCGTGAGGGCATCTCTTCAGTCCTCCTGCCCAGCTTCCCCTGCGCTTCCACTGGTGAATGCCCGCTTAGCCTCTTACATCCCAGCTCGTATGTCACCGTTCCATTGGCGCCCTTCATGACCTGCTTTCTGACCCCCGGATAGATCTCTCTTCTTTTCTCTCAGTGTGTTCAGATGGAAAGGGTAACGCTTCTCACATGCTCTCACCTTCTATCTCCGCCTGTTTCTCTTCCTCTTTCTCCAAAGCTATACTAAACTGTGAATTTTTCTGAGGACAAGACCCTGGTTTTATTATCTTTGCATTCCAGCTTCTCCTACAGTATCTGACAAGCCTTAGAGGTGCTGGTGCATGCATGCTGGCTAAGTCACTTCAGTCATGTCCAACTCTTTGCAACCCCCATGGACTGTAGCCCACCACGCTCCTCTGTCCATGGGATTCTCAGACAAGAATACTGGAGTGGGTTGCCATGTCCTCCTCCAGGGGATCTTCCTGACCTAGGGATCGAATCCATGTCTCTTATGTCTCCTGCATTAGCAGACGAGTTCTTTACCCCTAGCGCTACCTGGGAAGCCCCTGGAACATTTACTAAGTCAGAAATGCTGATTTCCTTCTTTCCCTGTTTTATAATGAGACCGAGATCTTGACAAATTGAGTTGCTTGGTAAATAATAAAAGTAATGGACATTAAATGAGGTTTCATTAAAACCTCATTGTGTTCCAGGCATGTCCCTGAGTGTTTATGTGTATTATTCTCCTTAATTTTCATGTCAACCTGCTGAAGCATGTGTCACTATCCATATTTTACATGGAGGCGAATTGGCCAAGACTGCAGAGCAAGCAAGTGGCAAAGCTGGGATCTGAACCTGGGTTTTTCTTACTTCATTCTCTGTGCTAGTATAGCATGGACCAGACCAGGTCTTCTAAGTTTATACCTAAGCCTCAAATATTTGAATTGTATATCCCCTTTTCATGCCCTGCTTTGTTGTAACATGATAATCCTTTAATAGTACTTCTTAAGACAAGTCTTCCTTGATACAGACAGACATGCCTTTTTGTGGGGAGGAGGCATTTTCCTAGTAATGCTTCATATCTGCTCAAGCCCATCCTTACAGTCTTGCTCAAGTCACCAAGAACTCAGTTGGAAGAAAAATAAGAAAGTTAATCTGCTCAGTTTAAAACATGTTGGAATTTCCCTTGGGAACTGAATGGTCATACGGGTTAATGCCTGTCAGAAAAGGATGCCCTTGGGAGGATACCACTATTTAGCATTTTGCTCTTAGCAAATTTAAAGCCTTTAGGGGAAGTGAGGTGTGGACTTACTTCCCCTAACTCTTTTTAAGAGATGTCACATATTTGGGCGTTAGCGTATTTGCTTCAGAAGATGGATAGCCTGTCAGAGGGAGCCAGGTGAAATGTAGTGTTGCCCCGTCACTCCCCTTTAAGAAGAGACTCAAGGGTTCCCGTAATTCAATACTTTGGACAGAAAACTGAACATTCATCATGCAAAACTTCTCCCCAAATGTCTAGCCACACTTGCAGTTACCCTAGAAAGAAAATGAGATATGGAACTATAAATATTGCCTCTGCGCTGAGGACTTGTGATGCTTGGTTTCCTAAAACAGGAGATGCGTCGGGTATTTCCATGATGCGGCTGTGGGCTTTCCCCTGTATGGTGGAGGTTAAATCCTCTTGATCAGAAAGCTCTATCCTTGGACCTCCTGCTTTCTCTGGGCTCTAACTAATAGTAAGGATGGCATTACAGTACTAAACAAGCAGAGGGAAAGTGAATAGGGAAGCTGAAGCAAAGGAATGGCATGGAGATAGTCATCCTAATGTTGTTGGGCCATTTGAATGAATGTGAAATTGTGGCTCTAGGCCTGTTTGCTAGATGATGTGTTTTAACCACAGTAAGAAATAAGTATTATATTGCAACCCAGCACACACATGTGGGCTTCCCAGGTGGCTCAGTGGTAAGGAATCCACCTGCCAGTGCAGGAAACACAGGAGACGCAAGTTCAATCCCTGGGTCAGGAAGATCCTCTGGAAGAGGAAACAGCAACCCTCTCCAGCATTCTTTTCTGGGAAATCCCATGGACAGAGGAGCCTGGCAAGCTACAGTCCATGGGGTCACAAAGAGTCAGACATGACTTAGCGAGCACACACAGAGCACACACACAAACGTAAGCAAACACGCACGTAATGAGTCACAACCTGATGTGATGTCTGAAGTCATGTGTGGTGGTTACAGCACTAACGGTAGACTCAGACCTGCCAATCAGCCCCTCTCTCCCACTTGAAGCCCCCCTGAAAATGTTTGAAACACTGCAGACCCTACCTCACACTTAACGGTTGTCATCCTAACTTTTCCCTCCCCAAATTATGATGCTTACAAAAAAAAAACGTAATTTCTAGTCTGTAGTAAATATGCTTTAAATATGTTCTTGTCAAAATATGAAGCCACAGATTTAGCTCAAATTTGTGGGAAATTGTCTATTATATAACGTGATTGTCAAAGCCATTCCTCACTTTCTCATCAATTAACTCCCTGTCGGAAAGGAAGTCGGTCTTTGTTTTGCACGTCAAATAAACATCAGAATGTGCTCACCTCCTCACCCTGACAGCCGTCCTTCTGAATTCTAATTCTGAGATGCAGGGAGATGAGACGGATGAGAGGGGTTAAAAGCTTTGCACTAAGTCGGTGCCTGGTTGAAATAAGGCTCCGCTCCAAGACCTTCCCTCAGGACCGAGCCTTTCCCTAATTATCTATCCCTCAACTGATGGATGGGAGCTTTGATATCCCAGGGTTAAGCTCGTTCAAAGATTTCATATGGATGAGAAATATGCCTTTCATTTGTAAAGGGGCAGGAAAACAATTGGGAAGTGAGAAGGGAGCCTTGACTGATCTTAAACACCCCCGGGGCTTCTGCCCCCAGAGCTTTCTCAGTGAGGTCATTTTAGGAAGACCTGCTTGTGGAATGGGAGGATCTGATTCTCCTAAAATTAGGACTGGAACCCCCAGGAAGGTTTACAAGGACCACTAGGTCTTCAAATGAAAATAATAACAGTACCTACCTTCAAAGATAACTATGCAGAATCAATAAGGTGATACAAATAAAGGACTTTTAATCATTTTATTTATTTATTTATTTTTGGCTATGGGTCTTCATTGTTGTGCAGGCTTTTCTCTAGTTGTGGCAAAATAGGGGCTATGCTCTAGATGCGGCACACAGGCTTCTCATTGTGGTAACTTCTCTTGTTGCAGAGCCACGGGCTCTAGGGCAAAGCACAATAGTTAGTGGCGCACGAGATCAGTTGCGCCGTGGCATGTGGGATCTTCCCATATCAGGGATCGAACCCATGTCTCCTGCATTGGCAGGCAGATTCTTTACCACTGAGTCACCAGAGAAGCCCCAAGTAAAGGACTTAATGAAGCTCTGGGTGCATAGTTAATGCCTGCTCTGGATTTACTATCATTGCTGTTGCTGTAGTTAACCGACCCCTCTACTCACAAACAATGCAGATGAAGTAATCCTCAGGCCCAGGCCTGACATCTGTGGGCCCCAGCCAGTTTTTCCGTGCTCAGTCCACACCCTGCAACCAGCACCCCTTGGCGACTCCTTGGACCTAGAACCCACCTCTGGTGGCAGAGTCCACTCCCAGAAGGACAGACTTGGGTAAGAAGCCCTCTTGCACCCTGCAGGTGGACACAGGGTATCTGGGCAGGCAAGTCAGGGCTCTGACCTTCTGGAGCTTGCTCTAGAAAGGGTCGGATGCAGGTTTTGGTATATCCCCCCTCCTAGCAGATTTGTCAGCTGGACAGGGGAGGGCAGGAGCCCTGTATGTATAGCACAGGCCCAACTCTGGGGCCCCTCCTGCTTGGGTCTTACCTCAGGGTTTTTATGAGAATCAATTGAAATAATAGACATGAGTGTGTCTTTAATGTAAGAATTAAGTGTTGCTTGATGGCCTTAATGATCCCAATTTCAGTTAAAGTCAGACCCCTTGAATAAACAAATGGAAACTACAGAAAAAAGACAAATTACTAGAACAGAATATAATGAATGCCTTGTTTTTGTTCCAGGCACTGGCTTTCAGGCCTCAGGCTACAACTTCAACACCTATGACTGGAGAAGTCCCAAACAAAGAGGCAGTTTGTCCCCAGTCACTAAGCCTCGAAGCCAGACTTACCCAGATGTGGGACTAAGTAACGAAGAGTGGGACCGGTCCACCATCAGTGGGTAAGGGTTTCACCAACTGCTGCCCTGTCCCAACTGCTTCCAGGTCATTTGGGCCAGATGTGAACTTTTGTACTTCCTGTGGCACCTACTGCTCCCGTTGGAAGGATTCATGTAGCCACCGTCCATGATGGCCCCATGGCCGATTCAAAGACTTGAGCCTGCCCAGCAGGAATCTGGGCTCTACCACACAAAAGTTTCTCCAAATGAGAACAACAGTAGCACGTAGGGAAAATCTGCTTCTATAAACTATATCCTCACTCTGTGACTGGTTCCCTCTCCTTTCATTTAGAAGGTGGTTTCACGCTGTGTGTGTGTGTGTGTGTTTGTGTGTGTTAGTTGCTCAGTCGTATCCGACTCTTTGCGACCCCATGGACTGTAGCCTGCCAGGTTCTTCTGTCCATGGTATTCTCCAGGCAAGAATACTGGACTGGGTTGCCATTTCCTTCTCCAGGGGAGGATCTTCCCGACCAAGAGATCGAACTCGGATCTCCCACATTACAAGTGAATTCTTTACCATGTGAGCCACCACAGAAGCCCAGTTTCACATTAAATTACATGCAAAAGAATTTTTTTTTAAGCTGAGGATTCGATATTTTTAACCGAGAGTCTATTTTAGCAGTGTGCTCCTTAGCAAATATTTTAAGAAAACTCATATATCTGATAGCATTTAACTGACCTATACTAATGTTTATAATGAATGGGGAAAACATGTCTTTCTCTCTCAAGGAAAAGTTTGATTCTCGTTCCCTTCAGATAGAGTAGCTGAAAGATATCCCCACCAGTGCCATGTTGACGCAGCCCACTCAGCAACAGCTGTGAATTCAGTTAGTAAGACCATGGTCCTTCCAGTCTTTGAGACATTTTTAATTTCCTACAGTGTCTTTCTGTTAGAACTGGCCTGACTTGGAGGCCACAACTGAAAGAAAGCCAGATCCAAAATGAATCTCTTATTTTGTGTGTGAGATGGAGGGGAGGGAGATTCTGGATCCAAATATCTATATAGGCTTCCCAGGTGGTGCTAGTGGTAAAGAACCACGTGCCAATGCAGGAGACATAAGAGACGAGGGTTCGATCCCTGGGTCAGGAAGATCCCCTGGAGGAGGGCATGGCCACCCACTCTGGTATTCGTGCCTGGAGAATCCCATGGACAGAGGAGCCTGGCAGTCTACAGCCCATGGGGTCGCAAAGAGTTGGACACAACTGAAACGATTTAGCACAGCATGACACACAGGTTTGCACACATACACACACACACACATGTATGTATTGGGGCTTCCCAAATGGCGCAGTAGTAACGAATCTGCCTGCAGGAGATTCAGGTTCAATTCCTGGGGTTGGGAAGATTCCCTGGAAAAGAAAATGGCAACCCGCTCCATTATTCTTGCCTGGAAAATCCCATGGACAGAGGAGCCTGGCAGGCTACAGTCCATAGGATTGCAAAAAGTTGGATATGACTGAGTGACTGAACACACACACACACATTTATATAAATGTATATGTACATATATATCTGGCAAGTTCTTAACCAAGACTGTGCTTTTGGACAGCAGTTTCACAGGGGCTCCCGACAGTACTGAGGCCGAGCAAGAGGAGAACTTCTGGTCCCAAGCGCTGGAGGATCTGGAAACCTGTGGACAGTCTGGGATTCTGAGAGAACTCGAGGTAGCCTCGGTCCTGCCACTTACTCTCATTGTTTCTACATTCATTTTTTTGGTCCTTTTGAGTTGGCATTGGTCACACCAGTTCATTTAAAAGCTTTAACCCCTTTCCACAGGAGAAAGCTGACAGGCGTGTGTCTTTGAGAAACATGAATCTCTTGGTAGCTACCCTTTCTGTTTATACTTTTGCTTGTGAAGCTGCCTTCCCTGCCCCCTTGCCTTTCGGACAGTGATTTGATTTTATCCAATGCAGTTAAAAGTATTTCTTTCCCCATTTCTGCCCCCACCCTGAGCTTACTGACCTGTGGCTTCTCTGCCATTGCTCCTTGCTAACCCTGACTGTCCCTGTTTGCCACCGGACCGCTCAGGCGAGCTCAGTCTCAGCAGTGGCGTCTCTCATTCTCTGATTTGCTTTAGAAAGGTTTCTTTGGCATGTTTTCATTTGTACCTGGTAGAGACGTTAATTTGATCGTGAAGAGGAACATAAGAGGAAATTTGATTTTACTTCATTTTGCCCTTAAAGTAGATGACAATGCGACTGGTAAAAAAGGCCAGTCTGTTTGATCAGCAGCCAAAATATTACAGAGTACATTGCTGTTAATTGCAAATCCTGCTTCTGTGCTAACTTAGTGTGAATTCAAGGACTTGCAGAGAGATGGAGTATAATAGCAGAACTCCTGGTGAGTTCTTTAATCAAAGCCGTAAATTTGCTGACAGTATTCACACTTTGGTCTGGGAAGTCCTGGACTGTTTCCTTTTATGTTCTTTTGAATTTTCTGAGCTGTAAAAAAGAAAGTGGCAAAAGTCTCATTTTTATTTTGATGTCGTATGAGGTCCCAAGTCACCATAAGGAATGTGAATGGCCTAACTGGGTGGAACTCTTGCAGTTCTAAAATGATGACTCATCTTTATATTATTTTGCTTCTCAGTTGCATGTGTGGATATTTTATGTGACTCCAATGTTTGTGAATCTGCAAAGAGAATTATAAAGAAAAATATTAGTTTGAATTTGTAAACATCATGGTATTACCTGGCATGAATTTCAACTTCAGAGCACAGTTAAAGGACCTGGAGATGGATAATCCTACAAAATGTAAATAAATTAAGATGTTAGCAATTGATTCGTTTTCATGCAACTTTCAAAAAATATAGAGTGCTTCAGTATCAGGTAGCTTATTTAAACTTTTACCACTTCCTGTATGGAGAATGATCAGCATTGTACCAAATCGAATAAAGATCTCAGTTCACAATTTTTTAACATAGTACTGCGTTTAAAAGCATGTTTTGGCTCATATGCCTTTTGCATTTTTCATTTTGAAATCTCATTTGAAGAAGCCATTTTTCTTCTAATAGCTTCTTCTACATTAGGTATTAACAAAGTGAAGATGATGTAAAAAGTAATACAGTCAGGTTGTGTTTTCACCCAGAAACTGAGTTACCTGATGAAAACAACATCCATCAGTATAAAAGTTATGTTCCAACAGCCAATAGATTTTTTTCTAACATCACTTCAGGCAGGTGTGGCCCTTGAAATTATACATCCAGGAAAAAAAAATGGGTTGAATTAATAGTCAAAGAGAAATAAAATTTTCAACTAGAAAGAATGATTGACAAATCCATAAATTAGAGTCTTATTCACACTTTTAGCACAAGGAATATTCACTTATTAGTTTGAATGAACTCTGATCCCTTGATTTCAAGTGCTACTATGCAAAAAATATTATTGGAGCTAGGTTCCTGCATATGAAATTTATATCTAGCATTAAAAGTTAAAGCACACTATAAATGTAACAAATGTAGAAGATTAGCTAAGATAAAAAATGATTACAATTGAAATGAAAATGAAAATTATACTAGTCATTTTCCCCATTGCTAGCAATAATTTAGGTTCAGCTTTAGTGCTGAAAAATGTACAGTTTTAACAAGAGAGAGAAATTCAAACTAAAATTTTAGAAGAGCTACTTAATCTCTTTTATCAGTTATTTCTTCTTTAAAATACAGGGATTATAATGACTAATGCTTATATGGCACAACACAGAACATGGCACTTAATAAGTGCGCAATAGGAATTATTTTTTTGCTACTTCTTTCAATAATGAATACTGTCTTAACTATTTTTTACTTAGTATAACATAAGAAGAAGGTTTAACTAAATGTCAAATAGAGAACTTGTGATATACTCCTTCTAAGCTGTATGCATATCAGTTATCTCACTGATGATTTTGAAAATGTATAAATTACAAATTGTGCAAAATGAAAATCAGTGGTACATACTCGTGAAGCAAAAACAAGTCTTAAGAAACTTTAATTACTTTTTTTTAGTTTTGTATTTGTGTTTTAATTTTAATATTCCTGCAGGGATGTCACTCACTCAATTGATATTCACTTTAAACAAAGCAATCAATTCATCCTTTGAAAATTTGATCTGAAGACCTTTTGATACTGTGTCACTGCTTCCATCAGAACCATTTCTAGATCAGATTATAACTTCTGTTATGGCTAAGGCTTATCAAAGTAGAACAGTTGTCTCCCGCTGTAGTGATTATTTGACTTCCAATGTGCTTCCTGCCAGTCTAATGAAAAATGGGTAATAAAAAATAAATGTTAACAAAGCAAATAACTAGTCTAAGTAGGTAAAAACAATAGGTGTATGCTTACCACAGCAAGAAAATAATCGTTGAATGCTTTCAGTAACAGCAGATTAAACAAGGAATGATATGTGTGAGTTAAGTACCATAAAATAAAAGGATGTCCCATGTTACCAACAAGCTAGTAATAAAAAGGTTTCAATTAAAGGCGATTTATCTGAAATAAACCATAATATGGATAATTCACACTGGATAAATAAGCTTTTTTTATTTACTAAAAAAGCTAATTTTAAATGTTTCAACTTCATACTTGACTGAGAATCAATATAGCCTAGCAGGCAAGAATAAAGGTTTTGGAGATATTGCTAGGGTTGCAATCCCAGACTCTTGGGCAAGTTGCTTCATTGATCCTGGCATCCCCTTCCTAAGTGAAATGAGGAGGTATAATAAGTATAATACTTTATCATATAGAGTTATTGTAAGTATTTAATGGTATTCCACATATACACACACATATATGGTATTTAGCACATATTAACACTCTAACTTCTTTTTTTCAAAATTATCAGTAAGATAACTGATGCAGTCAAGATATTTGTAAGTTCACTTATTTTGTTTCTTTTCTACATACCTGTGTGCCAATACTTGGCTGTCATTTAGAAATCTTGTTAGTGGCATGTATATAGCTGAACACCAGATGAAGCTTGAAATTATAAAATCCTAGTGAGGTAACAAAAACTCTACTCACTTTGCAGTGTTCCCTCCTGATCAGCAATTTTAGATGGTGCACTTGGCTCGTTTACTGCCTGTGGGACCTTGGGTAGGTCAGTCTCTTTGTGCCTTCGATTCCTCTCCTGTAAATTATGAGGAGTAACAGCGCTTAACTCATAAAGTTGTTAAATGTGTGCATACATTCAAAGGACTCATATTACACTTCTGTTACCTTTAGCATCAGTATCAATATAAACCACTAGATCATGTTGTAGCCAGTCATACGGCATGTGGAATTCATTTTCGGGCAGATTCACTGATGCTGGTATACCATTCTATAACCGTTATATGGAAGAATACAGAGCTGGCTACAGGCATATTTGCAGAATTTTAGCATCTTCCAACTATGAGAAATGAACTTTCCCAACATGATATTTGCTTCAAATGCTTTTTTTTTTGTTCCACTGCTGAGACTCAAGTCATTTTTGAGAGCTAATCTTGCCATTTGTTGTGTATTATACAGGGACAATATGTTTGAAACTGAACACTTCTCAATTTACTGGTAAAATTCAAGTCCCATTGCTTTTGAGCAAAGGGTTGATTCCAGTAGCACATTATATGATTATTCCTTCACCTCTTTGAGGATCTTGCACATGGGTCATTTCTAAGAAACAATGACCTACATACACCATGTAATGTGGAGGCCTAACTCGTCTACTGACCTCTCGGGCTGGCCACGTGGCCAAAGGGAAGACAGCACACCAAAGCTGGGCGGGCCGCATTGAGTAGGAGCCTCACTTTTGCATCAGCAGCCTCATTTAAGCCTGTTGTTCCCTGCGGGTGGGGTTGGAGGTGCCACTGCCAATAGGGGCTGCCTAGTGACTGTATGGGAGAAGGCAATGGCAAGTCACTCCAGTACTCTTGCCTAGAAAATCCCATGGACGGAGGAGCCTGATAGGTTGCAGTCCATGGGGTCACACAGAGTCGGACACGACTGAAGTGACTTAGCAGCAGCAGCAGCAGATCTCCAATAAGAAGTTCTTAGTTCATTTCTGTAAGATATATTGAATGTTGCCTGATAAATCCCATCTTTAGAGCCCACTCAGTGGAAAGTTCAGAGAAGGCAATGGCAAGCCACTCCAGTACTCTTGCCTAGAAAATCCTATGGATGGAGGAGCCTGGTAGGCTGCAGTCCATGGGGTCGCTAACGGTCGGACACGACGGAGCGACTTCACTTCCACTTTTCACTTTCACACATTGGAGAAGGAAATGGCAACCCACTCCAGTGTTCTTGCCTGGAGAATCCCAGGGACGGGGGAGCCTGGTGGGCTTCCATCTATGGGGTCACACAGAGTTGGAAATGACTGAAGTGACTTAGCAGCAGCAGCAGTGGAAAGTTTCTGCTTAAAAATGTAGTTTTCAGTAAGCAGATGTTAGAGCTCTTCAGTGTGCCTCCAAACTGCCAGGGGTGGTATTTGATTAAATAAACTCAATGACTTAAGTACTTAAATTGGATTTGTTATGTGCATTGTAAATGTCACTTGCAAAGCATTTTCCCGGACTTTCCTGGTGCAGTCAGTACCTCCATTCTCCAGCCTTTGGCTATGCCCTGAAGAGACTGTATTTTGACTGAGCAGAAGGAGAAATGTGCTTCATGTTGAGCAGCCAAACCTTCCTCTTACTCGATGGCTTAATTGTTTCTGAAAATTGTCACTGCCGCAGGCAACGATCATGTCGGGGAGCACGATGAGTTTGAATCACGAGACCCCTTCATCTCGCAGTCAGCTGGGGCGACAGGCCAGCTTCCAGGAACGGAGCAGCTCCAGGCCACACTATAGCCAGACCACTCGCAGCAACACTCTGCCCTCAGATGTGGGCAGGAAATCTGTCACACTGAGAAAAATGAAGCAGGAAATAAAGGAGATCATGTCCCCAACTCCTGTGGAGCTGCACAAGGTCAGGAAACTCTCTTCTCTTCCCTTGGGGGTCATGTTTCATAGCCATTCTGCTCAGCATGAGTGCCCTGATGTGAGCATGATCATGACATTCTACTGTGGGCTCAGCCGAGGAGAGAAGCCAGAGCTTAAGGGCAGATCATCAGAGACCGATGGTTCTCAAAACACTATCTTTAAGAGGTGATCTCATCAAACAGAGAACATTGGCTTTCAAGTAGTGAATTGATCCTAAATGTATTTATGGCCAAAATCTTCCTGCAGAAGCTTGAGGTTCTAGTGGCAAGTGGAGCTTCAATGAGTTGATCTGTTATTTCAACTTGACTGGAAGGGGAAAAGATTTTCTAAATGCTGTACACTCCTAGCTACACTGAAAAGGGGCTTCTGGGGTGATGTTGGAAGGATTAATCATGAATTACAGATTTCTCAGTAGATGGTTCTGTTATTCAGGGAGTGTAAACTTCTCTTTGAGACATAGTTTAAATGTCCTTGCTCAGGACAAGATAAGGCCTGATTATGTTACATCTCTGCTAAGGCGGTTGCCTCACTTTGCTTCCTGGATGAAAACTCACAGTTGCAAACATAACTGAATTCAAGCTGCTGGCAGAGTTTAAACAAGGCAGCTGCAGGTGACAGTATCTGTGGAGCCCAGGGCCAGCAAAATCAATGGAAGGGAGGTTTCTCTGGTTTTCTTTTGTGGAACTTGCTTTTTTTTTAGTTCATACATAAAGAGGTATAGTTAGTAAGAGTCTCACTCCACTCTTCTTACAGAGAAGATCTGTAGTTAATAATCTGTTAACTGGATTAAATAACTGTTAATCTGTTATTTGTCTTACCCAGAAGAGCAAATAAATGTCAGGTTAAGAAGGGGTAACAGGCCAACTACTCTCCTTTTCCTCTAAAAACTTTATTCTCCCTAACTACCTATTAAAAGTAGCTATTTTGCTGCTGACAAAGGATATGGTGAAAGAAAGGATTGTGTGGGAGGCTGGATTCTGAATTTGTGTTCCAATCCTGGGTTCATTCTTTCATTACTCATTGATTCATTCATTCAGTTCATAGATTGTGCATCTATTTATGTAAAGAATGTATTGTAAATCTCCAAGGAGCACATTGTCTAGTGGGAAGACAGTCCAGGAAACAGTGGGAAGATAGTGGGATTAGTACAAGACTAGACTGCAAGGTGGAGAAGGCAATGGCAACCCACTCCAGTACTCCTGCCTGGAAAATCCCATGGACTGAGGAGCCTGGTGGGCTGCAGTCCATGGGGTTGCAAAGAATCGGACACAACTGAGTGACTTCACTTCACTTTTCACTTTCCTGCATTGGAGAAGGAAATGGCAACCCACTCCAGTGTTCTTGCCTGGAGAATCCCAGGAACGGCGGAGCCTGGTGGGCTGCCGTCTATGGGGTCGCACAGAGTCGGACACGACTGAAGCGACTTAGCAGCAGCAGCAGCAGCAGCAGACTGCAAGGAGATCCAACCAGTCCATGCTAAAGGAGATCAATCCTGGGTGTTCATTGGAAGGACTGATGCTAAAGCTGAAACTCCAATACTTTGGCCACCTCATGCGACGAGTTGACTCACTGGAAAAGACTGATGCTGGGAGGGATTGGGGACAGGAGGAGAAGGGGACGACAGAGAATGAGATGGCTGGATGGCTGGATGGCATCACCAACTCGATGGACATGAGTTGGTGATAGACAGGGAGGCCTGGCGTGCTGTGATTCATGGGGTTGCAAAGAGTTGGACACGACTGAGTGACTGAACTGAACTGAACTGAACCCACTAAGGGCTTCCCTGGTGGCTCAGACAGTAAAGAATCTGCCTGCAGTGCAAGAGACCCAGATTCGATTCCTAGGTTGGGAAGATCCCCTGGAGAAGGAAATGGCAGCCCACTCCAGTATTCTTGCCTGGAGAATTCCACAGACGGGGGAACCTTATGGGTTACAGTCCTTGGGGTCACAGAGTCAGACACAACTGAGTGACTGACACTAACCCACTGTGGAGGGATGAGAAATGCTTCCGAGATGTAGGTGTTGACTCTGCAGGAAGGTGGAGGATGGGAAAGCATTCCAAAGCACAGAAAGAAACATATACAGAAGCATGTCAAAGATTGCAGTGTGCTGAGAGAGTGCAAATATGCCAGCATGACTAGGGCCTTGTGCATTAAGAGGCATTACAGACTTTACAGAAAAGTCAAGACATTTCTGATATTTTAGGGTGGAGACACAGCTTTAGCCTGTTGCCACAATTAGTTTATCCAGTTACCCTGAATTGATGTGTCAGTCTGGTAAACATCAGGCTTCACCACCTGTCACATATCCTAATCGGCTAATTGACAAACACCATTAGGAGGCTGTAAGGACTCCCTTGGTGATTAAATTGCAGAAGCTGCATGGTCATTGCTAATTCTGCTGTACCATGAGGAGGGCTGGCGCCTCCTGATTCCCTCAGTTATTTAGGAACACTGCCTTCCTGTCTTCTCTAGAAGTCTACTGCCCAGGAAAACAAGTGTTCTGGGTAACTCACCTTCCTCCAGCACCAAAGGGAAAGGGTAACAATGAGTGCCTGCTATGTGCTGTATTTTTTCTCTTTTTTAGCCCCTCACAATAGCATGTGTTAGCATTTATTTTCCCCATCTACAGGATAGGGAAGGGCTTCCTAGGTGGCTCAGTGGTAAAGAACCCTCCTGCCAATGAAGGAGATTCAATTCCCTGGGTCAGGAAGATCCCCTGGAGGAGGAAATGACAACCCACTCTAGAATTCTTGCCTGCAGAATCCCCATGGATAAAGCGCCCTGGCAGGCTACAGTCCATGGGGCTGCAAAAGAGTCAGACGTGACTGAGTGATTAAACAACAGGGTAGAGAAATAGCAAGTGTAGAAGAGAGCCGTTTTTCCTTCTGGAGTGAAGCAGTCTCTTCAAAGGAAGATTCCTTGGTAGCCCAGCAGTGCAAAAGGCTTGTCTCCCCATCCTTCCTGTACTGAAAGCAGTCAGCAAAGATCATGACAGTAAATTGGCTATGCAAGTTGTTATAGCTGACATTTTAAAAAAATGTGCTGAAAATCTCTGGTTTTTTTTACGGCATCATGCACTTAGCACAGTGAGTGGCAGTGGATGGACTGGTTGGAACATTTGTGTGGCAGTGTGTGAATTGACAGACCACAGACTGTGCTAGACCCACTTGACCTAGAAAATGGGTGGCTTCTTTTTTCCTTCACTTTAGTCATTTCCCTCTATAGTGGCACTAAATGCATTTCCCATGTGGCTTCACTCTTCTTCCAAATTGGTGCCAAACAAAATAAGGTGCTCAGAAGTAGATGGTGTCCTGGGCATTATAAGACACCCAAAATGAGCTTGTGAAGTGAAAATGTAGCAGAGGAGCCTGCAGCCTGACAATACGAAATTGTGGGAGTTGTCGATGCTCACATCTCAGGTGCCTTTGTGTCTGTGTGTGTGGATTCAGTTACCCTGATAGTCCATTCACGTTTGCTGCTAAACCCACACTCCAGTTTCGAAATGCTTAACAGGAGAAATGGTGATTAGAAGAGTCACTTTACTCAGATCTGAGACTGGTAATTGTATTTGCGTCTTGATTGTGGGCATCCTTTGAACACTAGATTACCTGACACCATGAAAAAGCAAGTGCCTTGTTGATTGAATTATCTTCCCATTGGGGTGCTTGGACTGTAGCCTGCCAGGCTCCTCTGTCCATGGGATTTCCCCAGGTGAGAATACTGGAGTCCATTGCCATTTCCTTCTCCAAGGGATCTTCCCGACCCAGGAATCAAACCTGCATCTCCTACATTGACAGGCAGATTGTTTACCTCTGAGCCACCAGGGAAGCCCAGGGTGCTATTAGCCTGGACTAAACCTTCATAGAAGTAGGAAGAGGTACTCTTTGGGGGGTGGTGTGGAGATGGGGCCAGAGAAAGAGAAAAACATCCCTTCCTCAAGTAGAAAATAACCCAAAGTCAGACTGCATACATGGCTTGCCGAGTGCAATGAAGGCTGATTCTCCTTGAGCCCCTTGGGTGGACTTTTATCCATAGACCTGGTGGAGAAATTTCTAAGGGACTGCAGAGACCAGAGTAAAGAGGCTGGGTAGGGTCAATAGCACACCATTCTGAAAACACGTGGTGTTATTTTCCAGTTGCCATCTTTCTCGGGGCTGTGTGCCACTTGGTGAAAGCTGTCTCCATGAGAACAAGTTGTGGATCTGTCTGTGTCCAAGCCAGTACCTTCAAATTCTTACTGTTACTAGAAGCTGCATCAAGAGGATAGGAATGAATGGGGCAGTATCCAGCCACATTCCTGGGGAGAACAAACAAAACACAAAAGCCACACCATCTCCTGATGTTGGGTTACTAGCATCATCCTCATACAGAAAGAATAAAGTGTGGGCTTAATCTTCCAATTTCTTGAGTTTCAACTGCCTGGCTATTATCTGCCCCTCAGTTTGCACCCAGTCCTCCTTCCCTGTCCCTTTTCTTCCTCAGACCTTCCAAAAATGCTGAGCTCAGGTGAGAGGCTACATTATTTTTTTTAATTTCACAGCATCTACTGTGGCCAAGGGTCTGCCATGTCCTAAATAGGTCTTCTGTCCTTCATTCCTGAACCCCAAAGACTAGTTCTCCTTCCTGACACTTGAGAATAAACATAGAGCACAGCCTCACTCCCCTTTTTGGCCCTGTGGTTGGAGGAGGACATTGAACCTGGCGTGATGATCTGGTACTTAGACTGAGGGGAGGGACAGTGAGGGTGTCACAGGGAAGTGATACTGGTGTCTCTCAGACTTCTTTGGCTAAGACGTTATCCAGAATACATCTTACCTCACAACTCAGTACACACATACACTCACATTTATATATTGGGTTGGTCAAAAAGTTCATTTGGGTTTTTCTGTAAGATCTTATGTAAAAATTCAATGAACTTTTTGGCCACCCTAATACATATTGAATAAATGAATCCAAAAATTGACTGCACAGTATACACTAACATTTTCTGTTTTGTTTCTTTCCAAATGCTGTCATATTAAGCTGATTTCAAGACTTATTAATGGGTAGCAACTACAGGTTTAGAGACTATAGCCTTAGAGAATAGTTTGGCATGTGAACCTCTGATGACATTTACCATCATCACATGGGGTGCCTGTTAAAATGTGGGTTCCTCAGCCCAACCCAGACTTACCTGGTCAGCATTTTCTGGGAGTTGAGGCAAAGAATCAACATTTTAGCTACCCCTTAGTGGATTCTTTAGCACCTGAAGACTGGGAATCACTCCTGTAGGTTTTGCTAGCAGGAGGTGATTATTTTGTATCAGGGAAATCGAAGGCAACAGCTGAGTGGCTGAGCAAAGAGGAAATGAGTTCGCATTGTTAACCCTGGAGCTTCTAAATTTTATCTTTAAAATTAATTCTGCTTTGTATCAATATTTTAGCTTATCATAGATTTTTTTTTCTCTTTGGAGATAAGCAGTTTGTGATCTTAGCTGCAGTTCATTGATAACCCCTTTTTTCCTTCTGAAGCTTAAATATTCTTTAGTGTCTGCTTAATATATTTCTGAGATAAATTCTAGCTTCACTTCTCTTTGCGTATTTTAAGGCAAAAAATCTTTTTTCTGTAGATCCACATTCAGAGCATTTGGACTTTAAAAAAAAATCATTTCCTTTTGTCCTGTCATTTGTGTTTTTCAATAAGACTGTATTCCTTTATTGTATGCAACTGTTTTGTTTTTTACAGAAAGTTTTTAAAAATTATTTTCCAGAATCACCTTCTATTTATAGTTGCGGATGGCTCAACTCTTGAACATTTGAGTCACTCACAAGGAACCCCTTTATTCTTATAGCTGCATTTGCTACCATCAACTTTTCTCTCATCCAAGTTCACTTTGCAATTTCAATATATTGGAGTGTTTTGAGAGTGTACGTTTGTTCTTCTTTATATGATAAAGTTGTTTTACTTCTTGGAAGTAAGTGTCATTTTGGGTGTTTAGTGCCCACGTCTTTTTCAATTTTCTCTTCAAGTCAGGAACAGGCTGAACCCTCGGAGGAAATATGAAATGGAAATATATATCTTATTTTGAATGTGACTCTTCACCAAATATTTGCAGTTGGTACTCAAGATTAAATGAACTGTCAAGCCAAGGTTTGGCCACAACCTACCAGTCATGAGTCACATCACTTTTCTGAACCTCAGTTTGCTCACTTACCAAGAAAGGGTCTGGATCACTCATTATCATGAGAGAGTTCACAAACAGCATTTCCCAGGTGAAGTCACCTTCAGTCTTAACTCTGCAGTGACAGAAACCCAGGAAATGAGAGCTCCTCAGAATCCTAGCCTTAAAAATGATTCAGGCAGCCATCTTAGAGCCTCCACAGATGGAGTTGTACACTGGAATAACACCCTCTTTACAAAGAGAAATGGACGTGTATTATGTCAGTGTGACAAGCATATTCTCTCCCTGTAAAACCAGGAGCAGTGGAATTGGAACTGTGGAATTGTAGAATAACGGTTGGAATTTAGGTTGTTCATTTTATGTGGGCAATGACATCCAGCCCTGATGCCCCTTAAAATGGATTGTTTCCATCAGCTTCCCTTGTCTGTAATTCTAAGACATACTTCTCAAAAATATAAAAAGCAAAATTATATACAAATGATTGGCTCGTGTGGGAAAAAAAAAAGTTTTCTAGCTCATTAGTGAGGAATGACAGCAGGATAAAAACATTCAAGGGGAAGATAAAGAAAATAATACATGTGTATCAGTACAAGGAGGGGGAGAAAAAGAAAGTCAGAATAAGATTTCCTAGTTAAAATGAAAGCTGCTCAATGACTTATAGTGAAATAAAAACAAAGCCTTTGAGCTTATCTCTTCTAAGAGACAGAACTCTATTTGCATCCAATCACTTCTCTTCAAGTTTCCATACACTTTTACAGAGGATGAGCTCTGAGCCATAGAAATTCTAAGTCAAAGAGAGGTGCAGTACCTTAGACTCAGATGACCCTTAGGCGGGCTTGTTAGGCAGTGTTCCAGTGTGCCTGATTTCCCAGTCTTTGATCTCTCATTTCTGTCAAGGATCCACCACCATCCCTCTTCAGAAATGCTAATAACTTCCCTTAAGTCTAGTCCTGGCCTGGGGATCATTCTTCGTCTGATGGCTTTGCTTGTCTCTGTTGTGATCAAATGTGTTTATTAATAGATTGTATTCTGTTATCCATGAATGTTCACTTACAAATGAGGTGACTCCCTGAGGGTCACTGTGTTTCTCTCCAGGTCCTTGGAAAGAAGCCTGCTGAAGCTCTTCCTCCAACATCCTTCTGCTCTATTGCATGTCTATTGAGTGTCTGGCAGGGCTGCAGTGAGGATCACATTGATAGTGGTCTAGCCTAGAGCTGCTCTCTTTCTTCCCCTTAGATGAAGCACAAAGTTTTCTTATTGAGGATCTTTGTAGTGCCAAACCACAGCATTCCTTGGAATAAGGAAATTGAACCAGCACTGGTAGTGCTCAGTGCAGTGAAAGTTTGGTAGGTTGTAACTTGGCCAACAAAGGTCCATTTAGTTGAAGCTATGGTTTTTCCAGTAGTCATGTATGGATGTGAGTTCAGTTCAGTTCAGTTCAGTCGTTCAGTCGTGTCTGACTCTGCAGCCCCATCAACCGCAGCACTCCAGGCCTTCCTGTCCATCACCAGCTTCCAGAGTGTACCCAAACTCATGTCCATTGAGTTGGTAATGCCATCCAACCATCTCATCCTCTGTCGTCCCTTTCTCCTCCTGCTCTCAATCTTTCCCAGCATCAGGGTCTTTTCAAATGAGTCAGCTCTTCACATCAGGTGGCCAAAGTATTGGAGTTTCAGCTTCAGCATCAGTCCTTCCAATGAACACCCAGGACTGGTCTCCTTTAGAATGGACTGGTTGGATCTCCTTGCAGTCCAAGGGAATCTCAAGAGTCTTCTCCAACACCACGGTTCAAAAGCATCAGTTCTTCAGTGCTCAGCTTTCTTTATAGTCCAATTCTCACATCCGTACATGACTACTGGAAAAACCATAGCCTTGACTAGATGGATCTTTGCTGACAAAGTAATGTCTCTGCATTTTAATATGCTGTCTAGGTTGGTCATAATTTTCCTTCCAAGGAGTAAGTGTCTTTTAATTTTGTGGCTGCAGTCACCATCTGCAGTGATTTTGGAACCCAAAAAATAAAGTCTGTCACTGTTTCCACTGTTTCCCCATCTATTTGCCATGAAATGATGGGACCAGATGCCATGATCTTAGTTTTTCTGAATGTTGAGTTTTAAGCCAACTTTTTCATTCTCCTCTTTCATCAAGAGGCTCTTTAGTTCTTCTTCACTTTCTGCCATAAAGGTGGTGTCATCTGCATATCTGAGGTTATCGATATTTCTCCCGGCAATCTTGATTCCAGCCTGTGCTTCTTCCAGCCCAGCATTTTTCATGATGTACTCTGCATATAAGTTAAATAAGCAGGGTGACAGTATACAGCCTTGACATCCTCCTTTTCCTATTTGGAACCAGTCTGTTGTTCCATGTCCAGTTCTAACTGTTGCTTCCTGACCTGCATACAGGTTTCTCAAGAGGCAGGTCAGGTAGTCTGGTATTCCCATCTCTTTCAGAATTTATTCTGAAACTCTTTCACAGTTTATTGTGATCCATACAGTCAAAGGCTTTGGCATGGTCAGTAAAGCAGAAATAGGTGTTTTTCTGGAACTCTCTTGCTTTTTCTATGATCCAGCAGATGTTGGCAATTGGATCTCTGGTTCCTCTGCCTTTTCTAAAACCAGATTGAACATCTGGAAGTTCACGGTTCACATATTGCTGAAGCCTGGCTTGGAGAATTTTGAGCATTCCTTTACTAGCGTGTGAGATGAGTGCAATTGTGCGGTAGTTTGAGCATTCTTTGACACTGACTTTCTTTGGGACTGGAGTGGAAACTGACCTTTTCCAGTCCTGTGGCCACTGCTGAGAGTTGGACTATAAAGAAAGCTCAGCACTGAAGAATTGATGCTTTTGAACTGTGGTGTTGGAGAAGACTCTTGAGGGTCCCTTAGAATGCAAGGAGATCCAACCAGTCCATCCTAAAGGAAATCAGTCCTGAATATTCATTGGAAGCACTGACGCTGAAGCTGAAACTCCATTACTTTGGCCACCTGCCGCGAAGAGCTGACTCATTGGAAAAGACCCTGATGCTGGGAAAGATTGAGGGCAGGAGGAGAGGGGGACGACAGAAGATGAGATGGTTGGATGGCATTACTGACTCAATGGACATGAGTTTGAGTAAATTCTGGGAGTTGGTGATGGACAGGGAGGCCTGGTGTGCAGCAGTCCATGGGGTCTCAGAGTGGGACATGACTGAGAGACTGAACTGAACTGAATGAGTTGCTTTTTAGATGCACTTAAGGATGGGGGTTGATTGCCAGTGGAGCCAGCCCTGTGATTAAAGGTTTGGAGGTTTCAGTCCCACCGCCAACCTCCAAGGAGAGAGTTTGCAGGTGAAATCAGTCACCAATGGCCAATGACTTGAACAGTCATTCCTGTGTAGTGAAGCCTCTGTAAAGCCTCCAAAGGATGGGTCTCCAGGAGATTCCAGGTTGGTGAGCACTTGGGATGTGGGGACGGGGTTGGGGAGGGTTGAGATCAGAGCCTGAAGGGAACATAGCGGTTCTGCAACCTTTCCACAAAACCTGCTCCAAAGTATCTCTTCCCTCTGGCGTTCCTGAATTATACCATTTTATAATAAACTGGTGATCTGGTAAGTTCTGTGAGCCACTCTGGTAAATTACTCAAACCCAGGGAGGAGACTGCTGGAACCTCTGAGATAAAGCTGGTTGGGCAAAGGTATGAGTGACGATCTGGATCTGAAGACCATTGTCTGAAATGGTGGGGTGGGGGGGGTAACGTTGTAGGATGGAACCCTTAACCTGTGGGATCTGACACGGCCTCCATGTGGATAATTTTAGAATTGAGTTGAACTGTAGGACAGCCATCTAATGTTGCAGAGTTGTTTGGTGGTGTGGGGAACCCCCTACAGTCAACATATGCAACGACATTTTGCCCACATGGGTCTGTAGGTTATGGAGGTCGGTGAGCTGCTGGTGGAACTGAGAACTGGGAACTTGAGTTGAGAGCTGGAGGGGAGCCAAGCCAGAGTGCACCTAGGAGCAGAGGGCAGGGCAGCTGTGGGGAGGGCCAGCAGACTGTCCTGAGTTGACATGCTGGAACGGTCTTTGGTCAAGCTTGGCTGACTTGGTGCTGGCTGGGCAGGTGGGAAGGCCCAGGGGCAGAGCTGATGGTAACTACCTAGAAAATCCATACTTTATTATTTTCTTCCAGCCCCACTGGTAGTATCGGATTGTCCTCAAAGTCAATTCATGCCTTGAATTGTCAAGTTTAAAGAAACAGGACTGCCCCAGTGGTGTCTGGAGGAATAAACCCAAGTATCCGGTGGTTTGTGGGCAAACTAGAACCGTCTCTGATAAGCAGGTATTGGTTTGGTCCTTAAAGGCCATCAAGCAAAGGGCTGAGCCACAGGGAGGCTGCCAGGGCATTGGAACTGCTTCTGGGGTGGCTGACACTCACCAGACATGGTCAAGACACTAGACACACTTGCCTTTAAAATCCAAGTGCAGAGACCTGGCTCTGCTGCTAAGGCTTTTCACGGGACTCAAAACTGAAAACACAAGCATTAAGTTTCTGATCTTTGCCTTGAGGACATCATTCAGACCTGCAGATAAACTTGCTTAGAAATACAAATGAAAGCTCAGCGTGAATTATGGTGAAGTCCTGCACCTCCTGTTAAGGATTCTGTTCTCAGGAGGGTTAGAGGCAGTTGCAACATGTGTTGACAAGTGGTTAAAACTGAAGTGAGTTTTGTAGAACTGTATCCTTACCCAGAGTGTTGTTTCAAGAGGCTTGTTGGCCCTTTTGGAACAGAAAAATCTAGCATTGTGTTCATAATCCAGATTCCCCCAAGGTAGCCTGGCACAGAATAGAGACTTTACAAGAAAAATCTTGATTTTCTTGGGTGAGGGTGGAGCACGAAGAGCTGGAGCATGAAGAGCTAGAGCAGCTGGGAGCAGTTTGCACAGATGCTGGGGGAAAACCACAGAAGAGCTCTGATGAGAAGAAATACAGCAGATGTGATAAATTATTCATCTTTAGTTTGTTGGGCAGTTGTAAATGGATAAAAACTGCCTGACCAGCTAGGAGAGTATGTGTTGAGAAAAAAAAATGATTCAGTGGAAGGAACACAGCAGATGAGGTCAGATATTCTAATACTGATATCCTCAGGCTTACTGTATTCCACCTGGACAAGTCCATTCGTCAAGTTCAAAGGTCAGTGTCCTCATTAGTGGGAAAGGCATATTTCTGCCACACAGAGTTGCTGGGAGATCAAAGCAATCACACATCAGAAAGTGCCTGGTTAAGGGGTTCATCTGTGGGGGGCGGGAAATGCAACTTAAACCTTGGAATCCTTAGAATTATTTTTGGACAGGAAATACATCAGAAGTAACCACCACCTGTCTCCAGCTAAGCAGGAGAGCAGCAGCCACATGGCACAATTTATTGCAGCTGATTTTGAGACCAGCCAGCTGTGTGTCCTATTTGTGTGAATTGATTCCTGGAGTCTTACCTCTGTATCATTTTAAAGCTTCATTTTGTTGTTTGCTACTTCCAAGAGAATCAGAGAACTGGCTATTAAAATTCAGCCTCCTCTAACCTTAGGAAATCTTTCTAGAGAAACAGATTACTTTCAGATTTAAACCATATATTAGTCTCTCATCCTGAGGAGTTTGCCATAGAGATACATCAAGTCTAAGGTTCAGGAGAGCCAAGCCTCGTAGCCAGCAACTGTGACTTTACAGTTAATGAGCTAATCTGCTAACCTAGCACTCATCGATATCTGTCTCTACTGTTGTGGTCTGTGTATCCCCACTGCCCGGTGTTGGCAGGGTTTAGTGACACTTTTTTGCCCCTTCTGGGTTCGACACTGTGACGCAAACACCCGAGAATCACAGGCCAGTTGAGCAATGAAGAACTTTACTATTATTCTAGGTCCACAACAAATGTTACCCCTTGCAGGGATTCCAGTTCACTGTGTTGAGAAACATGTCTCAGAGCTAACACAGAAGTGGGCTTCCTAATGTCCATTGCAAACATATCTCATTTTCAGATATGACTGAAGAGTGTGGCTACGCTTGCAGAGAAAACGCCAATCCACTTAGCAACCAGCCAGAGGGTCTACAGGACTGCTCTCCAAGCCTGTACTTAATTACTAATGCAACAGAGATAACTAAGATGTGCCACCATTCCCCGTAGGTGTGCTGCTTGTCAACGGAGAGAACATGACTTGGAACGAAAGTGGAAAGGGAGCAGAAGGACAAGAGATCCCAGAGACAGAGCCAAAGAGGGGTGCAAAAGCTGGGACCTTGGGTAGAGACATTTCATACACTAGTAAATGGAGTCCCAGGAATAACAGACTGTCACCAAACATATTAGCTGTTTGTCACCTCCACCCCCTCCTCCTCCGCACCCATCTCCCCCATTCCTCCCCTTCCTACCTTCGATGAAAGAACATGAGGATGAAAAGAAAGGGACTAGAAATAAACCTGAAGTGTTTCTTCCACTTAAGGCAGGAAATATCCATGCCCTCCTCCAGGTGTTCTTCCCTACAAAGGGATTGAACCCCCATCTCCTGCATTGCAGGTGGATTCTTTATTGATGAGCCACCAGGAAGCTCGAGTCTATGATCAGTTCAGTCACGCAGTCGTGTCCAACTCTTTGTGACCCCATAGACTGCAGCATGCCAGGCTTTCCTGTCCATCACCAACTCCTGGAGCTTGCTCAAACTCTATTGTTTGAGTTTGCTCAAACTCAATGGACTCTATGTCCATTGAGTCAGTGATGCCATCCAACCATCTCATCCTCTGTCGTCCCCTTCTCCTCATGGTCTCAATCTTTCCCAGCATCAGGGTGTTTTCCAGTGAGTCAGTTCTTCACAAAACGTGGCCGACATAGTAGAGTTTCAGCTTCAGCATCAGTCCTTCCAATGAATATTCAGGACTTATTTCTTTTAGGATTGATTGGTTTGAACTCCTTGCAGTTCAAGGGACTCTCAAGAGTCTTCTCCAACAACACAGTTCAAAAGCATCAATTCTTCAGCACTCAGCTTTCTTTATGGTCCAACTCTCATATCCACACGTGACTACTGGGAAAAAACCATAGCTTTGACTATATAAACCTTTGTCGACAAAATAATGTCTCTGCTTTTAAATGTCTGTCTAGGTTTGTCATAGCTTTTCTTTCAAGGAGCAAGTGTCTTTTAATTTCATTACTGCAGTCACCATCTGCAGTGATTTTGGAGCCCCCAAAATAAAGTCTGTCACTGTCTCCAATGTTTCTCCATCTGTTTGTCATGAAGTGATGGGATTGGATGCCATGATCTTCGTTTGTTGAATGTTGAGTTTTAAGCCAACTTTTTCATTCTCCTCTTTCACCTTCATCAAGCGGCTCTTTAGTTCTTCTTTGCTTTCTGCCGTAAGGGTGGTGTCATCTGCATATCTGAGATTATTGATATTTCTCCTGGCAATCTTGATACCAGCTTGTGCTTCATCCAGCCAGCATTTCTCATGATGTACTCTGTATATAAGTTAAATAAGCAGGGTGACGACCAGCCTGTTGTTCCATGTCTGGTGTTCTAACTGTTGCTTCTATTAGTCTGTGATATCTTGTGCCAAAAAGCAGAGAATTTATCAGAGCAAGTGGGTCGTATCATGATATCAACATGACATCAGCATGAAGGACTCCACCTGTCCAAAAATTAGGAAACTTGAGCACGCAATAGAATGTTGCAGTTGATTGTAACACATTGTATATAAAAAGACCCATAGATTCATACGGATAATGTACTTTTAAAAGGTCATTCCTCTCCCCACTGGAAAAAACCTCCTTGGGTCACCACTGGAAATAGTCCATTAATTCCCTATTTTTAAAATGAAAGGAAAGAACTGGCATTCATTTTGCCTTTCTTGTAAAAACTGTATGATCTACTCCACAAACCTGGTAGAAAAAGTAGTATCTGGCTTGATTTTTAATCTACTCACTCAAGTCCCACAGCCTTATTAGCAAGAAGTCCTGCATCTCAAGTTGAAGAACCCTACCTTCTACCCTGGAGCTTCCCAGATGGTGCTCGTAGTAAAGAACCCACCTACCAATGCAGGAGACGTAAGAGACACAGGTTCCATCCCTGGATGGGGAAGATACTGGAGGAGGGCATGGCAACCCACTCCAGTATTCTTGCCTGGAGAATCCCATGGTCAGAGGAGCCTGGTGGGCTACGGTCCATGAGGGTGCAAAGAGTCAGACACGACTGAAGCGACTTAGCACACACATCCCATCCTACTCCCTGTACAAGACTGGGGCTTCCTCAGCTCAAAGGGAGGGCAGACAGACCTGGCTCCAATGTCATAGACCACATGATGTCACTGTGGAGCTTTGTCCTGCCCAGTCCCAGCCACCCTGCAGCCTTTTGCTTGCTCATTTCCAGCATGGCCCTGGGGCCATGGAGGCAGGGCGTGGCCTGACCCTCAGAATTAATCCCTCTCCCTTCACACACACAGCACATCATGGCCAGTTCTGACTAGTTTCCAAACTCAACCACATGGTATGTCAGAACCAATCACTTCATCTGTTCAACAAAATACTAGCTCTACAATGTAGCAGGTACCATATAAGGAGTTTGGGATATATCAGTGAACAAAACAAGGACCCTTGCCCCCCTCAAGGATCTTGGAGGGTGAACATCTCCCATATCTCCCCTCAGGCCTTTGTCTGAGCCCAGGGTACCCACAAGGACATATCCTCCCCTCCTGATGACTTTTGCTTTGGGGTGAGGGGATGTTCTCTCATTCACGCAATTTAACTTCTCCCCATGGATCATCTGACCCACTCCTTTATTCTTGCCTGGGTAATCCTCTCAGACAGAGGAGCCTCATGGGCTACATACAGTCCATGGGGTCACAAGAGTCACGACACAACTTGGCAACTGAGAACGCATGCATCATTAAGGTACGTGTCAAATGTGGGGACTGGATTTTGCTAACACACTCACGCACTTCTTCTATAGTCAGGTAGGACTTTCTGATTGTATAAGTGAGTGCCACGAAAGTGATCCTTCCACATATATCAGGTTATTTCAGGTCTTAAAACTTCACATACACTACTTCATTTAAAACTGTGTTTCTTACCCATCTAGCACATCATAAGATCCAGGTGAACCTTACGATGTGCTAGGTACTATTTGAAGGATTGAGGATACAGAAGTGAAAGAAAGATACAGCAATAAAGCACAGCCATCATGAGTTTTCCGTCCAGTGATGATATCTGACTTGACCCTAACAATCCTGCAAGATGGATAAGAAACACAATTTTAGATGAAGTAGTATTAGTCCCCTCATTTCCTTTTCAGAACATGTACTAGCCCCTGTGGTGTGTGAAGTACCACGGAGAGCAAATTTCAGTTTGCTCAGAACTTGGCAGACAGCAGTTCAGAGTGGGGTTCAAGATTCTGCATTTTCACACCATTCTGAGAGATGGCGATGCATCTGTTCAGGACCAACCATCCTTTAACTGGCAAGACAAAGCTGTTTTTTTTCTCATAAAGCAAAGATGTAACAAAATTCTGGCCCCTTTCCTTCTAGTGTATTGTGGGAAATAGGCAAGTGGGGTGAGATGTTGCTATACCCTATTTCATAGGACCTAAGATACCCAGGGATGGGGGAGCCTGGTGGGCTTCCGTCTGTGGGGTCACACAGAGTCGGACACGACTGAAGTGACTTAGCATAGCATAGCATAGCAAGATACCCCTCCCTATGAAACACGGCCTGATTTCAGAGAACTGAAAACATAAAGAAAAAAAAAAAACAGTACATCTTAAAATCTATGAAATAAGGCACTTGAGTGGCATTAGAATATAATAAGTGACTGGAGTCAGACAGACGTGCCCCCACTATTCAGTACCTCTGTGACTGTGGGCAAGCTTGAATTTCCTCACCTCCATCCAATATGGCAGAAACCACCGAGGCTGCCTGGTGATTAGACTTGACCCAGCCAGCTTGATGTTTTAGTTCTCTGCCCAGTGACATAAAAATCCACAAATGACCACTTTGTATTTCCTTCAGCATTCCATACCTCTCTGAAGTTAAATAACTGGGTATAGAATAATAATAGTCTCCTGCTTGGAGAGTATTAATCTTCACATTTTGCCCTGTATAGCTCTAAATTGTTTTACTCCTTTGCAAGAATGTATTTCGGGTATGACGTGTGTTAAAAGACATATACATTTTAAAATGTGCTCAGTCGCTCAGGCATGCCCAATTCTTTGCAATTCCATGGACTGTAGCCTGCCTGACTGTTCTGTTCATAAAATTTTTCAGACAAGAATCCTGGAGTGGGTTGCCATTTCCTTCTCCAGGGCATTTTAAAATAATCAGAGTTAAAAAGCAAACCCCAATCATTGCTTGATATGTGCATTGGTTGTTGCAGAGGGTGTGCCGCAAACCTTACTAAAAAAAGCAGTCACACTGTTAAGTGTGACTTGCTGAGCAGATTGACTGGTGTCCAGCACAGTGGGTCTCAGTGGACATTACACATGAATGCATTTCCCTCTGGAAGGCAGCCTCTTCTCTCTCTCCCCCACTCTCACTGCTGTTTCTCAGCACTTGGAACCATGCTCAGAACATTGAAAGACTCAGTACACATTTGATGAACGTGGAAACCTCAGACCATCTCTTGTGGGTGGTCAGAAGGAGGCCTGGGGGTTGGGGAAAACTTTAGCTGGTGGCACTGGCTTTAATGCAGAGAGAACAGGCTGAGGCCCATAGCTGAGAAGGGTGAATGGCTAGAATTGCTAAACCAAACCCAAGAAAGGGAGTGAGGGAGCTACTCAAGCCAGGCCCCAGGGGAGGGTGTTCCTTAAAGGAGTACTTTTAGGTCTTCTAAAACTTTAAAAAATGAACTGTAGTTCACTTACAATGTTTCAAGTGTACAGCCAGGTGATTCAGTTATATGTATATATACTGATATATATATATATACTCTCTTTCAGATTGTTTTCCATTACAGGTTACTATAAAATATTGAATATAATTTCTGTGCTATAAAATAGATCCTTGTTGTTGATCTATTTTATATATAGTAGTATGTATCTGTTAATCCCAAACTCCTAATTTATCACCTCTTCTTACCGTGACTTCCCCTTTGGTAACCGTAAGTTTGTTTTATATGTCTGTGAGTCTTATCTGTTTTGTAAATAAGTTCATTAGCATCATTTTTTTTACATTCCACATGTAAGTGCTAACACATGGTATTTGTTTTTTTCTGTCTGACTGACTTACCTTAATATGATCATCTCTAGGTCCATCCATATTGCTACAAATGGCATTATTTCATTCATTTTAATGGCCGAGTGACATTCCATTGTACATATGTGCCACTGCTTTATCCATTCATCTTTCAACAGACATGGAGGTTGCTCCCATGTCTTGGCTATTGTAGTGCTCCTGTAAACTCTGGGGTGCGTTTATCTTTTCAAATTATAGCTTTGTCCAGATACATGCCCAGGAGTAGGACTGCAGGATCATCTGTTTTTAGTATTCTGAGGAAACTCCATAGTGTTTTCCAACTTTTGTTGTTTGCAGACTTTCTGATCATAGCCATTCTGACTAGTGTGAGGCGATACCTCATTGTAGCTTCAATTTGCATTTCTCTAAAAATAAGCAATATTGAACTTCTCTTCATGTGCCTGTAGGCCATCTGTATATTGTCTTTGGAGAAATGTTTATTTAGGTTTTCTGCCTGTTTTTTGATTGGGTTGTTTCTTTTTTATATTGGGCTGTATATGCTGTTTATATATTTCAGAAATTAATCTCTTGTTGTTTGCATTGTTTGCAAATATTTTCTCCTATAGGTTTTCTTCTCATTTTGTTTATGGTTTCCTTTGCTGTGCAAAAGCTTTGAGGTTTAATTATGTTCTATTTGTTTATTTTTGCTTTTGTTTCTACTCTAAGAGACATCAAAAAAAATATTGCTGTGATTAATATATCAAAGCATGTTCTGCCTGTTTTCCTCTAGAAGTTTTATAGTATCCAGTCTTACATTTAGGCCTTTAATTAATTTTGAGTTTGTTTTTGTACATGGTGTTAGAAAATGTTCTAATTTCATTCTTTTCCCAGCACCACTTATTGAAGAGATGGTCTTTTATCCATTGTTCTGGCCTCCTTTGTCATAGAGTACCATAAGTGCATGGGTTTATCTTGGGGCATTCTATCCTTTTCCATTGATTTATCTGTCTCTTTTTGTGCCAGCACTATACTGTTTTGACAGTATAACCTGAAGCCAGGGATCATGATTCTTTGCATTCCATTCTTCTTTCCCAAGCTTGGTTTTCTTTTTTTAATTAATAATTTTAATTGGAGGCTAATTACTTTACAATATTGTAGTGGTTTTTGCCATACATTGACATGAATCAGCCATGGGTGTACATGTGTTCCCCATCCAGAATGCCCCTCTCACCTCCCTCCCCATCCCATCCCCCAGGGTCATCCCTGAGCACCAGTCCTGAGCACCCTGTCTCATGCATCAAACCTGGACTGGCGATCCGCTTCACATATGATAATAGACACATTTCAACGCTGCCTTCTCAAATCATCCCACCCTTGCCTTCTCCCACAGAGTCCAAAAGACTGTTCTTTACATCTGTGTCTCTTTTGCTGTCTCGCATATAAGGGTCATTGTTACCATCTTTCTAAATTCCATATATATGCTTTAGTATACTGTACTGATGTTTTTCTTTCTGACTTACTTCACTCTGTATAATAGGCTCCAGTTTCATCCACCTCATTAGAACTGATTCAAATGCACTCTTTTTAATGGCTGAGTAATATTCCATTGTGTATATGTACCACAGCTTTTTTATCCATTCATCTGCAGATGAACATCTAGGTTGCTTCCATGTCCTGGCTATTGTAAACAGTGCTGCAATGAACATTGGGGTACACATGTCTCTTTCAATTCTGGTTTCCTCGGTGTGTATGCCCAGCAGTGGGATTGCTGGGTTGTATGGCAGTTCTATTTCCAGTTTTTTAAGGAATCTCCACACTGTTCTCCATAGTGGCTGTACTAGTTTGCATTCCCACCAACAGTGTAAGAGGGTTCCTTTTTCTCCGCACCCTCTCCAGCATTTATTGTTTGTAGACTTTTTGATAGCAGCCATTCTGACTGGTGTGAAATGGTACCTCATTGTGGTTTTGATTTGCATTTCTCTGATAATGAGTGATGTTGAGCATCTTTTCATGTGTTTGTTAGCCATCTCTGTGTCTTCTTTGGAAAAATGTCTGTTTAGATCTTTGACCCATTTTTTGATTGGGTCATTTATTTTTCTGGAATTAAGCTGCATAAGTTGCTTGTGTATTTTTGCGATTCTTTGTCAGTTGCTTCATTTGCTATTATTTTCTCCCATTTTGAAGGCTGTCTTTCATCTTGCTTATAGTTTCCTTCATTGTGCAAAGGCTTTTAATTAGGTCCCATTTGTTTATTTTTGCTTTTATTTCCATTACTCTGAGAGGTGGGTCATAGAGGATCCTGCTACGATTTATGTTAGAGAGTGTTTTGCCTATGTTTTCCTCCCAAGCTTGTTTTAACTATTTTTGGTCTTTTCTGTTTCCATACAAATTTAAATTTTTTTCTTCTAGTTCTGTGAAAAATGCCATTGGTAATTTGATAGGAATCGTATTAAATTGGTAGATTGCCTTGGGTACTATGGTCATTTTCACAATATTGATTCCTCCAAGCCAAGAACACGGTATATCTTCATCTATTTGTGTCCTCCTCAATTTCTTTGATCAGTGTCTTGTAGTTTTCAGAGTACAGGTTTTTTGCCTCCATGGGTAAGTTTATTCCTAGGTATTTTATTCCTTTTTGATGTGATGGTAAATGGGATTGTTTCCTTAATATCTCTTTCTGATAGTTCATTGTTAGTGTACAGAAATAAAACAGATTTCTGTATGTTAATTTTGAATCCTGCAATTTTATCAAAGTCATTGATGAGCTCTAGTACTTTCCTAATGTCATTTTTAGGATTTTTCTATGTATAATATCATGTTACATGCAAACAGTGAGTTTTACTTTTTCCTTTCCAATTGGGATTCCCTTTGTTTTTCTGATGATTGCTAGGACTTCCAAAACTATGTTGAATAAAAGTGGCAAGAGTAAGCATCCTTGTTTTGTTCCTGTTCTTAGAGGGAATGCTCTTAGCTTTTCACCATTGAATATGATGTTAGCTGTGGGTTTGTCATATACTGCTTTTATTATGTTGAGGTCTTGAGCTTCCCTGGTGGTTCAGATGGTAAAGCGTCTGCCTACAATGCAGGAGACCCATGTTTGACCCCTGGAAGATCTCCTGAAGAAGGAAATGGCAATCCACTCCAGTATTCTTGCCACGGACGGAGAAGCCTGGTAGGCTACAGTCCATGGGGTCGCAAAGAGTCGGGCACGACTGAGCAACTTCACTTTCACTTTCAGGGTCCATCTATGCCCATTTTCTGAAGACTTTTAAAATCATAAATGGATATTGAAATTTTTTTCTTTTTAAAGTTTTTTCTTTGAATGTTGAATGTTTATCAAAAGTGTTTTCTGCGCCTGCTGAGATGATCATATGCTTTTTATCCTTTGTTAATGTAGTATGTCACATTGATTGATTTGTGGATACTGAAAATCCTTCCACCCCTGGGATAAACCCCACTTGATCATGGTGTATGATCCTTTTAGTGTATTGAGTTTGCCAATATTTTGTTGATAATTTTTTGCATCTATGTTCACCAGTGATATCTGCATTTTTCTTTGTGATATTTTTGTCTGGTTTTGGTATCAGGGATGGTGGCCTTACAGAACATGTTTGGAATTGTCTCTTCCTCTCTATTTGTAATAGTTTCAGAAGAATAGGTGTTAACTATTCTTTAAATGTCTGTTATTAATTCCTTCTGGTGTACTTTTCATTCTCGTTATTGTATACTTCATCTGCTGGGCTGTTCTTTATATTTTCTAATTATTTACTTAAAACTTCTAACTTCTCACTCTGTGCATCTGTTCTGCTCCCAAGTTCTTTGATCATCTTTAAGATCATTACTCTGAACTCTTTCTCAGATAGATCATCTTTCTCCACTTCATTTAGTTCTTCTCCTGGAATTTTATTCCTCGATCTAGAACACAATCTTCTGCTACCTCATTTTGTCTCAGGTGCTGCTTGTATTTTTATGTCTATTGTAGATTAGTTATATTTCTCAACCTTGGACAAGTGTCCCTCTGTAGGAGACGTCCTATGCATCCCCTTTCATCACTGAAGCTAAAGGCTCTAGGGGTTCCCCCTAAGAGGGCTGCAAGGGTCCTTCTTTGTGGTGGGCTGATTACGCAGGCAGTCTAGTAGGCTTGGTTGGTTGACATGCCCTGCCCTATGCAGATGCTGCTAGTACTGTTTAGTTGGGCCAGGTTACCAGTTGGTTGATTGTGCAACCCTGGGAGGCCTTGGAGGTGGTGCCCGCTCACTGGTGGGCAGACACAGGATCCCAAAGACTCGGACTGTTGGCCACCTACTGACAGGTGAAGTCAGATCCTGGGGTTCCCAGAGTCTGGCTGCAGGGCCCAGAGGTCTCAGAGCTCATTTCAGATCAGTGACTGAGGGGGTCAGAGGAAGGGTGGGGAGTTTCCCAATACAGTTGGGTATGAAGTACGTGGTATCCAGAAGGGTGCATTGGCCTGCTAATGGGCCGGGCCAGGGCTCAGCTGTCACTGGAGTAGGGTCCAGCTTGCATTGTGGGATCATAGTTTTCGGGCTTCTAGTGTCTGTCCCCTGGTGGGTGAGGCTGATCTGGAGGCTTGTGCAGGCTTCCTGAAGAGAAAGGTTTAAGCCTACCCACTGGTGAGTGGACCTGGGTCTTGGCTCTCCAGTGGGAAGGGCCCTGTCTTGGGGTGAGTCCAGAGGTGGCTATGGGGCTTAAGAAGTTAGGCAGCCTACCTGCTAATGGGCAGGGCTGTGTCCCTGCCCAGGTCATTGTTTGCCCTAAAGTATCCCAGTCTGGGGACTTCCCAGGTGGCACTAGTGGTAAAGAATCCACCTGCCAATGCAAGACACAGGAGACATGGGTTCGATCCCTGGATCGGGAAGATCTGGGGCAGAAAATGGCAACCCACTCGTGTTCTTGCCTGGAAAATCCCATGGACAGAGGAACCTGGCAGCTATAGTCCATTAGGTTGCAAAGAATCAGACATGACTGAGTGACCAAGCAAGCACTTGTCCCAGCACTGGAGCCTGCAGTCTGTGGGTGAGGCCAGGTCTTGGTGCTAATGATCTAATATGGCAGCCGCCAGGAGTGTTCATGCGGCTGAATATTCTCCAGTATGTCTGCCATCCATGTCTATGTACCCAGGGTGAGCCAAGCTCCTGCCTCTCCAGGAAACTTTCCAAGACCAGCAGGCAGGTCTGGCTTAGGCTTCTGTCAAATGGATGCTTTTGTCCTGGGTCTTGGTGTGCATGAGATTTTTGTGTGCATGAGAGTGAAGTCTGTGTTCCCCCCAATCCTGTGGGGTTCCTGCAGTCAAGCCCCACTGGGTTTCAAAGCCAAATGCTCTGGGGGCTTATCCTTCTGATGCTGAACCTTGGGCTGGGGAGCAAGACTGTGGGGCTCAGAACGCTCACTCCTGTAGAAGAACCTCTGCACCTGGTTGCCCACCCAGGGGGGATGGGATTTGATTATATCACCAGACCACCCTACCCCCCCACCCCACTCATCTCACTGTGGCTCGTTCTTTGCCTTTAGTTGTAGGTATTTCCTGGTAGGTTCTAGTCTTTTTCATCGATGGCTGTTCCCCAGATAGGTGTGATTTTGGTGTGCTCATGAGGGGAACTGAGCTCAGGGTCTTTCTACTCTGCCATCTTGGCCTCGTTCTCTTTCACAATATTTTTTGCCTACAGTACTGAAGCACTGATTAGAATACCAGAGAAAATACAATGATGGGCTTCCTGGCTGTTGCTTAGAGGCAGAGAATATGCTGAGCACTGTACCCAGCACAGCGCCAGGCATGGTGAGCAGGAAGGAAAGGTCTTTGGCTTAGTCCTAATATCCAGCTGCAAAGGGCTAACTCTGGCTTCTCCCAACACCTGGGGTTGCTCCAGAACAGACATGAACATGCCCCTGGGAAAGTCTCACCTGTATACACCTGATGGTTGCAAGTTAAAAAAAAAAAAAAAAACCTCTCCAGCATGTCTCCTCCTTTTCCAGTTCTGAGTGGGACTTTGGAAATTCCAAGGATGTTCTTGAAGAATAGAAAAATCTTCACGATTGGGGGTGTGTGTGTGTGCGCTATGCTCAGTCATGGCTGCTTCTTTGCAACCCCATGGACTGTAGCCCACCAGGCTCCTCTGTCCATGAGGTTTTCCAGGCAATAGAGTGGGTTGTCACTTCCTCCTCTGGGGACCTTCCTGACCCAGGGATTGAACCCAAGTGTCCTGCACTGGCAGGGGGATTCTTTACCACTAGCGCCAAGACTGGGGGGAGCTGCCTAATCTATTACAAATCTATTATGTTTCTGAAATTAGTTTGAAAAGATGGTTCATCAAGAAGTTTCACAGGCAAAAGTCCTCAACCTACCTAAATACCACCCCCTCACATTTTCTCACCTTTCAGGTGACCCTGTACAAGGGCTCTGACATGGAGGACTTCGGATTCAGTGTAGCAGATGGCTTGCTGGAGAAAGGAGTCTATGTCAAAAATATTCGCCCAGCTGGGCCAGGAGATCTTGGTGGCCTAAAGCCCTACGATAGGCTCTTACAGGTAAGACCTCAGATGAAATTTTATCTAACTCTTTAAAGTCCTATTTGACCAGTGCTCACATCCTCCTTTGCCTCAAGACCAGATCAGAGGCCCTCCTAGAGAGAATAGACACTTTTTCCCTTAGTAGAATTTTCCAGTTACTGAAACAGCGTGTTTCCCTGAATACATTTCCCCAGCAGATTCTAAACTTCTTGCAAATAGGCATGTGTGCTGCTGTTGCTTCATGTCAGTCATGTCAGTCTCTTTGCAACCCTGTGGACTACAGCCCATCAGGCTCCTCTGTCCATGGGATCCTCCAGGCAAGAAAACTGGGGTGGACTGCCATGCTAGTACCTTATTCTCCCATTTTGCAGTGTTTGATATCTCATCTCACACAGGATCTAAAATCCAAAAGCTGAACCTTATTTACTTAATGGAGTAATATCATGATTAGGTTTGGTTTTACTGAAGAAAGCAAATTCCTAGAACTTATGTCCAGTTTTCAGGAAGAGCATTTTCCAGGAACAGGAGAAGGGTTGCCATCAGTCTTGAACTTGTGTTCAAATAGAATGAGTTTGTCCCTAAATAGTTGACTTTCAAAGCATGAGGCTGCTCTGATGGTTGGCTTTTAGACACATGTTCACCAAAGCAAGTTTACACTGATTAGACAGTTTTAAAACCAGTTCTGATGATCTTTTTACCATGGCAATATAACAATTAGACTTGTCCCAAGAATATGGAACACTTTCGTTTGCCATAGATACTCCAGTATTTGTTGAGTAAATAATGATGGACAAATGATTTGACCTCTGTAAATTACAGATAGACCTACTTTTGTGGAAGATGAGGCTATAAAAGCGGACTGGACTCAGAATTGTGAAGGGCATTGAATGCCAAGCTCTTAAGACTTTACTCTGAAGGTATATTTCACAATTCAGAAAGACAATACAATTATGTCATAGGTGGACTGCTGTAGGGTGACGAAGGGTAGGACCAAAGGAAAGGAGACCAGGAGGTAAGGGTAAGACACTTGGACCAGACCTGAGCCTTTAATGCCTTCTGTGCATCCCGGTGGAGCAGTCTGTAAGGCAGCTGACAGTTTGCATTTGTTGCTTAAGAGAGATGTTAGAGCCAAAACTAAAGATTTGGGATACTGAACACGTGGATTTGGATAAAGTTGCCTAGGGTGAATTTCTAGTAAGAAAGAGAACTAAAAATAGAGCTCTAAGGAAAACAAAATTTAAAGGATAGGATGAAGTAAAGGCAGGAAAGAAAGAAAGTGAGCAGTTAAAATGGTATGAAAGTCAGAGCAAAGTGGTATCATCAGAGCCAAGGAAGGAGTTTTAAGGATGAGTAGGTGTCAAGAGTGGCTAAAGGGGATGAGAACTCAAAACACCATTCCTATGTTGAACAACTGGTGTCATTTATACAATATAAGGCTTCCCTGGTTGCTCAGCGGTAAAGAATCTGCTTGCCAATGCAGGAGAGAGGTTCAATCCCTGGGTCGGGAAGATCCCCTGGAGAAGGAAATGGCAAGCCACCCCAGTATTCTTACCTGGGAAATCCCACAGAGGAGCCTGACAGGCTACAGTCCATGGGGTCAGAAGAGAGTCAGACATGACTTAGCAACTAAACAACAATACAATATAATGGTCAGGTCCCAAACTGAAAAGATGGGAGAGAGAATGAAAAGTCAAGGCATGGAAGCAGCATGGAGATGATTTTTTAAACTTGGGGTGTGGGGTGGGAAGAATAAGGAAACATGAAAGAAGATGAGCACATGTACAAGCTCAGAAGGGTGTGGGACCATGAGAACTACTGAGAGAGGCAGTTCAATATCATCAGGAGCACGAGTTTTGGGGGACTCCCCCAGCAGCCCACTGGTTAAGACTCTGCCTTCCAGTGCAGGGAGTATGGGTTCAATACCTGGTCTAAGATCCCACACGCTGCAGGGTGCAGCCAAAAATTTTAAAACAGAAAGAAAACAAAAAAACAAAACACAGCACAAACTTCGGAATCAGCCAGACTGCCTGAGATCACATCTTTGCTGGACCACTCACCAACATCCTCTCTGGACCACTTATCAACTGCTGGTGTTAGGCACTTCTCTTAACCATTATGTGCCTCACTTTCCTCATCTGTAAATTGGGGATGACAGCACTTTGGAGCACCTGCCATGAGTAAGGTTATTTGCTCAGCTTGGGGATGTTAGATGTGTCCCTGTTCCCTGCAGAGAAAAAGTAAGCTTATAGTCATCTTATAGTGTGCTCAGGGCTGGGACAGACTCTCTGTACAGAGTGCTCATTTAAGCACTTTCGAGACTCTTATCAACCTGTTATATCTGAAATGTTACTCTGGGTTTTGGGAATTATATCTCTAACAATAATTCACCGTGGCGCTTCTTGCCATTTCAGGTTAATCATGTCCGAACGAGAGACTTTGACTGCTGCCTTGTTGTACCCCTCATAGCGGAATCTGGTAATAAGCTGGACCTGGTTATTAGTAGAAACCCCCTGGCTTCACAGAAGTCCTTAGAACACACTCTACCAGGAGGAGAATGGAGTGAACAGAACAGTGCTTTTTTCCAACAGCCGAGCCACAGTGGTAATTTGGAGATACGAGAACCCACTAATACACTATAGCAATGCTTTTTATAAAGCGGGACAAAAGACAATATCTACATGGTGCTAAAAAAAAAAAAAAAATCCCTTTAAGATTTCTGTGACATCTGAAGCACAGATAATCACGTGGCATTAACTGCAAGCACAGGGGTCTTTTAAATCTCTCATGGCTCATGTTCACTTCCCTTTTGAAGTTGAGGTGTCTTTGTTGGTGATCACTATGGTATATGACAGGCAATCCCCTGCCAAACTCAATGGTAGAGAAAAACAGGCCACCCCTCTCTGCAGTTAACATCAGAGGACATTTTTTCACAAGTCCATCTTCCTGTTCCTTTTTAAAAAGAGAAATGTCTGTTTGAAAATATTCTCTAAAATAATTTCCTTAATTCACTTTGAAATTATTTCTTACTACGAAGTTATTCATGTAAGAATTTAACTGACAAGGCTTTTGCTAAAGCTGGCTCTGCTAGAACTAGTCTGGTGAACTGCTGGGACTGCTGCTATGGGAGGGGTACAGGTATGAAATTATCTTACAACGTTTCCGCAACGGCGCACGTAGGAGACCATAATAGGTGGTGGTAAATGTTTTGCCCAAGTATAGGAATGATTTATGATGTATGCTATTCCCTATGCAACAAATTATCAAACAGGATATGTCTTGTGACCTGTTTTTTTGTTTTTGTTTTTTTTAAGGACACATTTTTTAATAGCTGCAAACTCTCTGGTAATGAGTTAGGGTGTTTAGTAACACTGAGAATTAGTTAAATTATCTTATTTTTAAAATTCAAGACTAAGAATTTAAGAGAGAATGAAGAGTCTATTAAAATGAGGTTTATCTTAAGGATAGGCAAATCAAACTCATACTGCTTGACACGTTTTGAAAACTGGTTATACTGAGGGCTGTACAGCACATGTCCGTAAATGACTCTGGACTGTCTTTTGTTCTGAGCCATGCCACTGACTGAATTGTAAATACATTTTCACAAAATGCATTGCCAATTATTACCATCCCCCAAAGCAATAAACTGTGACAGTTGCTTTTAATGTCTGTCAGCAACTGTTTTCATTTGTTCAGATATTTTGAATAGTTACACTAATAACTGTTATTTGGTGAATATTTAAAAAAAATAGATCTGTATATTGATTGTAGAATCTCCATACTGAAAAATTATTTTCCAAACATTTTTATTTTGGTCAATAATTAAAACAACTGCTTAGGTAAAGCATCTGAACACTGTGTCCTTTGTTTAAGGAAAAAGTTCACCTTTTGTTTCTGTGCAAAGAAATATATTATTTCAATCATATTTCAGAACCGCCAGGGCAAGAAAGTATAAAGCAGAATCACGTTAAGAAAAAGATCATGAGTCACTTAAAAATGTATTTTTATTTGTAACAAACAAGTATTAAACTGTAAAGTATTTTTGTACAAATTTAATACTTTAATAGCATGGTATTTATCGTCTATGTATGGTTTTGGGAAATTCAAAATTGTTGCAAATATTTGTATGGGAATAAAAAACCCTCTACCAAATGGAATAAACAGTGATTTTAAAAAGCAAAAAAAAAAAAAAAAAAAAAGGCCTTTTTTGCTGCTTTGGATCTACTTTAGTGTTCTATACTGAGCCCTACACAACACTAATGGTTGCATAATTTTCTAAAGGAGGAAGGTTTTGCCATAAACTTGAAAAGCAGCATGGAAGAGAAAAGCTATGGTTTTGATATTTGATCTGGGTTTGAATTCCAACTCTGATATTCACTGGAGGTATGAAATTTACTTTCCTGAGTCAGTCTTCCCACCTGTGATACTGAAGATCATATCTGCATTCCATTATTTTCATGAGGAGAGGTGTGAAACATATGTAAAAATGCTGAAACAGCTGGCAAACATGAACACCCCTAAGACTAATGATACATTTATATTAGGTGACAAAACTTGATCTTGAGTCTAACTTAAGGATCATATCTACCCTGAGAACACTGTATGTACTCCATAAAATATATTTTCAAAAACTATTAGCATGATTAAAATTTATATATTAAAAAAAAGAAAACTACACCTTATAGTCCCAACGTTTTCATTTTTGCAAGATGCCTAGCAGGCTTTGTAAATTCACAGGAACAAGGTAGGATGTCCATTCTTGCCACTTCTACTTAACAGGGTACCAGAGGTTCTAGCCAGGGCAGCATAACCAGGAAACGAAATAAAAGGCAACTAAATTGGAAAGGAAGTAAAACAAACTCTACTTGCAGATGATACAATCTTGTATATACCAAAATCTTAAGGAATCTGCTAAAAAACCTATTCAAATAAGTGAGTTTTTTAGCAAGGTTGCAAGATACAAGATCAATATATAAACAACTGAATTTCTATATAGTATTAATGAACAAAAATTCAGAAAATGATTATATTCTCATAGGATCAAAAATAAAATACTTAGGAATAAATTTAATGAAAGTACAGAGTAAGGTGTAGAAGATGGCAGAGTAAAAGACCCTGCACTCACCTTCTCTCACAAACACCAAAGTTACAACTATCTGAACAACCATTGACAGAAAAGACTAGAACCTACCAGAAGAGATCAGGAGGATCTGCAATATAATCAAATCACATATCCCTCTGGTGGGTGACCCACGAACTGGAGAATAATTATAACGCAGAGCTTCTCCCACAAGAATGAGAGTTCTGATCCCCCACATAGGGCTCCCCAGCCCAGGGGTCCAGCACTGGGAAGACAAGCCCCCAGGGCATTTGGCTTTGAAGGCCAGCAGGCTGGTACTGAGGGCTTCCCTGGTGGCTCAATGGTAAAGAATCCACCTGCCTATTCAAGAGACATGGTTTCAATCCCTGGGTCAGAAAGATCCCCTGGAGAAGGAAATGGCAACCCACTCCAGTATTCTTGCCTTGGAAATCCCATGAACAGAAGAGCCTGGCAGGCTACAGTCCATGAAGTCGCAAGAGTCAGACACGACTTAGCAACTAAACGACAAGGCTGGAACTGCAGAAGCCTCACAGGACTGGGAAATAGAGACTTCACTCTCAAAGGGCACATGCAAAATCTCACACACACCAAGATCTAGGGTGAAAGCAGTAATCTGATAGGAACCTGAGCCAGACCTACCTGCTGCTTCTGTAGACTCCTGAGGAGGTGAGCTGTGGACACAGACACTGGGGAACATTCAACTCCGTGAACACTCCTGGTGGCTGATGTACTGGATCATCAGCACCAAGATTTTGGCCCTATCCAACAGACTACGGGCTCCAGTGCTGGGGACACCTCAGGCCAAGAAACTAACTGGGCAGGGACACAGCACAGTCTGCCTAAAGACACCCTGACTCCACCTCTAGATATATACCTAGATGTGGCCCTGCACACCAAGGGCCAATATTCACCTCCATACACCAGTGGGCAGGCATCCGCCCTTCCTGACAGGAAGCCCACACAAGCCTCTAGACCAGCGGTCCCCAATCTTTCTCTCACTAGGGACAGGTTTCACGGAAGACAATTTTTCCACAGATAGGGGCAGGTTTGAGGTGACTCAAGCACATTACATTTATTATGCTGCTGCTGATCCGGCTGTAAGTGGAGCCCAGGCAGTAATTCAAGTGATAGGGAGCGGCTGTAAATACAGGTGAAGCTTTGCTTGCTCACCCACCACTCACCTCCTGCTGTGCAGCCCAACTCCTAACAGGCCACAAACTGGTGCTGGTCCATAGCCCGGGGGTTGGGGACCGCTGCTCTAGACCACCCACCAGGGTGCAGACACCAGAAAGAAGACAACTGTGATCCTGCAACACATGCCAGACTCCAACCTGGGACTAGCTGGGCCCTTGTCCTGATCACTAGCAGGCGAAAGCAACCTTCCAGACAGTCTGGACCCCATGATCAACAGTCAGGAATGAACCCGCCAACAACAATCTAAAATGCCTTCTAGGATCCCTGGGTCCTGCAGCCAAACTCCAGAAAACATCTCTTAACTGCTCCGTAGCTTGGCACTACTCCCAGGATCTGGCTTCACCTGTCAGCGGGCATCTACAGCCCCAGAGTCTTTGGGACCCTGACTCAGCCCACCAGTGAGCCAGCAGTAGCCTCAGGGCCCCCTAGGGTACCGAGACCAGCCACTCTGTGACCAAGCCCAGCTAAAGAGCAGCCAGCAGCATACACACAAGGCAAGGCCAGGCAAACAACCAGACTAGGAACCAACCAAGCCTACCATACCACCCATGTAGCCAGCCACAAAAGAAAGATTCATGCAACCCTCTAAGGGAACCCCAAGAGAATACAGCTTCAGTGACAAGGGGCGTGCAATGCTGGGACAACAGGACATTGACATAGTGCCACCTCTCCAAGGTTGAGGAATGTAACTAACCTACCACATGCATAAAAATATAAATAGCAACAGACTAAACAAGGTGTCAGAGGACTATGTTCAAGACAAACTAACAAGATAAAACTCCAGAAGAAGAGCTAGTGGAGATAGGTGATCTACTCAAGAAACAGTGAAGAGTAATGATTGTAAACATAATCGAAGAGAAGAATGGATGCACAGAGCAAAAGTTACTTTTTAACTAAGAATTAGAAAATATAATGAACAACCAGAGATGAATATAACAACTAACATGAAAAAAACACTAGAAAGAATCAATAGTAGGCTAAACGACACAGAAGAATGTATCAGAGAGCTGGAGACAGTAGTAGAAATACTGCTGCTGATCAGAAAAAAGAAAGAAAAAGCAAGGACAGTTTAAGACACCTCTGGGACAACATTAAGCACAATAATATTTGTTATTGGGGTGCCAGAAGGAGAAGAGAGAAAGGACTTGAAGAAAATATTTGAAGAGATAAAAGCTAAAACTCTTCCTAACCTGGGGAAGGAAACAGTCAACCTATATCCAGAAAACACAAAGTTTCATACAGGATTAACCCAAAGAGAACCAAACCCACCAAGACACATTGTAATCAAAATGCCAAAAATTAAAGAGTGAATCCTAAAAGCAGCAAGGGAAAAGCAACAAATAATAATACAGGGGAATTCCCATAAACCAGTAAGCTGATTTTTCAGCAGAAACTACAGGCTGGAAGGGAGTGGTACAATATATGTAAAGTGATAAAAGGGAAGAATCTACAACCAATAATACCTTACCCAGCAAGGTTTTCATCAAGACTTGATGGACAAATCAAAAACTTCACAGACAATCAAAAGCTACAAGAATTCAGCATCTATAAAACTAGCTTCACTACAAATGTTAATGGAACTTCTCTAGGCAAAAAAGAAAAGGCCACAACCAGAAACAAGAAAATTATGGAAGGAAATAACCTACCAGTAAAGGCAAATTTACAGTAAAGATAGGAAATTATCCACACACAAAGCTAGTAGAGATATTAAAAGATAAATACAGTAATATCACCTGTATCTATAATAAGCAGTTAAAGGACACAAAGAACAATTAGATGTAAAATATGGTATCAAAAACAGTAATCATGAGGGGAGGAGAGTACAAATGCAAGGAGGAGTATTTAAAATGCATTTGAAATGAAGAGATCAGCCACTTACAACAATCACATTTATATACAGACTGCTATATGAAAATCTTATGGTAACAGCAAACCAAAAATCGATACTAGATATACACGCAAAAAAGAAGCAGTCCAAAATAACACTAAAAATAGTCATCGAATCCTAAGAAAACAAAAGGAGAAAAAGACCTACTAAATCAAATCTGAAACAACTAACAAAACAGTAGCAAAACATACACACCAATACTTCCCTTAAGTGTAAAGGGACTAAATGCTCCATCAGAAGACACAAACTGCCTGAACGGTCACAAAAACAAGACCTGTATATATGCTGCCTACAAGAGACTCACTTTAGATCAAAAGTCACATACAGACTGGAAGTGAGAGGGTGGGAAAAGACATGCCATGCAAATGGAAAAAGGAAGAAAAAGTCAGAGTAGCAATACTTGTATCAGACAAAACAGGCTTTTAAAAAAGACTTTTATAAGAGACACATTTTTTTATGGTGGGCTCTGACTCCACCATATAAAAAAATTAACTCAAAGTGAATTAGAGTTAAATATAAGACCTAGAACTATTTAACTCTTAGAAGAAAAAACAAAAAGTCTTCATAATGGATAACAAATGGTTTCTCAGATATAGCACCAAAAGCACAAATAACAACAACAAAAATACATACATTAGACATTATCACAGTTAAAAACTTGTGTTTCAAAGGATACCATAAAGTGAAAACAAGATCTACAAAATGGGGAAATTTTTGCAAATAATGTTTCTAATAAGATACTGGTATACAGAATATATGAAGAACTCATACTAGATAATAAAAATAACCCAATTTGTAAGTGGACAAAGGATCTGAACAGACACATCCCTGAAGAAGACATATACATGGCCAGTAAGCACATGAAAAGATGATCAACATCATTAGTCATAAAGGAAATGCAAATCAAAACCATAATGATATGTCACTTCATATCCTCTAGGATGGCTCCAATTAAAAAGTCATGTAATGAATGTTAGAGAGAATGAAGAAACTGGCCACGCCCTGCTGGTGTCAACATAAAATGGTACAGCTGCTTTGAAAAAGTCTAGCAGTTCCTCAAAAAGCTAAACAGAGTTACCCTATGACCCAGCGATTCCACACCACAGTATATACTTAAAAGAAATGTATATACCTGTATAAAACCTTGTACACAACATTACTTATGATACCCAAATAGAGGAAACAACCCAAATGTCCATCCACTAATGAATGGATAAATTCAATGTACCATATCCAAACAATGGAATATTTGGTAATAAAAAGAAGGGATTTGCCTCACTGCACTACTGAAAGCAAGAAGGGTTATTAGCAACTCTACTAGAGCCACTTGCAAAAATTCAGCCAGGTTCCTGATCTAACAACATCAGCTCAGACCAGCATGGTGTCACCTGGAAATACAACATCAATATACACCACCAGTTTTTCCTCCAGTACACAAAGGATATAGGCTTCATCAAGTTGGATGGAGCGATACTTCTTGAATGGATTATCCAAGATATATATAGCCAATAAAAGTAATAATGCTAGTTCTTTGCCCATAATTTTTTTTAATCTTGAGAGACAGATGAAGCACTGTTACATGTTACAATGTGGATGAAGTCTGAAAACATTCTAAGTCAAAGAAGTCAGTAACAAGGGACCATATATTGTATAATTCCATTGGAGAAGGGAAATATAGAAAACTCTCAAAAAAAAAAATTTGAATCACTCTGAGAGAAAAAATATTTTCAAAGTGGAATATTTTTAAAACAATAAGAAATGATAATTGTGTGACATGATAGACATGTTAATGTTACAGTGGTAATATTGCAATATAGAAGTATTAAACCAACATGATGCACACTGTATCTTAAATTATACAAAAACCAATGAAATTCCTGCTCAGAAGGAACTTCCAGGAAAATGTACCCAGAAGACCCAGGCAGCAGTGATGGAGCAAGTGGCAACACTGTGAGGTTACCAGCTTACAGTACACAAAATGCCCTAGAATATGTGTTAATAACTTAAGAGATGTAATTAGTTTCTCTTTACCATTGCTTCAACCCATGAGCAAAGATCACCCACAATGATGATGGAAGTTAATAAGGCATTATTCTAAAAATAACACAATTTAAAAACACTTTTAAAATTCCACGGGCAGAAGAGCCTAGCAGGATATACAGTCCATGGGGCCGCAAAGAGTCAGACACAATTGAGCAACTGAACACGAAAGTACAGAGTTTTTAAAAATACATATAGAACATATTTTTCCCTCATATATGACCAGTGCTACCAGTTCTCCTGATGACAGATGTCAATATCATTAAGATTTTCTGTGATGAATAAGTTGAAAACAGTTGCTAATACAAATACCTTAAAGTAGAACTCGTTAACAGACGTCCTCTTTTGTCTTAATCCTTTGAAGCCATGATTTCATTTTGTATTGAATGGAAAAAACAGACAATTATTTTGAGCAATCTGAAACAAAACTAAGTTTCTTGATTATTTGTGGATTTGAAAAGTTGCCTGGGGGTTAAACTATTTAGTCTCAAATTCCGAAGCTTAGAAGACACTTGTGGAGATGATTCTTCCACCTGTTGGAACAATAAAAATAACGTTAGTTTTATAGAAATGTAGTTGGTCTACCCTATGTACTTCTATTCCCTTTGACTGCTTCTCAGGAACTTCATACATTTTCCCACTTCTTGAGCACACCAGAACAATCAGTTGTCATTCTGCTTAGGCTTACTGTGAAAACCCCAGTCCCCACCTCCAGGACTGGCAGACAAAAGTGACTATTTGCTGAATAAGTACATATATCTAACTTCTAAAAGTGTGGACAGGGTCCACTACATAATTTGGCAGTGCATAAGTAAAATGTGGGCAGACTTCCCTGGTAGTATAGTGGATGGAAATCTGCCTGTCAATGCAGAGAACACGGGTTCAATCCATAGTCTGGGAAGATGCAACAGGGCAACTATGCCTGTGAGCCACAACTACTGAAGCCCACGTGCCTACAGCCTGTGGTCTGCAACAAGAGAACATGGGAAGCCCAAGCATGGCAACACAGAGTAGCCCCCGCTTGCCACAACTAGAGAAAGCTCGCACACAGCAACAAAGACCCGACACGGCCAAATAAATACATAACTTAAAAAAATTAAAATGTGGCCCCTTGTTCAAAAATTAAGAATTTCAGGATGACAAGCAGAGAGCATTGCAAGCATAGGGTTCCTTCTAAGCAGGAAGCCCTGTATGACCGACTGCCCAGGATGCCCGTCCATGATGCCAGCCACAGATGTGGTTAAGTTGGAACACTGCAACTACATAAGTGCACTCTTGGTACTATTAGTATTCCCAAGCACTAGTCAATGGACCAGTACAGTCACGAAAAAGACTCACCACCACAGAGAAAGAGAAAAGTAAAATTCATCATTCATCTTGCCAAATCTGTTCAGTTTAGAGAACTGTGATAGTTAAATTTTATGTGTCAATGTGGCTAAGTCACAGTACCCGAATATTTGGCCAAATGCTGTTCTACATGTTTCTGGGGAAGTATTTTTGACTTGAGACTAACAGTTAAATCAGTAGACTAAGTAAAATGGGTTACCCTCCAAAGTGTACATAGGTGGGCTTTATCCAATCAAAGCCTAAACAGAAAAAATTGATCTCCCCCAAGGAAGAAGGAATTCCACAGTAGAACACCATGAAATTAACTCTTCTCTGAGTGTCCTCTCAGCCAGCCTACCTGCACATTTTGGACTCTACCATCACCAGCCCTCACAACGGCATGAGCCAACTTCTTAAAATAAATCCCAAAAGACAGATTAGACAGATTAGACAGACAGATACAGACACATACCCTATTGATTGTTTCTCTAAGGAACCCTGAGTAATACAAGGACTATCTTTATTCAGGGACTAAATGATATCCTTCCTTTTTTTTAAGTGAAAAAGTCATTTGCTTTCAGAAAATTCTGAAAATCAATGCTTTAAACAGATAAAATCTAGCAGTATTTTACACATCTGTTTCTAAGGTTCGTTTTTGTCCCCCCACCTTTTTCGTTCAGTGGTGGGAGGCTAGGCAAAAGAAGAAGAAAAAAAAAAAAACAGGTCAACATTTTCTCTGAAGACTCTTTTCAAAACTCAAAGCTATGACTCGATGGAAAAGCAAAAGTTTTCATCTAGGAGGGAGGGGCTCGGGTATTTCAGCCTTTGGTATGTGTAGAATTTAAAGACTTGGCTCTTAGGCAGCAGTGTGAATATGAAGGATGAGAATACAGGCAGCCCTTGTCATTGGATCTGATCTTTTACAAATGACACATCTCAATGCACCTCAAAGTATATTATTATAAAACATAGAAGTCCTTAATTTATCAGTCCTGATGCTTGAATTCTAGTTTCCTTGTTTCTAGGGATTCTTGAAAATGCCACATACTTCTGGCAAAGCATGTGAGAAGCAGATCCTTTTCACGTAGACAACTTTGTTGGTGCTGCTGCCATCATGCAGTGCTAACAGCCAGCGCTGGGCAATCCCTGCCGTCACTCCTTGTGTTCACAGACCTTTTGTGATGCTAGCCTCCCCCACAGCTTAAAAGCTTTGGCAAGCTCAAAACTGAAAGATAAACAGTGTTGCCAAATTCTCTTTGCACCATCATACAAACCGTAATTCCTCCCTCCACAACGCTGGTGCTAAGAAATAAAAAGCAGAAACTTTTAGAAAAAGAGTCTTTCTTTCCTTGGAATTGCCTGTTTTCTGCTCCAGGTCAAAAGCTTTATTTATCCCAGGGTCTCTGTAAGAGGTAACACAGTTCATGTTTTGTTTTGTTTTTTTAATATTTTTTAGCTGAGATGGAAATTCAATCTCAGCCGAGTTGATCTCGAGTACAGAATGAAACAGAGGCTTCCCAGGTGGCTCAGTGGTAATGAATCCACCTGCCAAAGCAGGAGACCCAGGAGACTTGGGTTTGATCCCTGGGTCAGGAAGACTCCCTGGAAAAGGAAATGGCAACCCACTCCAGTATTCTTGCCTGGAAAATCCCAGGGACAGAGGAGCCTGGCAGGATACATTCCATGGGGTCTTGAAGAGTTGGACACAACTTAGCAACTGAGCATGCACACCAAATGAAACAGTATCAGCAGTGATCTTACTACTTTGAAGAAGAAAAAAAAAATCTTTTTTCTGCTATGTCCACTTTCATCACTTTCCGCACAAAACCTGTCCTTTGGCCTCTTTTCCTAATCCTGGTTAATGTTACTTGGAGCCACCCGGATGTCCAAGGCAGAAGCCTAGGAATCATCCTCAGGGTCATCCTTACATACAACTGTCCATTATGTCCACTGACTCTATCCCTTAGCATCTCTACTACCTCTTTAGAACCTAGTCATTTTGCCCAACCTACTGAAATAATCTTTTTGCTGGGAACTCAGTCGCTAGTCTCTCCCTAACCATATCCACTGAACTACAAAGTCAGCTTCATAAATTTCAATTCACAGAGCTTGTAAAATGCTTCCAGGGCTCTCCACTACAATCAGTAGAATATACAATCTCTCTAGAAGAGCCTTGGTCTCTTTCCCAAGTGTCCTCAGCTCAACTTCTCATTTGTATGCCGTGTTCCACCCACGCTGTTCCATACCTGTTGTCTAAGATGCCTGAGAGAGCCTTTTGTGGGGCACCCTGTTAGAGAATGTTTGACGATCTCACATCCATGTGGGCTCAGAAGTAGAGAATATTCCTTTAGAGCTCAGCCTAGTAAAGGCAGGTTACATTAACACTTTCTCCTCTGAGTTTCCACAGCAGCCCCTTCTTATAATTGTCACCATGTTGGAAGCTGAAAGACTCCCCCTTAACAAGTCTGCTGCTGGCACATAAGGCAATTTTTAAGCTTGTGTAAGAAGTACATTTGGAGGCAATTTACAATCCCATCTTTTTTACACAAAACAGCATTACCGACTTGGATCGTCTAACTTCTAAAACTAGGAAACAAATGATTTTGGATTCTTTCTAAAAACTAAAAGAGGTCTCAGTAGAAGTTTGTTTCCCTTATAAACATTTAAAAGGATCTTTTACAGTCTCTAAAAGTGATTCTCAAAGGAATTCTTAAAGCAAGGAGGGAACAGTACAAGAACAAGTACGACTTTGAGCATGAACGTGAAAGAACAATACGCTGGAAGTCTGATTTCTTTTTTAAAAGAGGCTTCACTGCCATACTCAGTTTGTATTTTAATCACTGTGCATTTTTAAAGTGTTATCATGTGATGAGCAATCATGTGATACAAATGCTGTCCTCAAGAGTCAAGCAGACGGTGGCTCCAAGCACAGCACAGGAGGCTCACAGTGCTGCCCAACCACTTTAGGAACAAACCAGAAACTGAGCTGGATTCTGTGAGGAAAAGAGAAAGGATGGGAGAAGGCAACCCGACAAGAACTACTTCATCTTCCCTCCACACAACCCAACAATAGACTGCACTCCTTCCCTTCAAGTGCAATGGAAGAAAGATCCCCTGTTCCCAATCCTATCTGCTCATGTTCTGGACTGTCCCCATCTCACCCACTTCAGGACTCCATTCCTGCAATGATCCCCTCTCTCTCAATCATGAATTTCTTGTTTTCCATTGAACCGTTCCATTAATACCCCAGGATGCCTTAAGGCATCCTCCCCAAATAAATAAACCAATAAATCCTTCCTTGACCATGAGTCCTCCATCCACAGCTCTCTCTGCTTCTCTTCATAGCAACGTTCTTCGAGAAGCCTGCCTCTACTTTTCCCTTTACTCCCTCACCTCCTAGTCACTCTAGGCAGGCTTTCGTCCCCTCCCCGCCCCTTCAGTCTTCCTTCTCTCTCACTCAGACTTCTTTTCAGTCTCCTTTGCCAGTTCCTCCTCCTCTGCCAGATCTCTGAAAGTTAGGAGTATCCCCCCACCAAAAAAAGTCTTAAGGTCTCCTCTTCCACCTGTGGCGTCTCCTCAAATTAGTCCACCATTATATGCTAATGACTCCTAACTGGACACTTTGGGCTTTCCTGGTGGCTCAGTGGTCAAGAATCCACCTGCCAATGAAGGAGACATGGGTTCGATCCCTGGTTCAGAAAGGTCACCTGGAGAAGGAAATAGCAACCCGCTCCAGCATTCTTGCCTGGGAAATCCCATGGACAGAGGAGCCTGGTGGGCTACAGTCTATGGGGCTGTAAGAGTCAGATGTGACTTGATAACTGAACAACTTCCTAACCTACCCTGAGGCTCTAAACTTCTCTACCAACCACTGCCTTTCTCAATAAATCCACATATACATCTAAATGATAACCTAAACACAACATGTCAAAAGAGATCTCTTCATTTCCCCAAACACAGTTCCCCTCATGTCTTTCCTATCTCAAGAAACGACACTGCTGCTGCTGCTAAGTCACTTCAGTTGTGTCTGACTCTGTGTGACCCCATAGACAGAAGCCCACCAGGCTCCCCCATCCCTGGGATTCTCCAGGCAAGAACACTGGAGTGGGTTGCCATTTCCTTCTCCAATGTGTGAAAGTGAAGTCGCTCAGTCGTGTCCAACCCTTAGCGACCCCACGGACTGCAGCCTACCAGGATCCTCCATCCATGGGATTTTCTAGGCAAGAGTACTGGAGTGGCTTGCCATTGCCTTCTCCGAGAAACGACACTACAATTCACCAAGTTGCTTCAGGCAGAAATCCAGGAATCATCCTGGGTTACTGTTTGTTTTACCCCCTCACATCCAATCAGCAAGTCAGACAGACCCCATCTTCAATGGGTATCAAGACTTCCCGAGCAGTCCAATGGTTAAGACTCAGCACTTTGAATGCAGAGGCCACAGGTCTGTTCCCTGCTCAGGGAGCTGAGATCCCACATACTGTACGGCGCAGCCAAATTAAAGGAAAAAAAAGAATCCAGCCACTTTAAATCCCCCTCCCTGCTCTTGCATTGCTCTCCCTCGGATGACTGGTGTTCTTGCTTCCACCTTCCTTTCCACAGGTCACTCTCCACAGCAGCTGGGGAGATGGTTGTCAAGCATACATTAGATGGTATTACACCTTTGCTAAAAGCCCAGCAATGGATTCCCACTGCAAGGAGAATAAAATCCTAGCTGCCTTCCGTGGTTCGGCCTCTCTCTCTAACATCACATATTCTCTTTTTCACTCACTAGGCACACAGGTCTCTCTTCCTCTTCTAATGAGGTCATTCCTTTTCAGGCCTTGCATCTTCCACACCCTCTGCCTGGGACGCTCTTCCTTGGAGCCCCACCTGGCTGGCTTCTTTGTGCCCTTTAGTGCTCAGCTCAAATGTCACCTCCTCAGAGAGGACTTACCAGACCATCATGGCCCAGGGCCACCTCCTGCCCCTTTAACCCCTACTGACCACTGCCTACCTCATCACCTGTATTTTCTTTATAGGATCTTTCTTAATTTGGAAATTTTATCTTCTCTGGTATGGGTTGCCTTTGAACAAATGGTACAACGTAATAGCCATGAAGCCAGGAACCTGTTTTTTTCCCTCTAGATCACTTAGATCAGTGACCAACAGAAGAGCTACCATTTTTTTTTCCTAAATGCTGAATGAGGGGATGCAGAGAGAAGGAGGCATCCAAGCCAAGTTGAAGAACAAAAACCAAAAGGAAGAGACATGAGTAAGTCTGATTAAATGTGGTGAATGAAGAGACTAGAGACAAAAGCAAAAAAAAAAAGGAATAGTGAGAAAATAAATGATGTTGGGAAAGATGGAATCAAACAGAGAAAAGCCTCAAATGCTGAGCTACAGCACCTGGAATTTGCGCAGTAGGTCCAAAGGAGCCACTGAAGGCTTCTGAACAAAGGTATGAGCTCAGCACTTAGGGGGTAAATTTGGTAACAAGGTGTAGGGTATATCAGCAGAATGGGAACAAGAGAAGAGAAGGCAGCCAGGTCAGCAATCATCCAAGGTCAAGATCTAAAACAGCACAGACTAAATGAGATGGAAGAAATCCCCAAGAGACATATTTTGCAATAAACCCAGCAACTATCTGGAGTAAAGGGTAAAAACAATGCAAATCTAAAGAGACTCCAAGATTTCAACTGGGAAAACAGATAAATGTTTAAAATGGAGAAATTAGAAAAGAGAGTAAGAGGCTGGGCTGTGGCTCCAGACAGTCAATCTCTAGGAACAAATACATAGATTTTTTTGGCGGGGGGAGTGTTTAGGACGGTGGTTCATTACCTCCTCTTCAGCATTAACAACATTCAGTGAAACACTTAACTTGGTGAAACATTTACTGAAACACCAAGTTTCTTACACAGCCTGTCCATCTCCACCACGGGCTACCTAGGCATGAATTCCCAGTGCCTGGAATGTAGTTGACAGCTGAAAACTATTTGCTGAACAAATCACTAGTGCAAAGGTTACAGCTAAATCTGAGAACAAGATCAGTTCTCAAGGGAAAAGAGAACTGAACCTTGGAAAGATGTCTCTGGTCCAAGAAGGAGAAGTAAAGGAGTAAAGAAATGAAAGGAAGATGAGTCAGAGACAGAGGGGAAGTATTAAATCAGGGAACATGGAAACCAAGAGAAGGAAACATGGAAAGAGCAATTGCAGTTAAAAATACTGTCAGGGGAAAAATCCACAATGAGACCTAAGAAAAGACCTCTGAAGCTGGCAAGAAGATGACTGGGACCAGCCACTTCAATGGAGCCGTGAGGAAAAAAGTGAGACCGCAGCTATGGAAGGGAGGGGAGGGTGATGAGGAAGATGAGCAAAGAAGGTGATGGAAGATTAAGAAGGTCCTCCTGGCGTGCCATCCCCACTCATCATCCCATCAACACTATCCAGAGTGCCAGCCTCAAGCAGAGGGAGAAACATCCAACCAAGATCAAGATTCAACTGGATATAGAACGGAAATCTGACAGAGGTGAGAGGAACAGTTGTTTTTTAAGTCCTGCAGCACTATGCAGCAGTAATAAAAATACACAGTCATTTATAAGCACACTGAGGCCAGCAACATTTAAATAAAACCTGAGGATCAGTCCTACCATAAGAATTTTGCTTGGACTTTCAGCATCATTCAAGCAACATGTTCTTTTGGACCCTCTCAGTTGTGACGGATCCTCGGTTGCATCCACTTCATCATATGAAGATAATTCCCATCCTTCAGCAAAGGAAAGCAGCATGTCATCGGCCACAGAGTCCCCGCTTCTGGGGCTGTCATCTGTCACCGTGTCAGCTGCGACTGCAGAGACTGGAGATGCTGACGGCTGTGTGCCTGGTCCCCTGCTGTCTTCAGGGTTCTCTGATGAGGATGCAAACTCTGCTGGAGATGGACAGCTCCTGGAAAGTTTGTTTTGCAGAAAATGTTTTAAACGAGTTTTCCTAGGAACGCTCTTTCTCATGATGGCACTCCGAAGCTGAGACTCTTCTGCGATGACGTACACTCTGCAGCGGCCCCGGGTCACAGCGGTGTACACATGCTGCCAGTGCTGGCGGCCCGCCTTCCCCACCACGTACACGACTGTCTTCTCCTCCGACCCCTGAGAGGGAAGAATGCATGGGGCAGTCTTACTGCTGCACAATGGGTTCACTTCCCAGACAGTCTACAAAGGTAGAAAGGAGACAAGTCCTCCAAGTGCTCTCAAGTGCATTCAACCCGGCCAGGGTATTCAGATGAATCCCCCTGAGGTGTTCCATTTTATTCATTATCCCAGAATTCCCATTTTGTAACTATGCTGCTAAGTTTAGGTGTCAGAGACCCACAACTGGTTTATAGAAACCCAGCAATAAACTTCAAACTGCATGCAGTGCCAAAGCTTCCCTAATAAAAGGATTTGAAATGGTTGTATGGGCTCGATACTTTGGCCACCTCATGCAACGAGTTGACTCACTGGAAAAGACTCTGATGCTGGGAAGGATTGGGGGCAGGAGGAGAAGGGGATGACAGAGAATGAGATGGCTGGATGGCATCACCGACTCGATGGACATGAGTTTGAGTGAACTCCGGGAGTTGGTGATGGACAGGGAGGCCTGGCGTGCTGTGATTCATGGGGTTGCAAAGAGTCGGACACAACTGAGCGACTGAACTGAACTGATGGGCTTGATGTATGTTACCTTTATAACAAAAGCACACACCTGAAATATCCAGTAACAGGACAACAGATAAATAAATATAGGTGAACATATTTATTTTTCTACATCAAGTATATATATATGTTGCAAATATCAAAATGCTTTACAATATAACAAAATTTTTAAAAACTGGAGACATGTATAAAAATGATCACAACCATGTAACACAAAATAAAATCATTCTGATCTAAAAAATACAAAGTGAACATAAATATGTAACAAAAACAAGATAAATCGCAAAACAGGAAGAAAATTCTACCAAAAATTTAACCAATCCGTTAAACCTATGGATGGTTTTTTTTCTTCCACTTTCCATATTTTTCCGATGTTGAACCATTTATTATTGATACGCTTATCAAGATAAACAAAATAGAATGACAAACCTTTGATTTGGGGGTTTAGCAAACCAAGAACTGAATAGGCCAGAAAAAAGCCCAATGTCACCAAGTAACTGTGAGAAAACAATTTCAAGAAAACAATATCAAACTGTGGCTATCCTTTATCCCTGTGTTTTCAGTGCCAGTGTAGACTAAGAAAGGGTTAGAACCATTCTCTCTCCCAATGCTCCCACATTCCTCTGCTGAAAGAGGAACTGTGGAGAGACAGAGAACAAGATGAAGCATGTAGAAAATACAGATTTGCACTTAAAAACAAACCCCATACCCAACAAACACTTCCACCTTCCTGGACACAGAGAGTTTAAATCAACATTTCATATCATAAAAGTTGGATAAAGATTTCCTTCTAATGCTGCTGAATCTCAGAAATGAATTTAAATGATACTTATTTCTACAAAAGCTAAATACATTTGCCAGATATACAACACAACACCCTGCCCTTGTACTTTATATTGTGTTTTCCTAAACAGGTAAATGTCTACCTAAACTTAGCTGAGTTCTTAAGCATCCTATAAGTCTCACTGAGAAAACTTTAACAGCCTCATAATCAGTCTTCTCGTACCCACATTTACTGCAATACACTGTCCTCCCAGCAGCCACATCTGTCAAATGCAAACCCAGCCACATCAGATTTTGCTTAAAACCCATTAATGGCTCCCTGGGCTCTCAAAAAAGTCCAAACTTCTTAATATGGCTCCTACAGCCCTTCAAGAGCCAGCCTTGGCCCTGTTCCCTTTCCTTCCCACATGTCAGGCTCCATCCAGCACAAAAAACTTCCGTGTGGTCCTGCCTATGCTCCCGTTCCCTGGCCTCCATCTGACCCCCAGATCAGCTGCACCATCACATACTTTCCAGAATCACGTACTTCCACTATCACAGTATTTTTACCAGACTGGACTGTCACCAACTGTACTTCTCACTGGACTGTAAGTTCTGTGAAGGCAAGATCACGTCCGTCTTGCTCACTGTTCATCCGGTGTCTCACTGAATGAAGGAGGATAAAAATTAAATTGCAGCCAAAAGTGTGCTCCGAAAGCGGGACATGTGCACCTATTTTCACCTCATTTACCTCCATGTCTTTAAATCTTCCTCAACTCATTAACCACTGCCAAACTTCTTAAAGGAAGCAAGTTTTATTTCTCTAAATTTGTTCTGAAACTCAACAATCTGTACAAAGAGACACAAATCATTAATACCCTTCAAGATTTTATGGACCTAGAATCTGACAGTCTATATAGACCTTAGGGTAGGTAGGGGTCAAAAACTTTTTCTGTGAAGGGTCAAAGTATCAGTATCTCAGGCTTTACAAACCAGATAGTCTCTATGGCAACCACTCAGCTCTTCCTTTGCAGTTCAACAGCAGCCATAAGCAACATGTAAATGAATGCAGGACTTTGTTCAAATAAAAATTTATCTACCAAAACAGGTGGTGGACTAGATTTGGCTACCATATTGGATTAACACAGCCCCAGAAGGCCGAGGAACTGACCTGGCCCACACGCCTCTGACCTCATCTCCTGTCACTCTCCCCACACTGCCCTCCTTGATGTTCCTGTTTCTCAAACCTGCCAGCCAGCTTCCTGTCTTAGCACTCTGGCCTTTGCTATTCCCTCCACTTAGAATGTTCTTCTCCCAGACAGTCACATGGGTGAACTTTGGTATTTCCTTCAAGTCTTTGCTCAAATGCCATCTTCTTAGTGAGGCTCACCCTGACCACCTATTTAGAATTACACCTACAGCTCATCCTCACCCTCTTCCCACAGCATTTACCACCTTCTCATGTACTACATAGTTTACTTGTTTGTTTGTTTTTACAATTGTATCCGTTTCTATCTTCTTCCCCACCCAGTGTAATCTTCACAAGGACTGACCTATATACTAAGCACACAGAAGAGAGTCTGACACACTACATAGCTGTTGAACTGAACTTGAAGAACAAAGCATACTGACACAAAACAACAATCACAAATTTTCTCAGAGGTAAGAGACATTATTATTTCAACCATGAAATAAGAGCCATATTTAATGGAAAAACTTCCAAGGTATCTACTCCAGCCTCCACCCAGTAATAATAGAAACCCTTCACTATATATTTGTCTAGAAATGCAACAGAAAGACTGGATTATAAATTTGAAGAAATCGCTCAGAAAATACAGAAAAATGCTAATGAAACTGAAAATAGGAGAGCTAATAAATTCAGGTAACCAGTTTCGGAAGTCCAATAACCATATAATAGAAGTTCTAAAAGAACTTCTAAAAAACAGAGAAAGCTGAGGATGAGATAATGAAATTATTTAAGAAAATTTCCAAAAATTGAAGAATATGAGTTTCCAGAATTCTAGAGGCTCCATTCTCAAGATCCCTGGGAGAAATTTCTCCAGGATCTCACAGCTAAGAATATTTGCCCTTCTCAACAACTGTTTGTTCATTTTATTTAATCCAATAGACACAGTCAACTGACAGCTTCTTCCTTTGCTTTGAGAACTCTGTCCTCAAGGAAATTTAAAAGTAAATCTGCAGTCTATATTAACAAGCAAATAGGACAGTGCATATACTCATTCCAATCCGCTCCTAGCAGGAATCCTTTTGCCATCTTCACCTTCATTTTCCACTTGACAGGCATTTCTTTATCTTTTAAAAAATCATGCTCAACTGTGGGTACTTTTGTAACCCATTTCAAATTCTTTTTGATATAGATGGGATAAGTTAATAAATAAAACACAATCCACTAAAAAAAAAACCTATGCTAATTAATGTGTACCTACTATTAGAGGATATGGTTTAAACTATAAAATTTTCTACACTAGAATGAAGGTTGATACAGCTTTGCCATAATAAAACATAACAGCAGAGAGGGGAGTTCAAAGCAGTGAGATAAATAACAGGGCCACAAATAACTTCTGAAAACTCAAGAATATTAAAATAAAGCTGAACAGCTGCTGCTGCTAAGTCACTTCAGTCATGTCCGACTCTGTGTGACCCCATAGACGGCAGCCCACCAGGCTCCCCCGTCCCTGGGATTCTCCAGGCAAGAACAAGTTGCACCAAATGCAAATGTGTCCAGAATGAGATTCTGGAACAGAAAAAGGACATTAATGAAAAAACTGATGAAATACAAATAAATTCTATTTTTTAGTAAATAGTATTGTACCAACAGTAATTTCTTAGTTTTGATAAATATACCACTTATATAAGATGGTAATATTAGGGAAAGCTGAGTGTAGGGTATATGGGAACTCTCAGTACTAACTTCCCAATTCTTTTATAAATCTAAAATTATTCCCAAATAAAAGGTAATTATGTGTAATATTAGACATAAGAAAGAACAAATTTGAGTTGGTTGTAGTGAGGCAGATGATCCTAGAGCCTGTTACACAGACTGAAGTAAGTCAAAAGATAAAAACAAATACAGTATGCTAACACATATATGGAACCTAGAAAAACAGTACTAATGAACCTATTTGCAGGGCAGGTATAGAGATAAACACATAGGGAATAGACCTGTGGACATAGTAGGGGAAGGGGAGAGTGGGACATATTGAGAGAGTAGCATTGAAACTCATGTATTATTATACGTAAAACAGGTAGCTAATGGGAAATTGCTGTGTAACACAGGAAGTTTAACCCAGTGCTCTGTGACAACTCAGAGGGGTAGGATGGTGTAAAAGGAGAGAGGGAAGTTTGAAGAGGGAGGTGATATATGTATACTTGTGGCTGAATCATGTTGTTGTATGGCAGAAACAAACAATATTGTAAAGTAATTATCCTCCAATTAAAAATAAATTTTTTTAAAAGGTAATTACCTCACAAGGGTAGAAGAAGGGGATACCTTTGTCAAAATGCACCCCACTTTGTAGTTAAAATGCATACGCAAATCATATCCCAATAAAGTTGATTAAACAAACAAAAAAGAAGTTGCATATTATACATATACACACACACCTATAATCAACACAATACCATTTATGTAAAACGTGCTTACCCTGTTTCTGTATGAATGGACAAAGTCAGGTCAGAAATCACCTCACAGGAGGGTGAGAATGTACGCTGCTAAATCACTTCAGTCGTGTCCAACTCTGTGCGACCCCATAGACAGCAGCCCACCAGGCTCCCCCGTCCCTGGGATTCTCCAGGCAAGAACACTGGAGTGGGTTGCCATTTCCTTCTCCAATGTGTGAAAGTGAAGTCGCTCAGTCATGTCTGACTCTTAGCGGCCCCATGGACTGCAGCCTACCAGGCTAGAATGTATGAGGGGAGGGCAAATAAGGCACTTGCTTTGGGCACAAAACTTAAGAGGATGCCAAGAAACTCAGCAATCATAAAAAACAAATTTAAAGAAATAAACTCTCCAGAAAGTTGGCATAGAGGGAACATAACTCAACATAATAAAGACCATATATGACAATCCCACAACGCAACAAATCATATTCAACAGTGGAAAGCTGAAAGCATTTCCTCTGAGATCAGGAACAAGACAAGGATGCCCACTCTCACCACTTTAATTAAACATACTTTTGGAAGTCTTAGCCACAGTAATCAGAGAAGAAAAACAAACATTAATAAACAGAATCCAAATTGGAAAGGAAAAAGTAAAACTGTTACTGTTTGCAAACAATGTGACAGTATATATAGAAAACCCTAAAAATGCCACCAGAAAGCTATCAGAACTCATCGATGAATTCAGTAAGTTGCAGGATACAAAATTAATATACAGAAATTTGTTAACATTTCTATACACTTACAATGAACTTGGAGAAGGCAATGGCAACCCACTCCAGTACTCTTGCCTGGAAAATCCCATGGGAGGAGGAGCCTGGTAGGCTGCAGTCCATGGGGTTGCTAAGAGTCGGACACGACTGAGCGACCTCCCTTTCACTTCTCACTTTCACGCACTGGAGAAGGAAATGGCAACCCACTCCAGTGTTCTTGCCTGGAGAATCCCAGGGACGGGGGAGCCTGGTGGGCTTCCGTCTATGGGGTCGCACAGAGTTGGACACGACTGAAGCGACTTAGCAGCAACAACAATGAACTATTTAGAAAGAGAAATTAAGGAAACAATTTCATTTACTACCATCACTCCGAAAAGAATAAAATACCTAGGAATAAAATGGAGGCAGAATACTCCAAAAATTATAAGACATAGATGAGAACTGAAGACAACAGAAACAGATGGAAAGATATATTTTCTTGGATTGAAAGAATCAACATTGTTAAAATGATCATACTACCCAAGGCAATCTACAGATTCAAGGCAATTTCTATCAAATTACCAATGACATTTTTCACAGAATTGGAACAAAAATTTTTTAAATTTGTATGGAAACACAAAAGACCTGAAATACCCAGAACAAGCCTGAGAAAGAAGAATGGAGCTGAAGGAATCACACTTGCTGGCTTCAGACTATACTACAAAGCTACAGTCATCAAAACGGTATAGTACTGGCACCAAAAAAGACAGAAAGATCAACGCAATAGGATAAAAAGCCCAAAAATAAACCACAAACTTATGCTCAATTAATCTATAAGAACAGAGGCAAGAATATACAATGGAGAAAAGACAGTCTCTTCAGTAAGTGATGATGAGGAAACTAGACAGATAAGTGTAAAACAATGAAATTAGAACATTCTCTAACACCATACACAAAAATAAACTCAAAATGGATTAAAGAGTTAAATGTAAGACCAACCATTTTAAAACTCCTGGAGGAAGCCATAAGCAGAACACTCTTTGACATAAGTCACAGCAATATTTTGAGGGATCCAACTCCAAAGGAATGAAAACAAAAGCAAAAATAAGCAAATAGGACCTCATTGAACTTAAAAACTTTTGTACAACAAAGGAAATCATAAACAAAATGAAAAGACAACCTATGAACTAAGAGAAAATATTTGTAAACAATGCAACGAACAAGGGATTACTTTCCAAAATATACAAACAGCTCATATATCTCAAAAAAAATTTTTTAACAGGCAGAAAACCTAAATAGATATTTCTACAAAGAAATATAGATGGCCAACAGGCACATGAAAAGATGCTTAACACCACTAATTATTAGAAAAATGCAAATTGAAACCACAATGAGGTATCACCTCACACCAGTCAAAATAACCATCATCAAAAAAGTCTAAAAATAATAAATGTTGGAGAGTATAGAGTAAAGGGAACCCTCCTATACTGTTGGCAGTAATGCAAATTGGTGCAGCCACTATGGAGAACAGTATAGAATTTTCTTAAAAAACTAAAAATAGGGAATTCCCTAATGGCCCAGTATTTAGGACTCAGTGCTTTCATTGCCAGGCCCATGTTTAATCTCTGGATAGGGAACTAAGATCCCACAAGTTGCAACATGGCCAAAAAAAAAAAGAATGTCATCTGCAGCAATATGGATGGACCTACAGATTATTACTAAGTGAAGTCAGACAGAGAAAGATAAATATCATATGATATCACATATGTAGGATCTAATAAAACGATACAAACAAACTTACTTGCAAAACAGAAACAGTCACACAGACACAGTTACCAAAAGGGAATGGGGAGGGTAGGGAGAGATGGGATATATCAGGAATTTGGAATGAACAAATACACACTCAGTTCAGTTCAGTTCAGTTCAGTCGCTCAGTCGTGTCCGACTCTCCGCGACCCCATGAATCACAGCACGCCAGGCCTCCCTGTCCATCACCAACTCCCGGAGTTCACTCAAACTCATGTCCACAGAATCGGTGATGCCATCCAGCCATCTCATTCTCCGTCGTCCCCTTCTCCTCCCGCCCCCAACCTTTCCCAGCATCAGAGTCTTTTCCAGTGAGTCAACTCGTCTCATGAGGTGGCCAAAGTATTGCAGTTTCAGCTTTAGCATCAGTCCCTCCAATGAACATCCAGGATTGATCTCCTTTAGAATGGACTGGTTGGATCTCCTTGCAGTATAAGGGACTCTCAAGAGTCTTCTCCAACACCACAGTTCAAAAGCATCAATTCTTCGGCGATCAGCTTTCTTCACTACTGTATATAAATTAAACAAGGACCTGCTACAGTGCACACAGAATTAGATATATTCAATATCTTATAATAACAATGGAAGAGAATTTTAAAACATATATGCATACATATTTATATGTATAACTGAATCACTTTGGTGTACACCTGAAACTTTGTATATCAACTATACTTCAATTTAAGAAAATAATTTACGTTAAAATTTAGAGCAAAAAATATCCACAATGAACCAAGCATCAAAATTTTAAATAAAGACAAGCTAAGTAAGAGTGCCATTTCTGTCCTTTATCGATAAAGGACAGAAATGGTATGGACCTAACAGAAGCAGAAGATATTAGAAAGAGGTGGCAAGAATACACAGAACTGTACAAGGAAGATCTTCATGACCCAGATAATCATGATGGTGTGATCCCTCACCTAGAGCCAGACATCCTGGAATGTGAAGTCAAGTGGCAACACTACGAACAAAGCTAGTGGAGGTGATGGAATTCCAGTTGAGCTATTTCAAATCCTGAAAGATGATGCTGTGAAAGTGCTGCACTCAAGATGCCAGCAAATTTGGAACCGTCAGCAGTGGCCACAGGACTGGAAAAGGTCAGTCTTCATTCCAATCCCAAAGAAAGGCAATGCCAAAGAATGCTCAAACTACCACACAATTGCATTCATCTCACACGCTAGTAAAGTAATGCTCAAAATTCTCCAAGCCAGGCTTCAGCAATATGTGAACCGTGCATTTCTAGATGTTCAAGCCAGTTTTAGAAAAGGCAGAGGCACCAGAGATCAAATTGCCAACATGCGCTGGATCATGGAAAAAGCTAGAGAGTTCCAGAAAAACATCTATTTCTGCTTCATTGACTATGCCAAAGCCTTTGACTGTGTGGATCACTATAAACTGTGGAAAATTCTGAAAGAGATGGGAATACCAGACCACCTGACCTGCCTCTTGAGAAACCTGTATGCAGGTCAGGAAGCAACAGTTAGAACTGGACATGGAACAACAGACTGGTTCAAAATAGGAAAAGAAGGATGTCAAGGCTGCATATTGTCACCCTGCTTATGTAACTGATATGCAGAGTACATCATGAGAAACGCTGGGCTGGAAGAAGCACAAGCTGGAATCAAGATTGCTGGGAGAAATATCAATAACCTTAGATATGCAGATGACACCACCCTTATGGTAGAAAGTGAAGAGGAACTCAAAAGCCTCTTGATGAAAGTGAAAGAAGAGAGTGAAAAGGTTGGCTTGAAGCTCAACATTCAGAAAATAAAGATCATGGCATCTGGTCCCATCACTTCATGGGAAATAGATGGGGAAACAGTGGAAGCAGTGTCAGACTTTATTTTTGGGGGCTCCAAAATCACTGCGGATGGTGATTGCAGCCATGAAATTAAAAGACGCTTGCTCCTTGGAAGGAAAGTTATGACCAACCTAGATAGCATATTAAAAAGCAGGGACATTACTTTGCCAACCAAGGTCTGTCTAGTCAAGGCTATGGTTTCTCCAGTGGTGATGTATGGATGTGAAAGTTGGACTCTGAAGAAAGCTGACTGCTGAAGAATTGATGCTTTTGAACTGTGGTGCTGGAGAAGACTCTTGAGAGTCCCTTGGACTGCAAGGAGATCCAACCAGTCTATCCTAAAGGAGATCAGTCCTGAGTGTTCATTAGAAGGACTGATGCTGAAGCTGAAACTCCAATACTTTGGCCACCTCATGCGAAGAATTGAGCCATTGGAAAAGACCCTGATGCTGGGAGGGATTGGGGGCAGGAAGAGAAGGGGACGACAGAGGATGAGATGGCTGGATGGCATCACCGACTCGATGCACATGAGTTTGGGTGAACTCCGGGAGTTGGTGATGGACAGGGAGGCCTGGCGTGCTGCAATTCACGGGGTCACAAAGAGTCGGACACAACTGAGCGACTGAACTGAACTAAGAGTGCCATGCCAAGTGACACTAGAGACAAAGCAAGGGGGAAATTCAGTTCTCCTTGTCCTGATCCCTCCCCCTGGGAGACAAAGGAAGAAGACCTGCAGAATGAGGCTTTAACTACAGTGTCTTAGATCTGGAAAATATAGAGAGATCTGAAGCAAAATGTCTGTACAGTATTTTCTGTGCTATTGTGTGTTTTGTTTACTAATTTAAAAAAATAATAAAAGCAATAAAAATTAGGAAGAAAATAATGTGAAGTACTCCTTCTTGGCAAGGTATTTAAATCACTTTATAAAAGTCCACTCTTACCTGAAAAGTATGAATCGTTCTTGCCCATGCATGTTTTATGTGACAATATTGCATTAGTTTCCCAAAATCCACAGTTACTTCCAGGCCAGCCATATTATTAATGGTCAAAAATCTTTTCCTTCCAAAAGTTACATCAGTTTTATCCTGTCACCAAAACAAATAACTGCTATTTATGTTTTCAAACACATACTCTGCAAAGGTCTATTTGGGACTGAACATAAAATGCAAGCACCTTATAAATAAAATAGCATGAATCATTGTTAAGAATTTCAAAAAGCTTAAAATCTATGCTTGAGCACCAACTGAATACAGACATACCCAAATACTTTAATAAACATAAGTGGAAGTTTTTGGTCATTGAAATTTAACCTTAATTTGACTCTTCATAGAATAGTCTGTGTTGCTGTTCTTACTCTGAAGACTATACATTTTACTTCTTACAGTGATTGCATAAGTCTGCATATATTTTTGGCAAAGAGTTCACTTTTCTGTACAAATTTTAAAGAATAAACTTTTAAGTTTACAAAGGTGTTTATACAATGAGGGAAAATTCAAGGAGACCACTTCTATGGCTTCTATATTTAAACAGTAACCAAGGAAATGCTGCTTTGTAAAACATAATAAGTGTGTCACTTGTCCCTTGGTTTTGTTACTTGAGCACTTCAAACTTATTAAAAATTTGTTTCTTCAAAAGTCTCCCAGAAAATGTAAGAGAAAGGAACATGTCCCAACTAATTTTACGAGGCCAGCATTAGTTGGCCTCATAAAATCAGAAAAGATGTCACTGGAAAACTACAAATCAAGATTCCTCATGAATATAAAGCCAAAAATTCTTAACAAAAAATTATGGAAGAAAAATGTCAGCTCTCATATGATTAGATTCTGAATCAATCTTCAGGCAATAAAAAGAAAACCAAATCTATCCCTCATAGGTAAAAAGGTACTATTTTTCTGTTACCACCTACCGCTGTTATAAAAAATATTTCTCCATTGCAGAGTCGAGTACCACTTTCAAAGTCATGCTTATTTTTAGCAAAACCAGGAGTACCACCATTAAAGTCTTCGCCACTAGCTTTTAATTCATTATCTTGTTGACTGTTGAAGGTATTTTCAGGGAGTAACTCTGAGAGATATGCATTCTTGGTACAACAAATTTTATCACCAACTCCAAATTCAAGTCTATTCTGATGGTTTCTGGGATAGAAAATAAGAATACAGTATAAGAGTTTGGAAAACCTCAATTTCATTTTCTTTATGCACTGACTCCCACTCAGATCTGATCCAATTCTCAAAATAATTTCCACAGACTCTTTACATCACTTTTGTTCTCCAAAGGTCACCAAGAAATCAGGAGGCTCCCACAGTTGTGGTCTGATTACCTACACTCATTGCAGCACCTCAAACTCAATGACATTTCCCAGCTGATTTTTTTCAAGCTAGAAATTTTGGCATAAAGGCTGATGTCTGTCTTTCCCTTCACATTCCAAAAGTTACCAAAAATCTTACTGACTCTACCTTTTAAATTCAACCTCTCCTCTTCAATCTCTGTTATCACTACTCCAAGTCTCACACATTTATACATATTTCTATTATAATAATTATGACACTATATCAGAACAATAGCAGCAAATTGGTAAGTGCTTTAGGTATGCTATTTCATTTCATCCTTACTACAACTTTACGAGGGAGATTCTGAGTAAGTATGCTCTTTTACTCACATGGAAGGGTGAAATTACCTGCTCAAGACTGAGACCCAGAATCGATGGCCCCAATCGTGTGCTTTTTAACCCTTTGTTGGGGTACCTATCAGGGTTTTTTGTGTCTTTCCTCAGTAGACAAGGAGATCCTCTAGTAACTTACACATTTCCAGATTCTCTGCACTTAATAAATGGTATTACTATTATTAAGTGAAAGTCGCTCAGTTGTGTCCAACTCTTTGTGATTCCCATGGGGTCGCTATAAGTCAGACACAACTGAGCGACTTCACTTTCACTTTTCACTTTCACACATTGGAGAAGGAAATGGCAACCCACTCCAGTGTTCTTGCCTAGAGAATCCCAGGGACAGGGGAGCCTGGTGGGATGCTGTCTATGGGGTCGCACAGAGTCGGACATGACTGAAGCGACTTAGCAGCAGCAGCAAAACGAATACAATCCATGGAATTCTCGAGGCCAGAATACTGGAGTGGGTAGCCTTTCCCTTCTCCAGGGGATCTTCCCAACCCAGGAATCAAACTGGGGTCTCCTGCACTGCAGATGGATTCTTTACCAGCTGAGTCACAAGGGAAGCACTATTGATAAATGCAAGAGAAGTTATTTAGCCTGTCCTACATGTGAACAGCATGGCTTTTCTAATCGCTTATTTCCCCGACAGATGTTCACCTAAGGTGCTCTCTGCAGGCATCCTGTTGCTACACACATATCTAATTTGAAAAACTGCCCTAAATCCTCAAAGCTCAATCTGCAAAGGCTAGAGGTAGGAAACCACAAGGACAATTTTATTCCTTATTTTTCTCATTACGCTGATTACCAAAAATTCCTAAGGATCTAAAGTGAAGTCGCTCAGTCATGTCCAACTCTTTGCGACCCCATGGACTGTAGCCTGCCAGGCTCCTCTGTCCATGGGATTCTCCAGGCAAGAATACTCGAGTGGGTTGCCATTTCCTTCTCCAGGGCATCTTCCCGACCCAGGGATCGAATCCAGGTCTCCTGCATTGCAGGCAGACGCTTTACCCTCTGAGCCACCAGGGAAGTCTACTTAATTGAAGAGATCATCTGACTTCACAATGGAGAAAGAAGATTTTTAAATATGCAACTACAATGATAAACAAACAAAAGTACAGTGAATCCAGGAAGCACTGTCCTCACTTGATTAGATGTCCTGTGTAGTGCTTGCAACAGCAGGCGTTGATCACGTCACAGTCCTGCCTGCAACACAGGAAAATGCAAGGGTCACTTTAGGAATCTCTTTTGCGTAGACTGTTATTACCAACAATTATAATATATGGGGTTCTAACAAAAGTTTCCAGAACTTTCCTCAGGAAAAGGTATTTAGTAATTTTGATTTAAATATATGTATTTCTTCCATTCAGATTTCCTATTAGTTGCCAAATACAATATTTGGTAGAAAGAGCCCTCTTTAGGGAATTCTCTGGTGGTCCAGTGGTTGAGACTCAGTACTCTCACTGCCATGGGCCTGGGTTCTATCCCTAGTCAGGGATTTAATATCCCATAAATTGTGCAGTGTGACCAAAAAATGAATGAACGTATGAATGAACAGCCCTCTTTAAAAACTGCCTTCTGCTGGGTCTACCAAAGAAATACCTCAAAATAAGAGAGAATTCACAGTGATGAACTACTAGAGTCTCTCATTTCAATAGCATCTAGATTAATAAGGTATGAAATTTAAAAGTTGCACTTTTAAAAACAATAAAATTTTGAAAATGCTTTACCTTCTAAATGCAATGAATTGTGATGTTTTCGCATCTTCTAGGTCCTTTTCTTTGAGTAAAGTACTAACTGCAGAATATAAATCTGATAATTCAAGAGAAAAAGGTTAACACAGAAAAGCACTGAATTATAACACTGTTTCAATCAGTCAGTTCAGTCCCTGAGTCTGTCTGACTCTTTGTGACCCCATGGACTGCAGCACACCAGGCTTCCCTGTCCATTACCAACTCGCGGAGCTTACCCAAACTCATGTCCATTGAGTCAGTAATGCAATCCAACCATCTTATCCTCTGTCGTCCCCTTCTCCTCCCACCTTCAATCTTTCCCAGCATCAGGGTCCTTTCCAATGAGTCAGTTCTTCCTTATCAGGTAGCCAAAGTATTGGAGTTTCAGCTTCAGAATCAGTGTTTACAATGAATATTCAGGACTGATTTCCTTTAGGATGGACTGGTTGGATCTCCTTGCAGTCCAAGGGACTCTCAAGAGTCTTCTCCAACATCACAGTTCAAAAGCATCAATTCTTCAGCACTCAGCTTTCTTTATAATCCAATTCTCACATCCATACATGATTACTGGAAAAACCACAGCTTTGACTAGATGGACGTTTGTTGGCAAAGTAAGGTCTCTGCTTTTTAATATGCTGTCTAGGTTGGTCATAACTTTTCTTCCAAGGAGCAAACTTCTTTGAATTTCATGACTGCAGTCACCATCTGCAGTGATTTTGGAACCCAAGAAAATAAAATCTGTCACTCTTTCCATTGTTTCCCCATCTATTTGCAATGAAGTGATGGGACCAGATGCCATGATTTTAGTTTTCTGAATGTTGAGTTTTAATCCAACTTTTTCATCCTCCTTTTTCACTTTCATCAAGAGCCTCTTTAGCTCTTCTTCGCTTTCTGCCCTAAGGGTAGTGTCATCTGCATATATGAGGTTATTGATATTTCTCCTGGCAATCTTGATTTCAGCTTGTGCTTCATCCAGCCCGCATTTCGAATGATGTACTCTGCATATAAGTTAAATAATCAGAGTGACAATATACAGCTTTGATGTACTCCTTTTCCTATTTGGAACCAGTCTGTTGTTCCATATCCAGTTCTAACCGTTACTTCTTGACCTGCATACAGATTTCTTAGGAGGCAGGTTAGGTGGCACAGTATTCCCATCTCTCTAAGAATTTTCCATAATTTGTTGTGAGGTTAGATGGCATCACCGACTCAATGGACATGGGTTTGGGTGAACTCCGGGAGTTGGTGATGGACAGGGAAGCCTGGAGTGCTGCGATTCATGAGGTCACAAAGAGTCAAGCACAACTGAGCAACTGAACTGAACTGAACTGAACACAGTCAAAGGCTTTGGCATAGTCAATAAAGCAGAAGTAGATGTTTTTCTGGAACTCTCTTGCTTTTTTGATGATCCGGCAGATGTTGGCAATTTGATCTCTGGTTCCTCTGCCTTTACTAAATCCAGCTTGAACATCTGGAAGTTCACGGTTCACGTACTGTTGAAGCCTGGCTTGGAGAATTTTGAGCATGACTTTGCTAGTGTGTGATATGAGTGCAATTGTGCAGTAGTTTGAACATTTTTTGGAATTGCCCTTCTTTGTGATTGGAATGAAAATTGACCTTTTTCAGTCTTGTGGCCACTTTTGAGTTTTCCAAACTTGCTGGCATACTGAATGCAGCACTTTCACAGCATCATGTTTTAGGATTTGAAACAGCTCAACTGGAATTCCATTGCCTCCACTAGCTTTGTTCTTAGTGATGCTTCCTAAGGCCCACTTGACTTCACATTCCAGGATGTCTGGCTCTAGGTGAGTGATCACACCACCGTGGTTATCTGGGTCATGAAGATCCTTTTTTGTATAGTTTTTCTGTGTGTTCTTGCCACCTCTTCTGCTTCTGTTAAGTCCATACCATTTCTGTCCTTTATTGTGCCCATCTTTGTATGAAATGGTCCCTTGGTATCTCTAGTTTTCTTCAAGAGATCTCTAGTCTTTCCCATTCTATTGTTTTCCTCTATTTCTTTGCATTGATCACTGAGGAAGGCTTTCTTATCTCTCCTTGATATTCTTTGGAACTCTGCATTCAAATGGGTATATCTTTCCTTTTCTTCTTTGCCTTTTGCTTCTCTTCTTTTCACAGCTATTTGTAAGGCCCCCCTCAGACAACCATTTTGCCTTTTGGCATTTCTTTTCCTTGGGGATGGTTTTGATCACTGCTTCCTGTACAATGTCACAAACCTCCATCCATAGTTCTTCAGGTACTCTGTCTATCAGATCTAATCCCTTGAATCTAGTTCTCACTTCCACTGTATAATCATAAGGGATTTGATTTAGGTCATACCTGAATGGTAAAGCGGTTTTCCCTACTTTCTTCAATTTAACTCTGAATTTGGCAATAAGGAATTCATGATCTAAGCCACATCCAGCTCCTGGTCTTGTTTTTGCTGACTGTATAGAGCGTCTCCATCTTTGGCTACAAAGAATATAATCAATCTGATTTCGGTATTGACCATCTGGTGATGTCCATGTGTAGAATCTTCTCTTGTGTTCTTGGAAGATGGTGTTTGCTATGACCAGAGCATTCTCTTGGCAAAACTGTGTTAGCCTTTGACCTGCTTCATTTTGTACTCCATGGTCAAATTTGTCTGTTACTCCAGGTATCTCTTGACTTTCTACTTTTGCATTCCAGTCTCCTATAATGAAAAGGACATCTTTTCTGGGTATTAGCTCTAGGAGGTCTTCATAGAACCATTCCTGGTTGGAGCACAGACTTGGATTTCTGTGATACTGAATGGCTTGCCTTGGAAATGAACAGAGATCATTCTGTCATTTTTGAGATTGCATCCAAGTACCTCATTTCGGACTCTGTTTGACTACAAAGGCTATTCCATTTCTTCTAAGGGATTCTTGCCCACAGTAGTAGATATAATGGTCATCTGAATTAAATTCACCCATTCCTGTCCATTTTAGTTTGCTGATTCCTAAAATGTCAATGTTCACTCTTGCCATCTCCTGTTTGACCACTTCCAATTTGCTTTGATTCATGGACCTAACATTCCAGGTTCCTATGCAATATTGCTCTTTACAGCATCAGACTTTACTTCCATCACCAGTCACATCCACAACTAGGTGTTGTTTTTGCTTTGGCTCCATCTCTTCATTCTTTCTGGGATTATTTCTCTACTGATCTCCAGTAGTATATTGGGCACCTACTGACCTGGGGAGTTTATCTTTCAGTTTCCTATCTTTTTGCCTTTTCATACTGTTCACGGGGTTCTCCAGGCAAGAATACTGAAGTGGTTTGCCATCCCCTTCTCCAGTGGACCACTTTTTATCAGAACTCTCCACCCTTGTCCGTCTTGTGCTGCCCTACGTGGCATGGCTCACAGTTTCATTGAGTTAGACAAGTCTGTGGTCCATGAGATCAGTTTGATTAGTTTTCTATGATTGTGGTTTTCATTCTGTCTGCCCTCTGGTGGATAAGAATAACAGGCTTATGAAAGCTTCCTGATGGGAGAGACTGACTGAGGGGAAACTAATTCAGAATTCCTGCTAAGGGGTCTCATCAAATGGGATACAGGTTCACCATGGGAGCATCAACCTTATTTGCTTCATCAGCCAGAACAAAAGAAAACAGAATGAAGGCAAGTGTTCCAGACATTCTTTCTCAATCACTAGCCCAGACAGCTCCTAATTTATAATATCATCACTGCATATTTACTGATGATTTGTAAAGGCTGAATTTAAAGTATGAGCAAGAGGACAAAATATGTAACAGAATTGCTAATGTACAACTTCTGTTTTAAGCTCTGGTGGCATTAGTGGTCATCAGTTATAATTTGAGAATCTATATGCTTTGCATCTGTGATTTCATCTTTAATTTAATCATCACAATATGCATATAATGCACGTATTATTATATCCAGAGCTGACATTTAGCTGATACAGACCTGTATAAAATAGGGAGATATTTCTATAATGACTAGGAAACAGCTAATCCCCAAACACCACAAAGTCCTTCCTTGCACCCCAACCATGTCTTTCCCTCCTCCAGAATCCCCAGATCTCCCCATGATTCAACAACTAATAGGTTAATCCTGACACAGGAAGGGCATCTATTCCAATAGTGACCAGACTTTACCAGCTATTAAATAGTTTAACTCTCACCACTGATTACATCCTTGCTACGAAAGTGAAACAGAGGCCCTTGGAAGTAAAAGAAGTTTTCCAACAGGGTAGGGTGGCCAGCCTCCCTCTTTTAGCGCTCAGATCACTGACAGTGCTAATGTCCACTTACAGCTTGTCCCTCCTCACAGCCTGAGAAGCTGGCTTCCTCTCATCTCTCTTAGCAGTGTTACAAATCGGGGAACATTTCTCAGGAAAGAGAGAAGATATAAAAATTGGGGAAAAACATTTCAGGCTTTTAGGTCTTTCCCTCGTGGATAAATTAAAAGGGAATTAAGAAGCCCAGTACTTGTAAGCCTTGCTCTAGGAAGACTGAATTAGTTGCTCATGGAGCCCTTCATTTTTCAGATGAAGAAAGGGTTATCAGTAAAACATGGCCAACGCTCAGCTTACCTCCAGCCAAGCCCTGCTTGCAAAGGTCTCCCAGAACCCTGTTTTCTTTCACATGAACAGGATCATGCTGTTCTGCTCCCTGCTTTGTTTCCTCTCCCTACATCTCCCAGATCAATATACACACTGTATTTCCTTGATTTTAAGATACACATTTTTTCTCACATTTTAACATCATTGGAATTCCAGCCCAGCTATGAAGCCTGTCTCAGGGCTTTCTATCTTGCAATAATGGGAATAACTGGATAATTTATTAAGAAATACTTATTACTTAAGTATTAAGTAATAATACTTAATTATTCATGAAAAAGTACTATATGCCTCTCTAAGGAGTATTTATTTAATTCTCTTAAAGAAGAGACTCATTTTCCAGTTGAAGTTTGTAATTAAGAGAGAGAAACAGCATCAGCTAAGCTCTGCTACCATTCTGAAACTTTTTTTTAAAGTACATTCACATTAATGTGAAGAATGGGTGCCAGAAATAAAACTAAACTTATTTCAGGTAGATCTAAGTGGAACAGCAGAGAAAGAAAGTCTCTAAACCATAGCTGTCTCATTTTCTTCAACCGTACTATTATCTACTATGAACTAAGCTGTGGTGAGGATAAACATTATCTATACATTATTCACAACATTTGGAATAAAAAACAAGCCAAAAAACAATATATAGCTTATAATCCAATTTATATAAAACTAAATTGGTCTGTGTATGCATGGCAACCCACTCCACTATTCTTACCAGGAGAATCCCAAGGACAGGGCAGCCTGGCAGGCTACAGTCCATAGGGTTGCACAGAGTCAGACACGACTGAAGTCACTTAGCACATACACATGGATATAATTAAGTTTTATAAACACCAAGCTCTTCCTATGGATGTAACTTTTATGGGAGTTGACTCAGGGGAAGAGGAGTAGGTAATCAAAGGAAATATTAATTTTTATTTCAAACACTTCTGTATCATTTGACTTCTGTTAAGGAATATAAATGATTTCTATAATTAAAAAAAACCACCACCAAAAACACATTTATGGAATCCCATTATTACATGATCTCATTTAAAAAAAGCATATCGTAATGTGTGAATGAACACTAACCCAAGGGAACTGAGATGGGGACACACACGGAGGAGGAAAGGCTTACAGATAAAGCTGGATGTCAATTAATGCCACATGCCGAGTGAAAGCTGCTAAGTAAGAAGCACATAATTTGAAGAACTATGACAACTACAATAAATTCTCAATAATAACCATTTAAATCTTTGCCAATTCAATTTTGAGTAAACCACTACACTATTTTTAAAGCTTGCTAAGCAAGTTTATAATATAAAGATCCAAAGGTATAATCTCTTTAAATAAATTCATTTGGAGTAATAATTTAATATCTATTACTTACAAAAAAAAAAAAAAATTTACATGATCCAACCAGTCCATCCTAAAGGAAATCAGTCCTGAATGTTCATTGGAAGGACTGATGTTGAAGCTGAAACTCCAATACTTTGGCCACCTGATGCGAAGAACTGACTCATTTGAAAAGACCCTGATGCTGGGAAAGATTGAAGGCAGGGGGAGAAGGGGATGACAGAGGATCAGATGGCTGGATGGCATCACTGACTCAATGGACATGAGTTTGAGTAAACTCTGGGAGTTGGTGATGGACAGGGAGGCCTGGCGTGCTGCAGTCCATGGGGTCACAAAGAGTCTGACCGAAATGATTTACAAAATAAAACATTTACATAGCTCCTCAAAACTGACAAATGCCCTCAACCTTCACAGCTGTTCCATACTGTCACTGTGACCCCTATTTTACCAACGGTGGCATGAAGAGACACGAGTCATACACACAGGGAGAAGAGTCCCTCGTCCCCTGAATTTTCTCAATCCTATCACACTATTATCCTAATACTCCTAATTAGAAGTGATGTTTGTCCATTTTATCAGAAACAGAACTGTTAGGAACTCAGCTTAGCAACAGTTTGACAGCCATTACTTTCATTTCACGAAAGTCCTCAAAACAACAAATGTTTCCAATTGCTGTAAAAAAAAAAAAGCTTCATTCATTAAGAATAAACTTGGGATTACTGGGGCTTTTGCTTTATTGTAAACTAATCATCTTCAGCCCTGGGTAGGGAAGATCCCCTGGAGGAGGAAATGGCAACCCACTCCAGTATTCTTGCCTAGAGAATCCCATGGACAGAAGAAGCCTGGCAGGCTACAGTCCATGGGGTCACAAAGAGTCAGACATGACTGAGAGACTGAGCACAGCACAGCAAACTAATCATCTACATCCACTTATTTACTCAACAAATATTTAGTCCTTTAGTATGCATGAGCTTGCTTCTTTACAAAATTCGAAAGTAATCTGCTTTTGATGATTAATAAATTTATTAAATTAATACATTAAATAAATTTATTTTCAGTGCCTAACATTTTACTAGCAATATTTATATGACTGTCAAATAAAATTATAAGTAGTTATTTAATAACTGAACTATAAAACTGAAATATTTAACCCTATATAACATAAAAGTTTATACTTACGAGACTGATGATTACTTTTTGAGGACTGAGAACTGGCATCTTCTTCCGGGAGTCTGACAAAAATAAATGATTTATCTTGTATCGAGACAGGGAATGTCAGATTATCAGAGATATTCAACTCTGCATCAAATGTTGGAAACTGGCGTCTTGAGATTCTTAAATAAAGATAAAATAATACACCAAGAACATCAGTATCCAAAAATGTGTCTTCACATACGAGCAGAGACAATGTCATTATAATAATATCTGTGAATAGGTCATAAAGAGGGTGGAAAGGCCACCCATACGTGCATTATAAATACTAAATGAGTTTCAAAACAGACTTAGCAAGACCACAATGCTACATTTATCCATCAGTCCCCTACTCCTAGCACATTTAAAGTATTAGAAAACATTTACCAAGCAACATTCTGAGAAGTTGATCTACTTTTCTCCAAACCACAAAAGAACCACACAAGGTAGGTATGAGCCTCATTTCATAGATAAAGCAGCATGATGCTTAGTTAACTACAGTGGGGATGTCCAAGATCACAGAGGTAGAAAGCAGAAGAGCCAGGATGGAAACTTGGACCCAGTGGGCTCCATATTTCTTTCTATTTAAATTAATTTAGACTCTTTGGGGGGGGTTTCCATACATATACATCACACTCTTTCTTTTCTCCTTTATTCTGTTATATATCATACCCATGGGCTCATCTTCTCAACTGAACCAAGTATCCACATCTTCTCTTTGCTTCTGTTCCCTCCTCAATCATTTTTTATTCTTGTACACCCCAAGATCAGCAAGCCATAACAGAAAACATAGTAAGGGTCAGTGGCATTATCATACTAGAGTCCCTCCTTGGCTATTTGTTAGAAAACTGACTCCCTGGCTGAGGTAAAGTCCAACCTCAGCCTAGCTATCAAAGGTATAGTACCCTACTGTGTGTCATCTTCAACCCTTCCCAAAACGGTGGAAAGAGAAGAAAGGAGAGAGGAGAAGCCTGGCCCTGCTGAATTATCCCAGATTTAATTTGGGGTGCTGAGAATCACCATGGATTTCCTGTTCTGCTTCTGACCCGCGACATGTAACACTTCTATCTCCGTTCATGGTATCACTGGGATTCATCTGTCATTAATCACTTGGTGATGATGACCAAGAAAAAATGATGAAAGGAGCACAGCCCAAAAGATATTGAAAAAGTTACTAAAAGGAATTCCTAAGTTTCAGAAAAAATTGAGTTTTAAGGCATCTAATGTGCTTCATATTCTTCCAAGATTTCTAGAGTTTAAAATGACCAATCATCTACCAATATTCCAAAACCGAGGTTGCTTTATGTAGGTGCAGAAGAGTTACAGGTAAAGTATATTACACATCAACTACATTATTTTTCTTAATGTCTCAATATGAATCTATATCATCTACACTATTCCTATCCATTCTTTCTCTACCTCTCTATTCTCTCCAGGGGAGACAGGGACAGGGAGATAGTTTTTGCTGACATCCAAGCAAGAAAATGTTTGGACAACAAAAACAGCATCTTGTAGTCTAATGCAATATCCTGTCCTGCTGAATATCTGAACCAGATAGCTCCTGCAAAGACCTCCATACAAGCTATCAAGTTTTTCATCCTACTAAAGAAATAGGAACTCTTCTGACAGAAAACAAATCATTATAAATAAAGTACTCTTAAAAAAAAAAGTACTTCTTTGAGCAAAATCTACCTTCCAATTTAATTCTACATTAATTAGTAAGTCATTTTTGGTCCTGAAGCATAGTAAAAAATCTAGTTCCAGATCCTAAGCCCCAGATGGATACATACCAGGTCCAACAGCAGGACAGAGGTACAAAAAATGTTGTGCAAAGAAGACCTAAGACAATGAAGTTTCATGTTAAATTTGTGATCACAGCAACAGTTCAGGACCCATGCTGTATTTTTATGCCAATCAACTATAATCCTCTGCCACTCAGTTGACTGCCCCATGATCCCAAGAATTCCCTAAGCAATGGCTAGTGATAAAGTAGAACCAAAAATAATTCCATGCAGATACAGAAAAAAAGGATGCACTACAGCCAATAAAAGGAAAATGAAACCTGAAAAAAAAAAAATAGCACCTTGTAAGAATCGGAAACAAAGATAAATTGTGGCCCACAGAATAAAACAGTTTCTTAATATTCTGTAGCCCCATCACATCTATTACAGAGGATTACTCTAAAGGCTTATGCAAAGGTTACAGGAACAGAAGGATTCTCTCCTACTCTTAAAGTAATATGCCACAGGTACCACCAGGATTCACTGAGGAGTAAAACATCTTTTTATGCTTTGGGTTCTCTCCTTATAAAAATTACAGGAAATGTATTCCCCAGTTTGCCCTTGAACTCTGATGAACTCATTTCCAATTCTCTGTTCCCCTTGGGTTTACTCTGGTGTCTGAGCTTGATGCAATTTTATTTCACAAATATACTTTTAAAATTAAGAAAACATTTATTCTTAAACTTCAACAACAATTTATGTTGGGCCAATCCAATTATGAAAAATATAAATTTTGCTTTTCTAACTGTGGTACAAAAGATATACATATACTGAAGGATAGGAAAGTTTTGCTAAAAGAGTAAACGCACTGCACTCAATCACCTTAATTCAAAAGCCTGCATTTTTCCTTTATTTCCAATACAACAGAAAGAAAACACAGAATTTTAGTCATAATATACCTTGTAGCATTGTCCACAATTAGTTCAGATTCTGCTCTATGGTTTGTCTTTAGTTCAATAGCACAATTTCTTGATTTAAGAGTTTCAAAAAGATCTTTCAGCAAGTTACCAGGTTCAATGCTGGGTAACTGTCTAACATCACCTGAAAAGGGGAAAAAGTAGATACAGTAGGTTTTAAGTAACCAGGATCTTGAAATTTAGAAATTACTTTTATTTCTCCCTACTGATAAATGCTATAATTATACACTTACTCTGAGAAAAAAAGAAAAAAAAATCTTTGTTTAAAATTACTTAAGAACATTAAGTCTTCAAAAATATTCAACAACAAAAGCCATTCCAATTAAATATAAAGTATAAAAAACAGTGATAACATGGTGAGGTAAAATGTGAATTGAACTTTTTGATATGTTTACAGATATGTGTTGGGGCATATATTTTCACCAACATGTAACGAAAAAAACAGGTCTTGGGTATCTATAATTTAGTCATTTATTCAATCCTGCTCAATGTCTTACTAAACATGGAAAAATCTATGGCCTCAAATAAATAAAATTAACATAAAAATATGAAATAAATCCAGTGCATTTGATAATAAATTTCAATAATGTAATGATAATGTTCTACTCTATTACACATCTTTTTACTTTAAACAAACAAGCAAACCCAGTCCATTCTAAAGGAGATCAGTCCTGGGTGTTCATTGGAAGGACTGAAAGCTGAAACTCCAATACTTTGGCCACCTCATGCGAAGAGTTGACTCACTGGAAAAGACTCTGATGCTGGGAGGGATTGGGGGCAGGAGGAGAAGGGGACGACAGAGAATGAGATGGCTGGATGGCATCACCGACTCGATGGACATGAGTTTGAGTGAACTCCAGGAGTTGGTGATGGACAGGGAGGCCTGGCGTGCTGTGATTCATGGGGTCGCAAAGTCGGACACAACTGAGCGACTGAACTGAACTGAACTGAAACCCTAGAGAAAGAGAAACTATTTTCTGGGAAACTGAGAGAATGCTCTAACTATTAATAGAATCAACAGCTTATACAATATCCTCAAATACCTAACATGTTGATTCTCTCATTGCAATTTTATTTTCTCCTCCATTAAATCATATAGTCTACACGTTGGTACTACCCAATAGCATCTAACTAAATCTCACCAAAATTGGAAAGGACTTACGTAGTGAGGTCTCTTTTGCACTATTAGCTTAAAATCATAAAATTACTTTTAAGCGGTCTATCGTTCAGACTTTTCATTATTCCCAAATGATCTACATCCTAATTTACTGAGTCTGTGACAATTTTACTATTTTAATGTCATCATTTAGGTAATTACTATAACCCCTCACAACTCTATTTCATTCACAACCTACCTTGCTAATAATTAACCAAAACAAAAAGCCACTGAGCTGATAGAGGTAGTCAAACTGAACTCAGTGTGCCTTTAGTGTGGACGCTGAGAAATGCCTTCTCGCCTGTAGAATACAGATATTAAAACACTGAAATTGTATAAACAAGCTACTGTGTGTGTGTGTGCGTGCTCAGTCGTGTCTGACTCTTTATGACCCTATGGACTATAGCCTGCCAGACTCCTCTGTCTATGGGATTTTCAAGGCAAGAATACTGGAGTGGGTTGCCATTTCCTTCTCCAGGGGATCTTCCCGACCCAGAGATTGAACCCATGTCTCTGGTGAGTCTCCTGCATTGGCAAGTGGATTCTTTACCAATGAACCACCCGGAAAATCCCAAAACAACCAACTAACCACAATGATTTGAACCAAACAATTAGGATTCCAACAATATTTTAACTTACCAAGGATAATAAGTTTAGAAAGTTTGGCGTGCTCACACAATAAATTTAAAACCGACTTGAAGATTGATACAGATACCAAACTCCCTTCATCCACAACCAGAACTCTAACTGAAGAAAATTTCCATGGCCTGTTCTTGGTCTTTATTTTTTTCTTCCATAAATAGAAACTATAATTGACCTACAAAGTATGACATTTCTAAATTCAGGTTAAAAAATTCACAAAAAAAAAATCAAAAATTGTTAACAACATGTTCTTTTAAAATAAAACTCTTAAATGGGGAAGGGATGGGGAGGATATAGGTACAATAACATGGGGGAAAAGATGAAAGAAATAGAGAACACAAAAGCTACAGAATGGAAAGACAGAGGAAATAGTTCAAAAAATTGCTTCCTAGTGAGTACTTAGTGTGTTTAATTCAACAAACAGCACTCTTCCACCACCAGAATCCCAACCATTTTCTTACCATTCTTGACCAGAGCAAGCTCCCTGTTCTTTCCAACAGCAATTAAACCTTCTCGTGGCCTTCTGAGATAGCCTGAACACTTAACCCTCACTCTTCTACAAACTAGAATACTCCATTCTGGAAATAAAGGGCTGCCTGCCTGAACTAACTATAAAAATATTATTTTTTCTTCAAGTACTTCCCCAACACTGAAAAACTACCACCACTAAAACCAACAAGACGACTAAAAAAAACCCTATTAAAGAGGTAATAATATTTACTATTAAAATTTACAACCAGAAAATGTTAAATATTTTGGTGTATATCATTCAAAAAATGTTTCTATGTTGTTTATATATATATATATATATGTGCAATGTGTGTGTGTGTGTGTGTGCTAATTGTCACTAAAAAATTATTTGCATTATCTGCTGGTATCCCTAGCCCAAGAATGATAAATAAATGATATAACAACCAGATGCTAAAGCTGAAACTCCAATACTTTGGCCAACTCATGCGACGAGTTGACTCACTGGAAAAGACTCTGATGCTGGGAAGGATTGGGGGCAGGAGGAGAAGGGGATGACAGAGAATGAGATGGCTGGATGGCATCACCGACTCGATGGCCATGAGTTTGAGTGAACTCCGGGAGTTGGTGATGGACAGGGAGGCCTGGCGTGCTGTGATTCATGGGGTCGCAGAGAGTCGGACACGACTGAGCGACTGAACTGAACTGAACTGGGCTCTCCTGAGCCTAAACATAGCTTCAGAAACATCCTCCCAGCATTCCAACCCAATATTAAGATACTACTAATTGATCAGAGTTGGAACATAAGATGAAATTCAGTAATGACCCTTCTCTGGCCTCTCCTCTTCTAATTCAGTCCTTCAGACTAATCAGACTTCAATGAAGGCATAATGGAAAAAAATCATAAACTGATCAGAAGATTCTCCCACCAATGAGCTACACTGAACTTCTCTAGCACTATGCTCACTCATGTGATAAATGTAACGCAAAAATTTCTGAGGTGGCGTGTGGGTCTACGAAGGGATCTTCTTGACCCAGGGATCGAAACCCGGTCTCCTGCATTGCAGGTGGATTCTTTACCATCTGAGCCACCAGGGGATCCCATGATTCTAGGGAGCCTTCCTCAGAACTGCTTTCTTCATTTCACTCTTTTGCCTGGGAACCTAAATGACTCCCCAGTAATCAAGTCCAGGCTTGATTGTTAGGTGTACAAAGTCTATAGTAAATAAGGGAATCATGGCACGGTGGAAAGAGTAGCAAGCTGGGAGGTTACAAATGTGAATCCCAGGGCGAGCTCCACACTTGGTTAAGTTTGGGGCCAACTGTTTAACACCCTCAAATTTCTACTGGCTCTTATGTAAAATGCAGATAACATCATTTTCCCACTTCACTCCTTTGTCAAGGACTTTATGAAACAGAAAAATACAAACTTCAAAGCTCAAATTCCCAGTCTAAACCAAGCGCAATTTCCATTATTTTACAACACACACACTTCATTCCATTCAACAAAGGCCCCTCAAAATCTCTACACCCACCTGATGATTCACCTCAATGCCTCTGGGACGGCCTTTCCCTTAAATAAAACATTCTTCTTACCTGAGTTTCATTGTCCATTAGACTCCAATTATTTTTTCCTTCAGAAATCTTCCAAGGACTAAGTTCCTTAATCTATAAAATGGCAGATCAGGGCTAATGGAAACTCTCCAACTCTTCTATAAGTTTGAAACTTTATAACTCTCAACTACAGCCACAGCTATTTTTTTCAAGTGTCTTAATTCATTTGAAATGCTTGCAACTACTATTTGCCAGGCATTGTTGCAGGCAGAGGAGATAAAGCACTAAACCAGAGGACCCAAGTTATCACTTTCACAGAGCTTTCATTCCACAAAATGTGGACTCTGACATGCTTGTAACCAGTCCCAATCAGAAACAGGGCCATATGCCAGAATCAAAACTAACTACAGCATTAAGCATACACTTTAGTTGACTCTGTTTTCATAATAAGACTTTCTTAAAGAAGGAAGCAGTGCAGTGATAGCATGAGCACCTATTTCACTATAAACAGTAACAGTTTATAGACTGGCTGTTTTGAGTCGCACTGAGTTAAATCAGCGGTCTCCACACTTTTTGGCACCAGAGACTGTTTTCTTGGAAGACAATTTTTTCATGGATAGATGACAATTTTTTCACGGACAGATGGGGGCAGGGGGAGGGTGTGATGGTTTCAAGACTCAAGGGCATTATATTTACCGCACACTTTATTTCTAATCAAATGCTGCGGCTGATCAGATAGGCGGTACCAGTCCATGGCCTGGAGGCTGGGGAATCTCTGATCTAAATGACTAGCTACTACAAGGCAAGGGTCTAGAAAACATTCAATAAATGCCCACTAATTGTTGTCAGGAAGAAATGAAAAGTAAAATCATTAAGTCCGTCTTTAAACGTTTATGTAGAGAAAAAATGTAAAAGGTTTTACCTGACATAGTGTATAAGCATTAAAACCAGTTTTCTGTCTCAGTAAGCCAGCTGCTTTTCCTGTAGGTGCCGTAAGTAAAACTTCTATAGCCTTGTCCAGTTTCTGCTGACTTTGCTCGGTGAAGGTGACCCATTCTTCTGGTACATTCCAGTCTTGTTCAAAATCTTCACAAGCTTTTTTCACTTCTCTTTCTTCCAACAACTCTATATGCTTAAAAAGCTGGCTAACAATTGTGGTCTTCCCACAACCACCTTTCCCACTTATGACTGTCACGGCATTGGAGCAAATCATGTCCAGAGCAGTCACCTGGTCCTGATCCAGTTGACCCTCACTCACTTCTGCTTTCACTTCATTTCCACCATCATCCCAAATATGGTCACCACTGTCTTGCGTGTCCAAAATATCCACAAGATCTTCTAATCTTGTTTCATCAGGTTTACTTTTATTCAGTGTACCATCACTTCCTGAATTCTCAGGTCTTGTGGTGCAGATAGATGTAAGCACCTTTTTGACATCGACCTGTAATTGCCATGGGGGCCTGGTCATCAAGTCACAGACTGAAGAGGCAATGCCTCTCTCGGCCTGGTAAAGGTCACAAAGAAAGACACAGCCCTTCTCATACGTCACCACGCCAATATCCTTCAAGAACTTCAGAGACTGCCAAGCATCGTGAAAAGACATGAGGTCCGACAGCTGAAAAGTTAAGTCAGCTTCTTCAACACACGTGTGCCCCTGCTCTCTACATATCTGCTTCAGTTGAGAATATATTGCTAATGCATTCCTCTCTAAAGCCGTCATCAACTGGAAAAGAGACGTGCATTGACGAAATGACGTCCAACTCGCTTCACACCGCAAGAGCTTCAGTTCTCTGTAGGTTATCTTTAAGAAAATAAAGTTTATGTTGTTTTATAAGAGTGATGGAGACTGATAACTAATACGAGAATTACAGTGAAAACTATGGCATTTATCAATAATTTTTAAGTTCCAGAAGACATGTGTTTCAATGAAATTTGGAGGAAAAAAACTATGTACCTAACACATCACTATTTTTTTAACTAATTTTACTGTGATTAGAGATCTATATAATGCTCTAATAAAAATTATCTTTTCTCAAAGCAATACATATACAGTTTTAAGAGTCAAGTAACACTAAGAGGCTTATCACAAAATATATGAATCCCTGAATTACCCTTCCCATGATTTCTAAAGGCAACACCTCCAACACTTTTAGCTATTTCTTAAAGAATTTATCTCCACATTTCTAAATATTGTTTATACTATTCTTTAATTTTTTAAAAAAATTAGATAATTAGAGTTAACTCCTTACTTTGGAAAGTCTTTCTTCATGGAACTTGCTCTCTTTTATACTATCACCTAAACACACACTTCTCCTCCCATCTTTGAAAAAGTTACAGTACCATTCTGAAAACTGATTTTGGTTAAATTAGTATATAGGGATCCACGATTGAGTGACATAATATGCCGTGATTACATCAATTTTGTATTGAACTCCTGTCTGTACTGTGGAGTTAATGACTGCCTCATTTTCCTGACTTGTTTAGTTCTCCGTGTGCCTATCAACAATTCTGCCCAAACTCTACTGAAAAGGTATACAACTTCCTTCATCATGACCCACTCAGTAGGTCATCTACTAGCTCCATTTTTCTTTTTTTTCATGGAGACATCACCCCTGCAGCCCTCCATACAACTTACGAGCTGAAATGTGTACCCCACAAAACTCATATGTTGAAATTCTATAACACCCAGAACCCTGAATGTGACCATATTTGGAGACAGGGTCTTTAAAAATATAATTACGTTAAAATGAGACATGGGATAGGCCCTAAGCCAAGAAGACTGGTGTCTTTATAAGAAGACTTTAGGACCCGACAAGCACAGAGGGAAGACGGTGTGAAGACACAGGAAGACAGCTACTCATAAGCTAAGCAGAGAGGCCTCAGAAGAAACCAACCCTGATAACATCTCGACTGGATTTGGATTTACAGACTGCAGAGCTGTAAGAAAATGAAAGTTCTGTGATTTCACCGCCCAGTCCATGCTGCTTGCTACAGCAGTCCTGGCGAACAAACAGAAAACCTCAGTGAAAAGCTTTACTTTGGGTGGCGGTTTACATGCTGAACAGAGGACTCCAAGCCTCCTTTTCCCACCTGAGTCCCAGAAGGTTCACCGCTCGCCTCTCTGTCCTCCTGAATAAATACATATAATAGTGCTCCAGAATCCTTTTTTTTTCCCCCGAGCATATTGAAATCATAGTCATTTTACAGAGGGAATAAATCCATTATTCCAGTATTTCTCAAGAGGGATGGAATCTGTAAACATTCTTGGGGAACCCACGAATTATATCAGAATCTTTAAATTGTATTTTCATTTAGAAAACCACTCATAACCAAGGACTGATTTAAGTGCCACATTTGGTTTTCAACACCTCTGGAGCCTCACAGTACCGCTTTACTACTCCTGGCATCTAATAACAAAAACAGAAGGGCCAAAGAAACTGTAAATGCATTCCTGTGCCAAAGAAAAAAATCAAATGACATCATGATGTACCATGTGAATAGTGAAGGCTTCTGAAAGTTCAAACAAGAAAGTGAGGAGTTGTGCTACACAGCAGAATGGACTTGCCAGACTCTTAAGAACTTGTGTCTTCAGTGAGATCTACTCAAGGTGCAACAGCAATTTAGTTACAAAAAAGTCATGAAGCTAAATTATGTAACTAAAGTACTGATGATATGAATATCATTTGTTATTTTGTTTTCCTTTGTAAATTTACTGTATAAGAGGACAGGTATAAGAAGTTTATATTTAGTTGTAACACTGCTGCTGCTGCTGCTAAGTCACTTCAGTCGTGTCCGACTCTGTGCGACCCCATAGATGGCAGCCCACCAGGCTCCCCCGTCCCTGGGATTCTCCAGGCAAGAACACTGGAGTGGGTTGCCATTTCCTTCTCCAGTTGTAATACTGAAAGGAGAATAAATCAACATTGAGGTTGTACAAATTTCTTTCCTTTGAAAAAGATGAAAAATTGTCAAGTCTGAGATATCCTGCCTTGTATAAGATTACAAAAAGCTAAGCAAATGTCTTACTTACTTTACGAAATCCAAGTTTCCATGGCTGTGTACCTAAAATCTCTTCTATCTCTTTCAACACCTCTATAGAATTTGAGGTTATGAGCTGTTTGAAGTGTCGGGGCAGAAGAACTGGAAGGAATTCCATTATTTTTGGAAACTGCAAAGCTCTCATCACCGTTATAAATGGAACTACAGGATATCAGAAAAGAACAAATCCAAGCTAACAAATGAGCTCATAAAACAACTGATTTGATGGACTTTTTCATTTAGCACAACTAGTTAAAGAAATTCCAATCAAAGAGAGACTAACACATTTACTTTAAGCAGGAGAAAACTGATTGTATTATAACAATTGTTTTTGTACCAAGATGACTTTCATTGTGTTTAACACCAAAATTTATGTTCTTCAAATGCTTAGATAACTACCTCTTAGACTTTTGCTTCCTCTTACTTGCAACAGAATAAAATTTCTGACTATATGATATATAGATAAATTCAAACTAAGCATTAAAAACCATTTACATATTAAACTTTATAATCTTTTTTCTTACTATAGTCATGACTCTTTCATCATGGAAGTCATTCAGTGACATACTTACTGCCAAATTCATTTGACAGAATTAAGAAATAAAACCATTCCATATATGTGAATGTCCAGATAACAAACCATATTTAAAAGTTATTTTAAATCATTTTGAACTGAAATCTTTCCAAAATGGATTGCTTTTTTCCTGCCTTTCTTCTCCGCCTTCTTAAACAGAATAATCGATGACTGAACTTTTTCTTAACAACTCAAGATAATCCTATGGACACCAAAGTTAGAGACAGAACTAGAATCACACTTTTAGAGCAGGAAAGAAACTGAAAGGTATTTAAAGATCATCTCACCCCACGTTAGTCACTCAGTCGTGTCCAACTTTTTGTGACCCCATGGACTGTAGCCCACCAGGTTCCTCTGTCCATGAATTCTCCAGGCAAGAATACTGGAGTGGGTTGCCATTTCCTTCTCCCATCTCACCCCGTATCTTCACATTATAGATGAGAAACCCGCAATGTTAATGACATATTCCAAAAGCAATATAAACACATTTTCATCAGACCGATTTTAAAAAAGAATACTATACTAAGGTACTGTAGTGGTGATATTTTAAACACACTAGTTATCCAGGATCTCAATTACACCAAAACTCCATGATAAAATCACTTACATGTGAATTCCAAAGGAAGCGGCATCTCAGGATCTGGTGGTGACTCTTCTGTTTTCTGTGTAGACTGTTTTTGACTATTCCCTTTAATTTCCTCTTGCCAAGTTCTTAAGTTTTCCATAAGATTTTCAAAACTGAGGTCTTTATACCTTGATTTATTATTTAACCATGTAAAAAACTTAATTCTTTGCTCACTGGAGACATTACACTCTTTAAGAAAGAGGGAACAGATGTGGATTTGATTTGGTGGTGACATATCTGACTGTAAAAAGTAAGATGGAAATCCTTGAACTTTATAGCTCCTTGATCCTACAGGCTTTACCTGTACCTTCACTCGCCACCAAGCATCAGTTAACGGAAAACGTCCAAACACGTCACATTTCTGCTGAGTGTTTTCATCGAACACAGAAACTTAAAAAAAAAAAAAGGAAATGTTAATTTAGGATAATTTAAAATCTTTCCCAATGTTTTGTCAATTCCAGTACTCTCTTTAATCCCGGGACAGTACCCTGTACAAATGTCTATCGCAATGTCTATATTCCACTTACTTGTTTATCTGTCTCCCTAACTACATTGTCGGAGAAGGACATGGAAACCCACTCCAGTATTCTTGCCTAGAGAATCCTATGGACAGAGGAGCCTGGTGGGCTGCTGTTCATGGGGTCACACAGAGTCGGACACGACTGAAGCTACTTAGCATGCATGCATACACTGGAGAAGGAAATGGCAACCCACTCCAGTATTCTTGCCTGAAGAATCCCAGGGATGGAGGAGCCTGGTGGGCTGCTGTCTGTGGGGTCGCACAGAGTCAGACACAACTGAAGCAACTTAGCAGTAGCAGCTACTACACTGTAAACTTTCTAGAATAAGATAATGTTTTATTTGTCTTTGTATTCCAGGAGGGAGCCATGGTACCTGGCAAGTCTGTTGTTCCTCTCCTAAAAGCAGCACCCTCTCTGCTACTCTGATCTCAGTCAATACTGACCTCCAAGTATCTTAAAAAAACATCAGGGTCAAAAAGACACATGTACCCCAATGTTCACTGCAGCACTATTTACAATAGCTAGAACATGGAAGCAACCTAGATGTCCATCAACAGATGAATGGATAACAAAGCTGTGGTACATATATACAATTTAATACTGCTGCTGCTGCTGCTGCTAAGTCACTTCAGTCGTGTCCGACTCTGTGTGACCCCATAGACGGAAGGAAGCCCATACTACTCAGCTATAAAAAGGAACACATCTGAGTCAGTTCTAATGAGATGGACAAAGTTAGAGCCTAGTTTACAGAATGCAATCAGTCAGAAAGAGAAAAATAAATATCATATTCTGATGCATATATATGGAATCTAAAAAGATGGTACTCGTGAATTTATTTTCAGGGCAGCAATGGAGAACCAGACACAGAGAACAGACCTATGGACATGGGGGGAGGGGAGGAGGAAGAAGGTGAGATGTATGGAGAAAGTAACATGGAAACTTACAATACCATATGTAAAATAGATAGCCAGTGGGAATTTGCTGTGTGGCTCAAACAGGGGCTCTGTGACAATCTAGAAGGGTGGGATCCAGAGAGAGATGAGAGGCAGGTTTGGGAGGGAGGGGATATGGGTGTACCCATGGCTGATTCTTGTTGATGTATGACAGAAAACCACAAAATTCTGTACAGCAATTATCCTTCAATTAAAAAAAAAGTCAAGGTCCCTCCTACCACACAGTCTTTGCAAAAGCTGTTGCACCTGCCTTAAACATTTTCTTCCTTACTGTTTACCCCATTTACTACAGAACTCAGATTAACTGTCACTTCCTCAGAAAACCTTCCTTGAATCTCATAAATATAACCTCATGGCACTTCATACTATTTCTATTAAGCACTGATATTATAGTTACTTCCCAGGTGGCACTAGTAGTAAAGAACTTGCCTGCCAATGCAAGAGACACAAGAGACAATGGTTCGATCCCTGGATCATGGGGAAGATCTCCTGGAGGACGGCGTGGCAACCCACTCCAGTACTCTTGCCTGGAGAATCCCATGGACAGAGGAGCCTGGTGGGCTATAATCCACAGGGTCTCAAAGAGTCCGACGTGACTGAAGCGACTTAGTACACATAGCACACACAGCTGTGATTATTTGTAGAATGTCTGCTTAATGCACTTAGAGGGGAAGCTCCATTAAGACAGCAACCTCATCGTCTAATCTCTCCAGGGCATCCCAGCAACAAACATACCTTGCTTGGAACATGGTAGCCAGTCGCTAACACTTGCACGATGTATAACTAAACCCTCCACAAACACTTAAACATTTTCTGTCTTAACTTGTGCTGCCTACACACCTGTGGCTATTTAAATTTAATTAAAATTAAAACTTTAGATTCAGCTCCTCTGGTGCACTAGCTGCATTTGAAGTTTTCAATAACTACACACGGCTAGCAGCCAATATACAGCAATGCCATCATCACAGAAAATTCTACTGGACAGCAACTGCTCTGAACATCCAAACACTCTTAAACATCAGTCACCAGGAACACACAATAGGTGTAATTCTTAGGACAGGAAACTAGACTAGATAAATACAGATCACAAGATTAACAGGTTAATGAGTCAACAGTGCCTTGTGGTGTTTCATGTGTATGTGTGTTTAAGTAGCTGAACAGCAAACATATTCGACTCCAGGAAAGACAGAGATTAAAAGCCCTGATTCGGGGTGTTAATACTGGCTGGACACCCAATGTTTCCTTGTTTATAAAACTACCTCAAGAAGTTGTGAACATTAATGAGATACACGTAAAGCCCAAGCTTAACATACAGTATTTGCTCAAGTCTCTGCTATTATTATTTTATTCTAATCAGGACGAAGCGCTTAGGCGATTCCAAAGGAAGTCTGTTAGCAGCGATGGAGCGCCGTACTTTGGAGGAGGCCATAATAGAAACAATTCATTACTCCGCCGATCCCACCCCCGAAGGGCGAGTTATTTCCTCACCACGGAGCAGCCCAGGGAGGCTACCAGCATTTACGCCCCCACTGCAAAGTTCCTCTGCGTCAAGAAACACCGCGTCTTCGTCCTCCTCCGCATCCTCCCTTAAATACTCGTCTTCCTCCTCCACCAGGTCCTTGGGTGGGAGCAGAGGTCCCTGCAGCTCCAGCAAGGGCTGACTCGACGAGGCCATAGTCCGTTGTCCCGAGCTCAATCCCAATTCCGGAAAACCCCGGGCTGCGTAGACGCCCATGATCAGCCAATCAGCTCCGCGACTGTAGGACCTTCGGCCTCCAGGGGGTGGGCGAAATGTGTGACTTGAGTTAACCGTTTGGAGACGGATGGCAACTAAACTTGCGGTGATGATCATGCTTTAGTATACACAGACATTGAGCTATAATGCTGTACGCCTGAAACTTGTTTTAAAAGATAAAGGCCATCCGCTTTCACAAACTTACCTCCTCCCCTGGAGTCTAGCTCGCGCGAAGCTCCGCCTCAAGTTCCCAGCGGAGGGCCGGGATAGGATGGAACGCCGAGATTCGGAGGAGGCGGGGCGGGTGGGGGGGGTAATGGGAGGGGCGGGCGGGGTAATGGGTGGGGCGGGGCGTGGGCGGGGCGTGGGCGGGGCGTGGGCGGGGCGCGCTCCCGCCCCGGCTGCACAGTCAAACTCCAGGCTCCCCCAGGTGCTGGGAGGGAACTAGCTGGCTAGGCCGCGGCATAAACAGCACCTGCAGAGCAGCTAACCCGCCGCGTCTCCTGCCTAGAGAGAAACTCAAGGGAAGGTCAATCTACTGAACCTAAAGTGAAGTTGCTCAGTCCTATCCGACTCTTTGCGACCCCATGGACTGTAGCCTACCAGGCTCTTCCGTCCATGGGATTTTCCAGGCAAGAATACTGGAGTGGGTTGCCATTTCTTTCTCCAGGCAATCTTCCCAACCCAGGGACTGAACCCTGGTCTCCCGCATTGTAGGCAGATGCTTTACCATCTGAGCCACTAGGGAAGTCACTGAACCTAAAGAGCTAGGAAAAGCAAGCTCTCCCAACGACTCCAAAACAAAAAATCCAAATGCCCTTCCGCCAACACCCAAAGCTCAGAGCCTCGAATCTCCAGCCAGGAGATCCACCTAGGCATGACTGCTTTGGGCCTCTTGTTTTTTTATTTAGAAGTTGAATTTGTAAGATCAAAGGCACTTTATTCAAGGTACAGACCTCTAGGCCTCATTCCATACCCATATCGGGATCTAGGGCTGGGACCCAGGATTCTTTTAAGCGCATGTCTCAAGTCGTTAGTTTTGATGCTCAGCCAGATTTGGAAAGCAGTGGATTCAATAACTTTCACAATGCTCCTCATTTCCTCTGTTAATATACCCTGGCCTCCCAAACTTTAGGCTGAGCTGCCATCTGCTAGTGCATGCTAGTGTCGAATCTGTGCGACCCTAAGGACTATACTCCAGGCAAGAATACTGGAGTGGATTGCCATGCCCGTTTCCGGGGGTTCTTCCTGACACAGGAATTGAACCTGCATTGCAGGCGGATTCTTTACCGCTGAGCCACCGGGGAAGCCCCATAGTGGGGCAAAATAAGCCTAGTTATAGCCCAGAGTATAGACAAGAATGGGGGAAGGCAAGTAGAAGAGAAAGAAGTGATTTAAAAGTTATTCTGGAGCCATGGTTCCCATATGTTTGAAAGTAATGGTACTTTTTGAGGAACAGCATAAAATATATGACTACATTACTATTTTGATACTATTATGAAATTACTCAATAATAAACCCAAAATAAGCATACAGTTCAGTTCAGTCGCTCAGTTGTGTCTGACTCTTTGCGACCCCATGAATCACAGCATGCCAGGCCTCCCTGTCCATCACCAACTCCTGGAGTTCACTCAAACTCATGTCCATCGAGTCGGTCATGCCATCCAGCCATCTCATTCTCTGTCATCCCCTTCTCCTCCTGCCCCCAATCCCTCCCAGCATCAGAATCTTTTCCAGTGAGTCAATTCTTCGCATGAGGTGGCCAAAGTATTGGAGCTTCAGCTTCAGCATCAGTCCTTCCAATGAACACCCAGGACTGATCTCCTTTAGAATGGACTGGTTGGATCTCCTTGCAGTCCAAGGGACTCTCAAGCATCTTCTCCAACACCACAGTTCAAAAGCATCGATTCTTCAGCACTCAGCTTTCTTCACATTCCAACTCTCACATCCATACATGACCACTGGAAAAACCATAGCTTTGACTAGACGGGCCTTTGTTGACAAATAAAGGAAGCTAAGTGCCTTTGTTGGCACCTTTGTTGGCAAAGTAATGTCTCTGCTTTTTAATATGCTATCTAGGTTGGTCATAACTTTCCTTCCAAGAAGTATCTTTTAATTTCATGGCTGCAGTCAGCGTTCGCAGTGATTTTTGAGCCCAAAATAATAAAGTCTGACACTGTTTCCACTGTTTCCCCATCTATTTCCCATGAAGTGATGGGACCAGATGCCATGATCTTTGTTTTCTGAATGTTGAGCTTCAAGCCAACTTTTTCACTCTCCTCTTTCACTTTCATCAAGAGGCTCTTTAGTTCCTCTTCACATTCTGCCATAAGGGTGTGTCATCTGCATATCTGAGGTTATTGATATTTCTCCCAGCAATCTTGATTCCAGCTTGTGCTTCTTATTTGCTAAATCCAAAAGCATCTTATTCTATAGATTCTAATATAGATAAATAACAGCCCCCACCAAAGTTTTTAATTTGTAGGACCATACACATGTAGCTAACACAGCTTTGTAAATCAAATATACTTTATACTTCAATAAAGTTAGTTTGTTCTTTAAAAAAAAACTTATGGGAGAAAATGCTAGAATTGATTTTCTTTTCCTTTGGGTACAAATGTCAACTTTTGTTGCTTTTAGAAACACACTCTGTTGCATCAGTGTTTCCACGGATGTCTGTATGAGGTTGAATGCCTTTCTTAACACTCAGGATAGCTACACCACAACATGGAATCTGTCCTGACAAACGTTTTACCACTCATCTCTTTGTTACTAAACCCAGTGGATACAGTTCTGCCTTTGTCTTGCCTCACCTCTCAACAGTATTTAACATAGGTAGCTTTTCTTTTTAACCATTTTCTTGTAACACTCTGCTTACTAGGCTTTTGTAACTCATCTTCTCGGGTTTTCCTACTCTCTCTCTAGCGATTTATAGCTTCTTTGGGTTCCTCTATTAGCCTCTGAAGTAACGGTGTTCCCCAGGGTTCCATCCTAAGCACCTTCTCACTCTGTAATCCTTCCCTCAGTCATCTTTCACCTACTCTATCACCTACATGCTAATGACCCCTAGTCTAATCTTCAAACCTGTGCAAACAACTGCCTATTAAATGCCAGGATTGGATGCCCCTTGGCTCCCCTGACTCAGATATCCAAACTGAAAGGCATCCACTGCCCAAATGTGGGTCACATATGTGTGTATTCATAAGATAACCTTTTTACCAACATGATGATTTGGGCACAAGGCTCCAGATACTAAGCTTCTGTTTCTATAATTCAATTGCATTCTATTGGGCACTGTAGGGAGAAGGCAATGGCACCCCACTCCAGTACTCTTGCCTGGAAAATCCCATGGGCGGAGGACCCTGGAAGGTTGCAGTCCATGGGGTCGCTGAGGGTCGGACACGACTGGGCGACTTCACTTTCACTTTTCGCTTTCATGCATTGGAAAAAGAAATGGCAACCCATTCCAGTGTTCTTGCCTGGAGAATCTCTGGGACAGGGGAGCCTGGTGGGCTTCCGTCTATGGGGTCGCACAGAGTCGGACACGACTGAAGCGACAGCAGCAGCAGGCAGTGTAGGTTAGGATTCAGGATGATGAGAACTTTACTTCTGTCAACTACAAATTGGCATTTGCTATCTTTCTCTACAAGCTACAATCTGCAGCTGCTGATTTTCAACTCCCCATGAAACTGTTAGGGGAAGCATACTGATTGAAACCGCCCACCCTGGCCAGGCACCATAGTAAACATTTGCATGAGTTGTTTTACGACAGAAGGTCCTACTAAGGAACACAGAACTAATAAGCCACCACCAACCGGAAGAATTCGGGAAAAGTCAAAAGGAGACACCACATGTCCGACCACCTCCCAGAATCCTCTCTGGTATCCATCTTGGCTGAACAAGGCGCGCACCACCAGGAAGGACTCTGAGTCAGAATGATTGGCTACGGACAACCCAGAAACTAATCCCATCACCATAAAACCTGAGACTGTGAGCCATGTGGCAGAGCAGCTCTCCTGGGTTCCCTTACCCTACTGCTCTCCACCCGGGTGCCCTTCCCAATAAAATCTCTTGCTTTGTCCGTGCATGTGTCTCTGGTGGGACTCTTTGCTGAGACTGACATCCTGACCACTCGGGGTACTCAGGGGCCAGCTTGCCTGCCAATAGACCAGACCCAGCGGCCACAACTGGACCCCTTTTGTTCCTGGTCTCCTCGTGACGCGGACAACTGGCCAGAGTGCCCCGACCAGTAAGAAAGAGGAGACTTTATTGACCTCTCTCCCCTTCCCTCTCTCTTTCCTCTCCTTAACCCTTCCTATCCTTCCCCATTTTTCTAGTCCCCCGGTCCTGGACGCAGGAATCTGGTGAAGGGCCTCAGCCTGAGCTGAGGATTGGCAACTGATCACCTCCTCTTGGCAGAGAACTCGAATTCTGGTTCTGTTCTAGTAGGGCCAAGTTCCAGTCCTCCCTTCTCTGGAGGCCCAGGGTAAAGTCCCATAACGCCTGGGTGTCTGCAGATGGCAGGAGACGTCTGGAAGGCCACCCCTTTCGCCCCCTCTCCCTCCTCCTCCCCCTTCTTTCAACCTGGCTTCCTTTCCTCCCTTTGAAATGTTTGAAGACCTGAGATATTTTCATTTACTCTGTTAGTACTTGGATCTGAAGTTCTGTGTCTTTATAGGAGGTTTCCTGAGAGACTGTATTCTTGTATTTAAGGGAGTGTCTGATGAGGACTGCCAGGTCTATATGTGTGTTTTAACTCTGTGTTCTGTGTTGTGATTTTTGATGGCCATTTTGCTTTGTCTGGCTACCATTTGGTTTAGACCTGCCGCCATTTTGTTAGAACTTGATTTTCTTTCCCTGTGCCTTGAGACCAGGTCTCTGGCTCTGTTCTCAGGAACACTTATCTAGGCCATCTCTAACTCCTGATACTGAGGGAAAATGGGAAAAAGTCTTTAAAAGTTTTATTTATTCCAACTGTTTTTTATAAACTAGTAAATTTTATATTGTAATACCTAATTCATGACTAAAATTTTATATTGTAATATCTAATTCATGACTAAAAACTTAGAAAAGCTAGATATTGCACTTTGTGTGTCTAAATATGTCTTGGTATGTCTTTGTTGCTGGGTAATATTTTTGAGTTTAATTTGTAAATGAGCTCTATTTAATTGGCTTAAAGAAAGGTGAGCGCTTATAAATCAAATAATTCTGAATTAAACAATAAATTCCAGGTTCATGTGAACTGGGAAATATTCAGTATTAAATACCTGATATTAATGTTTGTTTGTTGATCTAATATAGACATGTCTTCAGTTCAGTTCAGTCGCTCAGTCATGTCCGACTCTCCGCGACCCCATGAATCACAGCACGCCAGGCCTCCCTGTCCATCACCAACTCCCAGAGTTCACTCAAATTCATGTCCACAGAGTCGGTGATGCCATCCAGCCATCTCATTCTCTGTCGTCCCCTTCTCCTCCTTCCCCCAATCCTTCCCAGCATCAGAGTCTTTTCCAGTGAGTCAGCTCTTCACATGAGGTGGCCAAAGTATTGGAGTTTCAGCTTTAGCATCAGTCCCTCCAATGAATACCCAGGATCGATCTCCTAATATTAAGTAAAATATTTTCATTGTACCTAGGTTTAATATAAGTTAAGTATTATCATATCAATTACAAGTTTGTCAACAAGGACATCACCTCGAGTGAAGAAACTTCTAAAAAAATGTAAATGAGATATGAACTTTTAGATAAGCTCTATTAAGAATAATTATTCTTTAGGAATATCTGTCTAAAATAGCTCCAGATTGGTGTAACTTGAATTTCTAAGGGTTGTGCTAAGTGTGCTAAGTGTTAGAAGTCTATTGAATAGTTAGGTCATTTCCAAATAAAATAAGGTTTTGAAACATTTACTACTAAACACTAATTTCCTTTTACAGAGAAACAAAGAGATTTGGGACTATAAGAGAATAATGTTTGGTGCCATCCTAAAATGTTCTAAGAAAGCAAGGGTTTTAGAAATTATCACTAGTATTTATGCTCACCATTCTATAAAATGCCAATATAAATTTTAGTTCTTGGTTGCTAAAGGAAAGTAGGAAATGTGTTTTCCTTTTTTTTTAAAAAAAAGTATGAAAAATACTAAAAAGAGTTATGCATGATCAGGATTTTCTAAAATTAGATTATAATTAATTAAACGGATTTTGTTAGAAATGACACAGCCATAAAAAAACTGGTTAGAGCCAATTAGGTCCAAGATGGCAGAGCTGACTTTCACTTGACCTTGAGCCTTGGTATTTACGCCCATTGTGACATATGAACAAGCTAAATGATACACCCACCAACATCAACTGCTGCTGCTGCTGCTAAGTCACTTCAGTGGTGTCCAACTCTGTGCAACCCCATAGACGGCAGCCCACCAGGCTCTGCCATCCCTGAGATTCTCCAGGCAAGAACACTGGAGTGGGTTGCCATTTCCTTCTCCACAACATTGACTAAATCTGACCAAATGCTCTAAACTCTTTTAATTGATCTTTTTGATAAAACTTCCTAAATCGAATTCTTTTAAAGTTCTTTTGATCTCTACTTAACTTTGGGGTGCTTCGGAGGGCCCCTGAAACATCCCAAAGAGAGATATTAAACTGTGTTTATTTGATTGGTTAAATTACATGAAAAAGATTATCAAATGAGTAATAAGTCCACTCATGTTATAATGTATGGTAAAATTACTATTCGGAGAAGGCAATGGCAAGCCACTCCAGTACTCTTGCCTAGAAAATCCCATGGATGGAGGAGCCTGGTAGGCTGCAGTCCGTGGGGTCGCTAAGGGTCGGACACAACTTCACTTTCACTTTTACTTTTCACACATTGGAGAAGGAAATGGCAATCCACTCCAGTGTTCTTGCCTGGAGAATCCCAGGGACGGGGGAGCCTGGTGGGCTTCCGTCTGGGGTCACACAGAGTCGGACACGACTGAAGTGACTTAGCAGCAGCAGCAAAATTACTATTATAGATATCCTAGATGGCACCCCACTCCAGTACTCTTGCCTGGAAAATCCCATGGACAGAGGAGCCTGGTGGGCTACAGTCCATGGGGTTGCGAAGAGTCAGACATGACTGGGCAACTTCACTTTCACTTTTCACTTTCACACATTGGAGAAGGAAATGGCAACCCACTCCAGTGTTCTTGCCTGGAGAATCCCAGGGACGGGGGAGCCTGCTGGGCTGCCGTCGATGGGGTCACACAAAGTAGGTCACGACTGAAGTGACTTAGCAGCAGCAGCAGCAGCTTAACATTCTGGTAAGTCCTGGTATTCTAATGGAAAACCTAATGACTTCACAAAAGTTAACAAAAAGACTGAAATGAACCAGCGAATATGCTTATAACTTTTATGATTTCTGTCTGAAAAATTACGGGTTTGAATCTAATGTTTTCTGGGAGTAGGGAAAACCTTCCTCTCAAACTAATTATGACAATACTTTGGTAAAATTATACATTATAAACAAAACAATTATATTTTCTCTCAGACTCCTCCAGAAGTTGGAAAGTCTGGGGTTTCCAGTAAGTTTATCAAATGAATTTGGAAGGTTATCTCACTAACAGGTACAAAAATCTCAAGGAATTTTTGAGACCTTAAAAAGGGAAGAATTCACTCAGATTTGTTAGGCAAAATCTGTGATAAACCTTTGGTATGAGTTTCCCAGCCCTGTTATATTTTAAAAGTTCAGTCTGAGACTCTATAAATGTTTCAGCAAAATAAAAAGTCTATGATCAATTATAGTTATATAAATCATCAGGCCAAAATTAGTGAGAACAGACCTATTTTGCAAACAAACTAGCCTTCAGTTCAGTTCAGTTCAGTCGCTCAGTCGTGTCCGACTCTTTGCGACCCCATGAATCACAGCACGCCAGGCCTCCCTGTCCATCACCAACTCATGGAGTTCACTCAAACTCATGTCCATCGAGTCGGTGATGCCATCCAGCCATCTCATTCTCTGTTGTCCCCGTCTCCTCCCACCCCCAATCCCTCCCAGCATCAGACTCTTTTCCAGTGAGTCCACTAGTCGCATGAGGTGGCCAAAGTATTGGAGTTTCAGCTTTAGCATCAGTCCTTCCAATGAACACCCAGGATCGATCTCCTTTAGAATGGACTGGTTGGATCTCCTTGCGGTCCAAGGGATTCTCAAGAGTCTTCTCCAGCACCACAGTTCAAAAGCATCAATTCTTCAGCGATCAGCTTTCTTCACAGTCCAACTCTCACATCCATACATGACCATGGGAAAAACCATAGCCTTGACTAGACGGACCTTGGTTGGCAAAGTAATGTCTCTGCTTTTTAATATGCTATCTAGGTTGGTCATAACTTTCCTTCCAAGGAGTAAGCGTCTTTTAATTTCATGGCTGCAATCAGCATCTGCAGTGATTTTGGAGCCCAAAAAAATAAAGTCTGACACTGTTTCCACTGTTTCCCCATCTATTTCCCATGAAGTGATGGGACCAGATGCCATGATCTTCGTTTTCTGAATGTTGACCTTCAAGCCAAACTTTTCACTCTCCTCTTTCACTTTCATCAAGAGGCCTTTGAGTTCCTCTTCACTTTCTGCCATAAGGGTGGTGTCATCTGCATATCTGAGGTTATTGATATTTCTCCCAGGAATCTTGATTCCAGCCTGTGCTTCTTCCAGCCCAGCGTTCCTCATGATGTACTCTGCATATAAGTTAAATAAGCAGGGTGACAATATACAACCTTGACGTACTCCTTTTCCCATTTGGAACCAGTCTGTTGTTCCATGTCCAGTTCTAACTGTTGCTTCCTGACCTGCATACAGGTTTCTCAAGAGGCAGGTCAGGTGGTCTGGGATTCCTATCTCTTTCAGAATGTTCCACAGTTTATTGTGATCCACACAGTCAAAGGCTTTGGCATAGTCAATGAAGCAGAAATAGATGTTTTTCTGGAATTCTCTTGCTTTCTCCATGATCCAGCGGATGTTGGCAATTTGATCTCTGGGGCCTCTGCCTTTTCTAAAACCTGCTTGAACATCTGGAAGTTCACGGTTTACATACTGCTGAAGCCTGGCTTGGAGAATTTTGAGCATGACTTTACTAGCGTGTGAGATGAGTGCAATTGTGCGGTAGTTTGAGCATTCTTTGGCATTCCCTTTCTTTGGCATTGGAATGAAGACTGACCTTTTCCAGTCTTGTGGCCACTGCTGAGTTTTCCAAATTTGCTGACATATTGAGTGCAGCACTTTCACAGCATCATCTTTCAGGATTTGAAATAGCTCAATTGGAATTCCATCACTTCCACTAGCTTTGTTCGTAGTGATGCTCTCTAAGGCCCACTTGACTTCACATTCCAAGATGTCTGGCTCCAGGTGAGTGATCATGCCATCGTGATTATCTTCGTCGTGAAGATCTTTTTTTTAACAGTTCTTCTGTGTATTCTTGCCACCTCTTCTTAATATCTTCTGCTTCTGTTAGGTCCATACCATTTCTGTCCTTTATTGAGCCCATCTTTGCATGAAATGTTCCCTTGATATCTCTAATTTTCTTGAAAAGATCTCTTGTTTTTCCTATTCTGTTGTTTTCCTCTATTTCTTTGCATTGATCGCTGAAGAAGGCTTTCTTATCTCTCCTTGCTATTCTTTGGAACTCTGCATTCAGATGCTTTTATCTTTCCTTTTCTCCTTTGCTTTTCACTTCTCTTCTTTTCACAGCTATTTGTAAGGCCTTCTCAGACAGCCATTTTGCTTTTTTGCATTTCTTTTCCAGGGGGATGGTCTTGGTCCCTGTCTCGTACAATGTCACGAACCTCTGTCCAGAGTTCATCAGGCAATCTATCTATCACATCTAGACCCTTAAATCTATTTCTTACTTCCACTGTATAATCATAAGGGATTTGATCTAGGTCATATCTGAATGGTCTAGTGGTTTTCCCTACTTTCTTCAATTTAAGTCTGAATTTGGCAATGAGGAGTTCATGATCTGAGCCACAGTCAGCTCCTGGTCTTGTTTTTGCTAACTGTATAGAGTTTCTCCATCTTTGGCTGCAAAGAATATAATATAATCAAGCCTTAATTTGGTTATATTTGATAAAAATGAGGGTAATTTTAGGGAGAAAAAGATGTTTTAATAAATGTTAAATCCCAGTTTGTTAGCGGAGCTCTGCATGTAGTAAGACTCATTTCTTGGATAGTTCTTTGCTGTCATGTGATATTAATGTAAAATTTAATTGAATTCTTAAAGAACACCCTAAGTTTGTTTCTGAAGCTTATCTCAGTAGTCTATCTTTGGATGAAGATCAGATGCCTCATGACCTGCAACCAGCACTGGAAAAAGACATAATTTAAGGGACTGTCTCCAACCTGGATGGAAGGACTTTTTTATCAGGAGAAACTGCACTACACCAGGATGATAAGACGACATGAGAGATACACAGCTCGCCCAAGATGCTGGACCTGATTCGTATGATCATTTATAATGTTTTCTTGACTTCTTAGACCTTTGCATACAAATCAAATGCTTTTCTATCATAGGCCTGATCCTACGCTAGTTTTAGAAATCAATCCAATTGTCAGGTTTGTGGTCAATTACCTGTGTCTAGTTCTGGGTTACCTTGGTAAAACTGGTTGGCCCTGAAAAAATTTACTTAAAAAATATATATATAGTCATATTCAGGTCACTGTGATATTACTAGATGAGATCCCTTCACCAGGCCAATTGATAATGCCTGCTCTGACTCTGGCCATAAATTTAAGCTTTTTTCTATTACTCAAGCTCAATCAGAGCAACAAGAAAAGTTTCAACAAAGGAGGAAAAAATCTCCCACAATTATGAGATGGATACATAAATAACACCAGGCTATGGTAATTGAGGTTTAAAGTCTCCTCTGTGTTGGAAACAATTAAATCATACTAAGGATAATCAGTCTAGTAACACTAGAAAACTGGGCTATGTGCCTTATAGACAGTGGTGCCAATATATAATGTCCCCGAAAGATAAAGATTCTATGAGTAGACTAAGTCAGATGACCTGAGATATACTGGGCTACATCTAATGAAACCCCTTAAGTCTTACTTGTGACTTTACTAATACTGCTGGCTATGTTATTTGTATTTCACCTGTTTTACAAAATTGCTATTTCTTACACTGCCAAATCGGAGAAGGCAATGGCAAGCCACTCCAGTACAATTGCCTAGAAAATCCCATGGATGGAGGAGCCTGGTAGGCTGCAGTCCGTGGGGTTGCTAAGGGTTGGACACGACTGAGCGACTTCACTTTCACTTTTCACTTTCACACATTGGAGAAGGAAATGGCAACCCACTCCAGTGTTCTTGCCTGGAGAATCCCAGGGATGGTGGAGCCTGGTGGGCTTCTGTCTATGGGGTCACACAGAGTCGGACACGACTGAAGTGACGCAGCAGCACACTGCCAAATGTGTGTCTGAGGCCTCTAATAAAATAATATATAGTCCCATATGAGATCAATGATGGTAATAGTGTAACTCTAGATGTGGAAAGAAATAAGAAGAAATATTTTCCTGGACCAAGAGGCTAGTAAGACAGGTGGTCCAGAGAATTTTGGATACTGTTTTATGGCCTAGTCCAGTAACAACACATTGAGTGGCCTATCAACAAAATCTTTGCCAAACCTGAGAATGGACATTCTCCGCACCATGAGATTAAATGGTCATGAAATGCCCCCCAAAAATCATGGTCAAGTTTATGAGCAAAAAGGGGCTCTGCCAACTGAAAACTGACACTTGCTATCTACATCTACAAGGATTAAATCATGGCCACTGCAACTGCTGACTTTCAACTTTGAACTCCTGAAAGGAGTTCAGGGTGAAAATCAGGAATGAAGGACTCTGTGCTGTGGAAAAAACTGGCAGAACAGGCCTTCAGATAGTTAGATCTTTTCAGGAGAAGATTTTATGAGTTCCAATTCTTGCATCTTCTCATACCTAGAGAAACACTGACATCATTAATGGTGACATCTGCTTTGGCTATTAAAAAAATATTTTACAATTAAAAAGTCAAAATAGAGTCGCTATGGTTCAGGTATCCTGGGAAATAATTAAGTGACACTACAGGAAAAACAAGAGATCTTTTCAAGAAAATTAGAGATATCAAGGGAACGTTTCATGCAAAGATGTGCTCGATAAAGGACAGAAATGGTATGGACCTAACAGAAGCAGAAGATATTAAGAAGAGGTGGCAAGAATACACAGAAGAACTGTTAAAAAAAAGATCTTCACGACGAAGATAATCACGATGGCATGATCACTCACCTGGAACCACACATCTTGGAATGTGAAGTCAAGTGGGCCTTAGAGAGCATCACTACGAACAAAGCTAGTGGAAGTGATGGAATTCCAATTGAGCTATTTCAAATCCTGAAAGATGATGCTGTGAAAGTGCTGCACTCAATATATCAGCAAATTTGGAAAACTCAGCAGTGGCCACAAGACTGGAAAAGGTCAGTCTTCATTCCAATGCCAAAGAAAGGGAATGCCAAAGAATGCTCAAACTACCGCACAACTGCACTCATCTCACACGCTAGTAAAGTCATGCTCAAAATTCTCCAAGCCAGGCTTCAGCAGTATGTGAACCATGAACTTCCAGATGTTCAAGCAGGTTTTAGAAAAGGCAGAGGCACCAGAGATCAAATTGCCAACATCCGCTGGATCATGGAGAAAGCAAGAGAATTCCAGAAAAACATCTATTTCTGCTTCATTGACTATGCCAAAGCCTTTGACTGTGTGGATCACAATAAACTGTGGAACATTCTGAAAGAGATAGGAATCCCAGACCACCTGACCTGCCTCTTGAGAAACCTGTATGCAGGTCAGGAAGCAACAGTTAGAACTGGACATGGAACAACAGACTGGTTCCAAATGGGAAAAGGAGTACGTCAAGGTTGTATATTGTCACCCTGCTTATTTAACTTATATGCAGAGTACATCATGAGGAACGCTGGGCTGGAAGAAGCACAGGCTGGAATCAAGATTGCTGGGAGAAATATCAGTAACCTCAGATATGCAGATGACACCACCCTTATGGCAGAAAGTGAAGAGGAACTCAAAGGCCTCTTGATGAAAGTGAAAGAGGAGAGTGAAAAGGTTGGCTTGAAGGTCAACATTCAGAAAACGAAGATCATGGCATCTGGTCCCATCACTTCATGGGAAATAGATGGGGAAACAGTGGAAACAGTGTCAGACTTTATTTTTTTGGGCTCCAAAATCACTGCAGATGCTGACTGCAGCCATGAAATTAAAAGACGCTTACTCCTTGGAAGGAAAGTTATGATCAACCTAGATAGCATATTAAAAAGCAGAGACATTACTTTGCCAACCAAGGTCCGTCTAGTCAAGGCTATGGTTTTTCCCATGGTCATGTATGGATGTGAGAGTTGGACTGTGAAGAAAGCTGATCGCTGAAGAATTGATGCTTTTGAACTGTGGTGCTGGAGAAGACTCTTGAGAGTCCCTTGGACCGCAAGGAGATCCAACCAGTCCATTCTAAAGGAGATCGATCCTGGGTGTTCATTGGAAGGACTGATGCTGAAGCTGAAACTCCAATACTTTGGCCACCTCATGCGACTAGTGGACTCACTGGAAAAGAGTGATGCTGGGAGGGATTGGGGGTGGGAGGAGATGGGGACGACAGAGAATGAGATGGCTGGATGGCATCACCGACTCGATGGACATGAGTTTGAGTGAACTCCATGAGTTGGTGATGGACAGGGAGGCCTGGCGTGCTGTGATTCATGGGGTCGCAAAGAGTCGGACACGACTTAGCGACTGAACTGAACTGAACTGATGGTGTAATTTCAGATTAGACGCTATATTGCTAAACACTTGAATTCTCTGAGTCTTGTCAGGCTTAGATGCCACCATTCTCAAAACAATGTCTGCTGGAAGCTAGTAACTGCCACCTTACTTTTTATAAAACTAGGCAACTGGCTACCTGGCTACAAGTCTCCCCAAAGTGCCAGGTCCAGACTGGGTTTCAGCCCTATTCTTCTAAAAAAAAAAAATGAGATTTATTTTGTCTATTAAAATTCCAGTTATCCCTCCTCCAGCTACTTCTAATAATTGGGTCTGTTACAACAAAATGGCAGACCAAGGGATTGAGATTTTAATGATACAAGGCTCAGATCTAGGACTTGGAACTCAGGAATACTTCCAGTTTAGTGTCTCTTCTCCAAGCTGAGGCAGTCCCGTGCCCCATTTTGACAGAAAGTTATCACAGTCATACTTGCCCAGTTCCCTAAATTAAAACTGAGCAGGACTCTGTGGGGCTCTGGATTACAGATCTGTTCTGTGTTCTCCATTTCTTGTCTGTAGGATATAGGCTTCATTCATCCTTGACCTTCCCTGAATTCCAAAGTGTGGATTCAAACAATTGCTAATCAGGGAAGGGAGGGGATACAGAAACAGGAAAAACAATCAAAGGGTGGTGCAGCCTTGAGACTGTTCCTGGTTCCTACTCAAAGAAATATGCATAACAATGTCTTTGAGTTCTTCTACAGAACTGGAGCCCCCACCCAGGTGGAGGATGGTAACTTCAGGCTAAACACAATATTCCTGGAGCACAGCTTTGTTGCCTCACCACCAACCAATCAAAAAAAAAAAAAAGTCACAAACCCTGCAGCCCTTACCCCAAATGTTGCCTCCTGTTTCTGGGGACGAGTGATGACCATCCTGTTAGGTCTCCTGTTTGGCCCCCGTCTATTTCATCTGAGAGGAGCCAACAGTTTCAAACAAAATTGCTGTTATTATAAGGGTGAATGCTGGTTTCAGGGAAAAAAAAATACCTTGACTTAGATCAGGTAGAGAGAGACTTCTGCTCTGCTAGGTAGGCCTACACCCATGCACAACAGGAAGAAGTTACAGAAGAAAGAGACCTCCGCCCCAATTTCCAAGAAGTATCTTGAGTATGAAGTCTCTCAGGGGTGAGTTGTTAGGGGAAGCATACTGACTGAAACTGCCCACCTTGGCCAGGCACCATAGTAACCATTTGCATGAGTTGTTTTACGACAGAAGGTCCTACTAGTTCAGTTCAGTTCATTTCAGTCGCTCAGTCGTGTCGGACTCTCCGCGACCCCATGAATCACAGTACGCCAGGCCTCCCTGTCCATCACCAACTCCCGGAGCTCACTCAGACTCAAGTCCACAGAGTCGGTGATGCCATCCAGCCATCTCATCCTCGGTCGTCCCCTTCTCCTCCTGCCCCCAATCACTCCCAGCATCAGAGTCTTTTCCAGTGAGTCAACTCATCGCATGAGGTGGCCAAAGTATTGCAGTCTCAGCTTTAGCATCAGTCCTTCCAATGAACACCCAGGATCGATCTCCCTTACAATGGACTGGTTGGATCTCCTTGCGGTCCAAGGGACTCTCAAGAGTCTTCTCCAGCACCACAGTTCAAAAGCATCAATTCTTCGGCGATCAGCTTTCTTCACAGTCCAACTCTCACATCCATACATGACCATGGGAAAAACCATAGCCTTGACTAGACAGACCTTGGTTGGCAAAGTAATGTCTCTGCTTTTTAATATATTATCAAGGTTGGTCATAACTTTCCTTCCAAGCAGTAAGCGTCTTTTAATTTCATGGCTGCAGTCAGCATCTGCAGTGATTTTGGAGCCCCCAAAAATAAAGTCTGACACTGTTTCCACTGTTTTTCCATCTATTTCCCATGAAGTGATGGGACCAGATGCCATGATCTTTGTTTTCTGAATGCTGAGCTTCAAGCCAACCTTTTCACTCTCCTCTTTCACTTTCATCAAGAGGCTTTTGAGTTCCTCTTCACTTTCTGCCATAAGGGTAGTGTCATCAGCATATCTGAGATTATTGATATTTCTCCCAGCAATCTTGATTCCAGCTTGTGCTTCTTCCAGCCCTGCGTTCCTCATGATGTACTCTGCATATAAGTTAAATAAGCAAGGTGACAATATACAGCCTTGACGTACTCCTTTTCCTATTTGGAACCAGTCTGTTGTTCCATGTACAGTTCTGACTGTTGTTTCCTGACTTGCATACAGGTTTCTCAAGAGGCAGGTCAGGTGGTCTGGTAGTCCCATTCTTTCAGAATTCTCCACAGTTTACTGTGATCCACACAGTCAAAGGCTTTGGCATAGTCAATGAAGCAGAAATAGATGCTTTTCTGGAACTCTCTTGCTTTCTCCATGATCCAGCGGATGTTGGCAATTTGATCTCTGGTGCCTCTGCCTTTTCTAAAACCTGCTTGAACATCTGGGAGTTCACGGTTCACATATTGCTGAAGCCTGGCTTGGAGAATTTTGAACATCACTTTGCTAGCGTGTGAGATGAGTGCAATTGTGCGGTAGTTTGAGCATTCTTTGGCATTCCCTTTCTTTGGGATTGGAATGAAGACTGACCTCTTCCAGTCCTGGGGCCACTGCTGAGTTTTCCAAATTTGCTGGCATATTGAGTGCAGCACTTTCACAGCATCATCTTTCAAGATTTGAAATAGCTCAACTGGAATTCCATCACCTCCACTAGCTTTGTTTGTAGTGATGCTTTCTAAGGCCCACTTGACTTCACATTCCAAGATGTCTGGCTCTAGGTCAGTGATCATGTTATCGTGACTATCTTTGTCGTGAAGATCTTTTTTGTACAGTTCTGTGTATTCTTGCCCCAGCGGCGCAGATGCGAGAGACGCCGGCCCCCGCGGCACAGACGTGAGAGATGCCAGCCCGGGCGCAACCGATCAGGCAAAGAGGCACAGCCGTGAGGAGCTACCCCACGCCTGAGGCCAGGGCCAGTGGCTGAGAGGAGCTGCCCCACGTCCAACAGGCGGTGGCTGCGTGGGCACAGGAGGGCCAAGAGGAACTACTCCACGTTCAAGGTCAGGAGGGCCGGCCTTGAGGAGATACCCCTCGTCCAAGGTAAGGTACAGCGGCTGCACTTTGCTGGAGTGGCTGTGAAGAGATTTTTCACGACCAAGGTAAGAGAAACCCAAATAAGACGGTAGGTATTGCGAGGGGGCATCAGAGGGCAGACACACTGAAATCATAATCACAGGAAACTAGTTGATCTGATCATATGGACCACAGCCAAATGTGGTCCACTGGAGAAGGGAATGGCAAACCACTTCAGTATACTTGCCTTGAGAACCCCATGAACAGTATCAAAGGGCAAAATGATAGGATACTGAATGAGGAATTCCCCAGGTCTGTAGGTGCCCAGTATGCTACTGGAGATCAGTGGAGAAATAACTATAGAAGGAATAAAGGGATGGAGCAAAAGCAAAACCAATACCCAGTTGTGGATGTGACCGATGATAGAAGCAAGGTCCAGTGCTGTAAAGAGCAATATTGCATAGGAACCTGGAATGTTAGGTCCATGAATCAAGGCAAATTGGAAGTGGTCAAACAGGAGATGGCAAGAGTGAACGTTGACATTCTAGGAATCAGTGAATTAAAATTTACTGGAATGGGTGAATTTAACTCAGACGACCATTATATCTACTACTGTGGGCAGGAATCCCTTAGAAGAAATGGAGTAGCCATCATGGTCAACAAAAGAGTCCGAAATGCAGTACTTGGATGCAATCTTAAAAGCGACAGAATGATTTCTGTTCGTTTCCAAGGCAAACCATTCAATATTACAGTAATCCAGGCCTATGGCCCAACCAGTAACGCTGAAGAAGCCGAAGTTGAACAGTTTTATGAAGACCTACAAGACCTTTTAGAACACCCAAAAAAGATGTCCTTTTCATTATAGGGGACTGGAATGCAAAAGTAGGAAGTCAAGAAACACCTGGAGTAACAGGGAAATTTAGCCTTGGAGCACGGAATGAAGCAGGGCAAAGGCTAATAGAGTTTTGCCAAGAGAACACACTGGTCATAGCAAACACCCTCTTCCAACAACACAAGAGAAGACTCTACACATGGACATCACCAGATGGTCAACACCGAAATCAGATTGATTATATTCTTTGCAGCCAAAGATGGAGAAGCTCTATACAGTTAGCAAAAACAAGACCAGGAGCTGACTGTGGCTCAGATCATGAACTCCTTATTGCCAAATTCAGACTTAAATTGAAGAAAGTAGGGAAAACCACTAGACCATTCAGATACGACCTAAATCAAATCCCTTATGATTATATAGTGGAAGTGAGGAATAGATTTAAGGGACTAGATCTGATAGATAGAGTGCCTGATGAACTCTGGACAGAGGTTCGTGACATTGTACAGGAGACAGGGACCAAGACCATCCCCATGGAAAAGAAATGCAAAAAAGCAAAATGGCTGTCAGAGGAGGCCTTACAAATACCTGTGAAAAGGAGAGGCGAGAGGCAAAGGAGAAAAGGAAAGATAAAAGCATCTGAATGCAGAGTTCCAAAGAATAGCAAGGAGACATAAGAAAGCCTTCCTCAGTGATCAGTGCAAAGAAATAGAGGAAAACAACAGAATAGGAAAAACAAGAGATCTTTTCAAGAAAATTAGAGATTCCAAGGGAACATTTCGTGCAAAGATGGGTTCGATAAAGGACAGAAATGGTATGGACCTAACAGAAGCAGAAGATATTAAGAAGAGGTGGCAAGAATACACAGAAGAACTGTACAAAAAAAAAAAAAAGAAGGTCCTACTAAGGAACACAGAACTAATAAGCCAACACCAACCGGAAGAATTCGGGAAAAGTCAAAAGGAGACACCACATGTCCGACCACATCCCAGAATCTTTCTCTCTGGCATCCATCTTGGCTGAACAAGGCGTACACCACCAGGAAGGACTCTGAGTCAGAATGATTGGCTACAGACAACCAGGAAACTAATCCCATCACCATAAAACCTGAGACTGTGAGCCATGTGGCAGAGCAGTTTTCCTGGCTTCCTTTACCTTACTGCTCTCCACCCGGGTGCCCTTCCCAATAAAATCTCTTGCTTTGTCAGCACATGTGTCTTCTTGGACAATTCATTTCCAAGTGTCAGACAAGAGCCCAGTTTCGGGCCCTGGAAGGGGTCCCCTGTCCTGCAACAAAAGGAGTTAGAGCAACAATGAGGCACTCTGTGCTCAGGGAAAAACTGGCAAAACAGATCTTAAGTGGGCTTCCCTGATGGCTCATGCAGTAAAGAATCCTCTTGCCAGCGCAGGAGATGTGGGTTCAAGGGAAAACTGGCAGCCAGGTCTTCAGCTGGTTAGATATTATCAGGAGCCGATTTTATGAGCCCATTTCTTGTATCTCCTCATATCTGGGCAAGTACTAAATCCTTCATGGTGACGACTATTCATCGTGACTAGCAGAAGAACACTTCACGAGACCAACAGAAACCTTCTGGAAAAATATGTGCTTGTTTGCATGTACTCCCCCTTCACCATAATCACGCATATACTGACCTCCCCTGACTCTTTGGAGCAGTTTCTCAGAGCTATTTGAGCTGCTGTCTCCTGGGCTGCAGTCCTCATTTTGCCCCAGATAAAACTAAACTTGCAACTCTCACGTTGTGCATTTTTTTTTAAGTCAAGACTTCTTTACCTGTTGATTCCTCATTTTTAAAATGTTAACAATTCTAGACTCCTGGATACCATTTTTACAGTATACAGTAAGTAATACTTAAACCTGTGTATCAGAATCACTTGGGGTGTTTCTATCCTGAATATACCATGAAGCTACATTTCCCCCAAATATAAGACAATATAGGCATAAGGGTATTCACTGTAAAACTTCTGTAGCAGCAAAGGACAGGAAACAGCATAAATGTGCATCAGTAAGAGACCTATGAATAAACTATGGTACATCCGCACGATGCAGTATTCTTCAGTAATATCACACAAGAAGGAACGAGGAATACCTTTTGCACTGATAGGGAGACTTCCCAGGAAATTATGTTCAGTAAGAAAAAACAAGGCATAAAACAAGGCAAATGGTTTTCTGCATTTGCATAGGCTTGTTTTTGCAAAAACAAGCAAACAAACACAGGAAACATAAACCAGAATTTAATGAAAATAGCTACCCACGGATAGAGTGGAAACAGGGTAAAGGAGAAGATGGGAACAGGATCTCTAACTTTTTATAATGGTTTTGACTTCTGAACCATGTAAATGTTTCACATATTCAAAAATAAACAAAATCAAAACCTAAAATAATTGAACACAAACAGAAACAAAGGAAACTATCAATTGTATAATATAACATCTCAGGGAAAAAGTTACTTCAAGAATATATACTTTGGAATACTTGGAATAAATACTTTAAGTTATTATGACTAGGTTATATTCTGAGGATAAAAGACCTGCAAAGTAACATTAAACTTTACCACACACTGTAGTTAATGTTAGTCTTAATACTGTTCTTAATTGATACAACATGCATTGTACAATAAAGCAAACAAGTAAATGTCTTTGTGTGTCATCAAATGAAGGCTTTTAGTATATGTGAAAAGAAGTAGAAACATAGAATAAAAAAAGTTAAGAAAACTACAACATTATACCTGAGCTGGAAATATCAACATGACCTTGTGATTCTTCACATGTATTTCCTAGATCTGTCTTCTGAAAGCGTCTGAAAGTAATGTCACCCCAGTGACTCTGATCACATCTACTTCCTTCATCTTGATTTTGGAATACCATTTCTTATTAAAAGAAGTGGAGGATTCTTGAGAAGTGACTGATTCCACCTCTGGGACAGGGAAGTACAAGGTGGCCCTAGTATTTCCTGTACCAGAGGCAAGGAAGCACTCAAAAACTAATGTGGCTCTGATGAAAGGATTCAAGAGCCAGCTTGAAGGGCATTCCACTAGCCAACTTTAGAGCGATCTGAATATCAAAAAGAATAATGCCTGCACATGATTGTGACACACTGAGTAAATGAAAACTGATGTGCCCATTGCAACACTCACGAAAAAATAATTCTTTTAAGGGAATAAAGGAAAGAATGTCAGTTAAGAAATTTAACTGACATTAAATAAGGAACAGTATGGAAAGTCCTTGAGAAACTAAAAATAGAGCTACCATATGGGTATAAAAGTATAAAAGCAGACATAACTATAATTCTAAAAGATACTAGCACTATTTACAGTAGCCAAGACATGGGAGCAACCTAAATGTCCATCAACAGATGAATGGACAGAGGAGATGTGGTGTATATTTATATATATACACAGATATATATATCCATATATATGGACATCTTCTCCATATGGATGGAATATTACTCCACCATGAAAAAGAATGAAATAATGACATTTGCAGCAACATGATGAACCCAGACATTATATTCTAAGTGAAGTAAGTCAGATAGAGAAAAACAAATACTGTATGATATCACTTATATATAGAACACTTTAAAAATGATACAAAGGAACTTTTTACAAAGTAGAAATATACTTATAGACATAGAAAACAAACTTATGGTTACCAAAGGGGAAAGGGGAGGGAGAAGGACAAACTAGGGAGTTTGGAATTAACAGATACACACTATTATATATAAAATAAATAAAATAAACAAGAAGGATCTGCTGTATGGCACAGGAAAGAATATTCAGTATCCTGTAATAACCTATAATGGAAAAGACTTCGAAAAAGAATATGTGTGTGTGTGTGTATGAATCACTCTGCTGTACACTGGAAACTAAGACAATAATGCTGCTGCTAAGTCACCTCAGTCGTGTCCGACTCTGTGTGACCCCACAGACGGAAGCCCATCAGGCTCCCCCGTCCCTGGGATTCTCCAGGCAAGAACACTGGAGTGGGTTGCCATTTCCCTCTCCAATGTGTGAAAGTGGAAAGTGAAAAGTGAAAGTGAAGTCGCTCAGTCGTGTCCGACCCTTAGCGACCCCACGGACTGCAGCCTACCAGGCTCCTCCATCCATGGGATTTTCTAGGCAATAGTACTGGAGTGGCTTGCCATTGCCTTCTCCGAAGACAATAATACTTTGGTAAAAAAGTCGTTTGTTTTGAAAAGGTAATAAAAAGTAAAAGAAATTTAAGAAAAAATTCCAAAAATACAAAACATGATGTTGCAATCTTTAGTGAAATAACTAACTCAAGCAAAGATCACCCAAGGATACTAAAACTAGTAAGTGCAAATCCACTAAGAAACTGATAGCCCAATGGCTATAAGAAATTACAAACTGTGGAAGGATAAAGGGAGGAGGGAGGCGGGAGGGGGGTTCAGGAGGGGGAACTCATGTACACCTGCAGCGGATTCATGTCAATGTATGGCAAAACCAGCCAATATAATATTGTAAAATAATTAGCCTCCAATAAAAATTTAAAAAAAAAGAAATTACAAATTGTGAAGGGGACAATGGATCTTCACAGTGGAGATACCTGTCAGTCACACCTTAATCAACTTATCAAACTTAGTGTCAATAATAACGGGACAAAGCATGTGTGTCTCATGCTTTGATGCAATATGATGAACGAAAGATCAGCTACAAAGTATTCTTGTCAAAAATACTTAACCTTACTTTAATCAAGTTTCTAGGCCAGCACTGTCCATTGAAAATATAATGTGAAGCACATATGCAATGTAAGAGTTTTCGGTAGCCACATTAAAAAAAGAAGTGAGAGAGAAAGTGAAGTCACTCAGTCATGTCCAACTCTTTGCGACCCCGTGGACTGTAGCCCACCAGACTCCTCCATCCATGGGATTCTCCAGGCAAGTATACTGGAGTGGGTTGCCATTTCCTTCTCAAGGGGATCTTCCCGACCCAGGGTACGAACCCAGGCCTCCCGCATTGCAGGCAGATACTTTAACATCTGAGCCACCAGGGAAAAAAGAAATAGGTGCTTTTAATTTTAATGATGCATTGTATCTAATCCAGTATATCCAGAATATTATTATTTCAATGTGGTAATCAACATAAAAATCATTAATGAAATATTTCACATTCTTTATCACAAATCCTTGAAATATGATATGTATTTTAACCTTACAGCACACCTCAGTTTAACAGAGCCAGATTTCAAGTGCTCAATAGCCACATGTGGGTGGCAACTGTCATATTGGACAGCACAGTTCTAGACCTAATTTTCCATTTGCCCCAAATCCAAGGATCTGAGGTACAAACTGAATAATACCAGGTGGAAACAAAAAGATCTAGAACAAAGGCAAGAAAGTAAATACCTCAGTTCAGTTCAGTCGCTCAGTCGTGTCCAACTCTTTGTGACCCCCATTCACTGCAGCACACCAGACTCCCCTGTCCATCACCAATTCCCTGGGTTCACTCAAACTCATGTCCACTGAGTCGGTGATGCCGTCCAACCATCTCATCTTCTGTCGTCCCCTTCTCTTCCCGCCTTCAATCTTTCTCAGGATCAGGGTTGTTTCCAGTGAGTCAGTTATTCACATCAGCTGGGCAAAGTACTGGAGTTTCAGCTTCAGCATCACTCCTTCCAATGAATACTCATGACTGAATTCCTTTAGAATGGACTGGTTGGATTTCCTTGCGGTCCAAGGGACTCTCAAGAGTCTTCTCCAACACCACAGTTCAAAAGCATCAATTCTTCAGCGATCAGCTTTCTTCACAGTCCAACTCTCACATCCATACATGAACACTGGAAAAACCATAGCCTTGACTAGACGTACCTTTGTTGGCAAAGTAATGTCTCTGCTTTTTAATATGCTATCTAGGTTGGTCATAACTTTCCTTCCAAGGAGTAAGCATCTTTTAATTTCATGGCTGCAATTACCATCTACAGTGATTTTGGAGCCCCAAAAAATAAAATCTGACACTGTTTCCACTGTTGCCCATGAAGTGATGGGACCAGAGGCCATGATCTTAGTTTTCTGAATGTTAAGCTTTAAGCGAACTTTTTTCACCCTCCTCTTTCACTTTCATCAAGAGCCTTTTTAGTTCCTCTTCACTTTCTGCCATAAGGGTGGTGTCATCTGCATATCTGAGGTTATTGATATTTCTCCCAGCAATCTTGATTCCAGCTTGTGCTTCATCCAGTCCAGATTTCTCATGATGTACTCTGCATATAAGTTAAATAAGCAGGGTGACAAGATACAGCCTTGACATACTCCCTTCCCAATTTGGAACCAAAGTGTTGTTCCATATCCAGTTCTAACTATTGTTTCTTGACCTGCATACAGATTTCTCAGGAGGCAGGTCAGGTCGTCTGGTATTCCCATCTCTTTCAGAATTTTCCACAGTTTGTTGTGACCCACATAGTCAAAGGCTTTGGCATAGTCAATAAAGCAGATGTTTTTCTGGAACTCTCTTGCATTTTCGATGATCCAGAGGATGTTGGTAATTTGATCTCTGGTTCTTCTGCCTTTTCTAAATCCAGCTTGAACATCTGGAAGTTCACTGTTCATGTACTGTTGAAGCCTGGCTTGAAGAATTTTGAGCACTACTTTGCTAGTGTGTGAGATGAGTGCAATTGTGCGGTAGTTTGAGCATTCTTTGGCATTCCCTTTCTTTGGGATTGGAATGAAGACTGACCTTTTCCAGTCCTGTGGCCACTGCTGAGTTTTCCAAATTTGCTGGCATATTGAGTGCAGCGCTTTCACAGCATCATCTTTTAGGATTTGAAATAGCTCAACTGGAATTCCATCACCTCCAGTAGCTTTGTTCGTAGTGATGCTTCCTAAGGCCCACTTGACTTCACATTCCAGGATGTCTATCTCTAGGTGAGTGATCACACCATCGTGGTTATCTGGGTCATGAAGGTCTTTTTTTGTATAGTTCTTCTGTGTATTCTTGCCACCTCTTCTTAATATCTTCTGCTTCTGTTAGGTCCATACCATTTCTGTCCTTTATCGAGCCCATCTTTGCATGAAATGTTCCCTTGGTATCTCTAATTTTCTTGAAGAGATCTCTAGTCTTTCCCATTCTATTGTTTTCCTCTATTTCTTTGCATTGATCACTGGGGAAGGCCTTCTTATCTCTCCTTGCTATTCTTTGGAACTCTGCATTCAAATAGGCGTATCTTTCATTTTCTCCTTTGCCTTTAGCTTCTCTTCTTTTCTCAGCTATTTGTAAGGCCTCCTCAGACAGCCATTTTGCCTTTCGGCGTTTCTTTTTCTTGGGGATGGTCTTGATCCCTGCCTCCTGTACAATGTCATGAAACTCCGTCCATAGTTCATTGGGCACTTGTCTATCAGAACTAATCGCTTGAATCTAGTTCTCATTTCCACTGTATAATCTTAAGATTTAGGTCATATCTGAATCGTCTAGTGGTTTTCCCTACTTTCTTCAATTTAAGTCTGAATTTGGCAAAAAGGAGTTCATGATCTGAGCCATAGTCAGCTCCCAATCTTGTTTTGGTGACTGTATAGAGCTTCTCCATCTTGGCTGCAAAGAATATCATCAATCTGATTTCAGTTTTGACCATCTGGTAATGCCCATGTGTAGAGTCTTCTCTTGTTCGAAAAGGGTGTTTACTATAACTAGTGCATTCTCTTGGCAAAACTCTGTTAGCCTTTGCCCTGCTTCATTCTGTTCTCCAAGGCCAAATTTGCCTGTTACTCCAGGTATCTCCTGACTTCCTACTTTTGCATTCCAGTCCCCTGTAATGAAAAGGACACCTTTTGGGGGTGTTAGTTCTAGAAGGTCTTGTAGGTCTTCATAGAACCATTCAACTTGAGCTTCTTCAGCATTACTGGTGGGGGCATAGACTTGGATTACCATGATATTGAATGGTTTGCCTTGGAAATGAACAAAGATCATTCTGTCGTTTTTGAGATTGCATCCAAGTACTGCATTTCGGACTCTTTTGTTGACTATGATGGCTACTCCATTTCTTCTAAGGGATTCCTGCCCACAGTAGTAGATATATTGGTCATCTGAGTTAAATTTACCCATTCCTGTCCATTTTAGTTTGCTGATTCCTAAAATGTCAATGTTCACTCTTGCAATTTCCTGTTTGACCACTTCCAATTTGCCTTGATTCATGGACCTAACATTCCAGGTTCCTATGCAAGATTGCTCTTTACAGCATCAGACTTTACTTCCATCACCAGTCACATCCACAACTGGGTGTTGTTTTTGATTTGGCTCCATCTCTTCATTCTTTTTGGAGTTATTTCTCCACTGTTCTCCAGTAGCATATTGGGCACCCACTGACCTGGAGAGTTCACCTTTCAGTGTCCTATCTTTTTGCCTTTTTATACTGTTCATGGGGTTCTTAAGGCAAGAATACTTAAGTGGTTTGCTGTTCCATTCTCCAGTGGACCATGTTTTGTCAGAACTCTCCACCGTGACCCATCTGTCTTGGGTGGCCCCACACGGCATGGCTCATAGCTTCACTGAGTTAGACAAGGCTGTGGTCCATGTGATCAGACTGGTTAGTCTTCTGTGATTGTGGTTTTCAGTCTGTTAGGCATCAGCTTTCCAAGGGCACATAGCATCTCCATCACGAAGTTCCCCTTTTCCCCTCCTTCCCTCTCACCCCTGCTTCCTTTTTTATTTTCTTCTTTTAAAAACCCTTTTAAAATGTAAAAACTATTCTTAGCTCTAGGGCTGCACAACAACAGGCCATAACATGCACACACTCAATCTGGCATTTGGGACATTTTACAAGACAACTGACCTGGATTTTCAAAACAATCAGTGGAAAAAGGGCAGGAAAGAGCTAGATGGATCCAGGATTAACAGGGGCTGGTAGCTGAAGTCAAGAGTAGGGGGAGAGGGTAGGAGATGAGGCCAGAGGCAGCTGGGCTGGAGCTAGGACTTGCAGCACTTTTGGAGGCCATAGTGAGAAGTTTCGGAGAAGGCAATATCAGCCCACTCCAGTACTCTTGCCTGGAGAATCCCATGGCAGAGGAGCCTGGTAGACTGCAGTCCATGAGGTTGCTAAGAGTCGGATAGGACTGAGCGTCTTCACTTTCACCTTTCACTTTCATGCATTGGAGAAGGAAATGGCAACCCACTCCAGTGTTCTTGCCTTGAGAATCCCATGGATAGAGGAGCCTGATAGGCAGTCCATGAGGTTGCTAAGAGTCGGATAGGACTGAGCGTCTTCACTTTCACTTTTCACTATCATGCATTGGAGAAGGTAATGGCAATCCACTCCAGTGTTCTTGCCTGGAGAAGCCCAGGGACGGGGGAGCCTGGTGGGTGGCCGTCTATGGGGTCGCACAGAGTCGGACATGACTGAAGCGACTTAGCAGCAGCAGCAGGGAGAAGTTTAACCATTTTCTTCTGAAAACATGGCTACTCTTCTCACATAAACCAAGCTCTCATTTCAATATCCCCTTGAAATCCAGGCAATGCTTGTTAAATAAATCAATTAACCTGCATCATGAAGCAAAGAACTTCAGCATCTGATTCAAATTGCTTCTCATGTACAAGGTTTTTTTTCCTTTAAGTTACCCAGAATGTGTTTTCTGGTTACATTGGAAATCCATTTGTTTTAGTATGCCTGGATGGTATTAAGACAACTAACACACCGTGCAGTTATCATTAATAAAACCTAAATATTTTCCTAGGAGAGTAGGGAGGGAATAAGGTTTAGTGACCTGTTTAATTAACATGATGAGGTAAAGCATGCAGTTAAGATGTAGTCATGATAATGATGGCTTCGCAGTTATGGGAAAGCACTTCAAATTAATTTATCCAGGTGAATGTTTAAATTAGCATTTTGTCTGTTTTGTTTATTAAACTGGGGCCCAAAGGGGAAGAGCAGAATTAAGAAATGAATTAAATAATAGGATTACCAAAGAGATTGACAGTTGTATACAGAGCAGAAATCCTAATTTAAAATGAGCTAGATTTCATTCAGTCAAGAGATATGCAGGGAACTCCCTGGTGGCGCAGTAGTTAGGACTCCGTACTTTCAATGCCAAGAGTGTGGGTTCAATCCCTGCTTGGGAAACTAAGATCCTGCAAGCTTCTGGGTGCAGCCAAAACAAAACAAAATGAGAAACATATCTGTGTGGCAGGAAGTACTCCTGTCCACTGATGCCTCATTCCCCTCTCTTTCCAGGCACTCAGCAGGGCTGTACTTCACCTATTTGGAGTTGATTGAAACCATCTAACTTGGACCAATAAAATGATAGCAATGCAGCACTTTAGGGTGGAAGCATTTAACTTTAGGTCTCAACTCTCCTTGCTTTGGTGATCATGAGGGTGTGAAGTGCAACCAAGAGCCATTATCTAATGCACAGCTGCTTTGGACAGTTCCATGGACCTGCTGTAGGGCCTGAATAAATGAGAATAAATCTTTGTTGCATTAATCCACTAAGATAGTGGAGCTCTTTCTTCAGTCAGCAGAACCTAGCCTATCCTTCCTGACACGATACCCATCATATACTAGATGATGTGTTTGGTGAGTACAGCAAGAGACATAAGGAAACAATAATGGTCCTTGCCAAAAGCTTCTATTATTTAATTCAGGTATGCAGATTTGCAGTTAACAGGACACAGAGCTAGAACACTGTTTTGGGAGACAGATTCAAAGCAGTTTTGAAAGTTGAAGCATTATGATAGTATTGTGCAGTCCCAAAATGGATTTATAGAATCAAAAAGAGAAATCATAGTCAATATTTTATAATAACCTATAAGGGAAAAGAACATGAAGAAGTATATGTGTGTGTGCACGTGTGCACACATGAATGCTTAGTCACTCAGTCATGTCCAATTCTTTGCAACACTATGGACTGCTGCCCACCAGGCTCCTCTGTCTGTAGGATTTTTCAGGTAAGAATACTGGAGTGGGTTTCCATTTTCCTCCTCCAGGGGATCTTCCCAACCTAGGGGTTGAACCTGTGTCTCCTGCTTTGCAGGTAGATTCTTTACCTGATGAGCCATCAAGGAAGCCCATGTGTATGTGTATGAATCACTTTTCTGTACACTTGAAACAACCACAACATTGTAAATCAGCTACACTTTAATAAACAAGAAACAAAAAGACTTACTCTCTATGAGCTGACAACTAGTTCCATAGTTCTCTAATCAGAAATCCAGACTCATGGTACAGTTCAGATCAGTCGCTCAGTCGTGTCCGACTCTTTGCGACCCCATGAATCACAGCATGCCAGGCCTCCCTGTCCATCACCAACTCCCGGAGTTCACTCAGACTCACATCCATCGAGTCGGTGATGCCAGCCAGCCATCTCATTCTCTGTTGTCCCCTTCTCCTCCCGCCCCCAATCCCTCCCAGCATCACTCTTTTCCAGTGAGTCAACTCTTTGCATGAGGTGGCCAAAGTATTGGACTTTCAACTTTAGCATCAGTCCTTCCAAAGAACACCCAGGACTGACCTCCTTTAGAATGGACTGGTTGGATCTCCTTGCAGTCCAAGGGACTCTCAAGAGTCTTCTCCAACACCACAGTTCAAAAGCATCAATTCTTCCGCTATCAGCTTTCTTCACAGTCCAACTCTCACATCCATACATGACCACTGGAAAAACCATAGCCTTGACTAGACGGACCTTTGTTGGCAAAGTAATGTCTCTGCTTTTTAATATGCTATCTAGGTTGGTCACAACTTTCCTTCCTAGACTCCTGGTAAGTCAGTGGTAATATGCCAGAAATGGACAAAAAGACTCAAGAGAAAAGGCTTTGGGGAAAAAAAGTCTTTTTGACATGTCCAGTTGTCTCACAATATATTATTTGATACACGGTTCTAATATTTTTAAAAAGTAATGATGCACTATATAGAATGAAAATTTGGCATCAATTTTTGAGGTAAAAGATAAAACTTAGGAGTAACGTCACCTTTTGGGGAACAGATTGTGCAATACCTCAAGATCCCATAAGGCATCTAAGCCCTCTTCTTTGCCATATGGGCATTTCAGCAGAAATGCTGATGAAGTTAACTGAATTTGACATTAAACCCTTGTCTCTAAACTCTACAAAGAAATGGCACCAGTCACCTCAATGCAATTCAATTTTGTTTGTATTATTACATAAGTTTTTACTGAAGCTAAAATATTTGTAGGGCTAAATCCATGTCCTTCTATTTCTGTTTCAGTATATGAGATTTTAAGTTGTAGGAGAAAATGCTGATAAAAAGTTATTGCCTCCTTAGATGCTCTTTTCCAAACAAACACACACTGAGTAAGGTAAGCACCAAAGCAAAAGCATTCAGCTCTGTTACCACAGGGAGGTGCTGTTGGGAGTCCAGCCCTAGCCAGCTATATTGGTCTTCATTTGTGAGCCTTTTTATGAAAATTATGGATTTAATCTTGTACAATAAGTGAAATAAAAACAGCAAATTTTGGAAAGTATTCATAAAAAGATTACAACTCATTTATTCAGTAAATATAGATTTCAGGACAGTTATTGTTCTGGGTGGGCTCCCCAGGTGACTCGGTGTAAAGAATCCGCCTGCCAATGCAGGAGATGCAGGTTCAATCCCTGGGTCAGGAAGATCCCCTGGAGGAGGGCATGGCAACCCATTCTAGTATTCTTGCCTGGAGAATTTCATGGATAGAGGAGCCAGGCGGGCTACAGTCCATGGGGTCTGACAAAGAGTCAGACACAACTGAGCATGCATGCATGCACTGTTCTGGGTACTAGAGAAGAACAGTGAACAAAACAGACCAAGCCTCTATATTCTAGTGAGAGGAGACAGTCCAAGAGTAAGTGAATATAAATATCAAGAGATGATGAGAACTAGGAGCAAAATAAGAGTAACAGGATAGAGAATGTCTGGAGTGGTACTTCCCTGGTGGCTAAGTCTACATTCTCCCAATGCAGAAGGCCTGGGTTCAATTCCTAGTCTGGGAACTAGATTCCACATGGTGCAACTAAAGGTCCCACATGCTACATCTAAGACCCAGCACAGCCAAATAGATAAATAAATATCAGAGTGGAGGCTTGTTGTTTCAGACATGGATTGACAGAAATAGAGGCAGAAATATTAAATTGACATTGATAAGACAGTGTTATATTGGCAGTGGGGTGAATTACGAAACAAAATGAAAGCAAATCAGGGAACAAGTAAAAAGCACTATGCCCGTGCAATTCATAGTCAGCAATAGAAGACTGACTTCACAGGATAGAAATATACTTGAATATTCCATAGGTGCCACCTTGTTCAAGAAATCAAGCTGCCTTCAGATTAGCAGGTGTGTTTTCCTGAGTTTATTTTAAATGGCTGGAAAATTTCCTCCATTTGTGAGGTGAATTCACATACAACATGTACTTCTGCCCAAGGACAAAAAACCCATAAGCTTATAAAGCACAAGAGAAAAGTAAGATATAAAGAACTAGGCTGTAATGATAAGGCACAAAAAAGGAAGGAATGTCTGAAAGACAGACAACGAGTCAGATGCAGAAAGGGAATTCAGTTCAGTTGCTCAGTCATGTCCAACTCTTTGCGACCCCATGGACTACAGCAAGCTAGGTTTCCCTGTCTATCACCAACTCCTGGAGCTTGCTCAAATTCATGTCCATTGAGTTGGTGATGCCATCCAACCATCTCATCCTCTGTCATCCCCTTCTCCTCCTGCCTTCAATCTTTCCCAGCATCAGGGTCTTTTCCAATGAGTCAGTTCTTCTCATCAGGTGACCAAAGTATTGGAGCTTGAGCTTTAGCATCAGTGCTTCCAATGAATATTTAGGACAGATTTCCTTTACGATGGACTGGTTGAATCTCTTTGCAGTCCCAGGGACTCTCAAGAGTCTCCTCCAACACCACAGTTCAAAAGCATCAATTCTTTGGCACTCAGCTTTCTTTATAGTCCAACTCTCACATCTATACATGACAACTGGAAAAACCATAGCTTTGACTAGACAGACCAAACTCAGGATAAAGGAAGCAGACGCAGATCAGGAAAGAAAAGAATTTTCAAATTCTCCTTTAAGAACAAGTCACGGGGATCCCTAGTGGTCCAGTTGTTATGAACTGCCTGCCAATACAGGGGACACTGGCTTGATTCCCAGTTGAGGAACTAAGATCCCCCATGCCCTGGGGCAGCTAAGCCTGTACACCACAGCTACTGAAGCCTAGGTGCTACAGAGCCCACGCTCCGCAACAAGAGAAGCCAACAGTGAGAAGCCCAAGCACTGCAACAAACAGTAGTCCCCGCTTGCTGAAACTAGAGAAAGCCTACACATGGCAACAAAGACTCAGCACAGCCAAAAATAATTAATTTTAGAAAACAGAACAAGTCATAATATTGTAATACCACCTCATTTTCTCAATAGCAGATTTCATAAAGGATATAAAATCTCCAAAAGTCCATTTTTGATGGAAAAAAAACCCAGAATGTGAAGAATGCAGAGAAAATTCTTTCAAACTTAAAAAACAGAACACTTATGTATTTTTAACTTTCTTTAATGATAAACAATAATAATGGCTAATCCTGAGTGTTTATGATGTGTCAACCACAAAGTGCTTTTTGTGAATTAACTCATTTACTCTTCACAACAGCACCATGAAGTGGTAACATGAAAATGTCCATTTCATTCTGTAGTCGGATTAGGATTTAAAATCTTGCATTAAAAATCTCAAATATTTCAATAATAATAATAATAAATGAAATGCCAATATTAACTATGAGGAAAGTGCTACTGAGAGGTAAAATGACTTGACTAAAGTCAAATGTGGCCAAGCCAGGATTTGAACCCAGGAACTCTAGTGCTCATGCTCTTTGCTGCTATGTGTTCAGGCACAGCTCTGGGTTCTCAACTTCTGTGCATGTGCCCAGGATGCTCTGGGATTGTATGCAGACTCACACTGCAGCAGGATAAAACTCCTTGATTTGTTGCCTCTCTTTTGTTTGTTTGGGATTTGTAAAATGTACACATACTTCTCTGAGATCTCAGAGTAGATTTAAAACTTTATAATAGATACCTACAGCCTGATGTCATCGATAAGTGATAAATAACTCAAATTGCATAGAGGTTACTTATTTTTCACATAGCTACTGGATTAAGCTGTAAGAACTCTATACTCAGGGGTCTAAGATTAATAGTACATGTGGGAGAAACAAATGTTCCTTATCGCTTTCCTGAATGGCTTTGTTTTGGAGAGATTATTGTTGGCTGACACCTTCCCCATAATATTTGACCATGACTTCACATTTTGAGAAAAACGACTTTCTTACATCTTGCACAATGGTCTTTAAAAATCTCCACCTGTTATTTCTTTGCTAAATCATACAACTGTGAAATGATGGGGGTAGCCACAAAACTAGAGGCTTAAAAACAGCACAATTTAGTCTTACTCATTTCAGCTGAAGCTCCAATGCTCTGGCCACCCGATGCGAAGAAGTGACTCATTGGAAAAGACCCTGATGCTGGGAAAGATTGAAGGCAGGAGGAGAAGGGGACAACAGAGGATGAGATGTTGGATGGCATCACTGACTCAATGGACATGAGTTTGAGTAAACCCTGGGAGTCGGTGATGGAAGCCTGGCTTGCTGCAGTCCATGGAGTCACAGAGTCGGATACAACTGAGCAACTGAACTGAAGCCCAAAATGGGTGATCAAGACTGATTTCCTTTGGAAGACTCGTGGGGACAGCTCATTTCTTACACATCACTCCAACCTTTGCCTCCATCATCATGTATGTTTCTCTGCCTCTACCTCTGACTCTGCCTCTACCTCTGACTCTGCCTCCTTTTATAAGGACACTGTGATTACATTAAGCCCATACGGACAATTCATCTTTCCATTTCAAGGTCCTTAACAAAATCACATCAACAAAGTCTTTTGTGCCATGTAAGGTAACATAATCAAGGTTCTGGGATTAGGATGTGAATATTTTTACAGGGAGGTGGGGGTGGGGGGTGGTGGTGGTGCTATTTCTCAGTCTTCTTGTTGCTTAGTTGCTAAGTCTTGTCTGACTCTCTGTGACCTCATGGACTGCAGCACACCAGGCTTCCTTGTCCATCACTATCTCCCAGAGTTTACTCAAACTCATGTCCATTGAGTCGGTGATACCATCCATCCACCTCATCCTCTGTCATCCCCTTCTCCTCCTGGCTTCAATCTTTCCCAGCATCAGGGTCTTTTCCACTCAGTTCTCAGTTACCTTTTCACCTGACCTATTATACGCACTTGATGTCTCCTACCTTGATAAATTTTTGTCCTTTGGGTCTGGGGACATCACAACCTTTTGAGTGTCTCCCTCTGTTGTGGCTGCTGCTTCTGAGTTGTCTCCCTTGCTGGTCTCCCCTATTTTCCCTGACCATGTGGTGTTTGGTCTTCTCTCTGTTTAGACTCCATCCAAGTATTTAAATATCATCTATATGCTGTGATTAAATCTCAGCACCTCCATTCAGGTCTCTAATGGACATTTGTAACTTAACATGGCCAAATGTGAATTCCTGATCTTTCTCCCTGCTTGAATCTGTCCCACCTTCAGACTTTCACATCTTGGTTGTTGGAAGCTGCATTCTTTGGTTGCTCTAGCCAAACTCTTTGGATTCACCTCCAACTCCTCTGTCTCCAAACACCCCACACCCCACCCATCAGGAAATCCCATTGGCTCCACTTACAACATACATCTAGAATCCAGCACATCGCCACTGCTTTCATCCTGCTCCCATCTCTGCTCTCCTTTTCTGTCCAAGCTTAATGCAAACATCTCTAACTAGTCTCCTGCTTCCGATTTTGCTCCCTGTAGGCTTTTCTCAATACAGCAGCCACAGGGATCCTTTTATAAAAGGTCTTGGTGTATCACTCCTTTGCTTAAAAATCCACAATGGCTCCACGTTACCCTCATGATGAGAGTGAAAGCCTGTAAGTTCCTCCATGCTCTGCCCATCAATCTTGCTGACAATGTCTTCTCTTAGGATCCCCTCTGATCATTCTGCTTCAGCTGCATTGACCCCTTTCTTGTTCCTTGAACACATCAGATGAGTTTTAGCGTCAGAGTCCTTGAACTGTCTCTTCTCTCTGTTTGGAGTTGACTTTCCCAGGGATCTGTGTGACAAATTCCTTTATCATCTTCACGTTTTTGCTCATTTAACATCTTCTCAATGGGACTTTCCCTGTCCACCCTGCCAGAGGCCTTTCATGGGAACGTGAATTCAGAGTAACTGCAGAGTGGCTATTAAAATCCATAGCTGCATCCTTTAGTACAGTCATTCCACTGGGGGAATCTCTCCCATTGAAATAGAAAGCACAGAAGCACCACTGTGTAAGTATCCATTTATAAGGATAGTTATTGCACCATTTTTCATAGGCTAAAAAGCAACTGGAGCAATCTAATTGCTCATCAATAGAAAAATGGTTGAATTAATTATGGTAAATCATATTAAAGAACATTATGCAGCTATTAAAAAGAATGAAGTTAGATATATTGTTACTAAGCTGAAGGATGGCAATGCTGCATAATTAAGCCAAAGCAGCATGTTGCAAAGTAACGCGTGAAGTATTATTACATTTTTGAAAAACAGAAACAAAAATCTAAGTAACTGCTTTAAGACCACGGGAAAAGTGTAGCTGAATACACATGAAGCTGTTAACATCAGTTACCTAAAGGATATAGGAACAGAGCAGGAAAAAAACTGACCTTTTCTTGAGACATTTCCCCACTGTTTCATTCAATAAAATGGGCACATAACAATGCAGCAATTACAATGAAAAATTTAAACTGAAAACAACTCAGTAATACCTTGCTTACTATGACCACACTGTCCATTTTTCACTCACTTAAGTAACAGCTGATCACCTGCTGTGTGTCAGGCACCATGCTGCATGCAGAGCTACAGGAAGAATAAAGGATGAGGGTGGGGGACAGGATGTGCTTGTTTTCCATCCAATATTTGGGGTTTTTAAAAAAAATTTAGTTATTTGCTCCAATTAAAAAAATCAGAATATTTCATTTACAAGTGTTGACCTCTCCTAAATTGAGAATATATGTCAGCACTGGGACTGTATTCCCTTGTGGTAAAAATCTGCTTATACTAAGAATTCTGTGGTCCTCTTTAAATGAGGCCTGTTGTCTCCAGCTGATCCCAGTCCTCACTGTCCTGTTACCAACATGTGTCCTATCTCATGTGCTTCTCTCTTGTAGACATTTTAACCTGCGTCTCCTGGTCTAGACTAAGGCTGGGGTCGTGTGGCTGAGAGGATGTGATGAGTAAAGGAATGTTAAGGGGGCAGATATGAGAGAGCTTGGTGACCAATTAGTGAGGGGGAGAGGGACCAGGAGACTGGTAAGTATGACGATGTCACTACCTAAGACATGGAACACAGGAAGAGAGAACCCAGTGTATGGGGGAATGATGGAAGAGATGAGGTTTCAGTTTTAGACTAATTATCGGCAGATCATCTGGGAAAAGATATTCAGATAACAGCTGAAAAGATAGATTCCAGGAACTAAAGATAAATATTTGTGAATCAAAGGGGTGGTTTTTAAGGTAACCACAACACTGGTAGTTGATAGACTGTTCAGGGAGGGAAGGTGAGGGAGTGAACTCTCAGGAACATTCCTTTTTAGAGTAGAGCAGAGGAGGAGCATCAGGAAAGGGAGGAGACAGTCTGGGGGGAAATGGTCACAGAAAACAAGACCTGCAAGAGTCTCCTAAGAAAAATGTAGTTACTAGTGAAACATCTCAGAGCATCATATCTAGTCCTTCAGAACCTAATCTTAGACTTATCCAGGAGACTTGGACTCACATCCCAACCCTGGCACAAGCTTAGTGTACCATCTTACACAAGTCTTTAAACTCTGGGCCTTGGGTATCATATTTGTAAGTAAGAAGGTTGGATCACATGATTGATCCCTTTGAAGTACTGACATCCTAGGATTCTTAAAAGCCGCCTCCTCCAGCAGGTTATCACTATTGCCCATTCTTCCTGAAACCATGCAGCAGTGTGGGGGGGAGGGGGGGCAGGGGATGTATTTCTACCACTTCTATATCCAGAATAATAACTAAGGCTAGATTTTGTCAGTTCTTCCTACATCAAAAGAAGAAGCAAACAACTGCTCTCTGAGAAATCAAGGAACTTAAAGAAGACCCTACTGTTAACTTGCCCAATTTCATAGTCACTTGTAATACACTCATGAATTCTCTTACTCTGAGGTTACTTCCAAAAGAAAATTCATAGGAACATGGGAACAGCGATTTTCAAAGGGGCCAGTTGTTCTCTGGCAACCTGGATCAATCACTTCTCAGAGTGAGGGTTTCCCCTCTGGTTTCTAATGTTATATTTCATTAACTAGATTATGAGGTTCTTAATGATGAAACTTTTCCTACACAGTAAGCTCTCAATAAATGTGTATTGAAATGAATGTCTTGAATTATTCAATGTTTTCACGTTTAACAGTTGGATTAACAATGGATGTCTCCACTTTAATTATAGAAAGATACACTTAAGAAGTCAAATTTCAGGAGAGGCCAAAAAAAAATAAAATGAGTCTTAGGGGAGAGGAAATATAGGAAGAAATATGTGGAAAATAGCAGATTCTGAAATATAAGAATTGGATAGTTATGCAAGGTAAGAGACCACAATGTCAAAAAGGGAAGGTGAATGGATACAAGTTACAACGGTCATAGTGTGTGGGGTTAAACAATTATTACTCAGTCTATGCCCACAAATAAAGATGTTGCACATCCTCTTTCAACTGTTACCATCTGTTTCCATCACAAAGCAGGCAGGGACAGAGGAAAGGCCTATCACCCTAATCACTCCAGGTACAAAGTCTTTTTTTAATATTGGCTGACTTTGAATTAGCCAATCCCTGTGTGATGAGCATGTCCATTTGACCTTGGGAAGCTCACCAACACTCTTCCCATCCAATTCCTCCCAAAAGATAGCTACTAAGGACCAAGGCCACTTCTTGAGCATCACTTTAGTTCACATGCAATGACACTTAACAGAGTTGCCAGATGAAATACAGAACACCCAGATAAACTGAATTTCACATGAACAATGAATACTTTTAAAATATAAGTATTCTCAGAGGTCCTGTATTTTTATTTGCTAAATCTAACAACCCTGCACTTTGTACTCCTTAACATTTCTGTTTCTGAGGTTTCTGACTTTGACTTGGTTACAACACTTCAACCATCCCCTCTGGGGTGCTTTTTGTACCTCTAATGATCACAGTTGGTCACTGGCACCAGAGGGATAAGCCAAGTGGCTTCGGTCTAAAAGAAGGCTGAGGGACAGTGGATCAGCTTGTTCATTCAGCAAACAGTCATGGAGCATAATCTTACTTTATTCCAGGCACTGTGCTAAGCTAGGTAACAATTCCACATCCCCCAAGGAACTCCCAGGCTAGAAGATGAGAGTGATCTGTACAGAAAGTATACTGGGTCCAAAGTCAGAAGTCTCAAAAAAGAAAAAAAATCTGATTTAAAATCTATCACTGACAGGCTATGCAACTTAGAATTCACTGAGGATTTGGAGGCTTCTGTTTTCTCACCAAAATAGAATGCAGACAGTGGGAAGGAAAATGTTTACTGCTTGAAATGTGTAGCAGAGTTCATCTGGGAGAGTGAATGGCTTTGGGGAAATTCATGGCTAGGCAAAGCTTAGCAAGAATGAGAAATATTAAACATAAGTAGATAAAACTGTTGTAGATCAAATGGAAAAGGGCATCGTCCTTGGAGGCCTTTTTTGGATAAGTGGTTTGGAAAGGGGCTGGGAACAAAGGGTTGGGTTCCTAAAGAATGGGGGAGAGATGAGAGCTGCATTGTACGTGAGAGCACAGTAGCCATATGGCAGCCGGCAAGGCCCTGGAGGTGCACCAGTAAGGCCTGCGGTATGAAGGAAACGTCTGGTTTTCTGAACCTGAAGTTTTTTATTTTGCTGAGTAAATCTGCTCTATATCCTTCCAGCCCTTAGTAAAGGGAGTTGCAGACAACAGTGCTAGGCTCGTAGGGTCTTAGAAATCTGGGGTTGTGTAGCCAAATTAAAGTGAAGTGCATTTGTTTATTCAACAAATATTTATTGAATGCTTATTTTGTGCCAGACACGGCTGGATAATGGTGAGTAAAGTTATACCTGGAGCTCCAGCTGAGTCTGACAGTCAGTGGTTAATCAAATAATTACCAGTGTTTAGTTAAACAAGGAAAACATTAGATTGAGGGAACTCTCATGCCATGGCAGACTACAAAAACAAAAATCTAAGCTAGAAATGCCTCAGTATTACAAAACTGAAACATAATGACAAACCAACACAGCCAACTAGGCCTTAAGCTATAGCCAATCAATAACTTCCATACTTTGCTTCCACCTTTTCTCTTTAGAAATCTCTACCTCCTGTAGGTAGAGCTCTCCTAGCCACTTTCAGTTTGTGGCTGCCTGATTCTAACCAATTTTTCCTTGAGGAAACTCTTAAAATGTTTAATATGCCTAAGTTTATCTTTGAACAACAGGAAAGTAACGCAAAACTTCAACAGTGATAAGCGCTGCAAAAGAGAAGTATTTAGAGCTAACAGAGAACGTTTGAAAACAGAAGTCGGACCTAATCCAAGGGGTCAACCCTTCTGTTTAATGTCCAGAGGAAGAAGAGTTCATTTCATTGTGGGCAGGTAGGGCGTTCCAGGCAGAGGACACAGCAATCGTCTTCCCATTATTTCAGAAAACACATGCACTGGGGAACTGGAGTAGAGCTGGCCAGAAGCATTCAGGCAGCTCAGGGTACTCCAAGAATTCTTTCCAAAATCAGCTCATGACTGGGCATCCCTGGCGGTTCAGCAGTAAGGAATCTGCCTGCCGATGCAGGAGACATGGGGTCTGGGAAGATCCCATGTGCTAGTGGGGCAGCTGAGCCCGTGCACCACAACTGCTGAACCTGTGCTCCAGAGCCCAGAAAATGCAACTGTTGAGCCCACGTGCTGCAACTACTGAAGCCTGGGCACCTCGAGACTGTGCTCCGCAATAAGAGAAGTCACCACAATGAGAAGTCTGCGCAGTGCAACCAAGAGTAGTCCCTGCTTGCCGCAACTGGAGAAAAGCCTGTGTAGTAACGAAGACCCAGCAGAGAGCCAGAAAGAAATAAATGAAAAAATTGTAGGTATATATGTGGGGGTGTGTAAATATATAAACAAATTGATATGACCATTCCCAAAATGAATAAGCACACCCTAAGAAATGTACTTACACGCATGCTATGTTTACTTAATGTATTGAGAGGATAGTTTCCCTGACATAGTATGGAGAAATAACCCACCTTCCTATGTAGTCATTAGAGAAGGAAACTTCTGTTAGTGGATGAAAACATTTCATGAAATTTCCCCAAGCTAACCAGAAATACTCCTTGCAGTCCTTCCTATTATATCAGGCAACCGTCCTTCCGCTAATTCCTCCCCTGTGATCCATCAGTGCTTGTGGTCAATACAACCACCTCATGGTAATCATTTGTTGATGCTTCTGTGTACCAGAAGGTTGACAGTCAATATAAATTCAATGTTTGACCAAGAGCTGTGATATTACATTTGCAGAGTTGCTAAGAACAATATTTTCCCTTAAAAACAAAATCTTGATACCAGGGCTCTTTTGGAGGCCAGTCAAGTATAATATTAATATATTTGAGAGTAACTAAAATATTAAAGCATTATATCTATGATAAGTGTATTTGCATTGTATTTAAGTGGCTCTTAACTGCTAGTAAAATCAGTTTCTCCCTCTTTTGCTTCCCTTATTAAAATCTCTGTGGTATGAAGCAGATCAAGATAATCAGTAGGAATATGCCATTAATTTTGCAACTGAGATCAGATGAGAATAATTCTGGTAAAGAAATAAGGGTTCAGAAGAACAGGTATTTGAGATAATCTATAAAAAAAACATATTTGAAATGAACTATCTAAATATTAACCTTATCGAAGGATATTAACCTAAAAATATAGAAGAAACTCATATAAATTCAGTGATCTGAATTTTTAATATGCAAAATTAAATGCCATGTTCAATTTTGTTTTTTATACAAGCATGAATATTGACATTATCCATACAACCAGAAAGAGCTGGCCTTCGTACAGTGCTTCAAGGCTTGTACGACATGGCAGAATTTCAGTTTCCATTAAATAAACAACAAATGACTTTTAAAATTTAAACACAAAGCTGAATTTTTCATAGAGAATTGATTTACTAAGTGCCTGCCTTGTTTCTTCCTAAAATGTACAGAAAGTGACCCCTAGTGGGATTTCGAGGAAGCATTTCTCCAATGTTTTTTATGGGTCTCTTTGATCTCTGTATACTCAGATGGTAAAGAATCCATCTGCAATGGGGGAGACCTGGGTTCAATCCCTGGATTGGGAAGATCCTCTGGAGGAGGGCAGGGCAATCCACTCCATTAGTCTTGCCTGGAGAATCCCCATGGACAGAAGAGCCTGGAAAGCTACAGTCCATGGGGTCACAAAGAGTCAGACACAACTGAGCGACTAAGCATAACACAGCATAGATGCTATGCTGCGTGTGCCAGGCATCAAGCTAGGCTCTGGGGAAAAAACATGATTGAAAGTGAAGTTCAGTGTGGCTGAGAGAGACAGACATTTCTAGAAACAACCAGAGCTGAGTCCAGATAGACAAAGTGGAAACAGCTAATTTGGCAAGGGGCTGGGGAGAGAGTCAGGGGTGGTTGTACAGAGGAGTGTAGAAATGGAGACAGGCTACTTGAATGGAGAAGCTAGAGTAGTATGGTAGCTTCTGGAAACTGTCAGTGGTTCCATTTGGTGAAGCATGAGCTCTTATAGCAGAGTAGATAAAGTAGAAAAGTAGGCCAGGACCAGGCCTTTATCCTGTTGGATAGGGCCCCCCACACTGTGCTTGATGGGTATAAACAGAGCTGTAACAAATAACATACCAAAAAACATTGAGAATGTCAGTATTAACTAGGCCTTACATAGTATGGGAGACTACACGGTTTTAAAAAAAGGCTTTTTAAATTTTGCAGCCCACAGAAAGACAAAGTCAGAAGATTATTCAAGTCAGGAAGTCAAGATAGAGCACCCCTCTCTTTGTGGGTTAGACATGAGAAGAAGCAGAGAGTAGGCAGCAGCTCCAGATTTTGTGATTATGGACAAAAAGAGGTGCCATTGGGCAAAAAAAGTGTCCATGGTCTCTTCAGTGGGAGAGAGCAGGTGTGGGTGAATCTTACAAACACTCAGCAAGGCTTTAATAAGTTACCCTTAGCAACAGCAGCATCACTGGCATTTATTGAGTCATTTATATGTGCCAGGGACTGTGCTGTTTCTGCATTATTTGAATCTTCACAATAAGCCCTTAAAGAAATATATTACTCATTCCTCAAATGAGGAAGCTGAGACTTACAGAGGTTAACCGATTTGCTCCCAGTCCATTCAGCTGGTCCGAGGAGTGGCTGATCAATGTTGAATCTGCTGTGCTACTTCGGTGCGGTGGGCCTGGAGCCTGGCACCGTGGGCTCATCAGAAAATGGAGAGTAGTTACAGCCAGGAGAGCAAGTGAATTCATCAAGGGAGGCTGTGACAGGAGAGAAGAAGGGTGGAGGTGCAAGCCCAGAGAAACCTGAGGGAAAGGAGGGTGTCTTTTTATTTTTCCTTCTGAAGTGGGGAGGAGGGGGAAAGAGAAGAAGAAAGGAAAAGAAGAGAGGGATGAATCAAAACGGTAGAATGTAACCAGGAGAGAAGGGGAGAAAGACAGAGAGAGACTGAGCCCTTCCAGAAGGAAGTAGGATTTGGCAACGTCAGACGCTGCAGAGGAATCAGAGGCGTGGTGACGGCTAACCGTTGATTGCCCTTAGCAGGTAATTGTCTCACAGAGAAATTTTCACGGAATGGGGGGCAAACCCTTTCTTCGAGGAGCTGAGGAACAAACAGGAAGTAAAGGGAGTGAGCCGGTGCGATCTGCTTTACTGAAGAGCCTGGCTGAGAAAAACAGGGAGTTAGATAAGACATGATAAAGAAGGGGTTCCCTCCTAAACGCGGGGAAAATCTACATAATCATGTTTCTATGTTGAGGAGAAGCAGACATGGGAAATAAGAGATTGATGGTAAAGTCCAAAGACTGGCTGACCAAATGCAGGAGAGACAGGGGTTCTAGAGCACAGAAAGAAAAGGCCAAGAAGATCCAGGAAGAGCAGAGGGTACGCGGGCTGTCCGTCAGGAGAAGACGGAGGCAGAGGCGAGCCCACTGTCGGCTTTTTCCTACTGAAGTAGGAACTGAGGACAGTGGCTCAGAGTCAGACGACAGAAAGGAAAGGGAGCTTGGAGAAGAGCCTTCTAACAAGTGCTGTCATGTCGACCTGAGACTCACAGAAAGGACCGGGAGCGGGGGCGGCCCGCGCGCAAGCCCGCGCCTGCGCAGTGCTGCCCTGGACCTTCCCCCCGCTCACCTGGGTACAGGTGCGGAGAAAGCCCATCACAGGGAGCTGCTGAGGAGCTGGGCAGTGTGTCACAGATCAGACACTTTGCACATCACGTATGGCAGAAAAGAATGAAAATGTTGCCAAGATTTTTTAAGGGAAGTGAAGCCTGGGGATGAGCGCAGGTATAATAAGAAACTTGACAGAAAAGGGAGAAGTTGAGAGTCAGGAATTCTTAGTGTTGGAGGCCAGTTTGATGGGTGAAAGCCAGAAGGATAGGAAGGTGTGATCCCAGAGGAAGATACTAGCCACTCCATGTGAACTCCCACGTCCCAGGCACCATACTAAGTGCATCTTGTATGTTATTTTAATTTAACCTTACAACAAAACTATGAAGTTAATAGCACTCTCCTTATTTTACAGGTGAGGCCACTGGGGCTCAAATACAGCAGCTAACTTGTTCAATGTCATGCAGCTGATTGATCTGCCCCAGAGTTTATGGATTAAATCAGGACCCCGAGGTTGAGATGGGGAGCAGTTGGATAATGCAAAGAAGGATGGACTGCAGGAGCAAATCCCTCTCCTAGACTGGACTTACGCATGTAGATGGGTCCACACATTAGTAATGGATTACCACACTGTGCTGGCTAGGAGTGGCGATGAAGAAGCTAGCCAAGGAAGCGAATTGTGTGAATAGAAGCCAGAGGATTGAGGAGAAAGTGTGAAATAGCCAGACTGTATGAACCCTAAAAGTGCTGATCATTTTGTATGCAGCTCAGCAGGGCTATGTAATTTGTAGGGGCCAGTACAAAATGAAAATGTAGGAGCTTTTGTTCAAATACAGTGATGTTAAGAGTACCAAAATATTTAAAAATTCTCTTCTTCTTTCTGTAGTAGCTCTCTCTTGACCTGTCATGTTGGTTTTGTTTACTATTTCATTCCTTGCTCCCTTGGCCACAGGGAATACCTGTAGGATGGGTGCAGACCCTCACGGATGCCCAGTGGCTTCTCTGTCCCATAACTCAGGGCATAGTCCACTAGCTTTGGAATTCCACTTGAGATGATGCATTCCAGCTGGAGGCAAAAAAATCAGTCACCCCTTCCCACAGCCCCCTGTCCATGGGATTCTTCAGGCAAGATACTGGGGGGTGGGGTGGGTGGGTAGCCATTTCCTTCTCCAGGGGATCTTCCTGACCCTGGTGGGCTACAGTCCCTGGAGTTACAAAGAGTCAGACACGATTGAGGGACTAACACTTTCACTTTTTCACTTTCCCTCAGCCCACCACCTCACCCCAGAGCAGAAGGACAACCCCATCCTTGGCGCCTGGGTTTGGGTGGGCAAGAGATTCAAACACACACTGTGGCCCTGCCAGTCTAGAGAGGAGGCGTGTTTCCTCCCTCCTTGAAGATGGCACAAGGCAGTGTTCCCCCAACCCCACCCTGCCTGGCCTGCATCCTGTCCCTCACCATGGACAGAGGGCAGCAGTGGGGCACAGGTGGGTTTGTTCTGCTGACATGACTCAGTCACTGTCCTGGGGAGAGGACAGAAAAGGGAAGGTGGGATCCAGGGTGCTGGGAGTCAGGGAAGGGGAGACTGGGAGGCAAGAAGCTAACCAGGGAAGGTGTAGAGGCAGTGGAAGGTGAAACCCCATGTGAGCCAAGGTTCCGAGCCCCTGATATAGGCTCCCCTGTTTCATCAGACCTCACTTACAAAATACAAATTAAAGATGAAACTGTTAGTTTGCTAAGGTTACTATAATGGAGAACTATAAACTGAATGGCTTGAACAACTGACATATTATCATGATTCTGGGGGCTGGATGTTTGAGATCAAGATACTGGCAGGTTTAGTTTATCTTGAGGCTCCGCTTGGCTTGGAGATGGCCATTTTCTCCCTGTGTCTTTACAAAGTCTTTGTGTCTGTGTCCTTATCGCCTCTACTTTTAATGACTCTTATAAGATTAGGAATCGCCTTTTCTTGCCAATCATACTGGATTAGGGCCTACCCCAATGACCTCATTAAAGGGTCCTATTTTCAAACACAGGCACATTGTTGAGATACTAAGGATTAGGATTGCAAAATATAAGTTGGAGGGAAGTACAATTCACTTGTAACAATTGTTAAGAATTTCAAGATGACTGCTGCAGAGAATTAACCCCCAAGTCTGGGACACTTCTGTGTCCCAGGTCTGACCACAGTCCATGCAAAGCTATGAAGAAGACTCCTTGGGCTGGGAGCTGCAGTGAGCAGCTAGAAGGATGGGACCTCCTCCTCCCAGCCCTGGAGGTGTCAGGTTCATGGAAGAATAAGCACCCTTCCCGGGACCAAACTGTAAAAGAAGCATAGCAGTATTCTTTGTGAGAGCCAGGTTTTGTGAAGATAATGGGAAGGGTGACAATATCTTGAGCAGGCTGAGAATAAAAAGAGCTTCTTTGCAAGCAAATTAACATTCCATCAGAAAGAGTGGGGCTGTCTGGGAGGGAGGTGGGCAGTGAGCAAACAAACCCTGGAGGGAAGATGAGTATAGGAGGATGAGAGAGAATAGAATCAGAGGACTTTACATTTTATTACTTTTAATTATGCTGGTTTTAAATCCTCTGAATTCAGAAATTGAATTAAATTTTAATTGAATTATGATGAAATATTAACATTCCTTGATCCAACTGCTGCTGCACTTCACCTACAAACAGAGCATGACTGATGGATCAGTGGGAGGATATTTCATGCTGGTCTATCCTGTGTTTTCCTGTGGTCTCCCTTCCAATCAAGCAATATTTGCGGGGATGGTCTAGGAAGAAGTACATTCTGCGGCTTTCATAGACAATCTACTATCTCCACATTAGAAACAAAATTGTTATCACATCACTGTAGTATTGTAACAAATTCAGCTGAGTCCTTTGACTATTCGCTTGGGGGTCATTATCCTCACTATCTTTTAATAGTTTCTTCTAGAGAACAACAACAACAAAAGACTTGTCTGCATTTATACAGATAGAAATACAGGCAATTAATAAGTTTAAAGAGCTCCTCCAGTGGAATATCACTACAGGAAATTAATAACATGTGAAGTAGAAAGATAAAAGCAGCTTTCTTAAACAGAAAGCTACATAATAAAAATATTGATATATTGTTGCATATGGTTTTCTGTTCAAATCCCATCAAATAAGATTATAAAAATTAATTTTCAACTACTTAATAATGGCAATCATTTGAAAAATTAAAGCAATACATATGCACTGTAGGAAAAAAAAGGAGAGCCATCATTATAATCCTACCCACTTTCATTTAGTACTTTTGTTGGTTTTCTTCTAGTTCTTTTTCTACAATTATGTGTCCATATAGTTTCTTTTTGCAAAACATAGGATCCTGAGACTTCCCTGACAGTCCAGTGGTTAGGACTCCATGCTTCCAATGCAGGGGGTATGGGTTAAATCCCTGGTTGGAGAACTAAGAGCCCACATGATGCAGGACACAGTCAAAACATTTATTTAAAAAAAAAAAAAAGTAGGATCCTATTTTTACATAGTGTTGAGTAATCTGCCTTTTCCCACTTAACATTGTAAGATGAACATTCTTTATAAAAATGTTAATAACTATTGTTGCTCAGATGCTCAGTCACGTCTGACTCTTTGCAACCCCATGAACTGCAGAACCCCAGGCTTTTCCTGTCCTTCACCATCTCCCGGAGCTTGCTCAAACTCACCTCCACTGAGTCGGTGATGCCATCCAACCATCTCATCCTCTGTCGTCCCCTTCTCCGCCTGCCTTCAATCTTTCCTAGCATCAGGGTCTTTTATAATTTATTTCACAAATTTCCTGTCATTGAACATTTAGGTTCTTTTCAGCTACTTACCACTGTAAACCACATGGCAATGAACATCCTTCTAGCTATAATTCTTGCACCTCCATGGAATATGATTTCCAGAGAAATTACAGAAGTGTCAATCATGTGACAGAGTTTTTAAGCCTTTCAAAAAAACATACGTTTAATCAGGTAAAAAAAAAAGGCTAAGAACTAGGCCTGCTTGCATAATTACTGGGAATTTCCACATGAAAAGAATAATAGAAAGCATAAAGATTAGAGCCACAAGACCAGGGATGAATGTCTGCCTCGTCCACTGACAAGTTCTAAGACCTTGATTAGTCACTCAGCCTTTTTAGGTCTTGCTGTCATTAAACAGGGTTGCTAATGAGGTGAAAATATAGTTGTCCTTACAATAAATATGAACAGGAACAAACCAAGAGAGCATCCATGATTATATAAATGGGAAGAATGGGAACTCAAATACAAACAGAACCTTGTCATCAGACATTTAATGAAATTTCTTTAAGACCTGTCTGGGCCAAGAAATGTTGGTTGACCACAGCTGCACAGGAAATAAGAGTTAGCAGACAAGTTGAAGGGGATCACCCAGGCCCTGCCCAGGGGGTGGCAGTCTTGGTTAAGCATGAACTTTCATTGGCGAGCCTATTTCTCTAGTGCATGAGATAGTCTCAAGCTTGCTTCACTGAGAAACACTTAAGATCAACAAATTCCCCTGGGCCATATCATATTGCTGCAAATATAACTCGCCTGCAGGGGGACAATGCACTAATAGGTTGCCTTGAGAATTTCAGTTCTCTGTACAGTTATATTTTTTCATTAGAAAGTAGAGGAGGATTATGCTGATTTTTATAAACCTCCATGAATGTGGTCAATGCAGTTCTGCCATTGAGAGTAAGCCCACTCCAAAGAGATTGATGAATTCAGGTCTCTGAGATGTCAAGGCTAAGATAAATCCCAAAAAACTCACCATAGTCAGTGCCAACCTTGGTGAAGTCAGTCCTATTGAGGATGACCTGCTTTCTTTAAACTGCAACAAATACTGAACTAAATATTTCATTATGTTTTTAATTTATTCAATAAACAGCAATGAGCATCTAACTTCATACCTGGAGGAGGTCACCATCTTAACACTGAAAAGAGACATAAATAACATGGCTATGATTACAAACAATAAGAAAAAGATGAAAGTGGAAAAATCTAAATGACTGAAGGAGAGCAGAGGAGTAGGTAATTAATCACTCCGGAGAGTTTGAGAACAATTCATGGGAAAGTGATTTAGCTAGGTTATGAATGGTATATGAAGATGCGCCAAGCTGGAGGTGGGGTGGGGAGAGGAGGGCATTCCAGACAGCTGGAAAGCATGTGCTCAGACACGGAGATGAGAAGGGATGTGGTATGCTTCAGGAATCATAACAGATTTAGTGGGACTAGAACAAAAGATACAAAGTCTATAGAAAGGAGACAGGAAGCAGGTAGTGATGAGATATAAATGATGGAAAAACAGTTTGGGAGAAGTTTGTAAGTTCCTCTTGTCCTATTTAAAGAACTGTGGATCATAGCTTGCATTCAAGATGGAGAAATATATTTTCAAATATGACATGAAATCGGAGTTGGTTGACTTTATTCCGAATTTTTAAAAATTATTTTACAGATGGACTTCCCTGGTGGTCCAGTGTTTAAGACTCCATGCTTCCATTGCAGGAAGCATGGGTTTGATCCCTGGTCAGAGAAGTTCTGCTTGCCATGTAGTGTGGAAAAAAAAAAAAAATACTGGAAAGACATTTGTTGTTGTTCAGTCGTGTCTGACTCTCTGCAACTCCATGGAATGCAGCACTCTAGGCTTCTCTGTCCTTCACCATCTCCCAGAGTTTTCTCAAACTCATGTCCATTGAGTCGGTGATGCCATCCAACCATCTCATCCTCTGTCATTCCCTTCTCCTCCTGCCCTCAATCTTTCCCAGCATCAGGGTCTTTTCTAATAAGTCAGCTCTTCACATCAGATGGCCAAAGAATTGGAGTTTCAGCTTCAGCATCAGTCCCTCCAATGAATATTTAGGGTTGATTTCCTTTAGGATTGACTGGTTTGATCTTCTTGTAGTCCAAGTGACTCTGAACAGTCTTCTCCAACCGTTAAAAGCATTCATTCTTCAGCACTCAGCCTTCTTTATGGTCCAACTCTCACATCCATACACGACTACTGGAAAAACCATAGCTTTGACTCTACAGATGACCTTTGTCAGCAAAGTAATGTCACTGCTTTTTAATATGCTGTCTAGATTTGGTGGTTCAGACAGTAAAGAATCTGCCTGCTATAAAGGAGACACTCCCCAGGTGGCTAAGTGGTGAAGAATCTGCCAGCCAATGCAAGAGACAGCGGTTCGATTCTGGGGCTGGGAATATCACTTGGGGAAGGGAATGGCAACCCACTCCAGTATTCTTGCCTGGAGAATTCCAGGGACAGAGGAGCCTGGCAGGCTACAGTCCATGGGGTCACAAAGAGTCAGACATAACTAAGTGACTAACACACTAGGTTTGTCATAGCTTTTCTTCCAAGGAGCAAGCATCTTTTAATTTCATGGCTGCAGTAACCACCTGCAGTGATTTTGGAGCCCAAGAAAATAAAATCTGTCACTGTTTCCATTGTTTCCCCATCTATTTGCCATGAAGTGATGGGACCAGATGCCATGATCTTTTTGAATGTTGAGTTTTAAGCCATTAACCTCAAAGAAAGTACCTGGTGGAGTGCCATATGGTTCTGAAATTGGCCTTATCCTGTAGAGCACTTTTTATCAACAATTTTTGAAAAGAGAAAGCAATCTTATCAAACTGGCCAATGATACAGGTCTGAAAGGAACTTAAAAGTTGGATAATCAACCTAAAAATTATAAGACATATTATGTGGAATCTAAGAAATAATACAAATGAATTTATTTACAAAATAAAAACAGACTCACAGACATAGAAAACAAACATGTGGCTACCAATGGAGGGAGGAACAAATTAGTGGTTTGGGATTAGCAAATACAGATTACTATATATAGCATAAACAACAAGGTCCTGCTCTATAGCACAAGAAACTATAGTCAATATCTTGAAATAAACTATAATGGAAAAGAATCTGTGTGTGTGTGTGTGTGTGTATATAAAACTGAGTCACTTTGCTGTATAGCTGGAACCAACACAATATTGTAAATCAACCATACTTCAATTAAAAACTTCTTTAAAGACTAATTCTTGTATTTAAAAAATGTTTATGGAGCATCTGCAATGTTATAGGAAATTTTCTAAGTGTGGCAGGAATCTAGGTGTGAACAAGTGAAGTTCTAGACTTCCAGGATTTTATACTCTAGAGAAACCTGATGATAAACAAATAAATATATAATACAGTGTCATGCACTGACAAATGAATCAAAGGAAACAGACACAACGTAAAAGGTAACAGAAAGTGATTACAGAGGGAGAAATTCTGGGGAGAGAGTTCCAGGCAGGGGAACTACGAGGGTAAAAGTCCTGCAGGGGAATAAGCCTTGCGTGCAAAAAGGCTAGAGAGGCTGGAGTCGATGCTGAAAGGGGGCGTGATGAGAACTGAGAGTGAGAAGAAATGGAACGTTAGTCAGGAGCTTCTTCAAAAGGTGAAATCAATAAATCAAAACAAACAAGATGGCACTGAAGCACGATGCTATGAAGTCATTTTAAAATGGTTGGAAAGTGTTATAAAAATACAAATGTAATACACTCTGGGTTTTATTTCACAAAAATCAATTACACAGGGTAAGGATGAAGGTGAGGTGTGCTGTCAGCAGTTTATGTGGAAAACACCTCAAGGCCTTCATAGATCCACAAGCTCAGTAAGAGCTAGTATAAAATGATGAATTTGAGACGCATACACACACATACTCCACAGACAAGCACATATACACGTGTGTATGTGCACGCATTTACCTACACTTAACACAGCTTTCTCAGACACTACCCTTATGGCAGAAAGTGAAGAGGAACTCAAAAGCCTCTTGATGAAAGTGAAAGAGGAGAGTGAAAAGGTTGGCTTGAAGCTCAACATTCAGAAAACAAAGATCATGGCATCTGGTCCCATCACTTCATGGGAAATAGATGGAAAAACAGTGGAAACAGTGTCAGACTTTATTTTTTGGGGCTCCAAAATCACTGCAGATGCTGATTGCAGCCATGAAATTAAAAGACGCTTGCTCCTTGGAAGGAAAGTTATGACCAACCTTGATAATATATTAAAAAGCAGAGACATTACTTTGCCAACAAAGGTCTGTCTAGTCAAGGCTATGGTTTTCCCGTGGTCATGTATGGATGTGAGAGTTGGACTGTGAAGAAAGCTGATCGCCGAAGAATTGATGCTTTTGAACTGTGGTGTTGGAGAAGACTCTTGAGAGTCCCTTGTACCGCAAGGAGATCCAACCAGTCCATTCTAAGGGAGATCAATCCTGGGTGTTCATTGGAAGGACTGATGCTAAAGCTGAAACTGCAATACTTTGGCCACCTCATGCGACAAGTTGACTCATTGGAAAAGACTCTGATGCTGGGAAAGGTTGGGGGCGGGAGGAGAAGGGGACGACGGAGAATGAGATGGCTGGATGGCATCACCGACTCTGTGGACATGAGTTTGAGTGAACTCCGGGAGTTGGTGATGGACAGGGAGGCCTGGCGTGCTGTGATTCATGGGGTCGCGGAGAGTCGGACACGACTGAGCGACTGAACTGAACACAGTTTTCAGTGGTAAAGAACCTGCCTGAAAATACAGAAGAGGTAGGTTTAATCCCTGGGTCGGGAAGATCCCCTGGAGAAGCAAATGGCAACCCACTCCAGTATTCTTGCCTGGGAAGTCCCATGGACAGAGGAGCCTGGCAAGTGGGTTCTTCACATGCATGCACATAGGCATGTGTATGTACTTGTTTGTGGGGTACATGTGTGTGTCTCAAATTCATTTTATACTGGCTCTTACTGAGCTTGTGGATCTACCACAGTCGTGAGGTGTTTTTCACATGGGGTTGCAAGACAGTCAGACGTGACTTATCGACTAAACAAGTATAACAGCATGACCATAGACAAAATGAACAGTACATACCCAAACTAATTAACAGACTAAACTAATATTCTTTTTACCCACCACATTGAACGTATTACATTTAACTTGATGATACATTTTAAGTTATTATGACAATTAAATTTTTTCCCATTTTTCAATGACCAGGATGCTGTGAAAAATAAAAATACCCCTTCACATATGTTTTTGGCTTTCCATCCATTCTTCCAAGGCTCTGAGCTCTGCTAATTTAAAGGTCCTAGATCTCAAGTGAGAAATGATCCCATGTGGACCAACCACGGTTTCACTGAATTGGAATTTGAGGGACTGGCTTTTGGGGCTCTTTCTTCCACTGAACCAAGAAGAAAGAAGTAGATTATTACACTGTTTCTGGGTATTGATTGCAGTTATCAAGGGGAAATCAGATTGGTGAGCACAACAAGGGCAGGGAGGTCTGAGTTGGGAATCCAGGAAACTGTGTGTGCTATCAGTTCCAGATCCAGGAGTAAATGAGCAGTCGTCACACACTAATAAAGGCAGGGCCACTGAAGACTGACACCGTTCAGGAATGAAGCACACCCTCAAGGAAGGAAACCCAGATCACCAGGGTGCTGGCTGAGGGCAAAGGGAACATGGAAGGAGACTTAAAAAAAAAAAAAGCATATTATACATGCAAGTTGCAGACTTGTGACGAATAATAGAAACAAAAACCATAGCAGCCAAGCATATTTCCTTGGTTTTGTATTTATTTGTGTATTATTTACCAATTTTTATTTTCCCTCTCTTTTCTCCTATATATGTTTGGGATGATTGCCTGTATAGTTAGAAAATCCAGGTGGAAGAAAAATTAAGATCACCTGGAGACAGAAATGATGACTGATGAGACCTTGGGTCTCCTCTTTGGGGAGAACGACAGCACCTTGAATGATTTAAGTGTTACTTGTATGATACTGTCACTGTCACTGCAAAGTTAAATATAGGGTACGAAGGTGAGGATAAATGCTGAATGACTGAAGAATAGGATTTGTCTGTTGGCTTTTAGCTCCATGCTTGTCCTTCTGTGCTTTCCACTATAGTTCAGACAAAACTGTACATCCTAGGTGCCTTTGGCAGCTAACTTATTATGGGATGTGGAAGAAATGGAGAAGCTTTTTCTTTCCCTGCTTCTTACTGGGCCCCTGGCAATGGGAGTAGCCAAGGGTCATGTCCAAGTTCCTGCTTTTCTCCTTGGCAACACTATTCCAGAAGCATCAGTAGCAAGTTCTCAGCAGCCTCAGAGGTCAATGGTCATGAGCTCTTAATTATACATTTTCCTTTTTTTTTCTCTTTCATCTGTAAGAATGAGAATGGCTTCCTGTAGTATTACTCTTTATTATTCCATCTATGGGGTCGCACAGAGTCAGACACGACTGAAGCAACTTAGCAGCAGCAGCAGCAGTATTACTCTTTGGATAACTTCACATTTTTCTTTCTGCACTTCTACGCTTTCTAACCCTTTGATCGCCAATTCCCAATATTAAATTCCCTCTGTTTGAAACAGCTAGTAGGAGAGTAATACTACGTGAAGCCATTCTCACTCTTACAGATGAAAGAGAAAAAAAGGGAAAATGTATAATCATTGAAGTTAAATGTAATACGCTCAGTGTGGTGGGTAAAAAGTAGCTTCTATTTCTCCATAAGCACAATCACTGATACAGATGAACCCATGGCCCAGCCTATGAAAGAAAAAACATGGAGTAGATTGGAAGAGGAAGAAAATGGTCATGGACAGGCAGGACAACATGGAGAGACCAGATGAAGTCTATGAAATCAAGGACAACACACTGTGATTCTCTGGTGCCTGGCAGCTTCGGGGGGTTAATAGGGTCCAGCGTGTGGCGTTGGGAATAGTGGCTGAAGGGGAGTTTAAGTGTGGCTTCAGTCTAATCGATGAGCTCTTTTAACTCAGTGATGCTACCTCGCTCACTCACATGACTATAGAAATCAAGAGCAAAAAATGCCAGAATACAAAATGGGAGGAAAGATGAACACATGTCAGACCATGCCTCCTAAAATATGGTGGTAATTTTTTATTAAGGAAATACATTTTAATGGCCAAAACAGGATACTGATCATCACATGAATTATTTCTCCTTCTTCAAACTGCCAGACAAACACATAACAAAAATGTCAGAGATTGCTCTGCCTACCATAGCAAGCAAGAGCCTTAGAGCTGCAGGCAGTGAGTTAACATAAACACGCGTATCTGGGTTTGTAAGCACACTGGAAAATAAGCATGCATTTTTCTCCAGGTATATAAAACACAAACAATAAAAGGTCATTGATTAATATGTGCCCTTGGCTGAGGTCATTGCAGCCCTTTTAAAAGTCATACAATAAAAACATTCAAAACCCCCACAAGATCCAGTGTTTAATGGTCCTGCAAGTACATTATAATTCACCTGTACACTTTCAGAAGGACATGAAATTATCATCAGTAAATAATGGGACTAAGAAGACCACCAGAAATTTATACCTCACTCTAGTGTGCTGTTCAGAATGATTCCATTTTACACTGTATTTAGGTATTGGTTTCCTTTTCTTTGTTGAAATTTTTGTAATGATGGCGCCATTGCTGTTACCTGGCATTTGTCTTCTAGGAAACACAAGAATAGCACCAACACATTAATTTGGTATAAAAGACCAAAATTTGTGGCTGTGTTATGCTCTTAAGAAGTCCACACTCATTTATCTTATAGCTGGATTTACTAAGGAAGTGCTTTTATCATATTCATATACTCTGTAACTTCCTTATGTCCACCACTGTCCCAAACAGAAATCATTAGAATTGGTATTTTACCCTGGAGTATATTTTTCTTTTTCCCTTTATGATGAACACATTGCTGTGGATCCCGTTAGACTTGTTTCATAACCTCCATGTCTACCTGCTGGAGCAAAGCTCTGTGTTCTGTCATTCTTTCTCTGCACTCTTGCAAGTTTTATTTTCAGTTGGTAACTGCAATTAGAGTCTACTAAGTTCAGCAGGTTAAAATTTTTACGTAGGCTAAAAATGGATAGTGGGGCACCAGACTAGGATATGGATACTTTAGGGTGAAAAATGTACCTCCCCAAAGATCTTTAACTGTAGGTTGTTTCTTGAAGTAAGCATAGATGTTAAAAGTAACTTTTAAAGCTTTTACCAAAATCAACTAAAATTTGATTACAGATATTCTCAGTTGTGTTCTGTGATCTCTTCTCCATTCTTCTGTATTTCTGCTCATCTGGTTTTTGCTTCTTGGGCTGCCTTTTGCCTCTAAAAACTTGTTACTCCGAGGATACCAGACAAATCTGTATGGAAGTGTCCATATCATGGAGGTTGGAAGACAAAAAAATAAAGGGCATTGGAATAAAAGCAAGATTATCAGTTGCCAGTTGCTATCAAGGGCACAGCTGAGCAAAGAGTCAGACAAAGGTATAAATGTAGAGAATATTTTCTCCAAAATAAAAATAGCTTTATTGTTTTCTGATAATAAAAGTGATACATGCTCATTATAAAAATTTCAAATACATAAAAGTCTAACAAAAGTAATGATCACCCAAATACCACAGCCCAGAAAGAAACCATTACTAACTTTTTAGCAAAGATTTCTCTATGAAACATATATTATTTAAAAATATCTAGTATTATAAATGGGCTCATATTAAACATGCTATTCTGTGGTCTGCTTTTTCATTCACTAACAATTCAAGGACAAATTTTCCATAGCAGTAAACAGAGATCTAAACAATTTTAAATTCGGCAGATGTGTAACTCAATTATAGACTTGTGCTATAATTCATTTAACCTGTCTTCTATTGAAAGATATGTACGCTGTTTCCAGTATTTTAATATCATAAACATTAAAAAGTACCTATTTGCCCTCATGTTTATACACTTGTGAAGTTTTCATTCATTAGGATGAATTCCTAAACAAATTTCTGGGTAAAAGCAATGGGTAAATAGAACCATTTAAAGTTTTGATACGTACTGCCTTCTATAAAGGCTGCACCAATTTTCACTCCCATGAACAGTGTAGGAGGGTTCCCTTTCCTCCACACCTTCTCCAGCATTTGTTGTCTATGGATTTTTTGATGATCGTCACTCTGACTGGTATGAGGTGGTATGTCATTGTAGTTTTGATTTGCATTTACTCCAATACTTTGGCCACCTCATGCGACGAGTTGACTCACTGGAAAAGACTCTGATGCTGGGAGCGATGGGGGTAGGAGGAGACGGGGACGACAGAGAATGAGGTGGCTGGATGGCATCACCGACTCGATGGACATGAGTTTGAGTGAACTCCGGGAGTTGGTGACGGACAGGGAGGCCTTTCGTGTTGTGGTTCATGGGGTCGCAGAGAGTCGAACACGACTGAGCAACTGAACTGAACTGAACTGAATAAAAGTTATTCCTCTTCAGAGCAGCTTTGTCCTGGGCTTAAATAATTTTCACTTTGTATCCCCAGTCCATCATCAGTGTTACGTAGGATGAGAATCAACTTCTTTGAACCTCATTTTCCTTGATCTTATAGTAACAGAACACAGCTCAATAGTTTAGATGATGTATGACTGCAGCTCACACACCCAAATATTAACTGAGTCTGACCCTCCTTCAAATACTCTTCCTACCTTCTTATACTCCATCCCAATTAATGTTAGTCTGTAAGAAAATTTCAAAATTAAGGAGTCACTGAAAAACAATGGAGATGTTCAAATTATTAATATTCATAGAGATGACCATAAAAAATTGCAGTAAGGCAGATGACATCAATAAGAAGGTTCTTAAATGAAAGTTTGGTGAGCAATGAAGATTTGGGAGGCATCTTCAGAAAAAAAGTGTTTTCCAAGAAAATATTTGCAATCCAATGGACCATTAATATACCTAAATAAGTTGGGACATAAAGATGGAAGCAAAATACAAGAAACATCAGCTTCTCTGTCAAAATTCAAAATGTTGGCTTATCATTGCCTAGACATGATTTGGGAATGTTTTTCACCATGAGGCAAATTTATAAGCCGTGTACACAATTTTTAATTCTTCTTTTCAACAATGCCTCAGATATTAATATTTGAAATTTGACTTTCAACCAAGAATGATGAAGTGGAACTATTTAAACAAATGACTGATGACAGTCTAGATATTAGAAAGACAGACTTTGGGTGCAAACTAGATGACAGTGTTGAGATACTAGATATCTAATGATTCTAAAGAGGTTTGATACCAATGATTCTGAAGAGGTTTGAAGGATTATTCGATTCAGTCATTCATTTGGTGGGCCATATTATGTGTCAGGTACTGTGCTAGCCATTAAGGATACCAAAAAGAGCAGGATATAGCCTCTACACCCAGGGAAGTTTCAGTTTTATAGAGAAGAGAGAAGTCAACAGGCGGTTCCAGTGTGGAGTGATGGTGTGGTGAGGCATGTGTAGACGCTTCAGATTTCTTACTGGAAGCCTGCTGAAGATGGCATCACTACTAGTAATCTCTGCCTCCTCCTTACACTTTCAGCCCTTACTTTTGGTTCCCAAAGTTTGTGGTTCAAATAACAGATGTTGTAATAGAACAGTTAACTTGGGCAGATGCCTTTCATCCTTAATAAAATGTTTGCTCCTTACCTGGTACTCTAGTAGCTAACACAGTACCTTGATTCTGGCAGATGCTTCACAAATGCTTCTCAAGTAACTTTCACTTCCTAGACTCACTCTATCTCAGGTCATAAAAGCTGTTTTACACAAGCTGTTCTATCATCCCATGAAACTCCACAATGACGCAGTGGGTCACAGATCATTACAACAATTCTCCAGAAGCCAATAAAATTGACTAAGCCAGAAATCCCATAGCTAACTTCAAAAACAACAAAACACTTTCTTCATGTTTTGGGGGCTATAAAATGGGACAAAAATCTATCAAGTAAATAGGATCTACCTGGAGGATAGCCCATGGTATATTACAAGGATGAAGGTGAATGAAATTCTTTACTAATTTTTCTTTACTGATCACAGGAAACACTTGGGGACTCATTCTTGGTTTCTTCATGTGTCTTAGTCTTTATATCGTGAGGCCACTAAAGTATCCTCTTATTGCCTACAGCAGGATGGGAGATTTAATTCCTATCAGTTAACACTTATTAACAAACCCATTAGAAGGCAAATCTAGTAAGGGGGACTGAGAAACTCAATAGAGAATTCTGGTTATTTCTAACCACAGTAGTATCTGCTCACCATATTGTTAATTAAGTTATTACCAGTTAATCTGACTTGGTTTTTAAGATGTCCAAAATAGTCACACCCAAGCAAGGTGATCTAGTCAAAAAAATCATCAATGAATAGTATTTCTAGACCTTCTACTCAATGCTAAGCAAACTTCTATGCAATAGATTGGGAGCTAGCAATCTGTGTTTTTAACAAGCCTTCCATGTCATTTTGTTGCACACTAAAATTTGACAAATGCTGTTTTAAGTCAATTAAGCAAGTTCCAATCAACATCATACCAACAGATTACACATGTGCTGAATAACGGTGTAGGCCTGGTGTCAATCAGATCTTCCTAATGGTTTCTCTTTGAAGGTACTGGGGGATTCAGATTCAAAGTGAAGAGCAGTTTAACAAAGAGTCAGTTCTTTCTTATCTTGATTACCTCATTGGAATTATTAGTGGCAGCTTCACGCAATTCCAAGCTTGTTTGCCCGATTCAGCCAAAATACATTCAGCCTACATGAGACAAGCTAAATCGACCTCAGAATGGCTAGCTATTTATAAAGCCAAATGTCGAAGACTTTCACTGCTTCCTGTGATTAACAAGGAATCAAGAGTTGGGTATAATCAAAAGAGTTTTCAAACTAGGCCAGGTCATCACAAGAAGTAAGATCAATGAAGTCTAGTGCAACCCCTTCCCCCGACAGTCTCAGCAGAGGGGCAGTTTGGGAGCACCGTGAACATACTTCATGCTCAGACGGGGAAGATAGCAATGGGCAGTCAGGATGTGTCAGACCAGCCCTCGGAGACGGCCTCTCCCAACTGCTTGCCTGGGGCTTTTATTTGACTTGTCAATCAGGCTACAGCTTATGTGTTTTGAACCTCACTTCCTGCCGTAAGATCCTTTTTCCCAGAACCATAGCTCCATGTTTTAGACCTTGGTCTGTTAACCTGACCCTGATTTCTGATGACTTCCTTCTTTGAATAATTGCTCTTGAATCTGGACTCCAATCTGACGATCAATAAACCAACTGTACTGATTCACCCCCCCCCAAAAAAAAAAAACAAACAACCCTTACCATGGGCCTATTCCTTTGATACAGAGAAAACTAGAGGTCTGCCGTTATACAGTAAACATCCTGGAGAGGGAGATTCTGTAAATCCTCTGGAAATGGTTTTCATGAGTGTTTCTGTCCATCATCAAAAAGACAGTCATTATCCCTACTTGGTTAATTTACTCAGGAATGTTTACTATAGCTGAATTTTTTATTATGTGGGTTCACAGAGATAATGTCATTCAATTTAACTTATAAGGAAATACCTGCTCTGTATAGGATAATATGTTAGGCCCAGAAGAGATGGACCCTACACAGTCAGGGAGTATGATAAACAGAGTAATGGTCCCAAAGATGTCCGTGTCCTAATCCTGAATACACGACTTTATAGGAGAAATGGGACACTGCAGGTGTGATTAAACAAAGGATCTTAAGATACAGAGACTTTCCTGGATTACCTGAGTGGGCCCAATGCAATCACAAGGATCTTTTGGAGGGCCAAAGGAAGAGGAAGAGGTGATGAAGAAGAGCTCAGAGAGACAGAGAGAGAGATCTAGATTTAAAGATGTGACAGTACTGGCTTTGAGGATGGAGAAAGAAGGCATGAACCAAAGAATGCAAATAGCATTTTGAAGCTAGAAAAGGCAAAGGGGTGAACTCTCCCCTAGATCCTCCAGAAGGAATGCCAAGGACTTCTGACCTCCAGAGCTGTACAATAATTAATTTATGTTTTAACCCATTAACCTATTGTTGTGATAACAGTAGGAAACTAATACAGGGAGTTTATCATCTAGTTAAGAGAGAGAAGATAACATAGGTAACTTTGATATGATTCAGAAAGTGACAGGTATGAAACAGAAAGGCAGAGAAATTGTTACAGATGATACAAATAAACTTATTTACAAGATATAAACAGACTCGCAGACACAGAAAACAAACTTATCGTTATCAAAGAGGAAAGGAGGTTTGGAAGTGTGGGATTAGTAGATACAAACCATGATATATAAAACAGATAAACAACAAGGTCTTACTATACAGCCCTGGAGGAGGGCATGGCAACCCACACCAGTATCCTTGCCTGGAGAATCCCATGGACAGAGGAGTCTGGCAGGCTACAGTCCATAGGGTCACAAAGAATCAGACATGACTCAAGCGACTGAGCACACACATACCTACTGTATGGCACAGGGAACCATATTTTATCTTGTAGTAAACCATAATGGGAAAGAATATGAAAAAGAATATGTGTGTGTATGTATATATATAAAACTGAATCACTTTGCTGTACACCAGAAGCTAACATTGTAAATCAACAATACTTCAATAAAAAAAATCTTTAAAAATGGAAAAAAAAAGAGAAATTGCTGTGGAAATGCTGATAAAGTAAGTAATATTGGCTGGAAAGATTAGGAAAGCTTCCTGGAGGAGGCAATTATGGTGAAAGGTTGGCTAGAATTTCAAAAGGGAGAGATCTAGTAAACACTAGGAGTGAAGGCATAGAGTTGGAATCAAACAAAAAGCTGACTGAGGCCTTTATGACCAGCCAGTTTCTTAGGAACAAGAATTATTTGATTAAGATTTCATCGTCTACTCAGGATATAATAGTCTCTAAGTATGTAAAAAATTATACTAGTAGTCAACAACTATATTATATGAAATAAACCAAGAGTTTAAATACGGAAACATAGATCTTGGGCATGTAATGACCAAGGGTGAAATTGGTTCATTTTCACATATGCAGACTTGACAGGGATGAGAGAAACATACTAAGAATCAATCGAAATAAGCAAAAAGGCAATTCTTTAAAAAGACTTCTAGTAACATTTACAAATTAGACATTTCCTGCAACCTCTGCAAGCAGACTAAACCAAAACAATGGAATCCAACCGAACTGAACGTACTTAGAAGCAGACTGGGGACTCGAAGCACTCACATGGATGTGACAGAGAAGACACTGTAATCCAGTTCCTTTTTAGTAGGTTTTGACTGCTCTGTCTGAAGTCAGAGTACACAATCTTAAGTAATTCTGAATGATTTTAATTTAGCCCAGGTTGGATCATGAGGCAATGATCCTAATAAAACAAACTTTTAAGCCACTCTGTTCTACAAGTTGGAAGGGAAGGAATGGAATGGGATTGGTCAGACTGTTGATGGGCATCAGCCAAATGTATCATCCCTTATCCTCAGCACTACTGATGAGACAGTGGCTTCCCCAGATGAGACCTTACTCAGTGCCTCGGCAATTCTTGCTTTCTTCTTTATCCTCGGCAGAAACTGATGCTTTTTTGTACTGTTCGCCTTCATTCCAGGAAAATACGGAGGAACAGCTAGTCTGCACTGGCCTGCTCCTATAGGAATGGCCTGGAGCTTCTGCAGAAGGGTCCGTATGCACACCGGGGGTCCTCAAGTCCAGGGATGGAGTTGCACACTTTGGAGACCAGCTTTCCTCACAAGGAGACCCAGACCCACTGGGAGAATCCTCATTCCCCCTACTCCCCATCTTTTTGTCAAAGCCCAGGAATGTGATCTCAGACTGGCTGCATTCAAAGGGAGTCTTCTGAGACATTCTATCTTTTCTCAAATTTTGATCATGAGGCGGCGATGGATTATTCTGGTTTTCGTCATCTTCCACTGGAATGCTAGGAACATTATCGAAGAACAGAGGAGAAGGACTCCTGAAGGACTTGAGGGATGTGGGAGGATCTTCCACAAAATACAAGCTGGCTTGAGTACTTTCAAGAATATTTAGGACCTGAATAACCAAGAGACAAACACACACTAAATGAAGTCTGAATAACCTCTCCTGTAGCCTTTTATCTACCTATTAAGGAATATTCTCTTTTTTCATGACAAAGTTTAACTAATGTGGGAGACCTGGATTTCATCCCTAAGTTGGGAAGATCCCCTGGAGAAGGGAATGGCAACCCACTCCAGTATTCTTGCCTGGAGAATCCCATAGATAGAGGCTACAGTCCATGGGGATGTAAAGAGTCAGACACAACTTAGCAACTAACACTTTGTCTTTCAGTTCAGTTCAGTTCAGTTCAGTCGCTCAGTCGTGTCCGACTCTCTGCGACCCCATGAATCACAGCACGCCAGGCCTCCCTGTCCATCACCAACTCCCGGAGTTCACTCAAACTCATGTCCACAGAGTCGGTGATGCAAGGAGATCCAACACTTTGTCTTTATAGAATTTGAAATGAGAAGGAATTAAAGATTTGCTAAAATTCTTCACGTTAATAACTAAATTAAGTGATTTGAAGCAAAGTAGAAAAGCCATTGAACTGAATTCAACATCAAGAGATCTGGAGTGTCTTGCTGGTCCAGTGGTTAGGAGTCCACCGACCAATGAGGGGGAACGGGTTTGATCCCTGGTCCAGGAAGATATAACATGCTGCGGAGCAACTAAGCCTGTGTACCACAACTATTGAAGCCCGCACACTCTAGAGCCTATGCTCTGCAACAAGAGAAGCCACCACAGTGAGAAACCTAAGCATTGCAACTAGAGAGTAGCCCCTGCTTGCTTAAACTACAGAAAGCCCAAGGGCAGAAATGAAGACCCAGCGCAGCCAAAAATGATAAACGAGTAAATAAATAAAAATTTTTTTTAAAAAAGAAGAGAACTGACTTTAGGCCCAGATTTGCCACTAACTACTTTGTGACCTTGGACAAATCTCTTATCATTTTTTACTTCAACCTTAATATGTGAAAGACTGGAAGGGGCCAGGGAATAGTGAACCCAATCCATAGTTCTCAAATACTAGGACTACCTAGGGAAGCTCTCTTAAAATACCTTAAGAATCTCTCTTAAAGATCCCTTAGACCGACCTAAAGATGCTCATTCAAAAAATATGGAGATAGGAGCCCAGGAATCTGTATTTTTAAAGTTTCCCAGTTGATTTGGATGTGCAGCTAAATTGAGAACCATTAACCTTATATAAAATAACATACCTTTACACATACATGTAATTTAAAAAATACATATAAAGGGCTTTATAATTTACAAAGTGTTTTCACACACATCACCTCATTTAATCTGCACAAACATTATCATCCTCACTTTATAGATGATAAGGCTGAGTCCCTTTCAGAAAAGGGAGTCACTATCACAAGTCAGTAAGGAGCAGACCTGTGGCTTAACCCCACGTCTTCTGGCTCCCAATATCATGTTCTCTCCACTATGTATTCAGAGCTCAAAACTGCTAGTCACATAGCTCTTACTGGTGGTATCAGGTCTAAAACACAGCTCTCCTGATTCCCAGGCCAATGGTCTTTATGTTCGGATTATGTCAACTCCTTGTTTAAAACTTTTCCATGACTTGACAACAGATTCAGGATGGAAACCAAATTTCTAGAATGGAATTCATGTCCCTCGATCATTTGGAACCTCCTATTATTTTGAAACAGTCCAGCATTTCCCTCTCTGTCATCCTACTTCCATGATGGAGGATTATCTGCAGTCTTGGTGCCATGGAATCCACTACACCTCTGAGCCTTTACAGGCATAGAGTCTCTCTGCCTGGAATATCCCTCCATCTTCAGTTCAGTTCAGTTCAGTTGCTCAGTCATGTCCGACTCTTTGAGACCCCATGAATCACAGCACGCCAGGCCTCCCTGTCCATCACCAACTCCCGGAGTTCACTCAAAATCATGGCCATCGAGTTGGTGATGCCATCCAGCCATCTCATTCTCCGTCGTCCCCTTCTCCTCCCGCCCCCAATCCTTCCCAGCATCAGAGTCTTTTCCAGTGAGTCAACTCGTCGCATGAGGTGGCCAAAGTATTGCAGTTTCAGCTTTAGCATCAGTCCTTCCAATGAACACCCAGGATCGATCTCCCTCAGAATGGACTGGTTGGATCTCCTTGCGGTACAAGGGACTCTCAAGAGTCTTCTCCAACACCACAGTTCAAAAGCATCAATTCTTCGGCGACAGCTTTCTTCACAGACCTACTCTCCCATCCATACATGACCACGGGAAAAACCATAGCCTTGACTAGACGGACCTTGGTTGGCAAAGTAATGTCTCTGCTTTTTAATATACTATCTAGGTTGGTCATAACTTTCCTTCCAAGCAGTAAGCGTCTTTTAATTTCATGGCTGAAATCAGCATCTGCAGTGATTTTGGAGCCCAAAAAAATAAAGTCTGACACTGTTTCCACTATTTCCCCATCTATTTCCCATGAAGTGATGGGACCAGATGCCATGATCTTCATTTTCTGAATGTTGAGCTTCAAGCCAACCTTTTCACTCTCCTCTTTCACTTTCATCAAGAGGCTTTTGAGTTCCTCTTCACTTCCTGCCATAAGGGTGGTGTCATCTGCATATCTGAGGTTATTGATATTTCTCCCAGCAATCTTGATTCCAGCTTGTGCTTCTTCCAGCCCAGTGTTCCTCATGATGTACCCTGCATATAAGTTAAATAAGCAGGCCCTCCATCCTAAGGCCACCTAAATCCAACCTATTCTTCAGATTATAGCTCAGTTATCACCTCCATCAAGAAACTTCCTGGCTGGGACAAATTCTGACTCTATGCTCCCATATTGGCCTGTGTTCTCATCTATCATGATGCTTATCTTCTTGCATCGAAATTCCATGTTTATCAGTCTGACTCTCCATTTGGACTGTGAGCTGAGAGCAGCAATTCAGTATCCTGATCGCTGTTGCATCACCAGCATCTAGTCCAAAGTCTGGCACATGAAAGCAGGTACTAAATAAATATTTGTTTATTATAAACAAATACCTAGATGATTACATTGATGGGCAGATGAATAAGTTTAAAAATCAACAAGAGAAATACATGCTGCATTTAAAAAAAAAATTTGGCCACACCATGTGGCATGTAGGATCTTAGTTCCCCAACCAAGGACTGAACCCAGGCCCTGGCAGTGAATGTGCCTGAGTCCTAACCATTGAACCACCAGGGAATTCCCATTTTATTGGACCAGATCTCTTAATGAATGCTGAATGAAATATTCTCTCCAAATTACTCATTTATGTCTTTTCATCAATTTTTTTGTGGTTGCCCTGGTTCTATCCAATGATGCCTTTTCTCAAAGTACCAAACTTTCTGATTTAGAAAAGCTATCTATTAGGTGAGAAGACTCTGTTGGGGGCTGCATTTGTCACACTGATATTCACTTAGATACAGTTTATCCAGTTTAGATTTTCCATGGTTCCACAGACTGTTTTTAACAAAATCACATGTATACGTACTTCATCCATCGATGGTCTTAATTTCGCCCGTGTTGCAGCACACTGGCCTGCCAGAGAGAACAGCTTGGCGGAAAAATTCTGTGGACAGGGAGGTACTTTCTTATCTAGAAAGGAGAAACATGAATCGAGGCCTCTTTTCTCCATCAATTCTATAAGAAGATCCCGCTAGGAAGAAAAGAAGACAAGCTCATCATTTAGAACTCAGAATCGATCAGAAAAGTGACCAAGAGATAGGGGCAGAGGTGGAGACAACTCTTACCAGCTGGATATGCTTTGGCTCATCTAACACCACTTTACAACCTGTCAGAACTTCCATTATTACCTACAAGGAATATATAGAAAGTCAGCTACATAATATTAATAATATACACAATAATTATTATATTATTATAAATATTATAAATATTTTTAAAAGTGAAAGTGAAGTTGCTCAGTCGTGTACAACTCTTTGCGACCCCATGGACTATAGCCTACAGGCTCCTCCGTCCATGAGATTTTCCAGGCAAGAATACTGGAGGGGGTTGCCATCTCCTTCTCCAGGAGATCTTCCCGACCCAGGGATTGAACCCGGGTCTCCCGCACTGTAGGCAGATGCTTTACCATCTGAGCCATACTCGTAATTAGTAGTTGTGGCTCTTTAAAAAAAAATTTTAATTGAGGGATAATTACTTTACAATATTGTGTTGGTTTTGCCATATATTAATATGAATCAGCCATAGATACACATAAGTCCTCTCCCTCCTGAACGCCCCTTGCACCTCCCACCCCTCGAAGTTGTCACAAAGCATTGGATTTGTGTTCCCCGAGTCATACAGCAAATTCCCACTGGCTATTTTGCATCCTGGAGAAGGGAATGGAACCCACTCCAGTATTCTTGCCTGGAGAATTCTATGGACAGAGGAGTCTGGCAGGCTACAGTCCATGAGGTCATAAAGAATTGGATACGACTGAGTGACTAACATACATACACACACATATACACCTATTTTACATATGGTAATGTGTATGTTTCAATGTTATTCTCTTAAATCATCCCATCCTTCCTTCCCCCACTGTGTCCAAAAGTCTGTTCGGTATGTCCATGTCTCCTTCGCTGCCCTACAAATAGGTTCATCAGAACCATCTTTCTAGATTTCATATATATGCATTAATATATATTTGCTTTTCTCTTTCTGACTTACTTCACTCTGTATAACAGGCTCTAGGTTCACCCACCTCATTAGAACTGACTCAAATATATTCCTTTTTATTGCTGAGTAACTGAACTGAACTGAACTGAATATTCCATTACACTAACATTCCCTATGTACCACATCTTTAACCATTCATTTGTCAGCGGACACCTAGGTTGCTTACATGTCCTAGCTATTGTAAATAGTGCTATTATGAACACTGGGTACATGTGTCTTTTTTCAGTTAACCTCAATACTGAATATAGTTCATTCTAATTAATCACTTTATGTTTTACTGTTTGATTACATAAAATTAATGTATTGATATAAGACAATGAGTAACAGGAAATCAATAGGTCTGAAAGTTAAAGTCTTTAAAACAGTTCTTAGAATTTAGAGCAATCTTGGTGATAAACTCTTCTCCTTCATTAACTGGTAGTTGGTACTTACAATTCCAAAGCTGTAGACATCTGTTTTAATGGAAAGCTTGCCTTGTCTGATATACTCTTCTGGCATGTACCACACATGCTTACTGCTGCTGCTGGTCATGCTTATGGCAGAGCTTTGAGGTTCTAGGTGAGGTCGGAAGTGTGCCATGGCAAAATCAGTTAGTTTGGGTTGAAACTGATCATCCAGAAGTATGTTTGCACTGAAATTGTGATCATGAGCAAACAAGACAAAAACATCATAAAGGTATTCCGGTGGAAAACAATAGGACAAACCCACTTTCATATTTGATCAATTTCAAATAAAGTCATACATTATTTTCCATGAACTTTTTAGAGGAGATTTTCTCATTTTTTCTCAAAGTATAAATCCAAGCATTATATAAAACCTAAAACAAAACCCTGACCTAGGAACAGCAGGCATTTCAAATTTACAGGGCTATATATGGAGTTGGTGGATGAAGCTGATGCTTTGTCAATAGGAGAAACTAAAGTTAACCAAAGCAGCTTTCCTTGTGTTCTACTTACATGCAATAAGAACATTACATGAGTTTTAATCAGATAGTAATTGTCTGACGTGCACAGGGCTGTGCTGTGGAATGCCTGGCTTAGAACCACTAAGTCAATACATTAGAGCCAGATCCTACCTTTGCTCTAGCTCTAGATTAGAACAGACATGTAGTTCTTAATGACTTCTTCCCCAGATGTACACTTCACTTATTCAGAGCAAAGCTGGGGTTTCTGGAGATGCCCTGATCACTGGGTACCTAATGCAGGAGGCTGCCACATATGATAGGAGGTGAGGTGGGCAGAGAGGTTCATTAACTCTCATTATCAGGACCCAAGCTTCTACCCCTCCAGCTTCTGCCACTCTGAGAGTCTGGCTCTCTTCTGTACCCCTTGCCCTACCACTGCCCCCACTTTATTTCAGCAATAAGAGGAGGAATGCAAAGATCTGAGTGCCAGATTTTCAATGTCAAGCATCTCATCCTTCCTTCTTCTTCCAACCCAGCTTTAAAGAACCTAAACTTAAACCATAACTTAAAAGAGAATGCAAAAAGCTGAATTTGTGAAACACTTAGAATCCCTAAAGAACAGGTCTTTTCCAAGTACAAAAGGGGAAAGCAGCAGCAACAACACTCATAATATAATCCATTTATTTGATCCTCAGAAAAACTGGGGAAGTTTGCAGCAGCTGGTGACTCATACTTCTGTTAAGAGTTAGGCAGAGGGGAGCTAAGTAACCATAGCATGTTACACAATAAAAGCCACAGATGACTCTGGGTCAGTGAAAGGCCATCAATAAGAATGCGAAATTGTTCCAGGGCACTGCATTCACACTTTGAATAATGGTATTTGGTGAAAAGACAAGTTGTTTACCAGCAGACTTTAGTGTATAACATAAATTTTAAGTTCAGTGATTTACTCTGTTCTAAATAAAGGTTAATGGCAGCTGAGGAAGAAGAATGTTCTGTTTTAGGAAAGTGGGAATTCCAAAAGGACCTTCAACAATCAATTCTACTCAAACTCTTTCTCCTGCTTCAACCTCAAATAGAATATTCAGACATAAAGTGCCTTCAGCTACCTTGCAGGTCAAATGAATACATTCATTCTATGGGAGTAAAAACAGACTAGCAAAATAAAGACAACATAAAGTAACTAAAATCATGTAACAATATAATGAAACAAACAGGTGCTGTGCAGGCTATGCTTAGTCACTCAGTCGTGTCCAACTCTTTGCGACCCCATGGACTGTACCCTGCCAGGCTCCTCTGTCCATGGGGATTCTCTTGGCAAGAATACTGAAGTGGGTTGTCATGCCCTCCTCCAGGGGATCTTCCCAACCCAGGGATCAAACCCAGATCTCCCACACTGCCATCGGATTTTTACCATCTGAGCCACCAGGGAACAGGTAAGAAACACCCAATGGCCCACACCTTTGATTTAGTGTTTCCACAACCTATTTCTTCTAGTCTTTCCCACAAGCTACTTTCTGTAGCAGAGAGACCATCAGCTCTCTAGATAACTCTTCTGGCAGAAGGACTAGTCATGGTTCAGTAAGGCGATGAGAAAAGTCTCACACAAAGTGGTGAGTTTGTATTCTGAATCTGGGGATGTTCATCTCTCTATAGCTAGGGGTCTCTAGGACAATTCTTTTTGAGTACCTAAGTCCGTCCAAAGTTATGAGAATTGCTTTGTTTGCTTACATTTGTTCCCTAATTTAAAGTTGAAGTTCTTGGGCCTTAAATATAAAACAAGATGATACACCTAGATTATAATGCAGGATCTGAATCTAAGTGCAAATTTTATGTTTGACATGTAAGCGCATGATTGGTTCTTAAAGATATATTTGTAATTTTAGGAAGAGTTATTGGTGCTTGGTAGCCCTGTCCCTGAGTACTTTGCAATACTCCAGAAAAGTCCAGACTTCACTTAACTGGGTTCAGAGATAAAGAGCACCCTGCTGGGTTCTAAATGACAGCCTGAGGCAATAGGACAGCTTGCTGTCTGTGTCACTGCTGTCTGAAGCGCTAAGACACCCCTCACCAGATGGAGCAAGACACAGTTTCTGTACAAACCTGCAGATCACTGGGAAAAAGCATACACATCCTCCCCCCGCCAACATCAGCATGCAGTATAGCCAGCATAAATGACACAAAACTGAAACCCTTACTCCCCTTTTGGCATAAACAGCCTTCTCGATCTTTCTCATGGACCTAGGCAGCACTTAGTATTATGGCTTGTTTTTGCTTTATTGGTACCTAATGAGTCCTACAGAGAAGGCAATGGCACCCCACTCCAGTACTCTTGCCTGGAAAATCCCATGGACGGAGGAGCCTGGAAGGCTGCAGTCCATGGGGTCGCTGAGGGTCGGACACGACTAAGCGACTTCACTTTCACTTTTCACTTTCATGCATGGGAGAAGGAAATGGCAACCCATTCCAGTGTTCTTGCCTGGAGAATCCCAGGGACGGGGGAGCCTGGTGGGCTGCCGTCTATAGGGTCGCACAAAGTCGGACACGACTGAAGCGACTAAGCAGCAGCAAAAATGAGTCCTAGGCTCTCTCAAGTAAAGGCTTAGTCAAGAAGGCGTAAACCTCCTTTCAATGTGAAATTTCATCTCTGATCAAACTAGTGCAACTTCCCTAAGCCTTGATTTCCTTGTAGGTAAAAAGATCTGATAATGCAGACCTCACAGGGTTGTTGTGAGGGTTAAATGAGAAAACCTAAGCAGAGTACCTGATGCACAGGGAGAGCCTTGAAATTTGTTCTGAAGGATATAGGCTGCCCACTGTCTATCCTATATTTGTCTCTGTACCTGAAAACCCCACTGGACCTGGCTGGGTAACTCTAGAAGTTTAAGGACACCAATTTGATGTAACAAAGGTACAGGGGTTGCAGGATAAACCTGGAGATCTGAACATTATTGGGTTAATCAGTTTCAATGCCTCACCTGTATTTCAAAATAGTTCTGGAGAAGTGTTGGAAGAAATTGACTAAACTAATATTCTCAGATATTTTAAGACCATGGGGATAAACATATACATATTGTTTGGTATGTATGTGTGCAGGCATGTACGTATCCATGTATATAAGTATACACTAAAGGTTAGAGACAGTAGCGGTAAATAAAATTACTAGGGGGAATTTTAATTTATGTAACATTTGTTTTGGCATCCCTTAGAAAAAAATGAATATATATGGATATTTTAGAAGAAGGCAGGCCCTAGAAGGAAAATAGAAAAAAATCTAAGGAAAAGAATTACTATATCTAAAATGTTTTTGAAAAACAAAAGTAGTTTTCTTGGAGGGTAGGGGGAAATGGAGAGGGAGGAGACTGATGGTTAATTCAACCACCAGTCAAATAAACATTTGCATTCCCTGGAGGCTTTCTATCCCTGCTAAACACTGAGCTGGAGCCCAGTAGCCTCACCACACACATCAGGTCTTGGGAGTGAAGGCAGGAACTTGGGTCCTCCAGCAAGGGTGACAAGGTCACAGGAAGGAGTCCCTCTGCGGTCCCCCATCCCCTTCCCAACCACTCAGTCTTTCTAATCCCTCACAAAGGAAATTCCCCATGCACTTACTACACCCATACATCTCTGATCAATTTCCATTTTTTAAAAAAATTCATTTTTAAGCAAATGGCCACTTCCTTCCTTTTTTTCTAAGACCACCTCCCTAGTAAGAGAGCTTGTTTCACTTGGCAGGAGATCCACGGCCATAGCATAAGACAAAATGATCTTGTAGGAAACATTAGAAATGTTCCCCAAGATTATCTCCTCGCTTTGGCAACATGAACAAGAATGAATGTCTGGGATGAAAAATGCCAGGGATAAAACGCATTTCAATTTAAAATCGTTCATAAATGTGAAAACAATTAAGCTCGCTGAGGGATACGATGGAAATAACAAGAAGGTTTACTGCTTTCAGATGCTTTTATGTGATCCTGTAATTCAAAAACATCTTTGTTTCCCCCAATAAAAATGTGAGCATCTTTTGCCAAGAATAAAGACTTCAACTCTTCAAGATTCCTTTCTTTAAATCCTTTTCCTCCTCAAATTCCACCATCTGGAAATGAATTTTGTTTTCATAACATGCTCTTTGAAGAGTTCGAATTACTAAGACATTTTTGGGCTAACTAAACCAGCAGACTTCTTGAAAATAACTTTGAAATGTGGGCTTGGCTTCCTCCTTGGGTGTTCTGGGGCTGTGTCCCTGATAGCGTCTTCCTTCGAAGACTACTACTCTCTGCTTGCACAAGGTGAAGATTCCAAATGAAGACCACCAGGCCTTGCCTGCAGCAGCTCTCACTAGAAACCCAACGTCCACATTTCCAAATTTGCACACACTAATTACGTTCTCCTCTTCAGCCCCATTTCCCTGTCTCTGCTGTTGAAACCAACATGCTCCCAGGAGTCTTGGCTTAATGACCTAATATGAGCATGCTGTTCGACCCACACAAGCATGGAACCCCATCTCCTCTCCTCCGTCTATCAGCATGTGACCAAGGCAGGTTACTAACCTCTGTAAATCTCAGCTTTCTTCTCTGTCAAACCAACGATAACACCAGTGATGTATAAATTCAGTCCTCTGGCTTTCACTGAGTTCCCTAATATGTCTCTGCAGCCTATCAGTTACAAGGAATGTACTAACACTTATCAATGCAGTCAGGATGCGTGTGTGCTTGCTAAGTTGCTTCAGTCATGTCTGACTCTGTGTGACCCTATGGACTGTAGTCCCCCAGGCTCCTGTCCATGGGGATTCTCCAGGCAAGAATACTTGAGTGGGTTGCCATGCCCTTCTCCAGGGGATATTCCCAACCCAGGGATCAAACCCAGGTCTCCTGCATTGCTGACAGATTCTTTACCATCTGAGTAATCAGCAGGAAAGCCCAAGAATACTGGGGTGGGTAGGCTATCCCTTCTTCAGGGGAACTTCCCAACCCAGGAATCGAACCAGGGTCTCCTGCACTGGCAGGCAGGTTCTTGACCACTATCACCACCTTGGAAGCCCCAAATAGACTGTGGTTACTGCTGTATGGGGGGCTTTCTTTGTGTTCCCCTTACCTGGAAAGTACTCCCCTCCCACTTACTGATATCCAATTCCTCTATGCAGCTTGATTAATTCCCTCCAGAAAGTTTTCAGTAATCTGAATTCCAGTGGTTCTCTTTTCTCCAAGTTCCTACTGTACAGCCTGTACTCTTTCACGTGGCACTCCCAGAAAGGCCAGCTTCTGTTTGCATAAGCATAATGCTGAATCTATAGAAGATACTAAATAAACATCTGATGATATAATCAGTTTGTAAATGAAGAGAATCTGAAACCATACATAGCCTTGGACCAATCGGCATATGGCAGATTTGTGGCCCAAATGCTGCCAAGGCATCCTCCCATATTCTTGGCAGACATCACTAATTGACTTCAGAAAGTACCCACCCCAGATTCCCTTTCAACTCTGCCCATGGGAACTCATTACCAACCAATCCAAGATGGAATGTGAGACGAAACTGATTTGTCATCGCTTCTATAAGCACAATTGCTTTTTATTTCAGATGAGGCAAACGAGGCCCAGCTGGTTGAAATCACTCATTCTATGCAAAATAGCTTATGCTAAAGCTTAGCACTCCTATGTCTCTGTTCAGTGCACTTTCAACTTGCAGTTAACCGAAAGAAACATCTTTTTATTCAGCTACTCATTAAAGATTAAGAAATGAAGTGAATTTTCTCTCTTCTTCCCTTTCGTTGTAGGTAGATAATTCTAGTGCCAAAACAATGGCAAATGGGTGAGTCACTGGAAAACAGATTTTAGCTCAATACAGAGCTGCACCCAAACAGAGCTCTAACAAGGTGCTGTGCCAGGGTCCAAGGACAGGTCAGATGAGATACCTGAGCTGCCATTAGGTGGGAGGAACTATACTGACTGCCAACTCCTGGGCTGTGCTTCACAGAAATGAGCTCATTTCATCCTCACAGCCCTGGGAAGAAGAGCAGAGGCTCCAGTTCCAGATAAGGAGACTGTGCCCCAAGGAACTGGGTGGTTTACCCAAGATCACACTGCTGGAAAGTGGTAAAGTTGGCCTTTGTACTCAGATCTGGGAGAACCCGAAGGCCACACCCTCAACCAGTGACAAGAGATGGGAGCAGCAATGAGGTCACTGGGGTGGCTGCTGGAAAGGGGGCAGGACAGGAAAGATGGGGTGTTTCTGGAGAACGGGCGTGTCAGGCCTTTGCCTGACCTGCTCCAGGATGAGCAGGTGTCAGAAGGTGCCTCCTGAAACCTGTCTGAGCTCATCCTCACTCCAAGTTGGCCTGGGTAAGTAAGGCTTGGTCAAGATTTACAAAAACATGGGGTCATGTCCTTCTCCTGCCATAACCCCTAGAGTTGTGAGTCTTAGAGCGTGGTACAAAACCAAGCAGGTGTAGTTGTACAGAATTTTAAATCAAGAAGAGGTCCAACTTGAGATGATCTCACTGGCTCTGATGCACAAGTGAGGAAACCATGGTCTAAGAGTGGGAGGCAGGGCCTGGGTGGGAACACAGATTTCTGGTGCTCATCCCAGATCATCCCCAGGGACGGCGTTTCATTTTGCTCAGACAAAAGGTGCTGCTCACACTTTGGGCACCAGGCTACTGAAGAATGATCTTCCTTACAATCTTCGTTTTTCAAACTATTTTTAAAACCACCAAGATATGAGATTATCAAGCTTCTCTGTAGATAGAGTGATTAAAATGAAACTTTGGGATATTATCGACTAACTAAAGACTCCTTGAAATTTCTGATTCCCTGGTTTGAGATAGAAAGGTCTGAAGCCAAGTTACTTTTTTCCCTAATAAATTTTATTTTTATTATAAAAGACGATTTAATCCTTAAATAAGAATGTAACATCAAGTAGAAGTAAAAAAAAAAAAAAAAACTAAGCCATTAAATGAAAAGCCACGGTCTCTCCATCTAATGAAAGTTTTATTTATATTTTGGTCTGTTTCACTTTTAATCTTTTAATTCCTGAATTTGTAATTTTACAAAGTTACAATTGTATATTGTTTACTATTTCAGTGTGTCTTTTGTCACCTACTGTCACTTTATGTATACTGTATGTTACTTCATACGATTAAAAACAATGTTTAAAATGTCAAATGATGTATGGTAACCCTTCTGTGACTCATTGGTCTGAGGCCCAAATACAGAAAAGAAAACAAAGGTAACAATATTTTCCATGTCTCACTTCAACAAAAACAGAGCCCAGACTTACCCACAGAAAAGGTCACTGTTTAACACAGTTTGAGATGTCCTTTTTTGAGCCAGTTATCAGGCTGTACAATAAAATGACATCTCTCCTAGAAGCCGCCTTTCCTTGCAAAGAATGAGAAAATGAATATGATGAAGTCTGGAAAGCAGGGATTTCAGACCTTCCTGAAAGCACAGGGCTCTACACAGAGGGACTAAGAATCAGGGAGGCCCAAGGTTAGAGCCAAGTGCAGGATTCATTTAAGAGATTCAGGAGGGTCATCCAGCTCAGCCAATTCACGTTTGGCCAAGACTGCTGGGAACTGAAAGGATTACCATCTGACAGATGTTCAGCGCCCTGAATGAAATGAGTTGGTCTCATTCCAGTTTCTAAAGAACAGGCTTGCACATCACCAAAGAAAAGAGGGAAAGTCAACTCTTATAGTTGGCACTCATTAACATCTTCCCTGGCAGGCTCAGCAGAAAGGCCAAGAGTTCAGAGGCTGTGGAGGGGGCAGGCTGGCCCTGGAACAGAGGGGGACACACTGACAAGCCCTTGTGAAACCACAGTTCTCACATCAGTGCCCATAACCTCCGCACTCCACACCCTGACACATGCCTAGGTGGGTGTAATCTAAAGACGGTTATGTTTGAGTCCTCAAACCTGTTGGAAAATCCAGAAAGGAAACAATCAGCAGCAGCCCCTTTACCAACAAAAAATTAAAATAAAATACACTGCTAGCTGCATTTCCAGTTCAAATCCTGCCCCGTCCATGAAATTCTCCCTTTCTCTGACTAGATTTCTTTTGGTACTCATATCTATATTACCTGGTAGGCACTCTGTCTAACAGTGTTATTTAAGTGATACTATAGCTTGGCACTGGAGAAGGAAATGGCAACCCACTCCAGTGCTCTTGCCTGGAGAATCCCAGGGATGGCGGAGCCTGGTAGGCTGCCACCTATGGGGTCGCACAGAGTCGGACACGACTGAAGCGACTTAGCAGCAGCAGCAGCATAGCTTGGCACGGCTTCCCTGGTGGCTCAGTGGTAAAGTGTCTGCCAGCAATGCAGGAGACGTGGGTTCGGTCTCTGGGTGGGAAAGAGGCCCTGGAGGAGGGCATAGCAACTCATTCCAGTATTCTTGCAGGGAAAAATCCCATGGACAGAAGAGTCGGGTGGGTTACTGTCCACGAGGTCATAAAGAGTCAGACACGACTGAAATGACTGAGCACATCCATACATAGCTTGGCACATCTAGACAAATACCTGAGATACTGTTCTGGAAGAAATAGCCTCCTTTTAAACTGTGATACCACCTAAGAAACTCCAGAAACTTTCTGTTCCCATTTAGACCCCAGAGAGAAGAAGCCTCAGAGTCCATTGTAAGAGCCTAGCTTATCAAGCCCAGGTCATCCACCTAGTAAGTGTTCAAAGTATCATCCAACCCTCATCCCATCACTTCCTTATGTTTATCCACTCTTCTTTCCTTATTCTCCAATCTCTTCCTCTATTCTCCAACCAACCCTTCTTGCTTTCATTACACACCCTGCAATTCTTCACTCCGTTCCCCTGAACAAATAACTGCCTTCCACCAGGAATATTCTTGTCCCTTCCTTCAGCCAACCCACTGTCATAACCATCTCCTCAAAGATCTGGCTTAGAGCTATCTAATTAGCATTAGCCTTCTCAGACCAAACACACATTGGGCATATTTGGTGTCGTACCATGTATTATATTCTCTGTGTTTTTAGTATCTTATCTGATCACCAGGTTGAAGTTTCCAGTTCAAGGCTATGATTATCAATGTTTTCCCCCACTGTGGTGTAAATCAATGCTTTACACATGGCAGATGTTCCATAAATATTTGTGAACTAAAAGGAAGGCGATTTTCAAAATGTTCAATAAACATATGCTAATACAGAAATGATTTTTATTAAAACAGAGCTAGTTTGTGGGTCCACTTTTCAAACACAATAAATTGATGATAGAGGCAAGTGCTATGGGCTGAATGCTTGTTGTTGTTCAGTCACCAAGTCATATCCAACTCTTTGCAACCCCATAAACTGCAGCATGCCAGGCCTCCCTGTCCCTCACCATCAACCGGAGTTTGCCCAAGTTCATGTCCATTGAATCGGTGATGCCACCCAAACATTTCATCCTCTGTTGCCCTCTTCTTCTGCCTTCAATCTTTCCCAGCATCAGGGTCTTTTCTAATGAGTTGGCTCTTTGCATCAGGTGGTCAAAGTATTGAAGCATCAGCTTCAGCATCAGTCCTTCCAATGAATATTCAGGGTCAATGTCCTTTAGGATTGACTAGTTTGATCTCCTTGCAGTTCAAGGGACTCTCAAGAGTCTTCTCCAACACCACAGTTCAAAAGCATCAATTCTTCGGTGCTCAGCCTTCTTTACGGTCAAACTCTCACATCTATACATGACTACTGGAAAGACCATAGCTTTGACTAGATGGCCTTTCGTCGGCAAAGTGATGTCTTTGCTCTTCATTACATTGTCTAGGTTTGTCATAGCTTTCCTTCCAAGAAGTAAGCGTCTTTTAATTTCATGACTGCAGCCACTATCTGCAGTGATTTTGGACCCCAAGAAAATAAAGTCTCTCACTGTTTCCACTGTTTTCCTGTTTATTTGCTGTGAAGTGACGGAACCAGATGCCATGATCTTAGTTTTTTTAATGTTGAGTTTTAAGCCAGCTTTTTCACCCTCCTCTTTCACCCTCATCAAGAGGCTCTTTAGTTCCTCTTTGCTTTCTGCCATTAGAGTGGTATCATCTGCATATCTGAGGTTGTTGATGTTTCTCCCGGCAATCTTGATTCCAGCTTGTGTCCGCCTAAATTCATATATTGAAATCTTAACCCCCATTGTAATGGGGTTAGGATGTTGGGTCTTTGGAAAGCGATTAGGTCATAAGGGCTCCCCTCATGGGTGGGATTAGTGCTCTCATAAAAGAGACTCCAGAGAGACCCCTCACACCTTCCACCAGAGAAAAGATAGCCACCTGTGAACCAGAAAGGGAGCTTGCCTGGGAAAGAGAATTGGCCAGTGCCATGGTCTTGGACTTCCCAGCCTCTGGAGCTGTGAGAAATAAACATGTAACGCTTATAAGCCACTCAGTTTATAGTATTTCTGTCAGAGCAGTCCCAATGGACTAACACAGTAAGTAAAAGAGTGATAAGTGAAAAAGCTAGCTGGCTGTCACATCTTAGCCTCTGTTACTCCTACCGCTTCCTGACTACTGTAACAGGAGCCAGCTAGCATTTAGTGAGTGCATCCTCTTTGCTAAGCACCATGTATACTTTATGACATTTAACCTTCAGAGGTAGAAGCTGCTGTGCTGTCATGTTCAACTCTTTGTGACCCTCTGGACTGTAGCCCACCAGGCTCCTCTGTCCACGGAATTCTCCTGGCAAGAATACTGGAATGAGTTGCCATGCCCACCTCCAGGGGATCTTCCCAACTCAGGGGTCGAACCCAGATCACTTAAGTCTCCTGCATTGAAGGAGGATTCTTTACCACTGAGCTAGCAGGGGAGTCCAAGAAAAGAGATAGCCCAATGTGGGGCTCGAATCCACTACCCTGAGATTAAGAGTCTCATGCTCTACCGACTGAGTCAGCCAGGCTCTTTTATTAGCGTTTGCAGAGGAGACAGCTACAGCTACAGCTAAGTCGCTTCAGTCATGTCTGACTATGTGCAACCCCATAGACAGCAGCCCACCAGGCTCCTCTGTCCCTGGGATTCTCCAGGCAAGAATACTGGAGTTGCCATTTCCTTCTCCAACTCATGCATGCATGCTAAGTCGCTTCCGTTGTGTCCGACTCTATGCAAGCTGAGGCTTAAAAGAGGCAAGCAATTGGCTCAGAATCACATTTTTAAGTGAAAAGTCGGCTTCTTAAAACAGATCTGTCTGATTTAAACAATTGTGGATACTGAACTAAGAGGAAAGGATGGGAAGAAGTGGGAGGAAAGTACATGCAAAAGCAAATCATTTAGAGATGTTTTGCAGAACGCCATTCAGCCAGCTCTTCTGAGCTGTAGTGGCTGCAAGGCCATGTGCCCAACCCTCCCTTAGGATCCAGGAAGGCACACACTTCCTGTGAGGTGGGGGTGGGTAGCTGCTGATGGCTCCCAGCTAAGCCCCAACCTGGGAACTACCAGTGGCAGAAGGGAGTTGCCTCACCCCCCATACAGCCCCACTCATGACTAGTGGGGTACAGGGGTGCAAAAATCCAGTGCCTTGCCTCATCTGGGGACAGCTTTGAAGGGCCACCCCAGATTGAGCAGTCCCCACGGCATCGGCCAAGGCCTATGGTGGTGATTTAATCACTCAGTTGTGTCTGACTTTTGCAACCCCACGGACTGTAGCCTGCCAGGCTCCTCTATCCATGGGATTTCCCAGGCAAAAATTCTGAAGTGGGTTGCCATGCCTTCCTCCAGGGGATCTTCCTGACCTTTTCTATAAATACAATACCCCAGCTCAGCATCTCCAACTCTCCAATTCTGTCTTCCTCTCTTAATTTTGTTATTCCTGAGAGCACCCAAAAAATTCCCCTGCAGGCACATCTCTGCCACTGCACCTATTTGCTGGGAATTGCCTGAAGACACTAGCCAATCCTGAGAAAGCAGCAGTCGGGGTCACAGCCTGTGCTTAGACCTAAGAGCAGGAGAGGGATGCTGGAAGAGTGCATGCACATCTCCCCATCCAGTGTTCCTGGGGAAGCCCTGTGACTCAGGCAGAGCTTGAATCTGTGTCCTTCATCCTAATGTTCCCTTGGGCTCCGATCAGTGGACTTCCCTATCCCTTTCTCCCATCAAGCACCAAGGAAAGAATTTAAAACAAAAGAAGAAATTCCACTTATTCATTTATCTACCCTGCAGTCCATGGAGTCACAAAGAGCTGGGCATGACTTAGTGACTGAACAATAACAACTCAGTTTGAACATATATTTGAGCATCTATAGTGCTAAGCGGGCTACGAGCTGGGTAGAAGAGGGATTATTTTAGATTGTAGGCTGTCACCTTAGCCCTCCGGAACCAGCCTCAGTGGTTGATTCCACTGACCTCTGAGACTTTCACCATCCATCTGTGTCCCAGGTCCCCAGAGGCTGCACCAATTTTATGCTGATTCTATAAGGTCACTGGCAGTTGATGAATTGTCACACTGCAGCAGGAGAAAGTGGGGCTTCCCTTGTGGCTCAGATGATAAAGAATCTGCCTGCAATGTGGGAGAGCCAGGTCCAATCCCTGGGCCAGGAAGATCCCCTGGAGAAGGGAATAGCTACCCACTCCAGTATTCTTGCCTGGAAAATCCCATGGACAGAGGAGCCTGCCGGGCTACAGTCCATGGGTTCGCCAAGAGTGGGACAGGACTGAGTGATTAACAATTTCATTTTCCCAACAGGAGAAGCTACCTAGTGGTTGTGTCCCCACCCCACCTCTGCCACTCCCCCAGGATGAAGTAAAATCTAGAGGCTTTTTATATGAAGTTCACTTCACCAGAAAAACAAAGTAAGCAATCAGTTCCTCTTCTGCTCAACTGGAAAGCACACTAAAAGCTTTTTCAAAGACACTAGATGATGGCTCAGAAGAGGCAGAGCCTTTTAAATCCAGTCTTTCCTGCTGTTCAGCAAAGGTATATTTATTTTGGAACAAGTCCATCATAAAGGGCACACAGGAAAAATTCACAGTGGGTGGAGGTTTGGAGGGTATCTACTCTCTGTCTGAAAGATTCATGTCTGCTGAAGAGGGAAAAATATGGAAGATGTTGTTTCTCATCTTCTCATGGATCAAGAAGGAACACTGGGACTGCTGCTCGGCTTGTCAAGGGGAATATGTACAGCTAGGAGGCAGCAGGCTCAGTGGCAACACAAGACACTGGAGACTAAAGGACAAAGAACTTAAATTGTTGATCACTACTGTTAATCTTGTGAAGAATCCCTGTATAAACCACTTAATCTTTTCTTAGACTTCAGTTTGTTTGCAATGAACACAGAAGATTGTTTCACAGTTTGCTATGCAGAATAATTAATAAAACACACAAAACTGTCTATCCTACACTGCTCATCAATAATTCCTAAAAATAATATAAACTCTTCCATTGGCAATACAAATGTAGCTTTTAAAATTCAATAGACACGTTTCCATTAAAAAGCTAAGATTTTAAGTACTTTCATGAGAATTCTTAACACATACAGATATATACCAGGGGAAACTACAGATAGAAAATAGGGTGAAGTCTGACTTACCAGTGATGATGAAAGGAGCCTTCAGGTGTAACCTAGAGCTCTGGGATAATTTACCTGGATATACTGCCACAGATGACGGAGCACGGTTCCGTGTTGTGCAAGTACTGGATGGCTTTAGATGTTCCTATTAATACACTGATTCGAATGTGCCAAGAGAGTGGAGCTGTGTTACCCTGAAAAGACAACAGTGGTTGGTTTTGTTGTATTTTCTGAATAAAAACCATGTTTGTATTCACTACCTAGGTGAATGCCAGAATAAACTCTAATGATAAAATGGGGAGAGGTGGGTGAATCAATGTTTTAGTTAACCATAACCTATTTTCAATTCAAGATGGGTTTTTCTCTACTACCCATGCTGGTTCTAGGTCCCTTTATAGGCAATGAAAATACCCAATAATTTTAATGTCATATAAATTGAAATATGGCTCATAAGATAACTATGCTTAAAATTTCACTGCATAAGATTTTTAGATTATTTGTGGCACAACAGTGTGGGTAATTCAGAATAATCTGTTTTTATTCTCATGCAGTCCATGGGGTTGCGAAGAGTTGGACACGACTGAGTGACTTCACTTTCACTTTTCACTTTCATGCACTGGAGAAGGAAATGGCAACCCATTCCAGTATTCTTGCCTAGAGAATCCCAGGGAAGGCAAAGCCTGGTGGGCTGCTGTCTATGGGGTCACACAGAGTTGGACATGACTGAAGCGACTTAGCAGCAGCAGCAGCATTCTCATCTTAACTGCAATTTTACAAATTTGGAATCCGTTTTTTTTAACTTATCTTTCAAAAACATCATAAGAGAAACCATGGCATTTATTCAACCTCCTTCTTTTTAAGTGATATAGGTATCACTTTTATGTCTACCCTTCATATTGAATGGTACTTTGCATAAAGTTATGCAAATAAAAATTACCTGAGAAATAATGGTAGTTAACATAAACTCATTTGAGACATGGTAACAATGAGGAGTGAGGACCCAGCAACTCTTTTGGCCACCATTTTGCACAACACACAACAACTCGGGTATTTATGCACCCTTCTAAGAGTAATAAATTAATTCATGGAGAAGTCCTCTATTTCCTTGGGAAACCCACTGTTGGCGTCCCCTCACATGAACACATGTTGGCCTCCTGATTGTCTCAGAAGGTTTCAGCAGCTCCCCCAGGGCTTAGAGGGTCAGAATATCAGGCAGAGTGATGGATATGACTTACTACACACTGTAATCTGTCAAAAAGTGATCCATTTCTCATATATGGATAAACCAGGCAAAACTTCTCACTCTCTGTAAAATATGCAGTCAACTCCAGTATGTTCGGATGACAGAACCTTGAAACAAAAGATTTTTTAAATCTATCAAACTGGTTATTCAAATAGGAAATGAACAACACTCTGTTTGGGGGGTGGTGCTGGGAGAAATATCAATAACCTCAGATACGCAGATGATACCACCCTTATGGCAGAAAGTGAAGAGGAACTCAAAAGCTTCTTGAGGAAAGTGAAAGAGGAGAGTGAAAAGGTTGGCTTGAAGGTCAACATTCAGAAAACTAAGATCATGCCATCTGGTCCCATCACTTCATGGGAAATAGATGGGGAAACAGTGGCAGACTTCATTTTTTTGGGCTCCAAAATCACTGCGGATGCTGACTGTAGCCATGAAATTAAAAGACACTTACTCCTTGGAAGGAAAGTTATGACCAACCTAGATAGCATATTGAAAAGCAGAGACATTACTTTGCCAACAAAGGTCCGTCTAGTCAAGGCTATGGTTTTTCCAGTGGTCATGTATGGATGTGAGAGTTGGACTGTGAAGAAGGCTGACCGCCGAAGAATCGATGCTTTTGAACTGTGGTGTTGGAGAAGACTCTTGAGAGTCTTGGACTGCAAGGAGATCCAACCAGTCCATTCTAAAGGAGATCAATCCTGGGTGTTCATTGGAAGGACTGATGAAGCTGAAACTCGATACTTTGGCCACCTCATGCGACGAGTTGACTCACTGGAAAAGACTCTGATGCTGGGAAGGACTGGGGGCGGGAGGAGAAGGGGACCACAGAGAATGAGATGGCTGGATGGCATCACCAACTCTGTGGACATGAGTTTGAGTGAACTCCGGGAGTTGGTGATGGACAGGGAGGCCTGGCGTGCTGTGATTCATGGAGTCACAAAGAGTCGGACACGACTGAGCGACTGAACTGAATTGACCTGAACTGAAGGTGGGCTGTGGGACAGGCGTAAAGGAGAATATAAATTTGGCCAAGGGAGAGGGAATTTCACTGGACACATGACAGTTTTCCTTCCAAATTGGCTTAAAGTATTCTAACAAATGGGCTTCCCAGGTGGTGCTAGTGGTTAAGAACCCATTTGTCAGTACAGGAGACATAAAAGACATGGGTTCAGGAAGATCCCCTGAAGGAGGGCACAGCAACCCACTCCAGTACTCTTGCCTGGAGAATCCCATGGACAGAGGAGCCTGGTGGGCTACAGTCTGTAGGGTCGCAAAGAGTTGGATACAACTGAAGTGACTTACCACACACACATGCACACATTCTAACGAATACTAGCTAATATCCAAATATGACAGAAATGTTCAGAAATGAGAGTTCTTAAGATCTGGGGTGTTGGCAGCTTTATAATATAGAATACAATATTCGATATTAACTTATTTTTATCAACATGAAGCCCAATATAACTTACTTTTTATGTAAATAAATATAATGCAAATGAAATGCAACTAAAATCACCAGAATAGAAGAGTACGGAAGACTGTTTTCATTTATCCATTTACTGAATGCTACTGTGTCAGGGACTAAAGTACTAGGCACCAAGTCACACAATTAAGAGACATCCAATGCCTTCATGAAGTTTGTATTGTTACCTAAGATCCATGTGACTAGTAAAATCTGACGTTGAAAAACACACCACTGATTTTTAAATAACAGAATTCTATGTCCGTATCATATACATTTTTCATGTTCCTTTTTAAACTATTTCTGGAGGGCATGTGTCATCACAGTGAAAACCAATGTAACCCATGTAACAGCTATGAAGTAAAAAGCATGTGAAAGTCACACTTACTGTGAACTCAGTTCAACAATTATTTACTGAACACCTTTTATGTCTTAGGCAAGCTTTATTGTTGTTGTTTGGTTGCTAAGTTGTGTCTGCATGTGTTTTGCGAACCTATGAACTGTAGTCCGCCAGGCTCCTTAAGGCATGCTTGGGGATATTAAAACAAATAAAGCTATTTAAAAAAAAAAAAACTGGTGCTATATATAAAGTCCTATTATTCATTTCTTCAGTTGTAAAGCTTACCTATGAAACATATGTGTATACACACACATCTACATAATACATGCAAATATACTCTTGGGCTTTCCTGGTGGCTCAGACAGTAAAGAATCCGCCTGCAATGCAGGAGACCTGGGTTCGATCCCTGGGTTGGGAAGATCCCCTGAAGGAGGGTACAGCAACCCACTCCAGTATTCTTGCCTGGAGAATTCCATGGACAGAGGAGCCTGACAGGCTACAGTCCATGGGGACGCTAAACAGTTGGATATGACTGAGCAACTAAGCACACATATATCCCTTCTGAGTCCCTCTGTTCTTACTTCAAGAAAGGGAGTGTGGGTATGTGTATGGTGTGTACATAAACACATACACAATCCACTAAGTAGTTCCATACTTAATATTATAACAAAAAAAAAAAACTCATGCTCAGGTCTCAGCTTAGATTTTACTTTTTCCAAGATGTCTACTCTGCCACCCACCCCACCCACAAATTAGCATTTCCTCCTCCCTCAGCACTCTGTGTGTGTGAGCATGCTTGGTCACGTCCAACTCTTTTGTGACCCCATGGACTGTAACCCACCAGGCTCCTCTGTCCATGGGATTTCCCAGGCAAGAATACTGGAGTAGGTTGCCACTTCCTTCTCCAGGGGATTTTTCCCAACCCCAGGGATTTAATCCATGTCCCCTGCACTGCAGGCAGATTCTTTACCACTGAGCCACCAGGGAAGTCCTCAGCACTCTGTACCTGCTTCTTATTTAACTTACTGAAACTATCTGTTGTTTGTGCACTTCTCTCCTAATTCCACTCCAGACAGTATGTTCTAATGCCTCCAATTTATTCACCAGTAAAAGTCTAAGAGGAGAAAGGGTGAGTATGATTTAGGAAATAAGTTAGATCGTGCAAAAAAAAAAAAAGTAGCATCTACCTCAGTTTCCTCATCTACACTCACCTCAGGCCTGTTGTGAGGATTAAAGAATGAATACACATGAAGCACCTGGTATAGGGTTAAAACTAAGGAAATATTAGCAACCTAAATGATAATGATGGCGTACCAGAAACATCCAATGCCATAATGTTGTTAATTCTCTCTAAAGTAATACATAAATGCCTCAGCAGAATAAATCCAAATGGATCAGGTATATAAGTGAAAATATAAAGGTACTTGAAAAAAATGGTAAAATTATTTTAAAACCTCTCAGTTGAAGAGGTCTTTAAACTATAATATAAAACTTAGAAAGCATAAAAGAAGATATAGATTAAATTCAACTACATGAGAACCATCTCCAAATGGCAAAAAACTAGAATAAGCAACAACAAATGAAAATGGGGTAAAATTAATTATTTGTATCTTAAAACATAAAAACAAGGCTAATTTTCTCTACTGTATGAAATGCTCTGACAAACAATTAAGAAAAAAACCCAACAGTCTAGTTAGTGGGAATGTAAATTGATACAGTTTCTATGGAGAACAGTATGAAGATTTCTTTAAAAACTAGGAATAAAACTACCATATGGTCCAGCAATCCCACTACTGGGCATATACCCTGAGCAAACCCCAATTCTAAAAGACACATGTACTCCAATGTTCACTGCAGCACTATTTACAATAGCCAGGACATGGAAGCAACCTAGATAAATGAATAAAGAAGTTGTGGTAATAAAAAAAAGAAGAAGAAGTTGTGGTACATATATACAATGGAATATTACTCAGCCATAAAATGTAATGAACGAGTCGGTTGCAGTGAGGTGGATGAAGCTAGAGCCTGTTATACAGAGTGAAGTAAGTCAGAAAGACAAACACAAATATCATATATTAACACATATGAAAGTGAAGGATATCTAGAAAAATGGTACTGATGCACCTATCTTCAGGGCAGTAATAGAGATGCAGACGCAGAGAACAGACTTGTGGACACTTGCTGGGGAAGGAAAGGATGGGGTAAACTGAGAGAATAGCATTGAGACATATACATTACCATATTAAAATAGATAGCCAGCGGGAATTTGCTGTAGGACGCAGGGAGCTCAACCTCCCTCTAGTTACAACCTAGAGGGGTCAGATGAGGTGGGAGGTGGGAGGGGAGTTCAAGAGGGAAGGGACATATGTATATGTATGGCTGATTAATGTTGTATGGCAGAAACCAACACAGTATTGTAAAGCAATTATCCTCCAATCAAAAACAGATTAAAAAAAATCCAACAGTCTAATAAAAAATGGGCAAAGATATTTCATAGAAAAGGAAATAAATCTCTTTATATGTGAAAAGATTCTTTCATCATAGAAAAAGAAATTTAAACTACACTGAAAAACTATGTCCACTTAGCAGATCAGAAAAA